>NC_069503.1:496684217-497409217 GCF_027579735.1 Bombina bombina | reverse complement strand
CATGCTACCCTCAGGAGGGGTTTGTATATCAGAGATGTATATCCGCAAGTTTGGGATATTTGGTGGCAAAGCAGAGTACTGGGTTAAGTCTGCCAGTTACACAGATTGTGCCACTTGTAATAGCCTCTATAGGGTCAGATGTTGTAAGAACCCAGGCTTTATGGGAAGCTGGGACTGTTTCTATACTAAAAGCTCCTAATCCTGCCCGGTTCTACCTTGGTATGGGCATGCCACTAATATTGTTACAGATCCTAATTATCAGGACCAATTTGTGCAGTGTATTTGTTTTTTTTACAAATCTGTCTTTTAGATTTAGCTATATAAGAGATTTGCTGCTTAAAAGTAGTCAGAAGTATGTTTTTGGTACAATTTCAGAGATTGGACATTTTATGGTGCAATTATTTTGAGCGCCTGTTATTTGTTGCGCCTGCTTTGGCCGTTGGTGCTCAGGCTGTTATGCCTGTCAAATTTTATCCTCCTCTACTAAAGGCCACTATTAGTGTTTGTGAGGTTTCTGCACATATTGCCATACATACTGTTGTATGCTCAAACCAGAGGAGACTGCATTAGCGCAACTTTGTCAAATGGAGTGTTAAGTGTAATCAGTTTCGCTGTGGGAATCTATACTCGGGGCACGCGTGCTTAATGCCCTAGAATGCTTTATGCACGGGGTCCAGTTTGGCCACAATCACAGCAGTCTGATATTCTGCCCAGGTTTGTATTGCCGTGCCAGGTGGTTGACCACCCTGCTGTCCTCCGCATAGGCTATGGGACCGTTCGACAGGGCTCTTGAACAGGTACCAGTAAAGGGTACTGGGGTATGTTTAGGGTAGATACGCTATTTAGATGTAGACTTTAATTATGGGGTGTAGTACCTCAGATGTTATGTTCCCTATACTTTAACTTTTTTTTATTAATGGCCCCACTATTTTATTTGCCAGCGGCGGTGCGCACTTCTATCAAAACGCTTCCCACCAGCGATCACTAATTTTAGTGCGCTCCTGTAGATGCTATTCTTTAGTGACTTGACAGGTCTTATGCCTGCTATTAGCAATTTAGATTAAATAGCAGCATGTTTCTACGCCACTTCGCTCTTGCAACCTCCCGTTTCTCTCTCTATTTTCGCGCCTTCTTCACAGTACTATCTAAGTCAGTGTATCTTGAGAGAGAGAGAGGGATCTGTTGCCATGCACTGCTCCTCATTATCTCTATTATCGTGTCTCCAGCCTGGTACGTGACTCCTCCTTCTTGCTGGAGGGTATTTGTTGAGAAGTGCGGCGATGTTTGTGGGCAGGATCACCTTTAATTTTTTTTTTTTTTTTTTTTCAAATACATTTTTATTGATAAGAACATTGTGAAAACAACATAACAGTGCACTTTTTTTGTACATAATTGGTAGCGATAGTACACACGATAATACAGGAGATAAATGACATCAATAACATTAAGAAGCCATCTAGTGTGCGCATGAGCGGTTATCTTGTTATGTATTGGTACTCTGATAACATTTTAAGTTTTTATAGTTTTTAAAAGGGGAAATATATGGCAAGTGATGCCATATTCAGTAGTCCTGACAGTTAAAGAACACAAATCAATACTGGAAAAAGAAAATATATGGTATATGCGGTGTATATGGGCAGATATAGTGTTGTTGTGTTTAATCACCCAAGTCCCATAAAGGAAGTGTGCAGTGGGGGGGGGAGGGTACAGGAGGAAGGAGGGGGGATAGGGATAGGGGTAGGGGGAAGGAAAGTATCAGGAGGGGAGATAGGGGTAGGGGGAAGGAAAGTATCAGGAGGGGAGGGGAAGGGTACCAATTGAAGGAGAAATCCCCGTCAGTAAATGAGGGGCACCTCGGGACAATCACAGTGAGGTGCACCCTCAGGGATTAGGGGGAAACGTTGCCAGAAATGGGCTGGTAGTGCTCTAAAGGGAAAAGCCTAATTATGAGGTTTGTTTCAAGTAAGTCTCCCAGGGTTCCCAGATTAGGCCAGATGTTCCTGACTGATTTCTCATCCAAAAGACATAGTCTTCCATGGATTTGATGTATTGTAGGTAGTCAACTACAGCCTGCCATCTTGGAGGCTGCGGTTTCTTCCAGTTCCTGGCTATCAGCATTTTAACCGAGGTCAGCAAATAGACATATAGGTATCTCTTATGGATCGGCAATTTTTTTATTCCAATATGAAGAAGGGCCAGGCTTGGGGTGTCCGGTGTCGGGAGTTCTAAGGCCGTGCATAACCTAGACCAGAGCGGTCGGAGTCTGTCACATGACCACCACACATGAATCGGAGTGCCTATTTCTCCACAGGCTCTCCAACACAGAGGTGAGTGCCCAGGGTACAGAGTCCGAAGTTTAGCCGGTACTAGGTGCCATTTGGTAATGATCTTGAAATAGAGTTCATACATTGTAACACATTGTAGTGCAGATTTAGTCACCAAAATAGCCTTAGACCAGTCAAGTGTCGTGTGGGTAAGTCTCAGTTCAGTTTCCCAGGAAATTATGTGTCTTGTTTTTACTAGAATGGGAGGCCCTAAGAGGGATTTGTAGTGAGTGGTGAGGGGCTTATATAATTGTAGGCCCGCTTTCCACCTAATCTTCCAGATGGTGGGTGTCCTGATCTTATCACCACACCCTCATAAGGGATCTGAGTCTTATAAAATCAAACTCCAAGTGGAGAGGAATATCGAGTCTTGCGATCATGTCTCGGGGCGAGAGGAGGTTATCGTTCAGGTAGAAGTCCCCTAATGAGGCGACCCCTAGATTCTTCCAGGCAGTAAGCCTGATATTGGGGAGTCCCTGTAGGAGCGCGATAACAGGATGGATGGGCGAAGGGTGCGGGGCTATCAGTAAATTTGTATCTCAACTGGAACCAAGCCGACTGACAGTCTTTAATCAGATGGTTAGAAATAGTTATCCGCGATGCTAAGTGCGGGGGAACCCACAGCAGGTCTGAGAGTTCAATATATGCTGGGAGAGATGCTTGTTCTAGCTCTCTCCACCTCGCGAGTGGGAGGTCTTGCCCCCAGGCTGAGGCATGAGAGATCATTGCTGCTTGGTGATACAGTTGGACATTAGGCAGGCCTAGCCCACCCCGTTCAACCGGCGCTTGAAGAGTGGCTGCCGCAACTCTCGGTCTCTTATTATCCCAGATATAGGAATTGAACATTGTTTGGAAGTTGCGCAGCATCTTCACTGGGATAGGGATACATCTCATGATATATGTCAGTTTGGGGAGGATCATCCTCTTCAGAGCAGCAATCCTGCCCATCCACGATATTTCCTCATATTTCTTCAATTTCATTTGAGCATCAACCTCTTTTAAAAGAGCAGTGTAATTTTCCAGTATCACTGTACCCTTGTCGTGCGATAGGAAGACACCCAGGTGTCGTATCCCGTTCACTGACCACTGGAACGAGTAGAGTCTCTGAAGACACTTCTGTTCTGCCTGGTCTAAGTGGATCATATAGGCCTCTGTTTTAGACACATTGATCTTATAGTTCGAGATACTGCTAAAGGAATCAATGGTCTCAGGGGGGGGCGACAAGACCGGGTTTGTAAGAAAAAGGGTGAGATCGTCGGCGAAGAGCGCCAACTTCTGGAGTGTATTGTGTATCTGAAGCCCCTGGATCATGGGGTTTTTCCTAATTGCTTCTGCAAGTGGCTCCATAGCCAGCGCGAAGAGGAGTGGGGACAGGGGACACCCCTGCCTGGTCCCATTCCTGATAGTAATTTTAGGGGAACAGAAACCCAAGCCCTTGACCACAGCCGTCGGGGAGGCATAGAGAGCGGCCACAGCAGTGCGGAAAAATCGAGGGATCCCAAAGTGTTCCAGGATACCAAACATATATTCCCACCCCACCCTGTCAAACGCCTTTTCCGCATCCATAGACAGGGTGAGGAGGGGCAATCCCATGTCAGACGCTTCCATAAAGATATTCAGCAGCCTCCGGGTATTATCCGTAACTTGCCTACCTTGTATGAATCCCACTTGATCCAAATGGACCAGCGAGGGCAAGTGTCGTCCAAGTCTGGTCACCAGGACCTTATCGTAGACCTTTACGTCCACATTAATAAGTGAGATAGGCCGATAGCTACCACATTCACATAGTGCTGGGTCTTTCCCGTCTTTAGGGATAGTCAGGATACTTGCCTCTAAGAACTCTGGGATAAAAGCTCCGGCCTTCGCCACCTCGTCATAGAGTTGAAGTAATATAGGTGATAATGTTTGGGCAAAGGTGCGGAAGAATAAGCCTGTGAAGCCATCTGGGCCCGGTGCCTTGTGGGGCTTTAGGGTTAGGATAGCTGTTTTAATCTCCTCTAGGGTGAAGGGAGCAGTCAGATCATCTACAGAATCGGCATCTAAGGAGGGAAGGTCCAACTTCGCCAAGAACTGTTTGATCGCCGCCCTACGTGCGTCGACTCCCAGGGAGTTGCTGTCTAGGTTGTATAGGGAGGTATAGTAGTCGGCAAACGCCTTCCCTATATCTCTAGGTGAGTAAACCGCGCCTGTTGTTGTTTTGATCATGGGGATCCTGGCTTGAACCGCACGGTCCCTAAGCTTACGGGCAAGTAGTCTATCGGCCTTATTTCCTTTGTGGAAATATAATTGTTTGAGCCTAAATAGGTTAGCTTGAACCCGAAGCTGCTCTCTCTTATTGATCTCATCTCTAATGGAACCTATCCGGATGGCAAGGATGGGGGTAGGAGAGCCTGTCAATCTGTCTTAGTTCCGCATACAGTTTAGCGAGGGGGATCTTACTCTTAGCTTTCAATTGCAAGCTTTTTTTCAGGAAATGACCTCTGAGGTAAGCTTTAATCGAGGCCCACAATATTTCCAGGCTCGTGTCTCCCGTATGGTTATGTTTCAGAAAATCTGAGATTATCTCTGCTAGTAGGGGGATCTCCCCCTCCGAGAGAAATTGATCTGGCAGTCTCCAAGAGGGCCTGCTATCAGGGGGTCGCAATATCGAGCACCGAGCACTAACCAGGTCATGGTCCGACCAGGAGCATGGCCGTATGCGCGGGGTATGGAATTGGTCTAGAGTCCAAGAGTCGCATAAAAAGTAATCAATCCTAGAGTAGGAGTTGTGTGGCTTATAGTGGTGAGTGTAATCCCTTTCGGTCGGGGCAAGACAGCGCCATATGTCATAGAGGCCATGTTGGTACATGAGTTTACATAGCGCATTGGACTGGGTAGTGAGGTTCCGGTCAGTAAGGCGTATGTTAGTTGTTTTTTTATCTAGGGTAGGGTCCCAGACTAAATTGAGATCTCCTCCTATCAGTAGGTGGCCCCTCCTAAGTTCACAGGAGGGAATGGCAGTCCTCGCTCTTCCCCATACCCCCCCCAACGCCCACGAGTCTGTATAAGTTAGTGTATGGTTGGCCGGAGGTGATAGACAAGCAACTCAACAAAAAACAAAGCATTACCTAAAGTGCAACATAGTTAAACAGTTAAATAACATTTAAGAAGAGCCATCGTGCACAGTAAAGTTATTGAGTGACACACAAATATTCGCAGTTATGTTGGTTATACCACCATGTAGGTATAACTCTTCATTTTACTCTGGAGCCATTCCCTTGGGGCAGCACCCATGCAAACTGCAATAGGTTGTCGCGGGCCTCGAGGGAAACGGGGGGAGGGCCACAATAGAGCTTTGTACAAGTGGGAGCTATACTCCTTTATCGTCTCCCACGTTACCCCCAACGCCTGCGAGCCTGCACAGGCAATGTCATAGTGAACAAAGGATAACAAACAGGCAACATTCAGCAGTAATGTTATTAAGTGACATATTAACACTTACGTTTCATAATATATAGCAAGGTAGCAGATAAGAAGAGGAAACCAACCAAAGAGAAATATCAAGGTAATCTATTCTAGGTAATTAGAGCAACAAAAGAGAAAAAGAAAGAAAAGAGAAAAATAAGGTCCACATAAATGGGCCTCCTCACCTAACCTTCAGGGGAAGAGGTACCAAGGCCATCAAAGGGAGTGGAGTGACTCCCGGCACAAAATCCAGTTTCAAGTGCTGGAATAAAGGGGACTCATGAGTCACAGTGTTCCGCAGTAACGTTGCATGTAGAAAGGTTCTTGCTTAAAGACTGTGAGGGTCTTTTCTGGGCATTACTAACTCTTTGGGGGAGAGGCCGCCACTCTGGGGCCGACGCTCTCAACCCATTGGTGGCGTCCCTATGGTGTTGGGTCTCAGGTGGATCCGATGGTAACAGGTTCAATCTTTGTAAGAGTTCTCTGGCCTGTTGGGGTGAAGAGGCTGTGAACTGTTGTCCGTCCTTGGTTATGTGTAGCTTAACAGGAAACCCCCATCTGTATTTTATAGCTTTGTCTCTCAGCAACTTGGTGAAGGGTTGATAGTGGCGACGCAGCTTGAGGGTGTGTGGAGAAAGATCCTGATAGATTTGGATATCAATGTATTGGTCGGGGAGGCCTCTGTCACCTGCAAGTGCTCGGAGTAGTTTATCTCTGAAGGTATAGTAGTGCAGGCAAGCTATAACATCTCTAGGCTTATCGCCCTCTGCAGATCTTTGCCTTAGCGCCCTATGTGCTCGGTCAATCAGCATCTCCTGACCGTCTTCTGGGCCTAGGATTGCTGTGAACAGTTCCCTTAAATATTTCTCTAGATCTTGAGGGGAGACAGTCTCAGGGACGCCCTTCACCCGGATATTATTGCGTTGGGTTCGGTCTTCTAGGTCGGCCAATTTGACTAATAGGTCAGTTATTTGCTCTGCTAGGCCCTGTGAGTAACCAAGCAGGTTGGTGTGATCAATCATTAAATCTTCCTGTTTACGCCCTAGCGCGTCAGTTCGCTCACCTATAGTGGCTATATCACGTTTCAGATCTGCATAGCTCTTCTCAAATTTTTTGGATAGAGAATCGTGGTGGGAAGCCAGAAGCGAAGTGATAGAGTCCATAAGGTTGTTGTTGGCCTCTGTATCTGCACGTAATGAGCACCCCACAGACTTGATCAGGGTCGCCCCTCCAAGGGTTTCATTTGAGCTGCTAGCATCTGTGAGTTCCTCATCAGAACCAGCCTGAGACCTAGAGGTGGGCTTGCTAAAGTGGTCTACCACCGTGCGTTTAGGGGTGTTATGGGGTTTCTGTTTTCTCTTAAATGCTTGAGGCATTTTGTGCGCCTGCATGGATTCTCTGTAGATTTTAACGTAAAATACAGCACTATAATGACCCGCTTCTATCTGGCTGACTGGGGTCTTGGCATCAAGAAGTAGCTCACAAGTTTTCAGAAAAAATCATAACAAAAACAAGTTAGTTAGACCTTATACAGTTATGCACTTTAAATATCAAACACAGTACCCTAAGGATAGTGCTACAGTGCGGGCTGCCCCATGGCCTACAAAACCTCCTCTCAACTCAGGGAAGGGGGATACGACCCAAAGGAAGGGAAAAGGGGAAGTGGCTGTGACCAGCCTAGACTAGCTAGGCCGGAAAGGGGGAGTCTTGAGGGGTTGACACTTAAGTATACACTTATCTAATTAACAGCTATAACCATTACTGTAGATAGAACCTGCAAGGAATGAAAATGGTTAGGTAAACAGTAAAGCAATACAACACTCCACTTTGGGCTGAAAGCCCAAAGGCACATAAGCTGACGCAGCAGCTAAATTTTGCAAAATAAGAAGACAAGCTGGTGCAGTAAATGAGGCTATGCAGGAGGCGAGGAGCAGTGTTTTGGAGGTGACTATGAGCCTGGGCTAGGCGCACAGGGCATTTGAGTATCCACAAGAGGTTGTTGGGCTGTGGAATGTGTGGGGCCCAATAGGTGGAAGGAGCACTGTGATGAGTAAGACTTTTATTTATTCTCCTCAAATCCACCCCAAAAGCAATGTCCACAGTGGGGTAAGGTAGAAAGTGTCCAGGTGGGAGGACAATTGCAAGGAGAGGCCTACTTGGCTTTCAGGAGCTTAGGTCTCAATATACTCCAGAGTGAGGCTTGTTGCAGGGATAGGTGTCAGTTTGGAGGTCACTGGGTGGTAACAGGAATGGCCCAAATTATATAGACGGTCTCGTTTGGCTGGCTTTACGGTGTGAGACTCCCTGTGAACAGCAGCCCTTCTCAGAGCCCTCTACACAGTCTGCTGAAAAGCCCTGACTTAAAAAGCAGCCACGTGGGTCCGGCACTGGGCCGCTCTGGCAGTTGCTTAGTGCGGGTGAGGGCTGCGGTATTGAAAGCTGTTAGGTGCAAACTGGATTACCAGCACCTAGTTGTCTTCCAAGGTGGTGAGGTAAACAGCAGCCCTCTGTGTGGTTTCCACAAGCCCTGGGTACGGGAGGCGTCACTGTCTCTGGGGCTAAGGGGCCTTAGGCAATATGGCGGCGCTTCGCACCAAGACTCCCAGGGACCTCAGTGAGGTGAAATACCGGGTACTTAATTGGGGCCTGGCCACTACAGATGGTGAGAGAATAGTATGGCTCGTTAGCCCAGGTAGCCGCAAGCGGCGTTAGCTTACCCAGTCCTGTGCAGCGATCTCGGGCGGGTATCCAGCGGAGGGTCCTGTGTAAACGGAATGGGGCTTAGTCGGACTGTAGGATCTCCGGATCACACTTTGGTCGGCTGCTCAGGATCTCCGCTTCTCAGGCTGGCAGGCAGGATGTGTTCTCGGCTCCGGAGCAGATCCCCGACCCTCCTGAGCAAATGCAGGCAGCGCAACCTGGCTGGGTTAGAACCCGGTCTGTGTTATTTAGGCAAAAAACGCCTTCAAAGGCAGAGGGCTATGTTCCCAGATGTAACAGGGCAAGGTTTACCCTCAGATGAGCCCAAAGATAGGGTAAAATAATGCTTTTCCTAAGTTAAGGCTTAGAGAGCTCTCTCAAGGCACATCTGCTTCTAACAGCGGTTAGCTCCGCCCCCCCATCACCTTTAATTTTAATTGCTCCATATTGTGGATATTGCATCCGGCAGTAATGGGGTTAAATAGGACCCTTCCCTACACGGGCTAGTTTTGGGGTATTATTTTAATGCCTAGTATAGTAGCCCTCCTTGCATATTCTGGGTGGAAATTAAAATATTTGTTTTTAGTTTACATTTCAGAAATCTACTTGTTTTATTTTTAAGTATGTCTTTCTCCTGACTATACCTTGTATTTGCCGCCAGCTCAAGGAAAATACATTCTTATTTTATATTATCTATATTGACTGAGGGGCTTTCTCTAATTTATTCACATTTTTATATTTATGTGTATACAGACTATTCAATCTTTTCCTTTGGAGATTGTTACTCTGTGACAGTAGCCTCTTTATAGGACATATATTATTTCATAATATAGTTCTAATTTTTTGATAAGAGACTCTGTAATTAATCCTTCTCTTATGAGGGGATCTTTACCTTTTCGTCTGTGTCTAGTATGTTTTCAATGTATCATACTTCACGGCTTAGTGTTTTTAGGACACTAATATACATATATAGTTCTTTCTATGGTTTTAGAAATGCGATATTGAGATTTTTCTCATATTGAGATATTTACTTTTGCCCGTGACATGTTTTCATGTCTCATGCTCAATTTGTTAGTGATTTTGAACATTAATTTATTTCTTTTAGTATGGTTTCAATGTATCATACTTCACGTCTTAGTGTTTTTAGGACACTAATATACAGTGTGTATGTATATATATATTTAGTTATTTCTATGGTTTTAGGAATACAATATTGTGATTTCTCATATTGAGATATTTACGTCTGCTGTGACATGTTTTCATATCTCTTGTTCAATTTGATAGTGATTTTTGAACACTGACATTTCTTCTGTTAAGTGTGATCAGTCCACGGGTCATCATTACTTCTGGGATATTACTCCTCCCCAACAGGAAGTGCAAGAGGATTCACCCAGCAGAGCTGCATATAGCTCCTCCCCTCTACGTCACTCCCAGTCATTCTCTTGCACCCAACGACTAGATAGGATGTGTGAGAGGACTATGGTGATTATACTTAGTTTTATATCTTCAATCAAAAGTTTGTTATTTTAAAATAGCACCGGAGTGTGTTATTACCTCTCTGGCAGAGTTTGAAGAAGAATCTACCAGAGTTTTGCTATGATTTTAGCCGGAGTAGTTAAGATCATATTGCTGTTCTCGGCCATCTGAGGAGTGAGGTAAACTTCAGATCAGGGGACAGCGGGCAGATGAATCTGCATAGAGGTATGTAGCAGTTTTTATTTTCTGACAATGGAATTGATGAGAAAATCCTGCCATACCGATATAATGTCATGTATGTATACTTTACACTTCAGTATTCTGGGGAATGGTACTTCACTAGAATTACACTGTAAGAAATACATAAAGCTGTTTAATAACTAGAGATTATGTTTAACGTTTTTGCTGGAATGTAAAATCGTTTTCATTTGCTGAGGTACTGTGTGAATAAATGTTTGGGCACTATTTTTCCACTTGGCAGTTGCTTAATCTGTTTTTCTGACAGTTTCTGTTCTCCCTCACTGCTGTGTGTGAGGGGGAGGGGCCGTTTTTTGGCGCTTTTTCTATGCATCAAATATTTCAGTCAGCAACTCATTGTATTCCCTGCATGATCCGGTTCATCTCTACAGAGCTCAGGGGTCTTCAAAACTTATTTTGAGGGAGGTAATTTCTCTCAGCAGAGCTGTGAGAATTATAGTTTGACTGAGATAAAAAACGTTTATTCTGTAATTTGTTTCCTGCTTTCAGAATTTGTTATCTTTGCTAATGGGATTAAACCTTTGCTAAAGTTGTGTTGTTTACAAGGATTGAGGCTATAACTGTTTCAATTTATTAATTTTCAACTGTCATAGATCTTCTGTGCTTCTTAAAGGCACAGTACATTTTAATATTATTCTAATTGAATTGTATTTCCAAGTTGCAAGTTTATTTGCTAGTGTGTTAAACATGTCTGATTCAGAGGATGATACCTGTGTCATTTGTTGCAATGCCAAAGTGGAGCCCAATAGAAATTTATGTACTAACTGTATTGATGCTACTTTAAATAAAAGTCAATCTGTACAAATTGAACAAATTTCACCAAACAACGAGGGGAGAGTTATGCCGACTAACTCGCCTCACGTGTCAGTACCTACATCTCCCGCTCAGAGGGAGGTGCGTGATATTGTAGCGCCGAGTACATCTGGGCGGCCATTACAAATCACATTACAGGATATGGCTACTGTTATGACTGAGGTTTTGGCTAAATTACCAGAACTAAGAGGTAAGCGTGATCACTCTGGGGTGAGAACAGAGTGCGCTGATAATATTAGGGCCATGTCAGACACTGCGTCACAGGTGGCAGAACATGAGGACGGAGAACTTCATTCTGTGGGTGACGGTTCTGATCCAAACAGACTGGATTCAGATATTTCAAATTTTAAATTTAAACTGGAAAACCTCCGTGTATTACTAGGGGAGGTGTTAGCGGCTCTGAATGATTGTAACACAGTTGCAATACCAGAGAAAATGTGTAGGTTGGATAAATATTTTGCGGTACCGACGAGTACTGAGGTTTTTCCTATACCTAAGAGACTTACTGAAATTGTTACTAAGGAGTGGGATAGACCCGGTGTGCCGTTCTCTCCCCCTATGATATTTAGAAAAATGTTTCCAATAGACGCCACCACAAGGGACTTATGGCAAACGGTCCCTAAGGTGGAGGGAGCAGTTTCTACCTTAGCTAAGCGTACCACTATCCCGGTGGAGGATAGCTGTGCTTTTTCAGATCCAATGGATAAAAAGTTAGAGGGTTACCTTAAGAAAATGTTTGTTCAACAAGGTTTTATATTGCAACCCCTTGCATGCATTGCGCCGATCACGGCTGCAGCGGCATTCTGGATTGAGTCTCTGGAAGAGAACATTGGTTCAGCTACTCTGGACGACATTACGGACAGGCTTAGAGTCCTTAAACTAGCTAATTCATTCATTTCGGAGGCCGTAGTACATCTTACTAAACTTACGGCGAAGAATTCAGGATTCGCCATTCAGGCACGCAGGGCGCTGTGGCTAAAATCCTGGTCAGCTGATGTTACTTCTAAGTCTAAATTGCTTAATATACCTTTCAAAGGGCAGACCTTATTCGGGCCCGGGTTGAAAGAGATTATCGCTGACATTACAGGAGGTAAAGGCCATGCCCTGCCTCAGGACAAAGCCAAAGCCAAGACTAGACAGTCTAATTTTCGTTCCTTTCATAATTTCAAAGCAGGAGCAGTATCAACTTCCTCTGCACCAAAACAGGAAGGAGCTGTTGCTCGCTTCAGACAAGGCTGGAAACCTAACCAGTCCTGGAACAAGGGCAAGCAGACTAGGAAACCTGCTGCTGCCCCTAAAACAGCATGAATTGAGGGCCCCCGATCCGGGATCGGATCTAGTGGGGGGCAGACTTTCTCTCTTCACCCAGGCTTGGGCAAGAGATGTTCAGGATCCCTGGGCGCTAGAGATAATATCTCAGGGATACCTTCTGGACTTCAAATACTCTCCTCCAAGAGAGAGATTTCATCTGTCAAGATTGTCAACAATCCAGACAAAGAAAGAGGCGTTTCTACGCTGCATACAAGAGCTCTTGTTAATGGGAGTAATCCATCCAGTTCCACGATCGGAACAGGGACAGGGGTTTTACTCAAATCTGTTTGTGGTTCCCAAAAAAGAGGGAACTTTCAGACCAATCCTGGACTTAAAGATCCTAAACAAATTCCTAAGAGTTCCATCGTTCAAGATGGAGACTATTCGGACAATTTTACCTATGATCCAAGAGGGTCAATACATGACCACTGTAGATTTAAAAGATGCTTACCTTCACATACCGATTCACAAAGATCATTATCGGTACCTAAGGTTTGCCTTCCTAGACAGGCATTACCAGTTTGTGGCTCTTCCATTCGGATTGGCTACAGCTCCAAGAATCTTCACAAAGGTTCTGGGTGCTCTTCTGGCGGTACTAAGACCGCGGGGAATCTCGGTAGCTCCATACCTAGACGACATTCTGATACAAGCTTCAAGCTTTCAAACTGCCAAGTCTCATACAGAGTTAGTGCTGGCATTTCTAAGGTCACATGGATGGAAGGTGAACGAAAAGAAAAGTTCACTCGTTCCACTCACAAGAGTTCCCTTCCTGGGGACTCTTATAGATTCTGTAGAAATGAAGATTTACCTGACAGAGGACAGGCTAACAAGACTTCAAAGTGCTTGCCGCACCCTTCATTCCATTCAACACCCGTCAGTGGCTCAATGCATGGAGGTAATCGGCTTAATGGTAGCGGCAATGGACATAGTACCCTTTGCACGCTTACACCTCAGACCACTGCAACTGTGCATGCTAAGTCAGTGGAATGGGGATTACTCAGACTTATCCCCTTCTCTGAATCTGGATCAAGAGACCAGAAATTCTCTTCTATGGTGGCTTTCTCGGCCACATCTGTCCAGGGGGATGCCATTCAGCAGACCAGACTGGACAATTGTAAAAACAGACGCCAGCCTTCTAGGTTGGGGTGCCGTCTGGAATTCTCTGAAGGCTCAGGGACAATGGAGTCAGGAGGAGAGTCTCCTGCCAATAAACATTCTGGAATTGAGAGCAGTTCTCAATGCCCTCCTGGCTTGGCCCCAGTTGACAACTCGGGGGTTCATCAGGTTTCAGTCGGACAACATCACGACTGTAGCTTACATCAACCATCAGGGAGGGACAAGAAGCTCCCTAGCTATGATGGAAGTATCAAAGATAATTTGCTGGGCAGAGTCTCACTCTTGCCACCTGTCAGCAATCCACATCCCGGGAGTGGAGAACTGGGAGGCGGATTTCTTAAGTCGTCAGACTTTTCATCCGGGGGAGTGGGAACTTCATCCGGAGGTCTTTGCCCAAATACTTCGACGTTGGGGCAAACCAGAGATAGATCTCATGGCGTCTCGACAGAACGCCAAGCTTCCTCGTTACGGGTCCAGATCCAGGGATCCAGGAGCAGTCCTGATAGATGCTCTGACAGCACCTTGGGACTTCAGGATGGCTTACGTGTTTCCACCCTTCCCGTTGCTTCCTCGATTGATTGCCAGAATCAAACAAGAGAGAGCATCAGTGATTCTAATAGCACCTGCGTGGCCACACAGGACTTGGTATGCAGACCTGGTGGACATGTCATCCTGTCCACCTTGGTCTCTACCTCTGAAACAGGACCTTCTGATACAGGGTCCCTTCAAACATCAAAATCTAACTTCTCTGAAGCTGACTGCTTGGAAATTGAACGCTTGATTTTATCAAGACGTGGATTTTCTGAGTCAGTTATTGATACCTTAATACAGGCTAGGAAACCTGTTACCAGAAAGATTTACCATAAGATATGGCGTAAATACCTATATTGGTGTGAATCCAAAGGTTACTCTTGGAGTAAGGTTAGGATTCCTAGGATATTGTCTTTTCTACAAGAAGGTTTAGAAAAGGGTTTATCTGCTAGTTCATTAAAGGGACAGATCTCAGCTCTGTCCATTCTGTTACACAAACGTCTGTCAGAAGTTCCTGACGTCCAGGCTTTTTGTCAGGCTTTGGCCAGAATTAAGCCTGTGTTTAAAACTGTTGCTCCACCATGGAGTTTAAACCTTGTTCTTAATGTTTTACAGGGCGTTCCGTTTGAACCCCTTCATTCCATTGATATAAAGTTGTTATCTTGGAAAGTTCTATTTTTAATGGCTATTTCCTCGGCTCGAAGAGTCTCTGAATTATCAGCCTTACATTGTGATTCTCCTTATTTGATTTTTCATTCGGATAAGGTAGTCCTGCGTACTAAACCTGGGTTCTTACCTAAGGTAGTTACTAACAGGAATATCAATCAAGAGATTGTTGTTCCTTCTTTATGCCCAAATCCTTCTTCAAAGAAGGAACGTCTACTGCACAACCTGGATGTAGTCCGTGCTCTAAAATTTTACTTACAGGCAACTAAGGAATTTCGACAAACGTCTTCTCTGTTTGTCATTTACTCTGGGCAGAGGAGAGGTCAAAAAGCTTCCGCTACCTCTCTTTCTTTTTGGCTTCGTAGCATAATTCGTTTAGCTTATGAGACTGCTGGACAGCAGCCTCCTGAAAGAATTACAGCTCATTCTACTAGAGCTGTGGCTTCCACTTGGGCCTTCAAGAATGAGGCCTCTGTTGAACAGATTTGCAAGGCTGCAACTTGGTCTTCGCTTCATACTTTTTCCAAATTTTACAAATTTGACACTTTTGCTTCATCGGAGGCTATTTTTGGGAGAAAGGTTCTTCAGGCAGTGGTTCCTTCTGTATAAAGAGCCTGCCTATCCCTCCCGTCATCCGTGTACTTTTGCTTTGGTATTGGTATCCCAGAAGTAATGATGACCCGTGGACTGATCACACTTAACAGAAGAAAACATAATTTATGCTTACCTGATAAATTCCTTTCTTCTGTAGTGTGATCAGTCCACGGCCCGCCCTGTTTTTAAGGCAGGTAAATATTTTTTAATTTATACTCCAGTCACCACTTCACCCTTGGCTTTTCCTTTCTCGTTGGTCCTTGGTCGAATGACTGGGAGTGACGTAGAGGGGAGGAGCTATATGCAGCTCTGCTGGGTGAATCCTCTTGCACTTCCTGTTGGGGAGGAGTAATATCCCAGAAGTAATGATGACCCGTGGACTGATCACACTACAGAAGAAAGGAATTTATCAGGTAAGCATAAATTATGTTTTTTATTTAGAAATATTAGGTTATCTTCTCATGTATGATTTCATGAATCATACTACGAGTCCTAGTGTTTTTGTTTATAGGAATACAATATTTTTATCCTTCTCTTGTTGAGATGTTATTCTTTCGTGTCTTTGACATTCCTTGACCCTTATAACTTGCTCGTGGACTTTCATACCAGAATTGTTGGTTTGTTTCTCTGCTGGGGCTGGATGTCTTATTATTTCTTGACATCTTAATTGTCTGATTTGGCTGCCATTGGGTAGCAGTTCAATATAAGTGAAGTTAAATATGTGTATGGTCTCAATCCGTTTTATGGTAGAAAACAAAGTCACTAAAGGAGTAGTAATCTCCTAACTGATTTAAGACACTGATGTGTTGATAATTTATCATAGCATATATATATTATATGTTTGTTATCCTGTTCTGTACAGGTTTTACGTATTTTTATCTCTCTCATATTGAGAGGCTTTTTATTTATCCATTTCATGTTTTTGATCCTTTTTATGTAGGGGTCTTATTTCAACACACGTTACCATGTATCATAATTTCTCTTGCAAGGTGTATCCAGTCCACGGATTCATCCTTACTTGTGGGATATTCTCATTCCCTACAGGAAGTGGCAAAGAGAGCACACAGCAAAGCTGTCCATATAGCTCCCCCTCTGGCTCCGCCCCCAGTCATTCTCTTTGCCGCTCTAACAAGTAGCATCTCCACGGGAGGGTAAAGTGAATGTGGTGTTAGATTTGTAGTTTTTATATCTTCAATCAAAAGTTTATTTTTAAATAGTACCGGTTTGTGCTATTTACTCTCTGGCAGAAATATGATGAAGAATTCTGCTGAGAAGAAAATGATTTTAGCATGTTGTAACTAAAATCCATTGCTGTTCCCACACAGGACTGAGGAGTACCAGAAAACTTCAGTTGGGGGGAACAGTTTTCAGGCTTAACTGCTTTGAGGTATGTTTCAGTCATATTTTTTCTTGTCAAGACAAGATAATGCTAGAAGACTGACAAGATTCCCCATGTGGGAAGGGTAAGCCATGTTCTGAAACTTAGTATAGAACTAGAGGCTTATTTAAGTGGGCTCAATAGACTGGTTATCACTTTAGCAGGGCAATCGATTATTTTGTTTAGAAAAATACTCTTTATTGACACTTTTAAGCACTTTTGATGTGTTTATTTGGGTTTTATTCCACATGGCATTATTTTTAGTCACCTAAATTGGGTTCTGAAGGCCTCACAGCTGTGGAGTGGGAGGGGCCTAATTTCGCGCCTCAGTTGCGCAGTTTATTCTGACAAGATTTCCCTGCATGTTGCTTCACATGGGTCCAGAGACTGCTTGAGGACTTCAGGAGGCTTGCTTTTCTCAAATTCAATCCTTAAGGGAAGGTAGGGCCACAGCAGGCTGCTGTGGCAAGGTGCTGTAGTTTATTAACCGGTTGTTTGCTTTAGGCAGCTCCGGTTTGGGCATTAAAGGGTTAATCAGGCTGAAACTTGCTGTGCAATCATATCGAAGCATTAGGCACATACTGTAAAAATTTCAAGAGATTTGGTTCATTTTTCACTGTTTTGTAAAATTGTGTGCGCTTTTATTATCTTAAAGTAACAGTATCATTTATTGCAAATTGTATTTTTTATTACATAAAGTGTTTTTCCAAGCCTGCTTGTGTATAATACCAATCTGTTAAACATGTCTGACACTAAGGAAAAACCTTGCTCTATGTGTTCAGAAGCTATGGTGGAACCCCCACTCAAAATGTGTCCCAAGTGCACTAATGTGTCTAAACACTTTAAAGATCATATTGTGTCACTTAAAAATATAGCCCTAGATGATTCTTTGACTGAAGGTAATGAGGATAGTCCGCCTTCCTCTCCCCATGTGTCATCACCAGTTACGCCCGCTCAAGCGATACCTAGTACCTCTAGTGCATTAGCACCTATTACATTGCAACAACTGGCGGCAGTCATGGATAATTCCCTTGCGGCCTTTCTATCTAAACTGCCAGTTTTCCCTAAAAAGCGCGATAGCTCTGTTTTGAGAACAGATGAGGAGCAGTCGGAAGCTTTGGGAGGCTTATCTGATGTACCCTCACAACACTCTGAAGTAGGGGCTAGGGATGTTATGTCTGAGTGAGAAATTTCTGACTCAGGAAAAGTTTCTCAGCGGGCAGAATCAGATTCACTAGCATTTAAATTTAAATTGGAACACCTCCGCGTACTACTTAGGGAGGTCTTATCAACTCTGGATGATTGTGACCCTATGGTGGTCCCAGAGAAATTGTGTAAAATGGACAAATATCTAGAAGTCCCTGTATACACTGATGTGTTTCCGATCCCTAAGAGGGTAGCGGATATTGTTGCTAGGGAGTGGGAAAGACCAGGTGTACCTTTTGTTCCCCCACCTATCTTTAAGAAAATGTTCCCCATAACTGATCCCAGGCGGGACGCGTGGCAGACGGTCCCTAAGATAGAGGGGGCAGTTTCAACACTATTCCTTTTAAGGGAAAGATCCTTTTTGGGCCAGAGTTGAAAGAGATTATTTCGGATATCACTGGGGGAAAGGGCCATGCCCTCCCGCAAGATAGGCCTTTTAAGGCTAAAAACAAGTCTAATTTTCGTTCCTTTTGCAACTTCAGGAGCGGTCCTGCTTCAGCCTCTGCTACTGCAAAGCAAGAGGGTAACACTTCACAGCCCAAGGCAACCTGGAAGCCTTTGCAGGGCTGGAACAAGGGTAAACAGGCCAAGAAGCCTGCAGCTGCTACTAAGACAGCATGAAGGGGTAGCTCCCGATCCGGGACCGGATCTGGTAGGGGGCAGACTCTCTCTCTTTGCTCAGGCTTGGGCAAGAGATGTTCCCGATCCTTGGGCATTAGAGATAGTTGCTCAGGGATATCTTCTAGAATTCAAGGACTCTCCTCCAAGGGGAAGGTTCCACATTTCTCGTCTGTCTACAGACCAGACAAAGAAAGAGGCGTTCTTACGCTGTGTAGAAGATCTACTCAAGATGGGAGTGATATGTTCAGTTCCAATTACAGAACAAGGACTGGGTTTTTACTCAAACCTGTTTGTGGTTCCCAAAAAGGAAGGAACTTTCAGACCAATCCTGGATCTAAAAATTCTAAACAAATTTCTCAGAGTTCCATCTTTCAAGATGGAGACAATTCGGACAATCTTACCGATGATCCAGGAAGGTCAATATATGACTACCGTGGATCTAAAGGATGCATACCTTCATATTCCTATCCACAAAGATCACCATCAGTTCCTAAGGTTCACTTTTCTGGACAAGCATTACCAGTTCGTGGCCCTTCCCTTCGGGTTGGCCACCGCTCCCAAAATTTTCACAAAGGTGCTAGGGTCCCTTCTAGCGGTACTAAGACCGCGGGGCATTGCAGTAGCACCCTATCTGGACGACATCTTAATACAGGCGTCGTCTTTTCCCAGAGCCAAGGCTCATACGGATATTGTACTGGCCTTTCTAAGGTCTCACGGGTGGAAGGTGAACACCGAAAAAAGTTCTCTGTCCCCGCTCACAAGGGTTCCCTTCCTGGGAACATTAATAGACTCGGTAGAAATGAAAATATTTCTGACGGAGGTCAGAAGGTTAAAGCTTCTAAGTACTTGCCGAGCTCTTCATTCCATTCCTCGGCCATCTGTAGCTCAGTGCATGGAGGTAATCGGATTAATGGTAGCAGCAATGGACGTAGTCCCTTTTGCTCGAATTCATCTCAGGCCACTGCAATTGTGCATGCTCAAACAGTGGAATGGAGATTATGCAGATTTGTCTCCTCAAATCCAACTGGACCAGAAAACCAAAGATTCTCTTCTCTGGTGGTTGTCTCAGGATCACCTGTCGCAGGGAATGTGCTTCCAGAGACCGGAGTGGATCATTGTAACGTCCGACACCAGTCTGTTAGGCTGGGGCGCGGTCTGGGGCTCTCTGAAAGCTCAGGGCCTATTGTCTCGGGAAGAGTCTCTTCTCCCAATAAACATTTTGGAACTGAGAGCGATATTCAACACGCTCCAGGCATGGCCTCAGCTAGCGGCGGCCAAGTTCATCAGATTTCAGTCGGACAACATCACGACTGTAGCATACATAAATCATCAGGGAGGAACAAAGAGTTCCTTAGCGATGAAGGAAGTAACCAAGATAATCAGGTGGGCGGAGGATCACTCTTGCCATCTATCTGCAATTCACATCCCAGGAGTAGACAACTGGGAAGCGGATTTCCTAAGTCGTCAGACTTTTCACCCGGGGAGTGGGAACTCCACCCGGAGGTATTTGCTCAGCTGACTCAGCTATGGGGCATTCCAGAGTTGGATCTGATGGCGTCCCGTCAGAACACCAAACTTCCTCTTTACGGTTCCAGGTCCAGGGACCCCAAGGCGGCATTGATAGATGCTCTAGTAGCGCCTTGGTCCTTCAATCTGGCCTATGTCTTTCCACCGTTTCCCCTTCTTCCTCGGCTGGTAGCCAGAATCAAACAGGAGAAGGCCTCTGTAATTCTGATAGCGCCTGCGTGGCCACGCAGGACTTGGTATGCAGACCTAGTGGACATGTCATCTGTCCCACCATGGACACTGCCAATGAGGCAGGATCTTCTAATACAAGGTCCATTCAAGCATCCAAATCTAGTTTCTCTGCAGCTGACTGCTTGGAGATTGAACGCTTAATTCTATCCAAGCGTGGGTTCTCTGAATCAGTCATACAGTCATAGATACTCTGATCCAAGCTAGAAAACCTGTCACCAGGAAAATTTACCATAAGATATGGCGGAAATATCTTTGTTGGTGTGAATCCAAGGGTTACTCGTGGAGTAAGATTAGGATTCCAAGGATATTGTCTTTTCTCCAAGAAGGATTGGAGAAAGGTTTATCAGCTAGTTCCTTAAAGGGGCAGATATCCGCTCTGTCTATCCTTTTACACAAGCGTCTGGCAGAAGTACCAGATGTTCAAGCGTTTGCACAGGCGTTAGTCAGAATCAAGGCTGTCTATAAACCTGTGGCTCCTCCATGGAGTGTAAATTTAGTTCTTTCAGTTCTACAAGGGGTTCCGTTTGAACCTTTACATTCCATAGATATTAAGTTATTATCTTGGAAAGTTTTATTTTTGGTAGCTATATCTTCTGCTCGAAGAGTTTCAGAATTGTCTTCTTTGCAGTGTAATTCACCCTATCTGGTGTTCCATGCAGATAAGGTAGTTTTGCGTACCAAACCTGGTTTTCTTCCTAAAGTTGTTTCTAATAAGAACATTAACCAGGAAATCATTGTTCCTTCTCTGTGTCCTAATCCAGCTTCTAAGAAGGAATGGCTTTTACACAATCTTGATGTGGTACGTGCTTTGAAATTCTATTTACAAGCAACTAAGGATTTCAGACAAACATCATCTTTGTTTGTTGTCTATTCTGGTAAGAGGAGAGGTCAAAAAGCGACGGCTACCTCTCTTTCCTTCTGGTTGAAAAGCATCATCCGATTGGCTTATGAGACTGCTGGGCAACAGCCTCCTGAACGAATTACAGCTCATTCCACCAGAGCTGTGGCTTCCACTTGGGCCTTCAAGAATGAGGATTCTGTTGAACAGATTTGTAAGGCAGCGACTTGGTCTTCACTGCATACTTTTGCCAAATTTTACAAATTCGATACTTTTGCTTCTTCGGAGGCTATTTTTGGGAGAAAGGTTTTGCAAGCAGTGGTGCCTTCCGTTTAGGTTACCTGTCTTGTTCCCTCCCTTCATCCGTGTCCTAAAGCTTTGGTATTGGTATCCCACAAGTAAGGATGAATCCGTGGACTGGATACACCTTGCAAGAGAAAACAGAATTTATGCTTACCTGATAAATTACTTTCTCTTGCGGTGTATCCAGTCCACGGCCCGCCCTGGCAATTAAGTCAGGTTAAAATTTCTTGTTTAAACTACAGTCACCACTGCACCCTATGGTTTCTCCTTTTTCTCCTAACCGTCGGTCGAATGACTGGGGGGCGGAGCCAGAGGGGGAGCTATATGGACAGCTTTGCTGTGTGCTCTCTTTGCCACTTCCTGTAGGGAATGAGAATATCCCACAAGTAAGGATGAATCCGTGGACTGGATACACCGCAAGAGAAAGTAATTTATCAGGTAAGCATAAATTATGTTTTTAGTATTTTAAGAACACTGCTTTATCCTCCCTCATATTGAGGTGAGAACTTATGTGTGTGACGTTTGGTGTCAAATTTCTCTCTCAATCTCTTAGTGTTTTTAGGACACTAATCTATTTTTTATTTTTATATTATAGTTTTTTTCCCTCAGATTGAGGTACAAATTGCAATGTCTTTCGTAGTTGAGTTTCCGGCAAGACCTCATGCAGGTTTAAGCTGTGTTGAAATAGGGACAGCAATAATAGCCTTCATCTGAGAATAAATCAGTATGAAGGGTCCGCTCCTGGTACAAGCATGAATCATGTTTGGGACAGATTTCCTTCTTTCAGCAGGCTGAGGTTTGCAACGTCCCAGATCCATTGGAGGAGGTAGTATCCCAGGAATCAGGATAGGATCTAATTTTGTTCTTCCTAAGGAAGATTTTCCCTGTAAAGATAACTGCAGTCAAGATCAGGAGAGGCTTTATTAATCTGTGTGAAGGATCTGGCCTCCCTAGGAGTAAATGTCCTAGTTCCTCGGGCGGAACAAGTTCAAGGATCTATTGATTATATTTGGGATCTAGGAAAGAGGGATCTTTTCGTTCCATTTTAGACCTCAAGGGTCTTATAAATTATTTAGGATTCCGTCCTTCAAAATGCAGGTTTTTCGTTCTATTCTCCATTTGGTTCAGGGGGATCTTTTCGGAACTACCATAGACCTGAAGGACACTTTCATCTCAAGGAACATTCCGATTCCTATGTTTTGCCCTTCTGGACATACACTTTTAGTGTGTAGACCTTTCTTAGGCTTTGCTTATGCTCCTCAATGTCATCTTTTCCCTGTGAAAATTGCCTCTGAGGAAGGACTTTCTATTTCAGGTCCCTTCCTTTATCCGGGATGATCTGAATCACTATACTAACCCTAGCTCTGCTTGAAGACTGTGTATAGTGTTGCTGTGGCATAAGGAAGTCTGCGTAAAAGCAGACTGAAGTCTTAAGGTGAGCATTGTGAACCTCATAAAACAATCCTGTTTTCCTCTGAAGCTGACTGCTTGGAGATCGAACATCTAGTTTTTGTCTAGGCGTGGTTTTTCAGAAAAATGTTTGATACCATGCTTCGGATTCTTAGACCAGTATCTCGCAGGATCTACCATAAAGGGTATTGTTTTCCCCGCTTTCTATCTTTTTTTTTCTAGGAGGGCCTGGAGAAAATCTTGTCAGTCAGTTCTCTGAAGGATCAAGATTTTTATGTTGATTCTTTCGCTTAACGTCTGGCGGACCTGCCAGATGTTTCATGTTCAGACCTTGGTCATACTCAGGTCTGTGTTTACTCCTGTTGCGCCTCCATGTTTTGTTCTTAGAGTCTGCAGCAGGCTTCATTTAAGCCCAAGCCACAGTTTGTTTTTAAGTTGTTATCTTGGAAATTTGAATTTCTCCTGCTCGCAGAGTTTCTGAACTTTCGACTCTGCAGTGTGAATCCCTTACCTTATTTCTCATGCGGATAAGGCGGTCCTCCGTTCTTAGTGGGATCAGTTCGCAACATCAATCAGGAGATTGTTGTTTCTTCCTTTTGACCTAATCCTTCTCCGAAGGAACGTATGTTGAATAACCTGGATGTTGTGTGTGCTCTGAAGTTCTATCTACAGACAACAGAGATTTTCAACAGTCTACTGCTCTCTTGGTAATTTTATCTGGTAAGCGTAAGGGTTGGAAGGCCTCTTATGCTTTTCTGATTCAGAAGTGTTATTGGTTTGCTTACGAATCAGCTGGTTACAGCCTCCTGAGAGAATTACGGCTCATTTCACTAGGGCTGTCTTTTGTTCCTGGGCTTTCTAAGAGGAAGATTCTATAGAGCAAATCTGCAAGGAGACCACTTGGTCCTCACTGCATTCCTTTTCCAAATTTTATCTTTTGCCTCGGCTGAGGTTTCTTTTGGGAGAAGGGTTCTTCAAGTGGTGGTGCCTTCTGTTTAGGTTTGCCCGTTTTGTTTTCCCTCCCTTCCATTCTGTGTCCTCTAGCTTGGGTATTGGTTTCCACTAGTAATTAGAAAGGATTTGTGGACTCTCCATGCCAATGGGAAAGAAAATAAAATGTATGCTTACCTGATAAATTCTTTTTTCCTTGGCATGTAGAGTCCACGACCTGCCCTTAAAGGGACAGTTCACCCAAAAACTTTCTCCCCTTTAAATTATTCCCAATGATCCTTTTTACCTGCTAGAGTGTATTAAATTGGTTGCAAGTAGCTCCTTTACTCATATTTCAGCATTTGAAATAGCTGATTTAGCTTGTGGTTTCCCAACCTATACTGAAAGTTTTGATACTGGCGTATATGCTATTGACAAGCCTAAGTAAACACAGCCAGCAGAAGAGATTACACCCTCAGTGGGGGCATGATAGTTAATTAATAAAATGATAATTTTCCATTGTTCTCTCTATGTATTGAGCTTTGGTGTTCCAGACAAATATAAGATAAGGAAGCAAGTCTGTGTACATGAAAGTGATAACATAATGAGATCTGATATTACCTGAAGCTCAACCCATTGTAATAGGCTGTGGTTTCAAAGCACAAAACCAGCTACTTCAGATACACAAATAAACCCGAAAATGCAATTTCTCAAATATTTTATACTCTGCAGTTGGTATAACAAGTCATTGAAAATACATTTATGGAAAAACAATTTTACAGTGTACTGTCCCTTTAATTTGAGTAAAGTCTGCTTTTTATAAACCTCAGGCACCTCTATACCCTTGTGTCCTCTTTTTCCATTTTTCTTCGGCCGAATGACTGAGGATTATGGGTAATGGGAGTGACACTTAACAGCTCTACTGGGGTGTTCTTTGCCTCCACCTGGTGGCCAGGAGTTGAATTCCCACTAGTAATTAGAATGGATTCGGGGACTCTCCATGCCAAGGACTAAAGCCCAGATTGGCTCCTCAAATTAGGCATATAAGTGTAGTTTGCTGTTGAAAAACAATTGCAGTAAAAATGTTAATTTGTTTTAATAACGTTTAGACTTGGCTGATTATGTTATCCAATAACAACACAACAGAAATGTTGTTTTTACTGTCCCTTTAATGCTCCATAGTGCGTGCACTACAAATTTTATTGTGTATATTACAAAAATGCTTCTATTTAAAATTTAAATGCACCCATGCACGTTCTTATTTTGACATTTCTATCCCTTTAAACAAAAATATGAAGTGTAAAAAAATAATAATAATAAAAAATAATAAAAAAGGACATCATGTGACTTTAGATTGTTACTTACAAATATCCCATTTTATTGTAAAGCTTTAATAATATTTAACTTTTTTCTATAGGTCTTGTTCTTCTGCACATGCATCACCAGCTACCACAGCAAAGAGCGCAAAAAAGGGCAAATTTCATTTTTCCCGGTTAAAAATGCTACTTAGTCAAGAGGAGAAAGAACCAACGAAAAAAAGTGAATTGAAGAACTTTTTATTGTCTCTTTGATACAATGTCTAATTTTGTTTTTATATTTTAAGGATCTAGAACAGTGGTAAAAGCACAATATAGTTTTATTTTTGTTGTAGTTCTATTTGTGGAATATGGAGTATCTTTGACAGGTGCCGTATTATTCTGCATAATCATGAGAATAATTATTTCCTTTTACAATGAACTCTTTAACATTTATTTTACATTTAAAGTGACAGTCTACACCTTAGTCATCTTAAAGTCTTACTTTATCCTCCTGCACCTTTTCTATATCTTGCAACAGTGACAGTAAAAAAGTTATTTTAAAATTGTGTCTGGTTACTTTGAAATGGCTGCCAAGCCCTGCCCACTGTTGACATCACAATCTGGGCTGCATTAAAAGATTCACTAGTTACAAAAAGACTCCCTAATTGGATTTCACAGACTGCCAATGCTATTCAGCAGAGTGCATAGATAGAGCTCTGCAGCCCTGAAGACATTTCCCCATACAAAGTAGTAGATTGATTTTCATTAAAGGGACGTTAAACGCTAAATAAATCATTGATTGAATGATGTATTCAGAGCAAAGATTAGCCTGACATTAATTTGTACATGTATTGTTTACATTTTGAAAAGGGTAAAGTTAATGTTCATAAAGCAGTGGGTGCCGCTATATTGTACCTTAGGTTACCTTTTCTGCTGAGGCCAATTAGGAATGGTTATAAATGGATTACTAGAGTTTGCAACCAATGACTGTGTGGAATATAGCTGTGTCTGCACTATCATGTTTAAAATTAATTGGAAAGCCCACAATATTCAGAATTAAATTACAGGAAAGGAGAGCAAAATAAATAATGAAAGCATATTGCAAAGTTGTTTTACTACATGTAATTAAACATTTTTTATTAATATATTAAGGTGTTTAATGTCCCTTTAACAAATTCCAAATGACCCCATGAATGTATAATGGGTGACATTTTCTTTATTTGTGATTAACAATTTGTCCAATAATATATATATATATTGTTTGCCTTTGCACGTCTAATAAATCTATCAGTCTATCTTTCCACAATGATCATATAACTTTGAATTACAGATAAGCAGAACCTCTATGTTTTATTATTAAGGAATGTTGTACATTACAATAATTGCAATTGCTTGATTTAATATAGAACACAAATAAGGCAAGGCGTTTTAAAAATGAAGGTTTAATGTACAGCATTTATTAAGATGGGCTAAATCATAGGGCATTTTACGATACATTTGTTTGATTGTGGAACTACTGATTAATTCTTTTTTTTTTTTTCTTTTTTAATTTAACCAATTTAACATTCCTTTTAATAGACAATTAAAGTTTGTGACAGGTCTGGAAATGGGCTTTCTTCTGGGAAATCAATGCATGATAGTTTGTGAGACTGCCTAATAAAAATTATTATACAGCAGTTTATTTCTCTGAGTGTTGATTGAAACATTCCATCTAAAGTCTATTTATATAACTGAAGAAAATGAAATATATCAGAAATTGTCTTCTGCTTTGTGTTGAGAATTTTAGATATGCTTTTTATTTAGAGGCTTGTTTACCTCAATCATATTATTATGTATTTTTTTCTCTCTCTGTCAGTACTATATAAAGTTTAATTTGCAATGTCTATACTATCTTTTCTCTGTCTGAATAATTTTATACAAATGTGTTGCCTGATGAAAAGTACATTCATTATGAGCTGTCAAACGCATTGTATATTTCAAATCAATCAAAAGTTACAACTTTTGCTACACAATTCCTTTCCTTGTTGTGCACTCACTGTGGTAAAGACGAAGCACAGATTTGTGGTGCAATCAGCTGAAGACTGAAAATAACAGCCTGCTTTTATGGCACAATACTTTTAGTGCTAACAAAGTTTGGTAGTCAACATTTCTAATGGAATACATTGTTTTACAATGTGGCACCATCTATCTTCCGTTTTGCTTAATTTATATAAATCTTGAGTTGCTCATAATTATTATTATTTTCCTATCTTTATATGAGCATGCCTGAATGGCTACTAAAATAAATGCCTGGGTCTTATATTTTATATAAACGTGTGAAACTATCTTGTAAGTGATCACAACATTGTGTGATTTCTTGTTTTCATGTCACCACTGGTTATTATTTGGCCTCAACTGAATAAAAAAAAAAAAAAAAATATGCATATGCTTTGCACATATTCTGTACAGCTTTTATGGTTTTAAGCAGAAAACAAGTTTTATAGAAGTAATCCCTGTTTTGGCAAAGCACAAGTAAATCACACCTATACACACTTCTTAAGTAGATCTCTGCTACTTATGTCTGAGCGCCCAGACTTTATTGTATTTTGTGAGCTCCTTTTTTATGTTTAAGTAGTTTTTATTAGAATAAGGTTCATTGGGTTACAACAAATCAAAATAAATTTTTCTTGACATAATAGACAAATAAGCAATATTACAATATCAACAAGTTAAGCATTGTCAAGTATCAGTAAACCAATGGCCCAGCTTTTTTGTGGGTGGCGGTGGAGGGGGAGGTAGGATAAATGAGGGATAAAAAGAAAAATATAGAGATTATTAGAAAAAAAAAAAAAAAGGGAGAAGAAAAGAGTCTAAATTGAATGAGCTAAAATAATATTCCGCAGCTCACTAATTTGTTCAAGGTGAACTGTGGGAATTAGATTGCGTAAGCAAAAGGATAGGGGATAGAGAGTCTAGGAGAAGGGGAGTCAGGTCGTACATCAACAAGTTCGTACCAATAAATTGAGAGCTATAGTAATGGTCTTATGGTCTAACTAGCAACTAACAGTTTGCATGTTCATCTTTCAAACCCAGTAAACTATTCAAGGTGTTCATCCTCTTGTGCTAAAACTATTAAGGGGTACTATGAGGTCTTTGCTCCCAGATAAACTGTACATTAGTTATCATCTCTCGTTTACCTAGGTAGCAGTAGTGCATTTTCTCTAACAGTATCACATGATTGACCTCCGCTACCCATTGGGCTATTGTGGGAGTTTCTACTGACTTCCATAACCTGGGGATTAATCTCTTAGCACATGTCAACATTATCAGAAATAATTTTTTCCTATAGGCACAAGAGAGTTTTGGGGCATGGTTAAGGAGGATGATATGTGGATTTAGCGTAATTTCTGTGTTTAGCGTTTTGCTCATATGTTGAGCCACTTGTTGCCAGAATATGGTTAAGTTTGGGCAAGACCACCAAATGTGCACCATGGTGCCCGTCTCACCACACCTTCTCCAACAGCTAGATGAGGCCGTCGGATAGATAACTCGCAGGCGATGTGGAGTTAAGTACCAACGGGCCATGATTTTATAGTTTAGTTCTGATAATAATAGGGAGGTTGAGGAGGAGTGTATATTGCGGAAACAACGCTTCAGATCCTCTTCGCATAGGTCATGTGGTATTTCCTCTGACCACCTATCCAGGTATAAAGGGCGTGTCTCAGGGAATTTATTCCTAAGGATTTTATATACCATGGACAGGTGAGCTTTTGTAATGTCAGGGGTGATACATAGTTGCTCAAATGTGGTTAGTGGTCTGAGGGTGTCCCTCTTGTGTGGGTTATTATATATAGCATGTCTAATTTGCAGGTATGTGTACCAGCTATGAAATGGGGGTCCTAGTTCTTCTTCTAGTACGGTTCTATCTTTTATGCCCATTGGACCTGCGAATAGGTATATTGGAAGGTTCTGCAAGTGCCTTACTGGGTTAGTGTGGGTAAACCTGCTATGTTGTAGGAACAAATGGTTGTTAAGTAGTGGGGTTAGCGGAGATAGTACAGTTGATACTCCCTTTATATGAGTTATGACATAATCCCATACTTCGAGTGTAGATCTAATATAATCATTGCGCTGTATCATATGTGGTCTCGAGGCTTTAGGGAGCCAGGGTAAGTCTCTCATATTCCTAGCCTGGGACAAATGACCTTCTATCTGTATTCATATTTTTGCGGAGGGTGCGTGATTCCAAGAAATTATTCTTGCTAAGTGTGCTGCTCTATAATAGTTGGTAATATTAGGAACATTGAGACCCCTGTCCTCTTTGCTAAGGTATAGTGTGTGTTGGGCCACTCTAGAGCGTTTATACGACCAGATAAATGAATAAATTAACTTTTGTTGTGTTTTAAGATATGAGTTTGGAAGAGCCAGTGGGAGCGTCTGAAAGATATATAAATATTTGGGTATGATCATCATTTTAACTGTGTTAATTCTTCCAAACCAGGATAGATGTCCCTGTTTATGCCAGGTTTCCAGTAAACTTTTGGTGCGTGTTTGGAGTGCGAGAAAGTTATCCGTGAATAGTTTGTCAGTGTCTTTCGATATAACTATTCCTAAGTATTGAAGTTTATCTGTTATGCTAAACCTTCCTATATGCGCTATGGTTTCGACTTCTTGTCATGTTAAATTGATTGGCATTAGGCCAGATTTGTCCATATTAATAGAAAAATTAGAGACTTGCTTATAGTTCTCCAATGTTTCCATCAGTGCGGTTGTTGGTGACTGTAATGTGAAAATCACGTTGTCCGCGAACAGGAGGCATTTCTGATCTATTTCACCTAGTTTTATGCCCTGAATATGTGGGTTATTCCTCACTTGTATTGCCAGTATTTCTACTGTTAATGCGAATAGCAAGGGCGAGAGCGGGCACCCTTGTCGTGTGCCATTAGATATAGCAAACGATTGGGAGACAACGTCATTGATCTTTACTCTAGCGCTCGGGTGATTGTACAGGGCCTGTATTCTTTTAACAAACATTTCGGAGAAGCCAAACTTCGACAGGGTGGCCCACATAAATTGCCAGTCCACCCTGTCGAAAGCTTTTTCCGCGTCGGTGGATAGCAAGAACATTGGGGTATGGTTGTCACGGGCATATTGCAAAGAATGAAGAAGTCTTATAGAATTATCTTTGGCTTCCCGTCCCCTAATGAAGCCCACCTGGTCCGGATGGATTATTTTAGGCAGAACTGTGTTTATACGGTTTGCTAGAATTTTGGCGTATATTTTCATATCTATATTAATTAGCGATATTGGCCTATAGTTACCTACAATATCTGTAGCTTTATTCGGCTTCGGGATCACTGTTATTAACGCCTCTAGTAGGGTGCTAGGGAGAGCTTTGCCTCGGTCTATGTCCGTAAAGAGCGAGCAGAGATGTGGGCTTAATTGCTCCTGTAGAAGCTGGTATAATCTCGCAGTAATGCCATCCGGACCTGGAGACTTTCCACTAGGTAGTGACTTGATCACCGAGCAAGTTGTTTACTTCCCTTTAAAGGCATTTGTGGTGCCACTGTTTACACAATAAAAACGTAAGATTTCAGTCTGAAATACTTTCCCTAGTAATGAAGCCATGCGTGATACATGAGGATACACAGTGCAGGAATACAGCAAAACGAACCTGCGTGATAACCTCAACGTACTTCAGCATCGCTGTCCCTTACAAAATTAAAGGAACATGAAACACAAAATCTTTCTTTCATGGTTCAGACAGAGCATGTGATTTTAAACAACTTTCCAGTTTACTTCTTTTATCTAAATTTGTTTTTTTCTTTGGTATCTTTTGTTGGAATGGATACCTAGGTAGGCTCAGCAGCTGCCAATTGGTAGCTGCATGCATATGCCTCATGTTATTGGCTCACCCAATGCATTAAACTAGCTACCAGTAATGCATTTCTGCTCCTTCAACAAAGGATACCAAGGGAATGACGCAAATTAGATAATAGAAGTAAATGGGAAAGTTGTTTTAAAATTGAATGTTCTGCCTGAATCATGAAATATATAAATATTTTTGTTTCATGTCCCTTTAAGGATATTCCCAGTTTAATTAAATATTACATAAAATGTAACCTAAGGAGTTAATTATTAAAACCAGGGGCGCGATCCGATATAGATCGTAGTTTGCGGCGCAAGCGAGGGAACCCCCGCCGCCCGTAGTTTCAGCTCGCAACTCGAGCTATCCAATATACGGCGCCGTCAGATGCTAAAGTGCCGTAAGTCGGATAAACCAGCGATGTCCAGAAATCTGCGTAAGTACAAATTTCTGGAGTCGCCAGTGACTTACGGCACTTTAGAAACTGCCGGCGCCTACAAAACCTGACTAAGTTATTAAATTTCCCGTACTGTCTAACACGCCTCCCAAACATAGCCCGACACGTCTAACTCTCTATCCGCTATCCCCCCTCACTCTCCTAATAATAAAAAATGTATTAACCCCTAAACCACCGCGCCCGGACCCCGCCGCACCTAATAAAGTTATTAACCCCTAAACCGCCGCTCCCGGACCCCGCCGCCACCTACATTAACTACCCCCTAATGTGAGCTCCTACCCCGCCGCCACCTTCATTAACTACCCCCTAATGTGAGCTCCTACCCCACCGCCACCTACATTAACTACCCCCTAATGTGAGCTCCTACCCCGCCGCCAGTTACATTAACTACCCCCCAATGTGAGCTCCTACCCCGCCGCCAGCTATATTAAAATTATTAACCCCTAATTTAATCCCCCTACACCGCTGCCAGTTATATTAAATTAATTAACCCCTAATCTAATCCCCCTATACCGCCGCCACCTATATTAAATTAATTAACCCCTAATCTAATCCCCCTATACCGCCGCCACCTATATTAAATTAACCCCTAATCTAATCCCCCCTACACCGCCGTCACCTATATTAAATTAATTAACCCCTAAAATACTAAACTATCCCTAACACTAAACCTAAGTCTAACCCTACAAATAGCCCTGAAAAGGGCTTTTTGCGTGGCATTAACCCAAAGTAAACAGCTCTATTGCCAGCCCTTAAAAGGGCTTTTGGCGGGGCATTGTCACAAAGAAATCAGCTCTTTTGACTATAATCTAAATCCCCCTATACCGCCGCCACCTATAATAAATAGATTAACCCCTAATCTGACCCCCCTACACCGCCCCCATCTATATTAAATAGATTAACCCCTAATCTGACCCCCCTACATCGCCGGATGGAAGACTTCTTCTTTGCCGCTTGGATGAAGACATCGCCCGGATAGGATGAAGAGTTCGACCCGGCTGGGTGAAGACGACTCAAGGTAGGGAGATCTTCTGGGGCTTAGTGTTAGGTTTTTTTAATGGGGGTTTGGGTGGGTTTAGAGTAGGGTTATGTGGGTGGTGGGTTGTAATGTTGGGGGGTGGTATTGTGTTTTTTTTACAGGCAAAAGAGCTGATTTCTTTGGGGCATGCCCCGCAAAAAGCCCTTTTAAGGGCTGGTAAAAGAGCTGTTAACTTTTGTAATTTAGTTTAGGGTAGGGAAATTTTTTTATTTTGGGGGGCTTTATTTTATTAGGGGGCTTAGAATAGGTGTAATTAGCTTAAAATTCTTGTAATCTTTTTTTATTTTTTGTAATTTAGTGTGTTTTTTTTTGTAATTTAGTTTAGTTTATTTAATGGTATTTTCTTTTAGATATTTGTAGTTTATTTAATTTATTGATAGTGTAGGTGTATTTGTAACTTAGGTTAGGATTTATTTTACAGGTAAATTGGTAATTATTTTAACAAGGTAGCTATTAAATAGTTATTAACTATTTAATAGCTATTGTACCTAGTTAAAATAAATATAAACCCTAAAATAGCTACAATGTAATTATTAATTACATTGTAGCTATCTTATTGTTTATTTTATAGGTAAGTATTTAGATTTAAATATGAATATTTTAATTAATAATATTAATTAGATTTATTTTAATAAGAATTTAGTTAGGGGTGTTAGAGTTAGATAGGGTTATTATACATAATATATATATATATATATATATATATATATATATAATATAACGATATTAACCCTAATATAATTATGGTTAATATAGTTAATATATATAATATAATAACTATATTAACCCTAATATAATTAGGGTTAATATAGTTAATATAGCTGGCGGCGGTGTAGGGGGATTAGATTAGGGGTTAATCTATTTAATATAGGTGGCGGCGGTGTAGGGGGATTAGATTAGGGGTTAATAATTTAATATAGCTGGCGGCGGGGTAGGGGGATTAGATTAGGGGTTAATAATTTAATATAGCTGGCGGCGGTGTAGGGGGATTAGATTAGGGGTTAATAATTTTAATATAGCTGGCGGCGGGGTAGGAGCTCACATTAGCGGGTATGTAATGTAGATGGCGGCGGTGTAAGGGGCTCACATTAGGGGGTATGTAATGTAGGTGGCGACGGTGTAGGGGGATCACATTAGGGGGTTATACATTTATTGTAGGTGGCAGCGGGGTCCGGGAGCGGCGGTTTAGGGGTTAAATACTTTATTAGGGATTGCGGAGGGGGATCGCGGTTGACAGGTAGATAGACATTGCGCATGCGTTAGGTTTTATTTGGCAGGTAGTTTAGGGAGCTACGGGGCTCCAATAGACAAGGCTTACGTAAGGCTTACTACGGCTGCATTTTGTGGCGAGGTGAAAATGGAGTAAGATTTCTCCATTTTCGCCACGTAAGTCCTTACGCTGTATATTGGATACCAAACTGCGCAGGTTTTGGTATACCTGTCTATGGCCCAAAAAACTACGGGCGAAGGCAGAAATATACGAGCGTAACTTCTAGGTTACGCCGTATATAGGATACCAAACCCGCGCAAAATTCGGCGTCGCCGGCTTTTGCGGGCGACGCTGCATATCGGATCTGGCCCCAGGTTCGGATTTAAGGGAGTAGAATTTGTCAAACAACCCCTCTCTTGCCTCATATTTATAAAATGTATAAGAAATAGAAGGGACAAGATAGACATCAAAACAATTTAGTTGGATGTTTATTTCAAATATATTGGCATGCATTGTTGTTGCACTTATGCCTTAAATCTAATGATAAATACAAAACATTGGTTGTTTGTTTTGCTTAATGTTCTGCCAAGGTAAAAATCCTTTATTTGAGAAATAACCACATTTTTAGTACATTGTATGAGTGATAAACTGGTCGTCTCTGGCACAGATCCTAAACAAACATTTTTTCTGTGTTGAAATGATCAAGTGTATTAGATACAACTGCAACAAGGCTACATTTTATATGGCTTTCTACAATCATTTGAATTGATAATTTTTAATAAGTAGATTATTTCAGGATCAGTTTCCATTTCATAATTAAAAGTAACTGGGTAAAAAAAAAAAAGCATACGTGATCAATCACTATTTTTGTAATAATGCTCTTGTCTTTCCAATAAAAACTTGTTAAGGGGAATAAGCTTGAACGTTTAAACATTATTCTTAGTGTTTGGACAATTATCTGGATCCCTTAAAAAGACATTAAACACTAAACACATTTCATTCACCTCCCTCTAATTATGGGTGCCTCCATTTTGGAACCAAGGTATCACTGCAGGTAGCTGAATGCAATGGATAACTAGAGAGAGGCAAATAATAAGCTCAATACTATGCTTATAAAATGTACTTTGTGTTTAATGTCTATTTAAAACATCATAAAGTTTAGACTTGAATAAAGTATATATACATATATAGGTACACAAGATATATGAAAAAATATTTTTTTTCCATAAAATTTAGTAACAGTTGCTATACTCACATTACCAAGGGCAGTAAATAAATTTTGAAACCAATGTTCGATTTAAACCTTCAGAAAGTATCACTTGTTTTAAAATAATAAATATGTATTATTAATAGAAAGTAGAGGTGTTGTAAGTTAGTGTCCTGTATTAAGGAATTCCTAAACATTTTAGAGTTGAAATATTTAAAATGTTACATTCCAATATCCTTATTTAAAGAATGATATGAACATAGAAATCATTATCCTTCAAGTATTCTGACACCTAGTTTTACAATATCTTACAAGTCAGTTTTAAGCAGGTAAAATTAAGTGCAGTGCCCACAAATGATTTTAGTCTGAAGACTATTTTGTAAACAAATGACTGTAGTGAAGGAATAGTCTTCCAGTGTTTGAAGTGTCAGTTATTTAAAAGGGAACCTTTTCACTATGGTAAAGAAAGCTTCATAATGAAGACTGGAATTTTAGCTCTTACCAAAAGAGTAAAGAGATTAGGAGCCAAACTACTGCAATATTGTAAATAATTTTGATTAAGAGATTAAAGTAGAATGTTTGTTTGTTCTGGACTACAAGAAAAGGCAGCCTTATTCAGTAAAAACATAATTTATGCTTACCTGATAAATTAATTTCTTTCATGGTGGTGAGAGTCCATGATCCATTACTCATGAGAATTACTTTTCTCTATCACTAAGAGGAGACAAAGATTCCCAAACTCCAAGAGCTCTATACAACCCCTCACACATACCTCAGTTTAATGGCCAAGCAAGTGAGGTAAAAAAAGGGAATAGTCATAAAAGAAGCAGGGGAAAAACATGTGCTGAAAAAATCTAACCCCAAAAACCCCAAGGGTGGGGTCTCTTGGACTCTCACCACCATGAAAGAAATTAATTTATCAGGTAAGCATAAATTGTTTTCTACACAAAAAGAAAATGATTAACCTGCTGAAACACAAACAATAATAAATCAAACAAAAAACAACGTGTTAGTGCAAAAGGATATGTCCAAAAAAGTCAAAACTCCAAAAAGTCAAACTCCAAACGTGCATAAGTGATCCCAGGGATTACTTCTCAGTGGAAATTAATTCTGCAGTCGAACTCCAAGCGTTAACCTAAAAAAAACAGATCCATGCTGCCAATGGTGAAGTCCTGTGAGACTACAGGGTTAATTCACATGTAAGTTGTATACTCACATGCTGCAGAGCTTCACATCAAGCTCTAGATATAAAAGCAATGGGAGACTCCAGCAGGAGCAGATAGAAGTGAACTCAGATGAATGTTAAAACAATTTATTAAAACGTGTTAAAATCACAGGGGTTTACAGAGAACCACAGCTAGAACATCCGTATATTACACACACTGTATATAGTAAACAATGTCTATGATTACGGTTTGCAGTTCAGAAGGTTGGTCTCTGCCCACAACATGAAAAAAAACAACGATCGTTTCACCAAATAGTCGCTTAGCTTTTTTTTTTAATTTTAAAAAGCCCAGAGACTATTTGGTAAAATGATCGTTGGATTTGAGCGTGTGATGTCCGAGTTCACTTCTATCTGCTCCTGCTTGAGTCTCCCATTGCTTTTATATCTAGAGCTTGATGTGAAGCTCTGCAGCATGGGAGTATACAACTTACATGTGAATTAACCCTGTAGTCTCACAGGACTTCACCATTGGCAGCATTGATCTGGTTTTTTTAGGTTAACCTTTGGAGTTCGACTGCAGCATTTATTTCCACTGAGAAGTAATCCCTGGGATCACTTATGCACATTTGGAGTTGGGATTTAGTCTTATAAATTGTTTTCTGTCATACAGGTGGTGAGAGTCCACAATCCACTACTCATGGGAACTAATACCAAAGCTGTGGAGTCCACAAGTAATAACACAAAGGGAGGGATATAAAAAAAATAAAAACATTTTTCACTGAGAAAATAAATCCACAACCACAAAGAAATGTCTCTCTTTATTTTTTATAATGCGCTTTAAAAAAGGCATAACCATTAAACTGAGACAACTGCTTAAAGAACCTGTCTACCAAAGGCTGCTTGAGATGAAGCAAAAACATGAAAATGGTAGAATGTAGTAAACACATGCAAAGAAGGCTAAGTAGCTGCCTTTCAAATTTGATCAACTGACGCCTCTTCTTAAAAACCAAGAAGTGACAACTGATCTAGTAGAATGAGCAGTAATCGGCTGCGATGGAGGCTCTAGTTTGTGTGTGGCTTATGTTTTATACAGGGATTTATGTATAAACTTAACATTTGGCAGTTGGTTTTCTTTGCTTGCTTAGCTAGAACAGGCTAACTGACAAACGGCTTGAGTTTGAAACCAGCTGCAGTTACTTGCATCTTATGTTGTAGGCAGAGGGAAATGCGCGCCTTTTACCTGCTGCGTAGTTTGTGGCCCTCTGAGCCCAATGTCTCTCAGGATGATGCGATTCAGGCAATGCCACAGCTTTCTCCTCAAACATCCCAAGCCTCTAAGGCATCGCATACAGTGCCCTGCAGTTCCTCTCAGCCTCCTAGAGGAGTTAATTTGCCTGAAGATTTTGCTGCACAGGTATCTTCTGTGGTATCTGTGGCATTATCTGCTTTTCCTATTCTTGGAAAATGCAAGAGGAAAATTAGACATTCAGATAGTAAGGTTTCTGTTCCACCTACTGCTATACAGGTTGCCCTCCCTCATAAGTCTAATGAGGTAGATACGCCGGTAGCCTCTGCGTGTGAAATCTCAGATTCAGACAGTATTATTCCCTTATCTGAGACTGAAGAAGTAAACTTCAGATTTAAGCTTGAACACCTTTATGTACTGTTAAAGGAGGTATTGGCTACTTTGGACGACTCAGATACTTCTGTTGTTGTCAACCCTAAGAAGTCTAGTAAACTTAATAAATACTATGATGTTCCTTCCTCTGTGAAAGTTTTTCCAGTCCCAGACAGTGTGACTGAGATTATTTCACAGGAATGGGAGAAGTCAGGGATTCATTTCTCCCTGTCTCCCTTATTTTAAAAGATGTTTCCTGTTGCTGACTCCATTAAAGATTCTTGGCGCACGGTGCCTAAAGTAGAATAAGCTATTTCTACTCTGGCTAAGATAACTAAGATCCCTATAGAGGATAGCTGCTCCTTTAAGGATCCCATGGACAAAAAGCTGGAAGCTTATTTAAAGAAGATGTATGTTCATCAAAGTCTTCAATGGCAACCTGCAGTTTGTATTGCCACAGTAGCAAGTGCTGCATCTTATTGGTGCAACACTCTCAAACTAGCCAATTTCTTTATTTCTGATTCTAACATGCAAGTTATTACACTGGGAGCCAAGATGTCTGGCTTCACTGTCCTAGCCTGCAGGGCATTTTGGCTAATATCTTCGTCAGCTGATGTTACCTCTAAGTCCAAGCTTCTGGCGCTTCCTTACAAGGGGAAGACCTTGTTTGGAACTGGTCTGGCAAAAATAATTTCTGATATGGGTGGAAAAGGGTCTTTTCTACCGCAAGACAAGAAGAACAGACTTTTGTTCCTTTCGTAACTTCAAAGGTCAAGTCTTCCTCTCCCTTTTCCAAGCAGGAGCAGTCCAAGTCTTCTTGGAAGCCCAATCAGTCTTGGAATAAGAGGAAGCAATCAAAGAAACCCCCTTGTACTGGGATCTAAAAAATATCTTTTGAGACAGCTGAGTATAATCCCTTGATGCAGCATACAAAGCTGTAGATGCCTCATGTGAAATCAAGCAAATAGAATTGCATCTGAAGTTGCAATGATGAGACCTAGTACTTCCATACACAGAGCCACTGAAGGGAACAAAAGTGACTGAAGTTTCAGACAAGCTGACACCAATCTCAACCGTCTCTGCTCTGTTAAGGAAAGACTCAAGGACACTGAGTCTATTTGGAAAACCAGGAAAGTAACCTTTGTCTGAGAAACTAAAGAACTCTTTTGAAAATTGATCCTCCAACCATGGAGAAACAATAGTTGATTGGTGTGAAAATTCTGCTAAAGGAAAAGACGGAGCTTGAACAAAGATATCGCCCCGGTAAGAAAATATTGCATTACCCTGAGCTCTGATTACAGACAAAAAAGGCTCCCAGAACCTTGGTAAATATTCTAGTAGCTGTAGCCAGACCAAATGGAAGCACAAACTGAAAGTGCTTGTCTAGAAAAGCAAACCTCAGAAACTGGTAATGTTCTCTGTGGATTGGAATATGAAGGTATTGTGGACATAAACTGACCTTGCTGAACAAAAGGCAGAATAGTCCTAATAGTTTCCATCCTGAATGATGGAATCCTTACAAAGAGAGAGAACAGTATTTGCCATGAGTAATTGATTGTGGACTTTCACCACCTATACAAAAGAAACCATTATTCTTTATATAATATATACAGGCATATAAACCCTCTTTCACAATTCTCTCCGTAAGTTAAATAACCCCACAAACAAACACTTTGGGCAATAAATAACTGTGATGAAGCGTACAATTAGAAACATAATTAGCCATATAATTTGTGTGAGATTAAACATGATGCATTTTACAGACATTCACTTAGTTTATAAAGATAAAATTTAACCTAAACAAAAAATTGGCTAATTAGATTCTTTATACTTTTGAGGGATAGTTCATACTGATCAGTTTTGCAAAGTCATCACTATAAATAATATCAACAACCTATATGACAATTAAAATAATTATACAAAAAATGTTTGATAAATAAGCTATTGTGTCTCACTGGCATGAGATGCGGGTTCATCTGAAATTGATGAGGTGACCAAAAGCAATGCTATATATTCCAATTTGGCAGTAAAGTAAATAGCAGCAATTAAACAACTATGGTAGAAGCTATGTTATGTCATTTTGACACAATTGTGTAGTATAAAGATTTAAAAATGGCTAAAATGTATTATTTTCTTTGGTTTGAAGGTCTCCATTTGCCTTCTGGGTTCAAATTTAGAAATGTTCATTTTGAGTTTACAAAATGTACCTAGGGACAAAATATCAAACACAAGCTTAACTTGTTAAGAAAAAAATATATAGTTATAATGCAGTTATGTATTAACAGAACATGAAAACACAAAACATGAATCTTAACACTTCCATGAGTTCCCTTGTGTCTTTAAAGGGACAGCAGCCTTAATGACAGACAAAAACGTAGCATTTCAAAATAATAAAATAATTAATTTAGTACATACTCACAAAAAAGGATTACAGGTTGAGAAAATAGGTGTGTTTTCTTTAAACAATGAAAATATCAAACCTTTTTTTTTAAAATACATACTACATAATATCCACAGCATAATGAACACTATTTAACCCCTTTGTAAAGGCAGCAAGGTTCTGTAATCGGGATAACGTCATTTTAAACACTTATTATAAATGTTATATATTTTAGAGTTTCTCGTGTGCCACCCCTTGCACATTGTACAAAAATAATACTAACAATATATTCCTAACCTAACCCAGGCCTCTGTAACACAAGACTAAAGTTCTTCTTATCAATCATCACTGTAGATGTCTCCAGCATATGGCAAATGTAATCTACTTCCAGTCACGTTGGGAAGACGAGATAGGTCTGGCAGGTTCTTGATACGAAGACGCAGCTCCTTCCGTACCTGTGAGACTCTTACTAATTTTCGCTTGTATTCCTAGAAAATGAATCAGGAAAATTTTGAGGACATACTCTGACAAAAACTGTAACATTACATGATATGAAAATAGGAAATGTACAATAGTGCCTTTCCAAATTCACAAGTATTTTTACATTAAAGGATTACTTTCTGTTATAATTTTTAAGCTAAACAACTAACATATTAAAGTTAATAAACATTAATTAAAACCTACTGACCTATATTTTCTCCAAAACGAAGTTTCATAACGTTCTAAAAGTTATATCTTTTATTCGCCGATGATGTCACGTTATCCTGCCCACTATTTTCAGCACTGAGTGTTCAAAATACTTAAACCAATAACTTTGTGTTTAAAGCGCCATTTTGAAACCTAGGTATTGTAAACAGATTGGTACAGAGCAAAGGATACCCACGGAGTGGGTTTGGAAAACAATTAAATTTGCAGACAAGATTTCTGATATATGGTAGAGATATGTTAATGAAATGCTATTGATAAAAAGCGTATTTGGGGTAGTTAGTTAGTAACAGGCATAGAAAATATTTACTTACAGTGGCCCTTTAAGTCTCACTTTCATGTCGTGTGCACATGGCCATTATATTCATACGCCCATAATGAGATGGGAATGTGCATGCATACAACCTGCTATATGTGGGTTACTTTAACAGTAAGAGTAACCAGTAAACGTTGGATTACTCTTACTAGAAACATTTCTGCAAAAATGCTTTAATACAAATTTGAAAGAAGAAATTGTCATTTAAAAAAACAAAAACCAACAATGCCTATTCTTTAACTTAAAAGGATAAAAAAAACAACTAATATTGCTTTATGTGTAATGTTTCACATACATTCATCATGATATTTTAATAATTAAAAATAATTTAAAAAAACTAAGCTACTATTCCTTTAAATATGAGGATTAAATATTATATTTGTGCATGTTATAAAAAATAAATAAAGTTGGTCTTCTGCATCTTGTTGCAATAACACAAACACTTTGCAAAAGGGGACTTTTTGGTTTTTAAACAATATCCATTGTACATAGGTTAGAACTGTGTTCCTAAAATTATCAGCATGTATTTTCTAGACAAATTAATGTCTTTAAATGCATGACAGTAAAGTTAAAAAAACATATGATAAATATTCTCCAGTCTGTCCAAAAGCCATTAAAAATAAGAATTCTAACAATACAGCAGTTGAGATTACCAAATGTAATTTTTCCAATACTAAACATAAGCAATAAAATTGATTATATAGTTTAAATCTATCTAATATATATTTTCAAAACAATAAAATAGTAATTATTTAGTAATTGTTATATGGACATGATAGGCTTATAAATCTTAGCTTTATATATGAAATGGTATGTTTTTTTTTTTTACTGAATGAATGTGATTTAATTTATCATGCATTTGTGAAGAATAACTACACATCTTACTATAAAACTTGTTAAAAAGGGTAAAACAGAAATCTTCAGAGTGTTAACACCTTTTTTGTAAGAATTCTCCTTTACTCTACACTTGACCTAAGTGGAGACTAGGGCTATACAATTATGTATCACCTAGAACAATGTTTCTCAAGTATCTCCAACAGGCCAGGTTTTCATTATAGCTGAACCAGTGCACAGGTGAAACAATCAGCTGATCCGTGACACCATTGTTGCTCTCATCCATCAGCTGATTATTTCACCTGTGCACTGATTCAGCTATAGTGAAAACCTGCCCTGTTGGGGGTACTTGAGGACAGCGGTTGAGAAACAATGACCTAGAATACATAGACACCTCCCCTTCCCCTATATAGTTCCTCCTTTTTATGAGGTCTGTCATGGCCTCCCAGGGTGTTTTCCTTGTGAGAGCTATAGGTTATTTCAGTTGTATATCCTTTGGGTTTTGCTCTTCTGTACCTTGTAGTATTGCTACTTTTAGGTGGAATGCACCCTAATAAATGGGTATATTAAAGGGAAAATATGTTCTATTAACCTACACTGTTCATATACTGCATATCCATTTTATATATATGGTTTGCACAAAGTTGACAGTATTTCTAAGGCTAAACAAGAAAACCACTTTTACTTTGTGCCAGCAGACAATCTGCATCTGCTGCTACAGCGACTTATTTGGAATAGAATAGTTGACATTCTCTGAGATGAAGCATCAATAAAAAATGTGATCAGAGGAGGGCGGAGCCAGCGCTCAATGGAGTCGGCTGCACACGAGTGAGCTCCCGGATCCCCGAAGGGCAAGCTATACAATCTAGTGCCCTAACCGCAACGGACCCATGGATTTCTAGGTGCCAACAGCCACTGACCCTCGCAGGGACGTTACAGTATACCCGTGGCAAGAAACAAAGCATCCGGTGGACATACCGAGCCCGGACTAGGCCACGTGGGTAGGAGACCTCAGGGCTGCTGCTAACTGCCATGATTAGCTGACACGGACAAGAATCTCTGCCAGATCACAGCTCCAAGGAGGCTTCAGGTAATGGGGCCACAGCTACTATACTTTTGCAGACTGGGGACACAACACAAAGAGTGACATTAATATAGCGGAAAGCAGCAAGGAGTATGCTGTTAGGCAATACGCCATTTTATTAATACTGATGAGTTAACACAGCGAAAAAAGGTACGGGATCACCTCGGCTCATGCATTGGGAAGCAGCATTTAGGATTGCAATTCTATAAAAAACCCTACACCGGGTTATTCATTGGCATCAGGGTCTTTTTGTAAGCTGGAAAGAACAGGCTTGAATGTACACAGCAGCAGCTGAGGCCTTATGATATGGTACTGTAATCCCTTTGTTGGCTAGGCATTTTCACCATTATGATAAGGAGCAAGAAAGAGTTATAACTGTCGAACTGTGTCGTGAAGATAGTACTATAGTTCAGCTATACACAATTTGCTAACAGCAGCTCCTGTCCCTTCATATAAAAACACTATCCCAGCACCATGTCTCCTAAAAAAGGAAACAAGTCTGATAAAGCAGCGAAAAAACAAACACCCTCTACACCCTCTGTTAACGATTTTTTCAAAAATGTAGATAATGTATCAGGAATACATAAAAAGCCTCCAGAGGTGCAATCAAGAGATTCATCGCTCTCTTCAGATTCAGAGGATGAGGCTCTGGACACTGCAATATCCATCCCTAGAGCTCTCCTTAAGTCACTGCCTTCTAAAAAGGACTTTTCTAATTTAGTGAGTCAAGTCAAGCAGTGCATCAGGGAAGAAATCTCAGAAATAAAAAAAGAGCTCTCAGATATGGGCCAAAGAGTGGAAAAGCTAGAGGGTGACACAGACTCGCTTACTGCGAATGTGACTACTTTTCAATCTCAGATTTCACATCAGGCAGAGGTCATTGCGCAGTTAGAAAACAAAGTCGATGACTTGGAAAATAGAAGTCGCCGCAACAATGTCAGGATCAGGGGAATCCCTGAGTCTGTTGCCCCCTCTGCATTAGAGCAATATATACAAGGCTTGTTTTCATATTTAAACAGATGAAGATGCTGAGGTTACTGTTGCTTTGGATAGATTCCATAGAGCTTTGCGTGCCAAACCTCTGGGAGACCAGCCACCAAGGGATATCATAGTCAGAGTGACAAGCTACCCGATAAAAGAAAATATAATGAAAAAGGCTAGAGAGAAGCATCCTATAACATACAAATCGGATAAACTGCAAATTTTTGAAGACTTGACACCACTAACTCTTCAAAAAAGAAGGGATTTTCGCCCTCTTACAAGTAAATTAAGACAGCACAATATTCCATACAGGTGGGGCCATCCCTTTAACTTGCAGATCATGTGGAAAGGAAGAAGGTTGATCTGTAATAATCCAGAAGATTTTGGAAGAATATGTACAGACCTGGAAATAACACCCCCTTCCTTGCAAGACCTCACCCAAGCCTCTTCTACTACAGCTGGTCCGGCTCCGCCGCCTCTCCCACAGAGGCTTGAATGGCAGAAACACCAAACGAAGAATTCAGCCACAAGAGATCCTAAGATGCACAAGCACCTGATTGATGGACGATGACCTTCTAATAGAGGACTAAGTATATATGTTATGTAATTTTTCTTGGTGATGTGCCTTGCCTTTTCTTGCAGTTCGAGTTTGGTTCGGTCCTGACCGTTTACCAGCATAACTAACCTTAAAGTTAAGATAACTCATTCTGGTAATGTTTAAGCAGTTTTGAATACTACCGTCTGTTTTAGTTAACATAATGATAACATTGTTTGCCAAGTTGTAATTGTTACCCGAAGGGGATCCTTTTCCTCTACCCTCAGAATTACCTTACTAGGTTTTCTTATGTGCACCAGTTGTGTACTACAAATGTTCTGTTATTTTATGAGTTTTATTTATGTTATTTTAGCCCTATATGCTCCCCAAGGAGAGAATCAGGTAATGCTGAATGTTTCTTTGATGGTTTTAGTGCATAATTTGCAACATGTAACATATCTTTGGTTCACGTTCACCATGGAGTAGTAGGATGACTACACACACCTCATAGAATGTACAAGTAATCACTCAGAATGTGAAGGGTTTCAATTGTCCCAACAAAAGAGCTATGGGTATTCAGGACCTTAGAAAGAGAGGGGGGAAGATTTTAATGCTACAAGAGACGCATTTCAAAGCACACAAAATACCAAAGTACTTCTCCAGTCATTACACGCAACATTTCCACAGCACTAATGAAACAAAACAAAAAATGGAGTTAGTATTCTGTTGCATAGATCTCTACCCTTTCAACTTATCAAACTGGACAAAGATATCTAGGAATATCAGGCTTGCTATCACCCTGGTTAATGTATATGCCCTCAATCAAAGACAAGGTGCTTTCATATCAACCATCACTAACAAAATCATAGACCTAACTAAAGGGCCACTTATAATGGCAGGAGACCTGAATGCAACCCTAAATCCAGATATAGATTGCTCCAACCCCTCACTGCGTAGAAATTCATAAGACCTCTGATCTATCTGGAGTAGCCTAAAAACACTCACCCTTCATGATGTATGGAGGTATTCACACCCTAATACTAGAGACTACACCTTTTTCTCCAACCCACAAAAAAAGTCATTCTAGAATAGATTATATCCTGGTGGTCTCAGAGGCAGATTTTCAACTGAAGCTCAATCCTTCAGATGCATCCTTATTAGCCAATCTGCATGATAAGCGCAACAAACTAAATGATCTTCTCCAGATTGAATCCCAAAGACTCCAGCTATTTCTAAAACAAAAATACTACACCAAAGGTAACAAAGCTGGCAAAATGCTAGCCAGAGCCCTTAAAAAGCAAAAAATAAAAACTTTTATACATTCCCTTGTTTCTGAGAAAGGAAACAACATAGAGGATACAAAATCGATAGGTAAGGCATTCCACTCTTTTTACCACAAATTATACAATCTCTTCCCTAAAAGATCACCGCTTATACATAATCTGAAATGTGAGGAATACCTAAAAGACATCCCCCTGCCCAAATTGAAACAAGCAGACATTGAGATACTGGAAGCCCAAATTACAAACACAGAAATAATTGAAGTCATCCGGGAAATGAAACCTGATAAAGCCCCTGCACCTGATGGTCTATCTAACGTTACTACAAAACATTTGCCAAACAACTTATCCCCCACTTGTTGAATCTATTTAATGACATAACAGTTTCAAGCCAATTTCTGGACACAATGCTACAAGCCCATATCTCAGTACTCCCAAAGCCCGGTAAACCTCCAGATAGACCTGCCAATTTTAGGCCCATTTCATTGCTCAATGTAGATATGAAAATGTTTGCCAAGATTTTAGCTAATAGAATAAACAAATTTTTGCCTGACCTGGTACATGGTGACCAGGTTGAATTTGTTTCAGGGAGGGAAGCTAAAGATAATATTAATAAGACTCTCAACCTTCTAGACTTCCTTAAACACTCTAATATACCCTCAATATACCTCTCAACTGACGCGGAGAAAGCGTTCGATCGCTTAGATTGGACCTTTCTCCTGGCCACACTTCACAAATATGGATTCCCCATGAAATTAATACAGCAAATTCAGGCCCTGTACCTCAATCCTTCGGCTCAGGTGTTAGTTAATGGCACCCTCTCAGAACCCTTTGAAATTCGTAATGGCACGAGGCAGGGTTGTCCCCTGTCACCCCTCCTGTTTGTACTATCTCTAGAACCATTGGCTGTTAAAATAAGAAACAACTTGCAAATCAAGGGTATCAATATCTCAGACCACGAGTACAAGCTGGCCATGTTCGCGGACGACGTCCTAATAACCCTGTCGTCACCGCTGACATCCCTTCGGGCAGTACAGACTGAACTGGAGAAATATGGGGCAGTTTCGAATTTTTCAGTTAATAACTTAAAGTCCGAGATATATCCCATTAATTTAAACGAAAAAGACCTTACCACCATTAAACAGAATTTCCCATTTAAAATTCAGGTAAAGGCTTTGCGCTATTTAGGCATACACATCACCTCAAATTTAGAAAACCTACGTCAATTGAATTATGGTCGACTGCAGGAGGAGTTTCAAGTTTTAGTCTCCTCATGGCTCCCAAAACACATATCATGGTTGGGAAGAATAGCGGCAGCTAAAATGATGCTGCTACCAAAAGCCTTATATGTAATGCAAGCCCTTCAAATCCCAGGTGTAGATACAGATATCCGCAAATTGCAAAATATTATGAATGCGTATATATGGCACAGAAAACCACCCAGATTAGCAAAAAACACCTTATACTCACGTAGAGAAGAAGGAGGCCTGGGGGTACCATGCCTTCAGGCTTATAAGCAGGCAATATCCTTAAGCAAAGTTGCGGAATGGTGTAGGCAAGGACCAGGCTCTTATAAGGTAAATATCCAACTAGAATCGCAACTGTTAAATGTCACTCAAATAGGTAGAATGTGTTGGACCCCTCAGAAATTGTCTTGGTCCTTGCTAGAACTTTATCCGAATATAAGGGAGACATGGATGTGTTGGATCGCAATGCGCGACAAGTTGAACATTATCTCCACGACATATTCACCTTTGACCACTCTCTTATTCAATAAAGAACTCCCCATTGAACAAAGAGGGATAACAAAACAGGCTACACACACCTTAGGCATGTCAGACTTTCTCCCAATTTGTATGATGGTGGAGGGAGGGAAAATAACACCTAGGCAGACATTAGTGGAGAAAGGCTTTGACGAATTTAAACCATGGTTGCTTTACCACCAAGCCAGACACTACATACTCTCACACAGAAGAAAAGCAGACATGTTGAGGCAGTTGACTCCATTTGAAAATATTTGCACTTCACAACACCACCCAAAAAAAGTGATCTCACTGATGTATGGGCTTGTTCTTAGGCCCACCTATGTTCAAAAATGGTAGAGGGAGTTGAATAATGCCTTCTCCAACAAGACATGGATGTCCTGGTTTCAGGCTACAGCCAAATCGGGTCATTCAGCAGCAGTCCTAGAAACTAACACTAAGCTTCTTACTAGATGGTATTTAACCCCCGCTAAACTGAAACACATGTTCCAGAATGTAAACGGTAGATGCTGGAGGGGATGTGGTCTGGAGGGCACTATGCTTCATGTCTGGTGGAGCTGTGAAAACCTGCGCCCATTCTGGGTTGAAGTTCATAGACAAGCATGTTTAGTAATTGGCACACAATTATGTCTTACCCCAGAAAGGATTTTGTTTAATGCAAACTTGGATATCCTATGTAAAATTAGAAGACACTTATATCAAATCATGATCAATGCAGCGAAAAAACTAATTCCCAAAAATTGGAAATCCCCTCACATCCCATCTTTAGCAGAGTGGAAAGCAATGGTAAAGAGCACACTTATACTAGAAAAGCTCCACTACTTTAGGATAGGGAACATACACCTCTACCATGACATGATCTTTCTTTGGGAACAGTACCTAAATGCCAGTTGATTTAATAAAAAAAAAAAAAAATAATAAAAAAAAAATAATATGAAACAGGGGGGGTAAGGGGTCGAGATATATGATGTAGGTAATTATATGCACGGGTTAAGAGTGGTATCTCTTCTTGTGGGTGCTTGTTCTGTTGCCTCTTTCTCTTGTTAAGTGTATCCAGTCCACGGATCATCCATTACTTATGGGATATATTCTCCTTCCCAACAGGAAGTTGCAAGAGTCCACCCACAGCAAAGCTGCTATATAGCTCCTCCCCTAACTGCCATTACCAGTCATTCTCTTGCAAGTCTCAACATAGATAGGAGGTCGTGAGAGTCTGTGGTTTTTTATACTTAGTTTATTTCTTCAATCAAAAGTTTGTTATTTTTAAATGGCACCGGAGTGTGCTGTTTATCTCAGGCAGTATTTGGAAGAAGAATCTGCCTGCGTTTTTTCTATGATCTTAGCAGACGTAACTAAGATCCAGTTGCTGTTCTCACACATTCTGAGGAGTAAGGTACTTCAGAGGGGGAATGGCGTGCAGGTTTTCCTGCAAATAAGGTATGTGCAGTAAAATATTTTTCTAAGGAATGGAATTGACTAAGAAAATTCTGCTGATACCGAAGTAATGTAAGTACAGCCTTTAAATGCAGTGAAAGCGACTGGTACCAGGCTGATTGATAGAGATATATGCTAAGGTATGTGCAGTAATATATTTTTCTAAGGAATGGAATTGACTAAGAAAATACTGCTGATACCGAAGTAATGTAAGTAAAGCCTTAAATGCAGTGATAGCGACTGGATCAGGCTTATTAATAGACATACATACTCTTATAAGAATGTGTTTTAAAACGTTTGCTGGCATGTTTAATCGTTTTTTAACATATGTTTGGTGATAAAACTTATTGGGGCCTAATTTTTCCACATGGCTGGCTTAAATTTTGCATAGAAACAGTTATAGGGAAGGTAATCCACAGCTCAGCTGTGGCAGTTTTGTTGTGTCTGTTTAAAAAAAATGTCGTTTTTTTTTTTTTTTTTTTATCTGTTTTTTGCATTAAGGGGTTAATCATCCATTTGCAAGTGGGTGCAATGCTCTGTTAACTTATTACATGTACTGTAAAAATTTCGTTTGATTTACTGCCTTTTTTCACTGTTTTTCAAATTTTGACAAAATTTGTTTCTCTTAAAGGCACAGTAACGTTTGTTATATTTGCTTGTTAACTTGATTTAAAGTGTTTTCCAAGCTTACTAGTCTCTTTATTAGTTCTAACATGTCTAACATAGAGGAGGCTCTGTGTTTATTATGTTTAAAGCCATGGTGGAACCCCATTTTAGAATGTGTACCAGATGTACTGATTTCATGTTAAACAATAAAGATCATTTTTTGTATTTAAAAACATTATCACCAGAGGATTCTGTCGAGGGGGAAGTTATGCCGACTAACTCTCCCCACGTGTCAGACCCTTTGACTCCCGCTTTAGGGACTCACGCTCAAATGGCGCCAAGTACATCAAGGGCACCCATAGCGTTTATTTTACCAGAGGATTCTGTCGAGGGGGAAGTTATGCCGACTAACTCTCCCCACGTGTCAGACCCTTTGACTCCCGCTCCAGGGACTCACGCTCAAATGGCGCCAAGTATATCAATGGCGCCCATAGCGTTTATTTTACAAGACATGGCAAAGGTTGTGTATAATACACTGGCAGCAGTATTAGTCAGACTACCTGAAATTAAAGGAAAGCAAAACAGCTCTGGGGGTAGATACAGAGCATACAGACGCTTTAAGAACCATGTCTGATACTACCTCACAATATGCTTAGTCTGTGGGTGATATTTGTGACTCAGGGAAGATGATTTAACCTGATTCTGATATTTCTACATTTAAAATTTATGCTTGAGAACCTCCACTTGTTGCTCAGGGAGGCTTTAGCTGCTCTGAATGAATGTGTACAATCGCAGTGCCAGAGAAATTGTGTAGACTGGATAAATAATATGCAGTGCCGGTGTGTACTTATGTTTTTCCAATACCTAAAGAGGTTTACTAAAATTTTTCATAAGGAATGGGATAGACCAGGTGTGCCGTTCTCTTCCCCTCCTATTTTTTAGAAGAATGTTTTCTAATAGTTGCCACCACACGGGACTTATGGCAGACAGTTCCTAAGGTGGAGAGAAGAGTTTCTACTCTAGCTAAGCGTACCACTACCTCTGGCGAGGACTGTTGTGCTTTTTTAGATCCAATGGATAAAAAATGTTTATTCAACAAGGTTTTATCCTGCAGCCCCTTGCACGCATTGCTCCTGTCACTGCTGCTGCGGCGTTCTGGTTTGAGTCTCTTGATGAGGCTTTACAGGCTCCATTGGATGAATATATTTGACAAGCTTAGAGCACTTAAGCTAGCCAATTCCTTTGTTTTCTGATGCCTTTGTTCCTTTGACTAGACTAACGGCTAAGAATTCTGTTTTTTACTATACTGGCGCGCAGAGCGCTATGGCTTGGTCAGCTGTCGTGACTTTAATAAATAAGCTACTTAACTTCCCTTCAAGGGGCAGACCCTATTCAGGCCTAGTTTGAAGGAGATTATTACTTATATCATTGGAGGAAAAGATCATGCCCTTCCTCAGGACAGGTCCAAATCAAGGGACAAAAAAGGCCTAATTTTCGTGCCTTTCGAAAATTCAAGGCAGGTGTGGCATCAACTTCCTCTAAGGCAAAATAAGAGGGAACTTTTGCTCAGTCCAAGGCGGTCTGGAGACAACCGGACCTGGAACAAAGATAAGCAGGTCAAGGAGCCTGCTGCTGCCTCTAAAACAGCATGAGGAACGGACCCCTATCTGGTAACGGATCCTATAGGGGGCAGACTTCATTCTTCGCCCAGGCGTGGGCAAGAGATGCCCAGGATCCCTGGGCATTGGAAATTATACCCCAGAGATATCTTCTGGATTTCAAAGCTTTCCCCCCCAAAAAAGGGGAGTTTTTGCCTTTCACATTTATCTGCAAACCAGATAAAGAAAGAGACATTCTTGCATTGTGTACGTGACCCATTCAGTTCCAATAGAGGAACAGGGACACAGTTTTCCTCAAATCGGTTTGTGGTTCCCAAGGAAAGGAAACCTTCAGACCTATTTTGGATCTAAAAGATCTTAAACAAATTCTTTAGAATTCTATCATTTAAGATGGAAACTATTCGTACCATCTTAACTATGATCCAGGAGAGTCAATAGAGGACGACAATGGATTTGAAGGATGCTTATCCTCACATTACGATGCATAAAGATCACCATCGGTTTTTCAGGTTTGCCTTTCTAGACAGGCATTACCAGTTTGTAGCTCTTTCCTTTGGGTTAACTACAGCCCCTAGAATCTTTATGGAGGTTCTGGGGTCACTTTGGCGGTCCTTAGGCCGCGGGGCATAGAAGTGGCCCCTTATTTAGACGACATCCTGATACAGGCGTCAAACATCCAAGTTGCCAAGTCTCATACGGACGTAGTACTGGCATTTCTGAGATCGCATGGGTGGAAAGTGAACAAGGAAAGAGTTCTCTATCCCCAATATCAAGGGTTTCCCTCCTAGGGATTCTGATAGATTTTGTAGAAATTAAAATTTACCTGACGGAGTCCAGGTTGTCAAAGTTTCTAAATTTCTGCCGTGTTCTTCATTCCATCCGCGCCCTTTGGTGGCTCAGTACATGAATGTAATCGGCTTAATGGTAGCGGCAAGGGACATAGTACCGTTTGCACGCCTACATTTCAGACCACTGCAACTATGCATGCTCAGCCAGAGGAACGGGGATTACACAGATTTGTTCTCCTGTTAAATCCGGACCAAGAAACCAGAGATTCTCTTCTCTGGTGACTATCTCGGGTCCATCTGTCCAAGGGTATGACCTTCCGCAGGTCAGATGGGACAATTGTTACAACAGATGCCAGCCTTTTAGGGTGGGATACAGTCTGGAACTCCCTGAAGGCTCAGGGATAGTGGACTCAGGAGGAGACCCTCCTTCTAATGAATATTCTGGAACTGGGAGCGATATTCCATGCTCTTCAGACTTGGCCTCAGTTAGCAACTCTGAGGTACATCATATTTCAGTCGGACAATATCACGACTGTGGCTTACATCAACCATCAAGGGGGAACAGAAGTTCCCTAGCAATGTTAGAAGTCTTAAAATAATTCTCTGGACAGAGACTCACTCTTGTCTAAAAGCTATCCCTATCCCAGGTGTTGAGAACTGGGAGGCAGATTTTCTAAGTCGTCAGACTTTTCATCCGGGGGAGTGGGAATTCCCTCCGGAGGGGTTTGCACAAGATCAAGCAGGAGAGTGCTTTGGTGCTTTTGACAGCGCCTGCGTGGCCACGCAGCACCTGGTATGCAGATCTGGTGGACATGTCATCCTTTCCACCACGGTCTCTGCTTCTGAGACAGGACCCTCTACCTCAGGGTCTTTTCTTTTCTTTTTTTTTATATGATGTAGGTAATTATATGCACGGGTTAAGAGTGGTATCTCTTCTTGTGGGTGCTTGTTCTGTTGCCTCTTTTTCGCACTTGTGTATATGTTATCACCAAAGGTCTGTTTATGGTAAAAATAATACGCTGACAACAAAGGACATTGCATGCAAGACCCCATCTGGGAAATTCCCTTGACATGTTGAGACTTGTTGCAATCTTTTCATGGACATTTCGAAGAAATAATATGCACATAGGAAAAACTGTTGCTCATAGCAGCACCTGAGAGTTCTATCTGTCTTATTGTTACTTTTTTGTTCGTTTCGTTAATTGTTGTTTTTCTCTCTGTAAAAACTCAATAAATATGAATAATAAAAAAATAAATAAAAAAAATGTGATCAGAAAGCACAGTGCATTAAAAAAAGCATATTCTTTCAAATAGGATTTCTGTTCGGTTCATTTGATTCTTAACTTTATAGGAAGTTGCCACTTCAATTTAAAAGAATATTGTTTTTGAGTGCACACTGTTATATGATCACATTTTTGTTGATGCTTGTTCTTTTGTTAATGAGATATTGTACTGTTTAAGATGATAACTATTTTATATTACTGATGAAGAAAGCCATTTCAGTTTATGGCTTTTCCTTTTGCTCTAACCAAAGCTCTTTTTAATTTTTGAAGGCTGTTGACACACCTCCAGCAATGATCGGATTATAGGGGATCTCTATATAAAGAGATAATGCTTTTATTGTGATTTATTCAGATTAGATATATAGGTGCAAGATCACCTTTTACAAAAGTTGACTTGTTTTGCCAAGGGTCATCCTAAATACAACTCTGTTAAAATATTCTCCCAGTAAGTAGGGTTTTCAAAAGCACAAACTAAAAAAACATAATTTATGCTTACCAGATAAATTCCTTTCCTTCCTGGCAGGGAGAGTCCACGACTTCATTCCTTACTGTTGGGAAATACAACACCTTGCCACCAGGAGGAGGCAAAGACAACCCAGACAAAAGGCTTAAATATACCACCCACTTCCCCTATCACCCCAGAAGGAACAATGAAAAGTAGGAGAAACATCAGGGTATAAAGCTGCCAGAAGAAATAATATAAAAAGGGAGCCGCCCAACAAAAATAATCAATGGGCTGGGTCGTGGACTCTCCCTGCCAGGAAGGAAAGGAATTTATCTGGTAAGCATAAATTATGTTTTCCTTCCATAAGGCAGGAAGAGTCCACAACTTCATTCCTTACTGTTGGGAAAACTATACCCAAGCTCCAGAGGACACTGAAGAAATAATGGGAGAGAACAGAAAAGAGGCAGACTCTAATCTGAGGGCACCACAGCCTGCAAAACTTTTCTCCCGAAAGCTGCTTCAGCAGAAGCAAACACATCAAACTTGTAAAATTTAGAAAAAGTGTGTAAGGAGGACCAGGTAGCTGCCTGACAAATACGATCCATAGAGGCTTCCGTCTTAAAAGCCCATGAGGAAGCCACTGCTCTAGTGGAATGAGCGGTTATCCTCTCAGGAGGCTATCGTCCTGCTGTCTCATAAGCTAAGCGGATGACACTCAACCAGAGAGATAGGGAAGTCGTAGTAGCCTTCTGCACCTTACGCTTCCCCGTATAGATGACAAGCAAAGAGGAAGATTGTCTGAACACCTTAGTAGCCTGAAGATAGAACCACATCTAGATTGTGAAGCAAGCGTTCCTTCGCTGAAAAAGGATTAGGACACAAAAAAGGAACAACAATTTCTTGATTAATGTTACGATCCGACACCACCTTATTTAGTACGTAAAACTACCTTATCAGCATGGAAAACACGATAAGAGGGGTCACATTGCAAAACAAAAATCTCAGAAACTGCGCTCAGAGGCAATAGCCAACAAAAAAAAGAACCTTCTAAGATAACAATTTAATGTTAACAGTATGCATAGGCTCTAACGGAGCCTGATGCAAAACACGAAAAACAAGATTAAGGCTCCAAGGCAGACCCCCAGATCTAAACACAGGTCTGATCCTAGTATAAGCCTTAACAAAGGACTGCACATCCGGAAGCTCAGCCAATCTCTTGAGCAGTAAGCACGACAGGGCCGATATCTGTCCCTTCAGGGAACTAGCAAATAGACCCTTCTCCAGTCCATCCCGGAGAAAAGAAAACATAACCTTATGCCAGGAAAAGACATGTTCTTCACAACAGTACAAGTAAGTCCTCCACACTTTATGGTAGATATGACGAGTAACTGGATTACGAGCTTGAATCGTATCGATAATACTCTTAGAAAACCCTCTCTTGACTAAGACTAAGCATTCAATCTCCACACAGTCAGCCTCAGAGAATCTAGATTTTGATGTCCACTGCCTGATGAAAAGGTGCCACTTGCATCTTGAAACGCGCAGCAGAATATCTTGTATTGTTTTTATACAATTTTTAATAAAATATATCCCTTGTCTTGGGATAATTTATTTTTATTTGGTTCATGAGCTTTTTTGGGGGGGTTTCATACCCTCTATTAGACTGTGAATCCTGTATTCTGGAGTGAGTCAGCTGGTAGACTCTGATATACCAGCTTGCACTACTTGCACTGTATTATAGTGTGCAGCATATGTGAGTATCCAATTACAGAGGGGACCTAATATTGGGGTTTTGAAAGCTTTAGTAACCATCTGCACTATTGGAGTCTTTCTGTTCCCCTCCCTATCTTCTGTCCTTATATCTCAGACTAGAGAGTACATTGAATCCGGTGGGAGCTAGCTGTTGAGCTCTGAATACTGCAGCCTCCATGAATAGCACTGTATTATAGTGCGCTCCTTCTGTGAGTACCCATTCTTAAGCAAGGGGTTCATTTCTGGGAAAGAAAACACATTGTTTTAACACACTGCACCATTGGAGCGCCTTCTTCCTTCTTGTTTTTTTGCATAGATCTTCCATCCATTTTAAGAAGAGCAGACCCTGGTGATCATATATCCTCTATGACAGCCTGTGAAGGGCGCCTTTGTTTTTTGTTACCATCATTTGGATGGCTACAATTTGGTGACTTATGTACAAAGGGACCCTGTATCAGCAGATCTCTGCGACAAAATAACCTCCACTGAGGAGATGAAGATACCCCCACCAGATCTGCAAACCACGTCCTTCGTGGCCATGATGGAGCAATTAGTATCACTGATGCTCGCTCCTGCTTGATGCGAGCCGCCACACGAGGGAGAAGCGGTAATGGAGGAAAAATATATGAATCTAAACCTCCATGGTACTGATAGGGCATCTATTAGTTCCGCCCGAAGATCCCTCGTCCTCGAACCGCACCTGGGTAGCTTGGTTTTGAGGTGGGATGCCATGAGATCTTTCTCCAGCATCCCCCACTCGCTGCATATCTCTGCAAACACCTCTGGTGGAGAGACCATCCCCCTGGGTGAAAGGATTGCCTGCTGAGGAAGTCCACTTCCCAGTTGTCCACACCCAGAATGTGGATCACTGACAGCGTACAGTTGTGAGTCTCTGCCCACTCTAGTATCTGAGATACTTCTCTCATCGCCAAGGAACTTCTTGTTCCCCCCAATGGTTGATGTAGGCAACCAAGTTTATATTGTCTGATTGGAATCTGATAAACTGGGATGAACCCAGAAGGGGCCAAGCCTTCAGAGCATTGAAAATTGCCCAGAGTTCCAATATATTGATCGGAAGGGAGGACTCCATCTGAGTCCACAGCCCCTGTGCCTTCTTGGTACCCCAAACAGCTCCCCAGCCTGAAAGGCTTTGGTTCCGTTGTCACAATCTCCCAGGACGATCTCAAGAAGCACGAGCCTTGGGATAGATGATCTGGACAGAGCCACCAAGAGAGCGAGTCTCTCGACAGGTTGTCCAACACAATTTGTTGAGACAGATCTGAATGGTCCCGTTCCATTGTCTCAGCATGCACAGTTGTAAGGGTCTGAGATGGAAACTGGCAAAGGGAATGATATCCATACTAGACACCATGAGTCCAATCATCTCCATACACTGGGCCACTGAGGCTCTCAAGGTGGCCTGGAGGGAAAGACATGCAGTAGTTAGCTTGCAACATCTCTGATCTGTTAGAAATATTCTCATGGATATGGAGTCTATTACTGTCACCAGGAAATTCACCCTGGTATTTGGAGTAAGAGAACTCTTTTCCAAGTTTATCTTCCATCCATGTGATCGAAGAAGACTGAGAAGGGATTCCGAGTGTTCAGCCCGCTAGACGAGAAGATGGTGTCTGTACCGAGATATCGTCCAGGTAAGGCGCTACTGTAATACCTTGTGTTCTGGCAAAGGCTAGAAGAGTCCCCAGAACCTTCGTAAATATCCTTAGAGTAGTAGCAAACAGAAGAGCTCTGAACTGGAAGTGCTTGTCCAGAAAAGCAAACCTCAGGAACTGAAAATGTTTCCTGTGTATTGGAACGTGAAGGTATGCATCCTTCAGGTCTATTGTGATCATAAACTCTCCTTCCTGAACCAGAGGAAGAATTGACCGTATTGTCTCCATCTTGAAAGAGGGAACACTCAGAAACTTGTTTAGGCACTTTAAATCCAGAATTGGACAAAAAGTTCTCTAATTTTTTGCTGTAGGTACCGGGACAATTACTCCTAGGGAGGAGAGATCCCGTATGCAACCTAAAAATGCAGTCCTCTTTTCTGGTCTTACAGACAGTCTGGAGAGCAGGAATCTGCCCCTGAGCAGATGAGAATTGAATCTTATCTGGTATCCCTGAGATACAACCTCCAGGACCCAAGGATCCTGTACATCCTGGAACCAAGCATCTGAAAAAAGAGACAGTCTGCCCCCTACTCAATTCGATCCTGGATCGGGGGTCGCCCCTTCATGCCGATTTGTTCTCAGCGGGCTTCTTAGTCTGTTTGGACTTATTCCAGGACTGAGCCGGCTTTCAAGTACTCTTGGGCTGCTCAGGCTTGGATGAGGATTGTTGTCGTTGTGATTTGTCAGAATGAAAATTAGACGATAACCGTCCATTAGGTCTTCTTGTAGGAAAGGGACCTTTCCCTCCGGTAACTGTGGAAATAATGGAGTCCAGCCCTGGACCGAATAAGATCTTCCCCTTGAAGGGAAGAGAAAGGAGTCTGGATTTAGAAGTCATATCTGCTGACCAAGACTTCAACCAGAAAGCCCGGCGGGCTAGGACCACAAAGCCATAGGCCTTTGGATTTAGGAGAATAATTTGCATATTCGTGTCACAGATGAAGGAGTTAACAATTCTCAGAGCTTTAATTCTCTCCTGGATATCCTTGAGGGGAGTTTCCACCTCAATGAGCTCAGACAGAGTGTCACACCAGTAGGTAGCACTAGGTAGCTGCTCCAGCAACCGCGGCTACAGTTGCCGCCGGTTGAAATAAAAACCCTGTATGTTGAAACATCTTTCTCAGAAAAGTTTCCATTTTCTTATCCATAGGTTCTCTAAAAGAAGAACTATCCTCCATGGGAATAATAGTACGCTTAGCAAGTGTAGAAATAGCGCCATCCACCTTAACGCTGGGGCCGCACAATTCCAATTGAGAGTCAGGAACCGGGAATAATTTTTTAAAAGTAGATGAGGGGGAAAAAGAAGTTCAGATTCTTTCCCATTCGTTACTAATAATGTTCGCCATTTTAACGGGCACAGGAAAAGTCAGAAGGACTTTCCTGTCTTCATAGACCCTGTTTAATTTAGGAATCTTAGGTTCCTCAGCTTAGCCTCTGGAACCTTTAGCATAGGCAGAACCTCCTTTAATAAAAAATGCAGATGTTCAATTTTAAATCAGAAGGAGCGCTCCATCGCTGAAGGAGGTTTAGAAACTGAAGTCTCTGACTCCAAAAGTTCACCCTCTGAAGCTACAGAGGTTAACTCATCCTCGGATAGCTGGGACATAGTAGCTAAATCCGACAAATATTTAAATGACTCTAGATCAGGAGTGATTTTTGGATAGAAAATAGTGTATATGTGCGCTAGAAGAAAGCTATAGGGTTAATTGTAATTTCAAATATTTAATGTATATCAAATGATCATAAGTGAAATGAAAATATTTGCAAAATGTTTGCAAAAATGTGTGCAAAGTGTGTTTGCAAATTTTATTTGCCTTTATAAAAAAGAAAATAATAAAATAATTTAAAAATGTGTTATTTGTGTCATGATAAATTATTTTATTTTCTATTTTATATCGGCAAATAAAATTTGAAAACACACTTTGCACACATTTTGCAAATATTTTCATTTCACTTATGATCATTTGATATACATCAAATATTTGAAATTACAATTAACCCTATAACTTTCTTCTAGCGTACATATACACTATTTTCTATCCAAAAATCACTCTTTTTTTCTGTTGTGAGAACAGGGAAGTATATGTAGCAAGGGTTTCAACTAGCGCTACACTAAAACACATGTATTTTTCTCTAAATCAGGAGAACTATGTTTAACCTTTCTCTTACATTTGCCAGAGGGAGGTAAAGCACTCAGGGCCGCAGACACTGCCGATTGTAACTGTGCAGTAAAGTCTGCAGGAAAAATCCAGATGGAGGATTAGTTGTTCCACGGGGAACTGCATGTGGAGCGGGTAACGTAGAAAGGGTAGTAATCTCTCGGGACATAGATTCCTAAAAGGTAGATGGCTCAGAGGGACTAATAGCACTATGAGAATTAGCAGGCTTGACTCCCTTCTTAGACTTTAGAACAGTGCTTAGGCATATGGAACAAAATTGAGCAGGCGGGCAAACCACGGCCTCCTCACATTATAAACAGTAATTATTATTCAGTATAGAAGGAGTGGAATCTTCTAATGTAGTATCAGAGTCCCCCATAGCTTTGTATAAACCCACAGAAGGACAAACAAAAAAAACCCTTTTATTTAAAAAACGGCACCTTTATATTCCCAATGGCTGGGGCACTCACCACCTCCTAGACCCAGGCTAACAGTGAAACCGCTCTCCTTAGGAGTGATGTCTGCAGCAGGATCGTAGAAAAATGAAAGAGACTTACAGGACTACCCCTGCTATGAAAAGGCACCTAAGCTATTATGAGCTGCGCAACACTTCAAAAACGAAAGTAAAACCTGTTTCTTTCAAGCTAAAAGCACACAGTCTATGAGCCCAAAAGTCTCACATTAAAGCAGTTATAAATAACCCCTAGCTGTTCAAATAATCTCCCTGAAGGAGATAACACAATAAAATCTCTTTTTATACACAACTGAGTAGTCACATCACAGGACCTTTTTTTCCTCAGCTGACGGTTGGTCTGCTGATGGTTTAGAGCCCATTGTGAAGATTAGAATAGATTTTTAGTCTCTGAAAGCCTGAAAATCCCTTTCCCCAGCGTTGTGTCAGGTTAAAAGTAAAACAAACCATGAGTGTAGATTCATATAAAGACCATCATAGTGTAACTTGCAGTGTTTGCAATGAAGGCTTCTCACATCTAAATGTTGGTCAAGCTGAGAATGACCTAAGTATTTCATATTTTCAAAATTATTGATGAATAATATTGATATTGTTTACATGTGAAAGAAAATCTCTTAAGCAGTCAAATATTGTGCCAGGAGCAAAGATGCTAGTGTGCAAAAGATGAAGTAATTATTGCTTGAATTCACACAGCATATTTTTTTTCCTACAATTGTTTTGCTTCTTCAAATGATTAAACAAGATATGCATATGGCTCTAGCTTGACCAAAAAATATATATATATATTTTTTTAATTTTCTTTTATTGAGGTTAGTGCAAAATAAAAGAACATACAATTAATGCCATGCTACAATAATAACAATATTTTCCAGTGGCTGATACACAATACAGCAAGTGAATAATAAGGGAAGACATGTATCACATATATGGCCTTATCAAACCTCTATTTGATAATATTATAAACATGAAAACTCTATTTTCTGGAATATGCCCTCAATAATATAAAAGGGATCTGGGATCCAATACAAACTTATATGGTAAATGAGGGCTATGATAAAATGGAGCAATGATACAGGTATGTGTTAAAACATATACGGCTAGATTACGAGTTTGGCGTTAGCCTTAAAAAGCAGCGTTAAGGGGTCCTTTCGCTGCTTTTTAATGCCCGCTGGTATTACAAGTTTGGCAGGTACAGGTGTACCGCTCACTTTTCTTCCGCGACTTTTCCATACCGCAAATCCCCTTACGTCAATTGCGTATCCTATCTTTTTAATTGGATTTTCCTAACGCCGGTATTACAAGTCTTGGAAGAAGTGAGCGGTACACCCTCTCCTGTCAAGACTTCTACCGCATTTAAAAGTCAGTAGTTAAGAGTTTTATGGGCTAACGCCGGAACATAAAACTCTTAACTAAAGTGCTAAAAAGGACACCAACACCCATAAACTACCTATGAACCCCTAAACCGAGGCCCCCCCCACATCGCAAACCCTCTTATAAAATTATTTAACCCCTAATCTGCCGATTGGACATCGCCGCCACTTTAATAAATGTAGTAACCCCTTTACCGCCGCACTCCCGCCTCGCAAACACTAGTTAAATATTATTAACCCCTAATCTGCCGTCCCTAACATCGCCGACACCTATCTACAGTTATTAACCCCTAATCTGCCGACCCCAACGTCGCCGCTACTATACTAAATTTATTAACCCCTAAACCTAAGTCTAACCCTAAGTCTAACCCCCCCAACTTAAATATAATTTAAATTAAACAAAATAAATTTACTACAATTAAATAAATTATTCCTATATAAAACTAAATACTTACCTATAAAATAAACCCTAACGGCTAGATTTAGAGTTTTGTCGGTAACGACCCGAAAAGCTAACGCTGGCTTTTTTCTGGCCGCACCATAAAAATAACTCTGGTATTGAGAGTCCACATAAAGGCTGCGTTAGGCTCCAAAAAAGGAGCATAGAGCATATTTAACGCAACTTCAACTCTCGATACCAGAGTTGCTTACGCAAGCGGCCAGCCTCAAAAACGTGCTCGTGCACGATTCCCCCATAGGAAACAATGGGGCTGTTTGAGCTGAAAAAAAAACCTAACACCTGCAAAAAAGCCGCGTTCAGCTCCTAACGCAGCCCCATTGTTTGCTATGGGGAAACACTTCCTACGTCTGCACCTAACACCCTAACATGTACCCCGAGTTTAAACACCCCTACCCTTACACTTATTAACCCCTAATCTGCCGCCCCCGCTATCGCTGACCCCTGCATATTATTTTTAACCCCTAATCTGCCGCTCCGTAAACCGCCGCTACTTACATTATCCTTATGTACCCCTAATCTGCTGCCCCTAACACCGCCGACCCCTATATTATATTTATTAACCCCTAATCTGCCGCCCACAACGTCGCCCCCACCTGCCTACACTTATTAACCCCTAATCTGCCGAGCGGACCGCACTGCTACTATAATAAAGTTATTAACCCCTAATCCGCCTCACTAACCCTATAATAAATAGTATTAACCCCTAATCTGCCCTCCCTAACATCGCCGACACCTAACTTCAATTATTAACCCCTAATCTGCCGACCGGAGCTCACCGCTATTCTAATAAATGTATTAACCCCTAAAGCTAAGTCTAACCCTAACACCCCCCTAAATTAAATATAATTTTAATCTAACGAAATTAATTAACTCTTATTAAATAAATTATTCCTATTTAAAGCTAAATACTTACCTGTAAAATAAATCCTAATATAGCTACAATATAAATTATAATTACATTGTAGCTATTTTAGGATTAATATTTATTTTACAGGCAACTTTGGAATTATTTTAACCAGGTACAATAGCTATTAAATAGTTAAGAACTATTTAATAGCTACCTAGTTAAAATAATTACAAAATTACCTGTAAAATAAATCCTAACCGAAGTTACAATTAAACCTAACACTATACTATCATTAAATTAATTAAATAAAATACCTATAATTACCTACAATTAAACCTAACACTACACTATCAATACATTAATTAAATACAATATCTACAAATAACTACAATGAAATAAACTAACTAAAGTACAAAAATTAAAAAAGAACTAAGTTACAAAAAATAAAAAAATATTTACAAACATAAGAAAATTATTACAACAATTTTAAACTAATTACACCTACTCTAAGCCCCCTAATAAAATAACAAAGACTCCCAAAATAAAAAATGCCCTACCCTATTCTAAATTACTAAAGGTCAAAGCTCTTTTACCTTACCAGCCCTGAACAGGGCCCTTTGCGGGGCATGCCCCAAGAAGTTCAGCTCTTTTGCCTGTAAAAAAAAACATACAATACCCCCCCCAACATTACAACCCACCACCCACATACCCCTAATCTAACCCAAACCCCCCTTAAATAAACCTAACACTAAGCCCCTGAAGATCATCCTACCTTGTCTTCACCTCACCAGGTATCACCGATCCGTCCTGGCTCCAAAATCTTCATCCAACCCAAGCGGGGGCTGGCGATCCATCATCCGGTGGCTGAAGAGGTCCAGAAGAGGCTCCAAAGTCTTCATCCTATCCGGGAAGAAGAGGCGATCCGGACCGGCAACCATCTTGATCCAAGCGGCATCTTCTATCTTCATCCGATGACGACTGGCTCCATCCTGAAGACCTCCACCGCGGACCTATCTTCTTCCGGCGACGTCCAACTGAAGAATGACGGTTCCTTTAAGGGACGTCATCCAAGATGGCGTCCCTCAAATTCCGATTGGCTGATAGGATTCTATCAGCCAATCGGAATTAAGGTAGGAAAATTCTGATTGGCTGATGGAATCAGCCAATCAGAATCAAGTTCAATCCGATTGGCTGATCCAATCAGATTGAGCTCGCATTCTATTGGCTGATCGGAACAGCCAATAGAATGCGAGCTCATTCTGATTGGCTGATTGGATCAGCCAATCGGATTGAGCTTGATTCTGATTGGCTGATTCCATCAGCCAATCAGAATATTCCTAGCTTAATTCCGATTGGCTGATAGAATCCTATCAGCCAATCGGAATTCGAGGGACGCCATCTTGGATGACGTCCCTTAAAGGAACCGTCATTCTTCAGTTGGACGTCGCCGGAAGAAGATGGATCCGCGGTGGAGGTCTTCAGGATGGAGCCGGTCGTCATCGGATGAAGATAAAAGATGCCGCTTGGATCAAGATGGTTGCCGGTCCGGATCGCCTCTTCTTCCCGGATAGGATGAAGACTTTGGAGCCTCTTCTGGACCTCTTCAGCCACCGGATGATGGATCGCCAGCCCCCGCTTGGGTTGGATGAAGATTTTGGAGCCAGGACGGATCGGTGATACCTGGTGAGGTGAAGACAAGGTAGGATGATCTTCAGGGGCTTAGTGTTAGGTTTATTTAAGGGGGGTTTGGGTTAGATTAGGGGTATGTGGGTGGTGGGTTGTAATGTTGGGGGGGGGGGGTATTGTATGTTTTTTTTACAGGCAAAAGAGCTGAACTTCTTGGGGCATGCCCCGCAAAGGGCCCTGTTCAGGGCTGGTAAGGTAAAAGAGCTTTGAACTTTAGTAATTTAGAATAGGGTAGGGCATTTTTTATTTTGGGGGTCTTTGTTATTTTATTAGGGGGCTTAGAGTAGGTGTAATTAGTTTAAAATTGTTGTAATATTTTTCTTATGTTTGTAAATATTTTTATATTTTTTGTAACTTAGTTCTTTTTTATTTTTTGTACTTTTGTTAGTTTATTTCATTGTAGTTATTTGTAGATATTGTATTTAATTAATGTATTGATAGTGTAGTGTTAGGTTTAATTGTAGGTAATTATAGGTATTTTATTTAATTAATTTAATGATAGTATAGTCTTACGTTTAATTGTAACTTAGGTTAGGATTTATTTTACAGGTAATTTTGTAATTATTTTAACTAGGTAGCTATTAAATAGTTCTTAACTATTTAATAGCTATTGTACCTGGTTAAAATAATTACAAAGTTGCCTGTAAAATAAATATTAATCCTAAAATAGCTACAATGTAATTATAATTTATATTGTAGCTATATTAGGATTTATTTTACAGGTAAGTACTTAGCTTTAAATAGGAATAATTTATTTAATAAGAGTTAATTAATTTCGTAAGATTAAAATTATATTTAATTTAGGGGGGTGTTAGTGTTAGGGTTAGACTTAGCTTTAGGGGTTAATACATTTATTAGAAAAGCGGTGAGCTCCGGTCGGCAGATTAGGGGTTAATAATTGAAGTTAGGTGTCGGCGATGTTGGGGAGGGCAGATTAGGGGTTAATACTATTTATTATAGGGTTAGTGAGGCGGATTAGGGGTTAATAACTTTATTATAGTAGCGGTGCGGTCCGCTCGGCAGATTAGGGGTTAATAAGTGTAGGCAGGTGGAGGCGACGTTGAGGGGGGCAGATTAGGGGTTAATAAATATAATATAGGGGTCGGCGGTGTTAGGGGCAGCAGATTAGGGGTACATAGCTATAATGTAGGTGGCAGCGCTTTGCGGTCGGCAGATTAGAGGTTAATTATTGTAGGTAGCTGGCGGCGACGTTGAGGGGGGCAGATTAGGGGTTAATAAATATAATACAGGGGTCGGCGGTGTTAGGGGCAGCAGATTAGGGGTACATAAGTATAACGTAGGTGGCGGTCGGCAGATTAGGGGTTAAAAAAATTTAATCGAGTGGCGGCGATGTGGGGGGACCTCGGTTTAGGGGTATATAGGTAGTTTATGGGTGTTAGTGCCCTTTAGAGTACAGTAGTTAAGAGCTTTATGAACCGGCGTTAGCCCAAAAAGCTCTTAACTACTGACTTTTTTCTGCGGCTGGAGTTTTGTCGTTAGATTTCTAACGCTCACTTCAGACACGACTCTAAATACCGGAGTTAGAAAGATCCCATTGAAAAGATAGGATACGCAATTGACGTAAGGGGATCTGCGGTATGGAAAAGTAGCGGCTGAAAAGTGAGCGTTAGACCCTTTTTTGAGTGACTCCAAATACCGGAGTTAGACTAAAACCAGCGTTAGGAGCCTCTAACGCTGGTTTTCACGGCTACCGCCAAACTCCAAATCTAGCCGTAAGATAGCTACAAAATAACTAATAATTACATTGTAGCTAGCTTAGGATTTATCTTTATTTTACAGGTAACTTTGTATTTATTTTAACTAGGTACAATAGTTATTAAATAGTTATTAACTATTTTATAACTACCTAGCTAAAATAAGTACAAAATTACCTGTAAAATAAATCCTAACCTAAGTTACAATTACACCTAACACTACACTATCATTAAACTAATTCCCTAAACTACCTACAGTTAATTACAATTAAATTAAATAAACTAAATTACGAAAAATCCCCCCACTAAATTACAGGAAAAAAAAAGAATTACAAGAATTTTAAACTAATTACACCTAATCTAATCCCCCTAATAAAATAAAAAGCCCCCCAAAATAATAAAATTCCCTAACCTATACTAAATTACAAATAGCCCTTAAAAGGGTCTTTTGCGGGGCATTGCCCCAAAGTAATCAGCTCTTTTACCTGTAAATAAAAAATACAATGCCCCCCCAACATTACAATCCACCACCCATACACCCCTACTCTAAAACCCACCCAATCCCCCCTTAAAAAACCTAACACTAACCCCCTGAAGATCACCCTACCTTGAGCCGTCTTCACCCAGCCGGGCACAAGTGGTCCTCCATACGGCAGAAGTCTTCATCCGATCGGGGGAAGAAGTGGTCCTCCAGACGGCAGAAGGCTTCATCCAGGCTGCATCTTCTATCTTCATCCTTCCGGCGCGGAGTGGATCCATCTTCCATCCAGCCAACGCGGAGCATCCTCTTCAATCGAAGTCCTAACGAAGAAATGAAGAATGAAGCATCAGCCAATCAGATATTTCCTACCTTAATTCCGATTGGCTGATAGAATCCTATCAGCCAATCGGAATTCGAGGGACGCCATCTTGGATGATGTCATTTAAAGGAACCTTTATTCTTTGTTAGGACTTCGATTGAAGAGGATGCTCCGCGTTGGCTGGATGGAAGATGGATCCGCTCCGCGCCGGAAGGATGAAGATAGAAGATGCAGCCTGGATGAAGCCTTCTGCCGTCTGGAGGACCTCTTCTGCCCCGATCGGATGAAGACTTCTGCCGTATGGAGGACCACTTGTGCCAGGCTCGGTGAAGACGGCTCAAGGTAGGGTGATCTTCAGGGGGTTAGTGTTAGTTTTTTTTAAGGGGGGATTGGGTGGGTTTTAGAGTAGGGGTGTGTGGGTGGTGGATTGCAATGTTGGGGGGATTGTATTTTTTTTTTTACAGGTAAAAGAGCTGATTACTTTGGGGCAATGCCCCGCAAAAGGCCCTTTTAAGGGCTATTTGTAATTTAGTATAGGGTAGAGAATTTTATTATTTTGGGGGGCTTTTTTATTTTATTAGGGGGATTAGATTAGGTGTAATTAGTTTAAAATTCTTGTAATTCTTTTTTTTTTTCCTGTAATTTAGTGGGGTTTTTTTTCCCATAATTTAGTTTATTCAATTTAAATGTAATTAATTGTAGGTAGTTTAGGGAATTAGTTTAATGATAGTGTAGTGTTAGGTGTAATTGTAACTTAGGTTAGGATTTATTTTACAGGTAATTTTGTACTTATTTTAGCTAGGTAGTTATTAAAGTTAATAACTATTTAATAACTATTGTACCTAGTTAAAATAAATACAAAGTTGCCTGTAAAATAAAGATAAATCCTAAAATAGCTATAATGTAACTATTAGTTATATTGTAGCTATATTAGGATTTATTTTATAGGTAAGTATTTAGTTTTAAATAGGATTAATTTATTAAATTATAGTAATTTTATTTAGATGTATTTAAATTATATTTAAAGGGACTATGAACCCAAATTTTTTCTTTTGTGATTCAGATAGAGCATGAAATTTTAAGCAACTTTCTAATTTACTCCTATTATCAAATGTTCTTTATTCTCTTGGTATCTTTATTTGAAATGCAAGAATGTAAGTTTAGATGCCGGCCCATTTTTGGTGAACATCCTAAGTTGTCCTTGCTGATTGCTGGATAAATTCATCCAAAAATCAAAAACTGCTGTCAAAAGTTCTGAACCAAGAGAAAAGCTTAGATGCCTTCTTTTTCTATATAAAGATAGCAAGAGAACGAAGAAACATTCATAATAGGAGTAAATTAGAAATTTGCTTACTATCTGAATCACAAAAGAAAATTTTTGGGTTCAGTGTCCCTTTAAGTTAGGGAGGTGTTAGGGTTAGAATTAGGTTCAGGGGTTAATACATTTAGTTATAGTGGCGGTGACGTTGGGGACGGCAGATTAGGGGTTAATAATTGTAGGTCAGTTGCGGCGACATTGGGGGCGGCAGATTAGGGGTTAATAAATATAATGTAGGTGTCGGCGATGTTAGGGGCAGCAGATTAGGGGTTCTTAGGTATAATGTAGGTGGCGGCGGTGTCCGGAGCGGCAGATTAGGGGTTAATAAGTATAATGTAGGTGGCGACGATGTCGGGGGCGGCAGATTAGGGGTTAATAAGTGTAAGGTTAGGGGTGTTTAGACTCAGGGTTCATGTTAGGTGTAGACATTTTTTTTACTTTCCCATAGGAAACAATGGGGCTGCGTTAGAAGCTGAACGCTGCTTTTTTGCAGGTGTTAGCCCCATTGGGAAATCGTTCACGAGCACGTTTTAGCCAGCTTACCGCTACTGTAAGCAACGCTGGTATTACAGTGAGATGTGGAGCTAAATTTGCTCAACGCTCACTTTTCTGAGGCTAACGCAGCCATTCAGAAAACTTGTAATACCAGCGTTGTTTAAAGTGAGTGCTGGAAAAAAAAGGCTCGTTAGCAACGCAAGTCTTTACCGACAAAACTCGTAATCTAGACGTTATTGTGTTGGGGTCGCTTCTGAACCCCAAAGTATAAAGAAATTATTAAATGATATCTCGATAATCAGTGGGTAAACACCGCTTTTAACCATGTGGTTAATAACATAGTATAAATGGTAGAACTTTCTACTGTCATAAAATGTAGACTACTATGACTAGTGCTTGTAGGAAATTATAACTAGCTTTAATAATGTTATTTAGAACCAACAACTAAGAATGCGAACGTAACATCCTGCAAATAGGCAAAAGGTCAGAGTGGACTTGGCAGGTCTAGTGAATTAGCATTATAAAACCGCATGTATAGTTGTCCAGCAGATTAGCAGAAATACAAGTCTATTGTTTCCCCTCACCCAGGAGCATATTAAGAGTTTTGCATACTAACAGAGCATGAGTTACACCAAAAGTAGTCGCCCATGTTCTTTTGTATATTGAAAAGTAATTGAAAAGTAATATCACACCACATAATACATATCAAGATGTTTACACCTGATACATATGTTAAGGTGGAAATGGGCACTCTGTCTTTATGATGCTTGGTTGAGGGATTATAATAAATGTATTTTGTTATAACCTATATAGGTAATTGAAAACTTTGGTGAAGAATAGCACTAGCTGCAAATGGGGGAGCTTTTGAGGAACAACAGAGGAAACTAGTGCCCATCATGGGAGTTCATAGGTAATAAGCATATTGTGTGATCTATGAAGAATCTAGTAGTATGACACAATAGACAGAAGCCGAAATTGGTCCAACTTATAACCCATAAATCACACTGTGACACCGGTTTGCCCCGTGAGCAAATTATTAGTCAGCATATAAGCTATCCATTCACGGTAAGATAAGAGAGTAAAAAATAGGCTCTACTTACATACTAGTGGACATGTAAACATATCATTACATCCTCTATAAAACAGATATAAAGTGTCCATTAACAGTGTCCAAATTGTGTATTTGTTAGGATTTCAGTTAGGAGATAGAAAAATTGATACTTAACGTCCCGTATCAACTCTGAGGGTCTGTTAATGTTGGTATAGGGTGGGCAGCCCACATAACGTAAACTGACATAGCACAAAGTTCAGCCTTTCCTGGAGGGCAAGACCACCACAAGTCCTGCTAGTGTGATATCCATGTTGACGGGCTGATTCATCCACTTCTGGAGCAGAGTGTCAGTGAAAGCTAGAATCCACAACTGCCCATCTTCTAGAACGCTGTGCTGGGTCTTAATCTCTGTAGCTCTCTGGTCCGCGGCGGTCGGCGCTCCCCCACGGCCCGGGTCCAAAAACGGGTGATGCACAGCAGTCTCTCCTATAAAGTGGGAGCTGGAGTCCAGCAGACGCTGAGTCCCTGTATCTTTGAGGTGTAAGAGAGTTACTGCAGGGGTATCCATACTGAACCTTGAGTGGTGGGGATTCCAGGCTGTGTCATCGCCAGTATGTAAGTTGACAGAAAGGGATGATACAATGGGGGTGTCCAATACTGCGCAGATATGTAGTTGAAGCATGGGGGAGATTTTAAGGTATGGTTTCACTCACCGTTGTAATGGCGTAGCGTCTATGTCTGGATCAAGCCATTGATCAGTATACACTTCCCGGTCTGTGTTCCTTGTAGTCGCAGCGAAATCAGCTGCATAGTCATCTAGTTTAGAGTCTATCTCAAGTAATAAGGCTTGTATACATTTATATGGTTTCTTCATGGTAAACGTTTACTAGTTTATAGTGAGGAGTAGTCAGATGAAAACTATCTTACCTGGTTCATGATGAGGGGGGGGGGGGGGTGTTTGAAGCCTCTGCACTAGGCCACCGCCTAGAATGTTGATAGTCCGGTTCTAGGCCCAACGATCATACATTATTCAATACTGTGTGTCTGAAATTCAATTGCTTTTCAGCCGATCATGCATAGATAATGCTTTAACAGCAATTCAGTGGAGATCACGTTAGGAGCCTCAGTAAAAGCAACCAAGCATGGCCGCCGCCCAGACACGTCCCCCCAAAAATATTTTTAATCTGATCCTTCAAGTTGTAGAGATTTCCTTTTTACTTTCATAATCCAATGTTGCTAGATCATAGTCATTACCAAGATCTAAAAGTGTTTGCATTTAAGGCTTGGTTACCCGAGTCTTTGATTCTGAAGGTTTCCTAACACCCTTATGCCAGACTGTACATCAGATATAGATATGGATTATGATTGGTTTCAAATATTTGTTGTAAAGATCTGTAATACTCACTGGACATCTATTTCTAGAAGATTATAAAGGATTGCATAAATGTGGGTTTTAGGTCTCTGCACTTTGAGATTTATGTTAGTGGAAGATATATCTGACAATTTAACATTGTTCAAGGTTCTGTAAATAATCTGTCTAGATTAAATACATCACATTCCTCCATTAAATTTTTTTTAGCCTTAAGGAGACTTAAAGGGACACTAAAGTCAAAATTGAACTTTCATGATTCAGATAGAACATGCAATGTTAAGAGACTTTCCATTTTTCTTCTATTATCAAAATTTTGTGCATTCTTTTTATATACGCACTTTTTTGAGGCACCAGTTCCTACTGAGAATGTGCACAAGTTCATAAGGTAAACGCATACTAGTCTGTGATTGGCTGATGGTTGTCACATGATAAAGGGGTCCGGCAAATGGGGAAAAAATAAATTTGCTTATTTTTTTAATGTTATTGCATTGCGTTTTTATTTTATTATGCCCTTGTATATTATGGAATTCTACTATATTTAGTGGTCCTTTAACTCTGAATTCTCAGCTTTTAGTTGCAGCATTACTCTTTGATTGTATTGATATTTAAAGAAATCCAGTCCAGCTCCTACACAGTATATTCTATCAAGGAGGGGAAGTATGCATATTTATACAATATGGTATGACTGTTTTTATACTGTACTTCAATTTTCAACAAAGATGAAGACCATTACAAGAGAAAAACTGAATGTGTACTATGATAATAGTCTTATAAATGTGAATTACAGTTATGAGTGTAGATATAATTATATACAAACTACTCTGTGTAGATATGGCACAACTTCCTTGTTCCCTTCCACTGTGGAAAATCTAAACAGCGTATACAGTTTTCACACTTCCTTTCACCATGAGAACTGTAACAAAGAAGGGAGTTCTGTATTGTATTAAGCTTATTACAAAAATGTTTAAAAATATGCATAACAGAATAAAACTAAATTTATGATTACCTGATAAATTATTTTCTTTCAAGATGGTGAGAATCCATGAACCTTGATATGTGGGATTGGATTCCCACCACTAGGAGGAGGCAAAGAACCAAAGTTTATAATCCCTCCCACCTCACTGTATTACTCAGTTTAACGTATATTCGAACTGAGAAAAGGAAAGTTAGGAAAGAACAAGCAGGGGATGAAGAGGTGCATTTAAAACTGCAGCCTAAAAATACAATAAAAAAATACAATCAAATTGAGCAGGGTTTCACCAAAGAAAATAATTTATCAGATAAACATACATTTTGCTTTCTTTCATATGATAGTGGGAGTCCACAAACCTTGATGTGTGAGATTTAAAACCCAAGCAGTGGAGTCCACAACAAAGAAAGGGTGGGAGAATAATAAGGCAGTTCCTATTTACCTGACACTGTGATCTGAAGGACTTTTCTGCCAAACTCGCTTAGGAAGAAGCAAAAACATCAAATTGGTAAAATTTTTGAAAATGTATGAATGGAATTCTAGGTTTCAGCTTTGAAAATCTGTACCAAAGAAGCCTTATTTCTGAAGGCCTAAGAGTAATAAACTGATCCTTTGGTAGTCTGTAAATAAAAGTGCAAGGCCCTAATCTTTTCTAGGTTATCAAGAAGTTTCACTTTAAAAAATTTAAGATTTTAGAAACTAAAAAGTAAATCACAATTTCTGTGTGTAACCTTTTCAGAAGCAAAACCGAAAGAGTTAAAATTTGACCCTGAAAGGAAATAGGTATTAAACCATTATCTAATACATTCTGAAGAAATAGACAAATTCTAGGAATTCCAAACAATGCCCTCTAAATCCACGAGATTCACCCCAGGAAAAATATACGTTCTATATTTTGAGATATATTTTCCTAGTTTCCAACTTCCTAGCAAGAAAGTTAAAGGATGCAGCAGAGAAAACCTCAGTGCATCAACATAAATTAGTAAACCTCCATAAAGAAAACTATTTGAGATTTGAAAGCGGAGTAAAATAGTGGACCTTAAGAGAAAAGGTCCTGGCAATGTGATAAAAGTCAGGTAGGAGAACTTGGCACCATAAACAGGTCTGCATACCAGGTTTAGCTGGACCACACTGGAGCTAACATAATGACTTAAGCATTCCCCAGTATGATTCTGCAATACTTAGTAGTAGAACAAACTAAGGAATAATTATGCTTGGAGAAAATGCACAAGCTCACTAAGGCCCTTATCAATTGATGGAGCAGATTTCTGGATCTGGCACAGAATACGTGAAATCTGAGATTGAGTCCCCACCTGGATGCAAGATGATTGAAGCCCCTCAATAGAGAAAAGCATTCCACTGGGTGTAGGGATTGGCAATTAAGATTATTCCATTTCTCAATTCATTACTCCTTTAATGAATCACTGAAAGGATTGAGAGAAAACGAAAATAAGAGATGACACAACTAGGGAACCCTAAGAAATGCTCATAAAATCAAAATATGATCTGTATCCCCGCCTCCTGTGGAAACCAAACACCTTGCATTCTCTGTGCTCTCTAAATCACACCCCAGTCCGAAAGACAGGCATCTATTACTATAATGTTCCTAAAAAATACAGTCCACCCAGAAGGTCCTGGAAGATTGATCTTCAACAAGATCAAAGAAGTAGGCATAGCTCTTTCCCAAAATTCTATTTATAAACTGGTTTACATAAAAAATCTGCCTGAATAAAAAAATATTTAAATTGAGATTTAAATTGAGACCATGAGATTACTAAATTAAAAACAGTAGAATACTAAATAAAATAAAAGGGAAAATAAGAACTCATAAGCCAGAAAAAAATTCACTGGTCTGGGATACCTTGCACTGTAAATATTTATCCATTCTGATCAGAAAGAGTATCGTGATCATCTCAAATACCTTGTCATCATTTGACAAACTTCCAGATAGAAGTACTGTTAAAACCAAAGACAAAGTATGGCAAATACAATACTGAATATTGCCATAACCTCCTGATGAGAAAATTCATGCAAACATGGCAGAAAAGAACAGGAAAATACCCAAGAACTGTAATCTCTGTGAAAACCTGTATGCTTTAGTAACCATAGTAAAGGGCACCATAAAGGATAAACAAAGAATAGATAACCAGAGTTACAATAGATCAGGTAGATTGCACATGCAATTAGTCCTTTTCCATTAATGGAATAACAGCTTATAACTACACTTGTGCATTAAGAGATACACTGTGTGTACTGCTGCATATGAAATTAAGCCTGCATTATAAAAGGCTAATTGTATTACATACACTTGATCTATAAACTCTAGATCTGTCTGTGTACACTGTCATACATCATGATCCCTCAGATATAATAAGTGGTGCTCAGGCACAGACAAAAGAAATGGATTGAGAGATAGATGCTTTAAAACATACATCTTTATGGACCCCCAGCTATTAAAGAAAATACCTCAAGGAGAAAAAAATAGAAGAAACAAAAAGTGTGTATGTTGGTGGAAATTAAATCCCATATGTGTTATGAAAGTTTAAACATTAACCCCTTGTGTACTAAATAATTGTTTGAGGTAACATATAGTCCTCTGGCTATGCTTTACATTAAAATGTACCTAACTAGCAATTGTGAAGAGCCGTATCCAGTAGTGAGCCGTGCTGTGAAGGTAACAGCAGAGGCTATAAGAGAAGAGTACATAATGATCCCATTGGAGGAGGCTAAGGTACACAAGGCGGGTTATGGCTGAAATCCCATAAGGAAATACTGGACAAATAACCATGTACTCCTATAACCCGTAATCCAGGAATCAGCAAACCAGAGGGGTTACAGGTCCTACATAGGTCAGGGCACCCCTGTTAACATAAAATCTGGAACACCTATAATCTTCACCTTCCTCGAGAAGGCAAATAACAAAAACTGAGTAGTACAGTGACGTCAGAGAGATTAAAAGCTTTGATTACTGTGGGTTCTTTACCTCCTCCTAGTGGCGGTTATTTTTTCCTGGGGTGTGGATTTAGATGGCATTCTTTGGAATTCCTAGAATTCTTCTATTTCTTCAGAATGGATTAGATAAGGGTTTATTCCCTAGTCCCTTTCAGGGTCAAATTTTAGCTCTTTCGTAATTGCTTCTCAAAAGATTACACACAGAAATTGGTGATTTCCTTTTTTGTTTCTACAATCTTCAATTTTTTTGAAGTGAGACTCCTTAATACCCTAGAAAAGATTAGGGCCTTCTTAAACCATCAGAAATAACTTAAATTATGCTTACCCGATAATTTTCTTTTCTTCAGATGGAAAGAGTCCACATCTGCATTCATTACTTTTGGGAATTCAGAACCTGGCCACCAGGAGGAGTCAAAGACACTTCATTCAAAGGCTTAAATACCTCCCCCACTTCCCTCATCCCCCAATCATTCTGCCGAGGGAACAAGGAACAGTAGAAGAAATATCAGGGTGAAAAGGTGCCAGAAGAACAAAAATAACAGATGCCCCACAGAAAAATACAGGCGGGGAGCTGTGTACTCTTTCCATCTGAAGAAAAGAAAATGATCAGGTAAGCATAATTTAAGTTTTTCTTCATAAATGGAAAGAGTCCACAGCTGCATTCATTACTTTTGGGAAAACAATACCCAAGCTATAGAGGACACTAAATGCAAAAATGGTGGTGGGGTACAAGAGGCGGCCCATTCTGAGGGCACCAGGCCTGAAAACCCCTACACAACATCCTGCTTCGTCCGAAGCTAAGAACAACTTTGGAACACTGTATCTGTGCGTGTATCTCTGTGTGTGTATGTATCTATCTGTGTGTGTGTGTATGTATCTGTGTGTATGTGCGTGTGTATGTATGTGTGTCAATTTCCTCCCACTTCCTGAACTCCAGTGTGGTACAGGGTAATAGCACATTGCAGAAAAAGTCAGGGCCTAACACATTTATTTTAAGTCTAGGAGCCAACCAAAATACTTTTAGGAGCCAGATTTTTTTTTGTGTGTGTATGTCTGTGTGTGTGTATATATTATGTGTATATATATATATATATATATATATATATACACACATGTGTGTGTCATTACTTTTGGGAATTCAGAACCTGGCCACCAGAAGGAGGCAAAAACACTCCATTCAAAGGCTTAAATACCTCCCCCACTTCCCTCATCCCCCAGTCATTCTGCCGAGGGAACAAGGAACAGTAGAAGAAATATCAGGGTGAAAAGGTGCCAGAAGAACAAAAATAACAGACGCCCCACAGAAAATACAGGCGGCAAGCTATGGACTCTTTCGATCTGAAGAAAAGAAAATCATCAGGTAAGCATAATTTAAGTTTTTCTTCATAAATGGAAAGAGTCCACAGCTGCATTCATTACTTTTGGGAAAACAATACCCAAGCTATAGAGGACACTGAATGCAAAAAAAGGGGGGGGTACAAGAGGCGGCCCATTCTGAGGGCACCAGGCCTGAAAACCCCTACCCAACAACATCACGCTTCGTCCGAAGCTGAGAACAACTTTGGAACACACCCCTTACTAAAGAAAGGGAACAAGATACCGTATTCTTCCACAAAGAAGAAAAGGCACAAAGAAAACATGAATGTTCTTGTAAAGCGCGGCTTATCCCTCTTGAGGGACTCAAGGCGCTGCTCATCTTATCAACCGCTAAAGGAGGAAGGCTAAGTAGACCTCGCCAGGGATCGAACTTGCAACCCTTGGTTTGCTACAGTGCAGAGCCCCAAGGCAGAACATATTGCGATGTGCGATCTCATCGCAGAAAATGTACCGTTTCTGCAGAAAATGTTTTTTGCTTGCACTTTTAATTTCTGCCTGCAGGTGTCACTGTTCCATTCTCTCTCAATGTAAATATTTACTATGTTCCTGTCTCTTCAATTTCCTCCCCCTTCCTGAACTCCAGTACGGTACAGGGTAACAGCACATTGCAAAAAGGGTAAGTCAGGGCTTAACAAATGTATTCTAGGAGTCTAGGAGCCAACCAAAAATACGTGTGTGTGTATATACGTATCTGTGTGTGTGTATGTGTGTACGTATCACTGTGTGTATGTGTGCATGTGTATGTATCTCTGTGTGTGTATGTATCTCTGTGTTTGTTTGTGTTTCTGTATGTATCTGTGTGTGTGTGTGTATGTATCTCTGTGTGTGTATGTATGTATCTATCTGTGTGTGTGTGTATATGTATGTATGTGTGTATGTATCTGTGTGTGTATCTCTGTGTGTGTATGTATGTATCTCTGTGTGTGTGTGTATGTATGTGTGTATGTACTGTATCTGTGTGTGTATCTCTGTATGTATCTGTGTGTGTATATATCTGTGTGTGTGTATGTATCTGTGTGTATGTGCGTGTGTGTATGTATGTGTGTCAATTTCCTCCCCCTTCCTGAACTCCAGTGTGGTACAGGGTAATAGCACATTGCAGAAAAAGTCAGGGCTTAACACATTTATTTTAAGTCTGTGTGTGTATGTATATTGTGTGTGTGTGTATAAATAAATAAATATATATATATATATATATATATATATGTGTATGTGTGTGTGTGTGTGTGTGTGTGCGCGCGCAGTGAGACACTGCAGAACAAATTTCCACTAAAAAAATCTCATCGCAGAAAATAAAAAAAAAAGTTCTGCCTCTGGGGTCAAGAGTAGCCACAGTGCATTAGTATGCTGAGCTAGCTGTCCAGCTAGCATAAGGACCTCCAGACCAACAGAGACCCACCAGTCTCATAGAAACAGGGGGAGGCAACGCCCAGACCCCAGAAATACAGAAACCACGGGATAAGGCCGGGAGTCTGAAACAGAGAGGATCTTCCCCTAACACAGTGCAACCACACTCTAAAAAGCAACTGAAGACGAAGGTCCCCAAGTTACAAAAAGGTAGCTCAGAATACCGAAATATTCAGAAACGAAACCTCATACAGCAAGCTCAGATAGGTCTGACAAACAACACCTAAAGCAAAAACACTGCACGCTACAGTCATGTAAAAATGACTCTGAAACTTAAATACTTGCAGGGCAAGCAGAAAGCAGCTGACGATAGAATCCTTCAGACTGCTAAGTATCCAATAACAAGCGGATAATGTTGCAGGCTATTTAAGAGCCACCAGTCCTTCCCACAAACCTTGAACATGGAGAAAGGAGAAACCTCAAGAGGCTTACCGTACCTTAAATGCTCCGAGGACGAATTTAGCAGAGCAACAGATCTCAGATGCTGCTCCAACACCGGGCCAGCCCAAGCAACAGACATGACTGATAGACAGGGAGGGCAGAAAGACCCCAACCACAAGCCCCAAGGGAATGGAAAGAAAAAGGGGGGACTCACTCACCCCTATAGAGATCGGGTGCCAACCCAATCCGCCCCTCAAAAATAAGGCACTCCCAAGGAGAACCCCCTGGGACCTGGAACTGAGAAAAGTGCAATAGATCCGTAGGAAGACCTGCTACAGTCTCTACGTAGAGAGATCAAATTCCAACAGGTGGAACAGAGCCCACGGAGCAGCAGATGCTGCCTCTTACAGAAATAAGCCACCTGATCCAACCTCCTATACACAGGGCAGGACAAAGACCCTCCAGAGAGAGGAAACCCAAGCTCATAAGAAAGACAAACTATCCCCTCAAAAGGGAAGGGCACAGATAAGAACAGCGTACATGTCCACAAGACATGAAGCCACAGTATGATCAAAACAAGGACCGAATGAAAAAATCATGCAGACACCACTGCTGACCCAACAGAGAAAAAAGTCCCCATGAAGAGGAGCACACTCCGTCCAAAGGACAAGTCAGGCCTTAAAGTTTATAACCAGTACCCAAAGGTGGATGTAAATTCTAGCCTTTCAGCTTGTAAGCATCCCAAACCCAGGCAGAAAAACATCCCTAATTAAGTGGCCAAAGCCGCAAGAAAAACCATACAAAGTCCAGAAAGTCTCGACCCAAAGGAAGAGAACCTCTAAAAGGAACAAGTCCTAAGAGAACCTCTAAAAGGAACAAGTCCTAAAAGGACACTTCCAAAGAGACCATGAAAGGCAAAACCGTAAGAACGGCGGTATGAAGGACCTAAATCCTCCAACCCACAACAGGAGGGAACACTCTAGTTCCCCAAAAATGACTGAGCATATCGCTGCAGATCACAACAGAGTCCTGGCCCACTAGCTTGAAAGGCGAATGAGGACTGACCCCATGCCCCTAAGCAACCACAGACCCTCAAGTTCTCTCAGGATGCTAGTTGAAGCTTGTAAAATAAAACAAGTAAACAACACAAATCATATTGTGATGACTAGGCGCCCTCACCGGACCAACCGGACATAAAAAGGCGCCACGTGTGTCTGAATTAGGCCTCAAAGACAAAAGGATTTGTACCTAGTCAGGACCAGCCTGAAACCAAGGGCCCCAGCACTGTCAAGGCCACATGTAGGTTATTGCCCAGGAAGAGGGGTCTGAGACTTCCAAGCTCAGAACTGTAAAAGGATACACAAATCACAAAGACTATAAGAAGATTACTTCATCCCCTTATGTCTATGCATGCAAGCCAGTCGAAGATTAAGACTGAGAATCCCCAGACCCATTAAGAGTGGGATCCTCTAGCAATGCCACAAACGTGCCTTAGTAGAACACGAAGGTGCGCCAGTCTATAATGAAAGGCGCAACATACCTCCGCTGGGACAAAAGAAAACACCGGCCCGAAGGTTGAGGCCTCAGAAACAGTCGCTCCCCCAGAGGGCTGAACTGGACCAGATGATCCCAAAAAATTGTATACCCACGTAAATTGTTTTTGCGACATGGGGCCGCTTGGTGGAGATTTATAGATGATATCTTTGGCATATGGTTGGGCGACGTTGGTAGCCTATTGGAGTTCGTTGATGACCTCAATTCGGCAGTCTCTGGGCTTAAGTTTACATTAAATATGAGTGAAACAGGTGTTCAGTTTTTGGACACATATTGAGGGAGGTTTCCCAAAGACAGATTTGTTTACTAAGCCGACAGACAAAAATAAAGTTCTTCAATATAGTAGTTTTCATCCATTGAATACTCTTGAAGCCATACCTGAGTCAATTTTGAGGTTCAAGGGAATTGTAACTGATGAAAAGAGATGCAAATTGAGGTTAGAAGAGATGGCTAAAAAGTTTAAAATAAGAGGTTATTAGGAATCAACTTGAATCTGTCAATAAAATAGAAGATATACAGACGGAAAATAAGAAAATAGGTGATAGGATGATATTTGTTACCCAATATAATAACTTAGGGCCAAAAATCACCCATATCCTTAACAAATACTAGTATATTTTGAAAGGTTGCAACCCTCATGTTGAGAATTTTCAAGATAGACCAATGACAGCATATAAGAAAAGTAAGAGCTTAAAGGACATTTTGGTCCATGCTGATATAGGGAGTAAGAAATAAAGCACACAAACATGTATAGGATCAACAAGAACAAGGTGTTATCCCTGTTTACATTGCAGTCACTGTAGTTCTATTATAAAAGGAGAAAAAAAATGTCATTCTATAAATGGGACAAAGTATAAAATAAATGATTATCTTACATGTAGGAGTACATATGCAATATATATTATTAAGTGTCTGTGTGCTAGAATTTATGTAAGTGAAAATTTTATTATCAGAGAAAGGTTGACTGAACATAAGTCTAATATTAGAACTAATAATAGGGACGCCCCTCTTTTCCCATCACTTCCTCTCCATGGGCCATAATATTAGCCAATTGCGATTCCAAGTAATAGAACATGTGGCTAGACCCAGGAGGGGAGGTGATAGGGTATTGATGTTGAAAAAAAGAGAAATATTTTGGATTAGAAAGTTAGATTCCTTGCAACCAAAAGGGCTAAACAAAGATTTTGACTGGTCACTGTTCCTAATGTTCTAATATACCTTAGAAAATTATTGATGCATGACTCTGAAATTTCATTGTTTGTTTAGGTGTGTTTTAACTATATATACTGAGAAATGTACATGAGATAACCTTTTTTTTAAATATATATAAAATTGTCTTTTGTATGTCCATTGAATTATAATGTTCTATTTTGTACATATGTATATTGATAAATATCCACAAGATGGCAGTGTTGTCTAGCCTGATAATTGTTTAAACAGGTATAAAAGGCACACTTGTGCATCCATTCTTTGACATGGCTAAGAACCAATTTCTAGTTTGAAACATTGTTGTTGCTGTATTATGGACCCTGTATAAATAAAGGTTTTTTTATTCATTATTTGGAGGTTGGAAATCCTTTTGGAATTTTATTATGATGTTGGGGTCTGGCTAACCCTTTTTTTCATGCCCAAAACCTGGAGTAAGGTGCTGTCTTCCCCTGTGAATTGCCAGACGATCCAACGCCTGACGAGCCCCGGTTAACGGAACACGGACAATATCGTAAGCACACTCCTGGGAGGTGCAGATGTGCCAGCGCCGAAGATATGGCCATGCGGAACCGTGTTGTAACCGCTGGTGGAAACAGGCCACACTCCCTAGGAGGATAAGTAGCGTTTGGGTTACCTGCATGCGTAGTAAGAGTTGGTGGTAGGGAACTCATCTTGTGAGAAATAGAATCCCCAGAGACGGATGGCTCAGTGGGCACCTGATTCTCCGATCCCGAGGAACAGAGCACTCTAAAATGGCATTCGGAACATAACTTGATAGGCAAGTAAAATGAAACGATCTTACCGGAACAGGAACACGGCCTTCAAGTGTGACAGATAGTAGCGTCGCTTCTGCCATGGACTTGAGAGAAAAAAGCAGGCAGCGAAACTCGTCAACGCTGATTGCTTGTGGAGCTGTTAATATGAGTCAGGATGGTTTCGCAGAAAGACTCTCCCTGCATCTCCGGACTCTAACTTTCACCCATGCTCTCACTGAGAGGCTGACAGGACTACTTAAAGGGACACTGAACCCAAATTTGTTCATTTGTAATTCAGAAAGAGCATGCAATTTTAAGCAACTTTCTAATTTACTCCTATTATCAATTTTTCTTCGTTCTCTTGCTATCATTATTTGAAAAAGAAGGCATCTAAGTTTTTTTTTTGGTTTTAGTACTCTGGACAGCACTTTTTTATTGGTGGATAAATGTATCCACCAATCAGCAAGGAGAACCCAGGTTGTTCACCAAAAATGGGCCGGCATCTAAACTTACATTCTTGCATTTCAAATAAAGATACCAAGAGAATGAAAATAATTTGATAATAGGAGTAAATTCAAAATTTGCTTAAAATTTCATGCTCAATCTGAATCACAAAATTAAATTTTTGGGTACAGTGTCCCTTTAAAACTCCAATCCCATGCCGAAGAGTACTACCCTCTATTAGAGACTATCAAAAAGTTCTGAAACTTCTCTGCCAACCTCCTGGGACGAAAGGCAAAGAATGACAGGGGGATGAGGGAAGTGGGGGAGGTATTTAAGCCTTTGGCTGGGGTGTCTTTGCCTCCTCCTGGTGGCCAGGTTCTGAATTCCCAAAAGTAATCAATGCAGCTGTGGACTCTTTCCATTTATGAAGAAAAAGGCTTCTTTGGTACAGATTTGCAGAGCTGCAACCTGGTCTTTCCTCCAAATATTTTCCAAATTGTACAGTTTTTATGTTTTTGCTTCTTCGGAATGGAAAGTTGCAGAGTCAGGCAAATAGGAACTGCTTTATTCTTGTCCCACCCTTTTCTTGTCGTGGACTCCACAGCTTGGATATTAAATCCCACACTTCAAGGCTTGTGGACTGTGACCATCATATGAAAGAAAACAAAATTTGGTTACTTGATAAATTATTTTCTTTCAGGATGGTAGAGGCCACGAAACCCCGTCCAATTTTATTTTTTTGGTGGCAGTTTTATTTGCAACCTCTGCTTGGCGTTTTTTTACCTTTCCTTTTCACTGTTCAGTTATACGTTAAACCGAGTACAGTGAGGTGGGAGGGATTAAAAGATTTGGTTATTTGGGTTATCTGCCTCTTTCTAGTGGTGGGAATTGAATTCCACATGTCAAGGCTTGTGGACTATCACCATCATGTGAAATAAATTAGTTACAAATTTGTTGAACTGCTACCATCTTCTATGCTATCAGCAGTCTCATGCTGCTTGCAGTGTGTACTACAGGTTGTACTGTTATCTGACACAGCTACTCCACATAACCATGGTCAGTTGGAATTTATATGTAAGCTCCAGAGTGGTGTAATATTCTACTTTGCTCCACACACATTGACTCATGCTGGTGCTCATTTAATACTTTTATTTTCTTCATTTAAAAAATAAATAAATAAATGTATGCTTACCAGATAAATTCCTTTCGTTCCTGACAGGGAGAGTCCATGACTTCATTCCTTACTATTGGGAAATACAACACCTGGCAACCAGGAGGAGGGAAAGACACCCCAGCCAAAGGTTTAAATATCCCTCCCACTTCCCCTATCCTCCCAATCATTCGGGCGAGGGAACAAGGAAAAGTAGGAGAAAAATCAGGGTATAAAAGTGCCATAAGAAAATATAAAAAGGGAGCCGCCCAAACAAAATATCTTACGGGCAGGATTGTGGACTCTCCCTGCCAAGAAAGAAAGCCATTTATCTGGTAAGCATAAATTTTCGTTTCTTTCCATAAAGTAGGGAGAGTCCACAACTTCATTCCTTACTGTTGGGAAAACCATACCCAAACTCCAGAGGACACTGAAGAAATAATGTGAAGGAACAAGAAGGAGGCGGACCCTAATCTGAGGGCACCACAGCCTGCAAAACCCAAAAGCTGCTTCAGCTAAAGCAAACACATCAAACTTGTAAAATTTAGAAAAAAGTATGTAAGTAGGACCAGGTAGCCGCCTTACAAATCTGCTCCATAGACGCCTTGTTGTTAAAAGCCCAGGAAGAAGCTACTGCTCTAGTGGAACGAGCCGTAATCCTCTCAGGAGGCTGTTGTCCCGCTGTCTCATAAGCTAGGCGGATGACACTCCTCAACCAGAAAGACAAGGAAGACGTAGTGGCCTTCTGATCCCTACGTTTATCTGTATAGATGACAAACAAAGATGAAGATTGTCTGAACTGTTTAGTAGCCTGAAGGTAAAATTTCAAGGCACGAAACACATCTAGATTGTGAAGCAAACGTTCCTTCCACGAGGAAGGATTGAGACACAAGGAAGGAACAACAATCTCTTGATTAATGTTCCGATCTGAAACTACCTTAGGAAGGAAACCTAACTTAGTACGTAAAACCGCCTTATCAGCATGAAAAACAAGGTAAGGGGATCACACTGTAAGGCAGACATTTTTGAGACTTTGCGAGCAGAGGCAATAGCCAACAGAAACAGAACCTTCCAGGATAACAGTTTACGGTCAACAGTATGCATTGGCTCAAACGGAGCCTGCTGCAATACACAAAGAACAAGGTAGAGACTCCAAGGCGGAGCCACCCTTCTAAACACAGGCCTGATCCTAGTCAGGGCCTTAACAAAGGACTGCACATCCGGAAGCTCAGCTAATCTCTTGTGCAGCAACACTGACAGGGCTGATAGCTGTCCCCTTCAGGGAACTAGCAGATAGACCCTTCTCTAGTCCATCCTGGAGAAAGGATACAATTCTGGCAACCTTAACCTTATGTCAAGAAAAACCATGCTCTTCACACCAGTGCAGATAAGTCCGCCACACCTTATGGTAGATGTGTCGAGTAACCGGCTTACAAGCTTGAATCAAAGTGTCAATAACACTCTCAGAGAAACCTCTCTTGGCTAAGACTAAGTGTTCAATCTCCAGGCAGTCAGCTTCAGAGAATCTAGATTTTGATGTAGGAAGGGACCCTGTAGAAGCAGGAGCCTGCGACAGGGTAACCTCCATGGAGGAGATTAGGACATCCCCACCAGATCCACGAACCAAGTCTTTGGCGGCCAGGATGGAGCAATTAGAATCACCGGTGCTCGCTCCTGCTTGATCCGAGCCACCACACAGTGGAGAAGAGGTAATGGAGGAAATAGATATACGAGTCTGAACCTCCAGGGAACCGCTAGAGCATTTATTAGTTCTGCTTGGGGATCCCTCAATCTCGACTCATACCTGGGTAGTTTGGCATTTAGACGGGAGGCCATGAGGTCTATCTCCGGCATCCCCATCTGGATCATATCTCTGCAAATACTTCGGGGTGGAGAGACCATTCCCCCAGGTGAAAAGATTGCCTGCTGAGGAAGTCTGCTTCCCAGTTGTCCACACCCGGAATGTGGATCGCTGACAGCATACAGTTGTGGGTCTCCGCCTATTCCAGGATCTGAGAAACCTCTCTCATCGCTAAGGAACTTCTCGTTTCTCCCTGATGGTTGATGTAGGCTACCGAAGTTATATTGTCCATTTGGAGTCTGATAAACTGGGACGAACCCAGAAGGGGCCAAGCTTTCAGGGCATTGAATATTGCCCGAAGTTTCAAGATATTGATCGGCAACGCACCCCAAATGGCTCCCCAGCCGGATAGACTTCTGTCCGTAGTCACTATCTCCCAGGGCGGTCTCAAGACGCACGTGCCTTGGGACAGGTGTTCTTGACAAAGCCACCAAGAGAGCAAATCTATCAACAGGCTGTCCAGTATTATCTGTTGGGACAGGTTTGAATGGTCACAATTCCATTGTCTCAGCATGCATAGTAGTAAAGGTCTGAGATGGAATCTGGCAAAGGGAATGATGTCCATACAAGACACCATGAGGCCAATCACCTCCATACACTGGGCCACCGAAGGATCTTCATGGATACCGATTCTATAACTGTACCCAGGAAATTCACCCTGGTATGTGGAATAAAATAACTCTTTTCCACGTTTATCTTCCATCCATGTGACCAAAGAAGACTTAGAAGGAATTCTGAGTGCTCCCTTGCTAGACGAAAAGATGGTGCCTGTACCAAGATATCGTCCAGGTGAGGTTCTACTGTCATACCTTGTGTTCTGGCAATCGCTAGGAGAGCTCCCAGAACCTTTGTAAATATTCTTGGAGCAGTAGCTAAGCCAAATGGAAGTGCAATGAACTGGAAGTGTTTTTAATAAACCTTCCACACCTTGTGGCAAAGCTATTTAGAGAAGTGGCTTATAAACCTGACTTAAGTTATCCACTACAGACTAAGAGAAACCTCTCAGAGAAAACTAAGCATTCAATCTCCAAGCAGTCAAATAGAGAAAATCGATTTGGCAAATGAATGATATGGCACCGAGGACTGCTGGAAATCTGCACCAACCCTTCATACCACAACCTGCCAGCCCCAGAAGGAGCTAGTAAAATTGCTGAAATTCATTCCTGATTAATATGAGCAAGTACCCTCGGATAAAGTTCACTAAAAGAAAATCTGCTGTCCTATTGCAAACCCTGGGAATGTGAAGTGCAGTGATGTACGCTGATAAACTTCTGCCCAATGAAGGATACAAGATACTCCCTCCATGGCTAAGTCACTGCAGGTATCACATAGATACCTGTCACAGTGTTGCTGAACTCAATTGAATGGATGAAACCAATTGAAGAGTCCTGAGAAAAAGCTGTGTCTGAAGAGTTCTAAAGATCACACAGAGTTCAAAGATATTTGGCTATACGATTTACTGGGAGGGTCAGAGAAGTAGGAGGGATAGTAAAGCTCTTTGTGGGCTGTCTTGGCCTCCTCCTGGTGGCCAAGTGATGAATTCCCATCAGTAATGAATTCTTGACTCAGCACCATAAGAAAGAAAAGGGTGGCTGGATCTAGAAGTCCAAGCCAGTGGTAAGCTGCCACTAAAAGGAAGTACTGAAGCTCTCTGGAATGGAGAATGTCACAGGGCACAGCAAATGTGAAAGGGAGCAACCCACACTGATAGTAACATTTTTTTTAACACATACAAATCAAATCACGCTGAAATTAGCATACTTTACACCTTAAATTTACTACTAGTTTCACATGCTAATATTTTTCTAACAGTAAAATCAGTGCATTGTGTATTTTGAAAAAAAACATTCACCAGCTTTCATTTTGCAAGAATGATGAAAACTGAAGCTTAAGATATATCCAAGGTATGCCCATGTTCAGCCCACTTGTCAATGCAGCTAGATTAGAAAACTAAAGTATCCTTTGATTTGTGTACTTTTGGTTAATTTGTTAAGTAATATTTTTACTGTGTGCATTACATTTGATTAAATAAGAATTTTATGGCATAATCTATTTTCACATTTTGTTACACCTGTAGCAAAAATATCAGAGTATTTTTAATACTTTGACTATGACTTTTACATTATACTTGCTCAGTTTGCATACATTACAAATTAAACTGAAACGTTTTCACTACAATTTAACTTGGTTTTATCTATATTAAAGTATAAATTATTTTTCTGTTAGTTAAAATAAGTGTATTATGGATTTTGAGCAACCTTCACCTGCATACAGCTGGTGAGACAAATCAGTGAGACCAGCTTGTGTAAATTGTTTACACAATTTCATAAGACTGATGAGAGAGCTTCAGACATACCCTGGAAACTCCCCTGTTCAGCTTAGGAAACTGCCTTGTCCCTCACTCTTAAAGGGACATTATACACTCATTTTTTCTTTGCATAAATGTTTTGTAGATAATCTATTTATATAGCCCATAAAGTTTTTTTTTTAAATTAATGTATAGTTTTGCTTATTTTTAAATAACATTGCTCTGATTTTCAGACTCCTAACCAAGCCCCAAAGTTTTATGTGAATACGCTCGACTACCTACTCCAGCTTGCTCCTGTTTGTGTAAAGGGTCTTTTCATATGCAAAAGAAGGGGGAGGGGGGGAGCTACCTTTTCAACAGAGCCAAACTGACAACTTCTAAGTAAGTTTTTAAACAGTTTTATACTGGATTTTTATATCAGTATCTGTGCATATTATTCTTTATAGTAGTGTCTATTACATGCAGTTATATGAAAATGAGTGTATACTGTCCCTTTAATGAAACTGTCTGTTTTAGTTTCCAATGCAGCAAATACAAGGTGCAATGTAATTTGTAAAAGCTAAACAGAAATATACAAAGTATGATCCTAAATTGTTAAAGTAACAGAATATTTCAAAACTATCAGAATTTGTAAAATCACTGCTAGAGCTAAATCTAGATGTATTGAATTATAAATGAGAAAGTGGAAAGCTTAAATGCAATAATACTGAAAGAACACAATCTGAAATATTAAGTGATATAAACTACAAAGCAGAAAGTGTAAGTGCAATAAAACATATATCATGAAATGCTATATTGCACTGGACTTGTCTCTCCTTCACATATATAATGAGAGAGTTCCACCCTTTTTCCTTTTAACATTCAGTGAAGTCTGAACTGCAATTTCTCTCCAAGCCAGAGAATCCTTTGAATACCAGGGCCACAGTCTTAAACCATATGCTTTCTGAAATTTTTTTCAAAAGTGTTGAAACTCAACACTCACAGATGTTTGTTCAGCTTCTTAGACTTTACATCTCTATTTCATATGACTAATATTAAGTTTTAAGAAAACCCTTATTTAGGTTGGCTGCAACGCATAACTTCTTCACAGTTTCTCAAATTTTAAATGTTGGAGTAGAGCAGCTTCATAACACCCAATATGGATCACAGAGACAAGTTCTAAAAACTTACTCATATGAATCTAATAAGGACACAATAAAAGGAAGCATAAAGTAGAGTTATAGTTTACCAAAATAGTTGATAATGGGTATAGGATCATAAGTTTTGCAGCAACATGATAAAGGTATGCTTATCGCAATGCAAGTGGAGTGTGTGATGGGGTGATTCTTGGTACCACAGATGAGTGTGTCAAGTGCCATTCTAAGGACAATTATGTTGCAGCTATTAGATTGTTATAGAATTGTTTATTTGGAGAAGCTCTGAGGGATCAAAACATTGCTGCACTATAAAGTTACTGAACCTTTTGGACATTTTATTTAAGAAAACCTTTTATTCTTTTACAATTGGGAATGTTGGAAATGTTCTTTTTTAAGAAATTAACTTTAATTCAGCCCCTGAAATACCAACTGCTGCAAAAAAACATGGTATGTAGTAAGTGAAGATTGAAATTGATTTAGATATGTAATATTTTAATGCTTTGAAATCCAAATCAGAATTTAATTATATTAATTAATTATTATTGGTATTATTGTCAATTTGAAGAAAAAAAAACTAATTGAAACCAGCATAACAAATTCATATATTAATTCAATATAACTGTAGTCCTTCTCAGGAAAGTATATTCCCAGGCTATAAATGAAATGTAAAATCTATAGATCTAGATCAATCTATTACCATGAATTAACTAAAATAAGACCAAATATTTTGCAGTATGGAAGTCTTCAAAATGGCCTCTATGATCGCTTCACATGAAAGCTGCTTTCCAAATATGGTTGGACTTTTCTTAGGCTTGTATATTTTTTTCTGATACCAATGTACTTTATTATTATTATTATTATTTTTATAAGGCCTACTGAAAAACCTACCCCCTTTCCTTTCTGTAAAAAAATAGGTGACAGGAATCCATCCAAAATAAATGTTCTGAATATATAAAAAGCTGTACAAGTGTATAAAACAGTGCATACAATTAAAGAGACATGAAACCCATTTTCTTTCATATAGATCTTGCAATTTTAAACAATTTTCTAATTTACCTCTATAATCAAATGTTATTTTTTCTTTTGGTATCTTTTGTTGAAAAGCTGGGACATAAGCTCAGGAGCATAGCATGCACATATCTGGTACACTAAAGGCAGCAGTTGTACAAGAATGTTATCCATTTGCAAGAACACTAGATGGGCAGTACTATTTCCTGCCATGCAGTGCTCCCTACCTAGGTATTTAATCAACAAAAAATACCATGGGAACAAAGCAAATAGATGTAAATTGGAAACTTTAAAATTGTATTCTCTGTCTGAATCAGAAAAGAAAATAGTGGATTTCATATCCCTTCAAGTCCCAAAAGATGATAAAAACATTTACAACTACCAAACATGAAAGATTTTGGTGCAATATAATCTTTAATGCTATAGGCACAATTTATCAAAATGTCAGACAGAAAAGGTTTGCAATGCAAGGACTATCTCAACCACCCTGGTTGGATTAGTCCAGAGTGATTTTAAGTCACCAGCCCGAAACTGGTGTTTAAGTTAGGAAACAGGGGTATGATGACCACTGCTTCTTAACTATCGGCTGCAGGCTCACTCTTGCAAGCTTGATAAATGGAGCTCTATATTTCTTTCATAAGATAGCGAGAGCCAGGCAATGGTTCTCTTCTCCCAGTGCAGAGATGCCACCAGCTTCCCAGGTGAAATGTGGGCATGCCTGCAAATCCCCTGGTCTACAGTGTGCTGCTCCATGTTAAATCTTTACCAGATACTCACAGCACTGTACTTGCACTGCCTCAGATGGATCAATCTACTGCAAGCAGTCTTTTGTAGCTAAGGTGAACACTGTAGATAAATATGCTGATAGGTAAGTATTATGAACTTTCATAGGCCGCAGGCTATTAGTATGGCCATATACAAATTTCACATAGCCTGGGGACATTGTCGCATACACCAAATAACATTTTGTTACAGATTAAGGCACATTTGGGAATTTTTATTACAATTAATACATTTACTGATGTCTGCTTTAGTGGATAACATAGCTCTTGTTCTTCTCTGCAACAATACCTTAGGCAATCCACAGGGAGTTTAAGCTTAATTAAGGGTGAAAATTGAATTTCTTTCCTAAGATATGGTGAGTCCACGGCTTTAGTAATTACTGTTGGGAATATCACTCCTGGCCAGCAGGAGGAGGCAAAGAGCACCACAGTTAAACTGCTAAGTATCACTCCCTTACCCACAACCCTCAGTCATTTTCTTTGCCTTCGGTGCATGGAGGAGGTGAAGTTTAGGTGTCTGAAGAAAAATTTTCATTTAATCTACAAGCAAGTTTTGGGGTATAGCCGTATTCCACATCATTCCTTGCAGTCGGGTAGTGGTGGCTTTAAAGCAGTTAGGAACTTGTAAAGAGGTACTTACTGAGTTTTCCTAACAATTGCTGCCCTAGTTTAAATAGCCAGAGTAGGCTACTCTTTTTCAAAGGTCTCTGTGAGGAACTGTGTCCTCTCATACCTTGTAACTGTCTACATGCTGGACAGCGGAGAAGGTAAGTGCTTTTTCTTCCAGTTGGGGAGACCATGCACTTAAATTAAAACACACTGCTTTTTTTATTGGGACATAGATAATCCTGTTGTATGGTTACACTGGGGAATAAAGCAGGCACTTTAGCATGTGTGAGACTAACATTTAAACACTTTTAAAAAGAAAGGGTAAAATGTTTTTATTAGGCTTTATTTTCTGACACATTTAATTGATAATACAATACAAGTTTAATCTGAAAGTAAGGCTGAATTTTCTTTTTCAGCAGCCTATTAATTTCCTCTTTGCTTTAAAATAAAACGATACAACATTTTAAACTGTTCGGTTTGAAAAAACGGATATTTCTGGTACTCAGTGTACCAGGAAGCTATTTTTAGTGCCTCTCTGTGTCGCAGCAGAAATTTCGTGGCAGTTGCGGTCACATGACTGGCTTTACTTCATAACGTTTCTGAGGAAAAAGTTGTTTTTCTCTATTTCTGGATGATTCGGTCTTAATTGGTAGAGGTAAGGCACCTCAGTAATTATGGTGTGGGGTTGCCTGAGAGGTATTTTAGAAGTTTATTTGATTTTATAATTTTAGGTGGGGATCGATCCTAATTTGGGATAAAATTTAAAGCAGACAGACTTTTCATCCCAGGGAGTGGGAACTCCATCCGGATGTGTTTTCCAGCTTAGTCCTAAATGGGGGGTGCCGGAGTAAGATCTGATGGTGTCCGGTCAGAACACCAAGCTTCCAAGGCACGATTCAAGGTCAAGAGATCCGCAGCCCGTTCTGATAGATGATTTCCTCCGTTTGCTCTCCTTCCACGAGTCATTGCTCGTATCAAACAGAATAGGGTGTTGGTGATTCTAATAGCCTGTGTGGCCTTGCAGGATCTGGTTTGCAACACCTTTGGAGATGTCATCTCTCCCACCTTGGAGACTACCTCTGAGGATGGACCTCCTGATTCAGGGTCCCTTCCTTCATCCAAACCTCATTTCTCTGACGCTAACTGCTTGGATATTGAACGCTTAATTCTGTCTAAGGGTAGTTTTTCTGAGTCAGTCATTGAGACCATGATTAAGGCTTGCAAGCTTGTTACTAGAAAGATTTACCATAAGATATGGCGCAAATATCTTTATTGGTGTGAATCCAAGGGCTTCTCTTGGAGTAGAATTCCTAGAATTTTATCTTTTCTTCAGGAAGGCCTGGAGAAGGGATTGTCAGTAAGTACCCTGAAGGGTCAGATTTCTGCTTTATCAGTTTTACTACATAAACGTTTGGCAGATGTGCAATCTTTTTGTCAGGCCTTGGTCAAAATCAGACCTGTTTTTAAGTCTTTTGCTCCTCCTTGGAGCCTTAACCTTGTTCTTATAGTTTTACAGCTTGCTCTTTTTGAGCCGTTGCATTCCATAGAAATTAAGTTATCTTGGAAGGTTTTGTTTCTTGTTGCTATCTCTTCTGCTTGAAGAATCTCGGAACTCTCAGCTTTGCAGTGTGATTCCGCTTATCTTATTTTTCATGCCGATAAGGCAGTTCTTCATACTAAGTTAGGTTTCCTTCCTAAGGTTGTTTCTAATAAAAATATCAATCAGGAGATTGTTGTTCCCTCTATGTGTCCTAATCCTTCTTCTGCCAAAGAATGTTTTTTACACAATTTGGATGTTGTACGTGCTCTTAAATTCTTAGAGGCGACTAAGGATTTTCGCCAGTCCTCTACCCTCTTTGTCCTCTGGGAAATATACAGGTCAGAAAGCTACTGCTATTTCTTTTTGGTTACAAAGTATAATTAGTTTGGCTTATGAGACTGCTGGACAGCAGCCTTCTGAGAGAATTATGGCTCACTCCACAAGAGCCGTTTCCTCTTCTTGGGCTTTCAAAAATGAAGCTTCTGTGGCACAAATCTGCAAGGCTACAAATTGGTCTTCTCTACATACTTTTTCCAAACTTGATACTTTTGCGTCGGCTGAGGCTTCTTTTGGGAGAAAGGTTCTTCAAGCGGTGGTGCCTTCTGTTTAGGACTGCCTGTCTTGTCCCTCCCTAATTATCTGTGTCCTCTAGCTTGGGTATTGGTTCCCAACAGTGATTACTCAAGCCGTGGACTCACCATATCTTAGGAAAGAAAAACAAAATGTATGATTACCTGATAAATTTTTTATTTCCAGATATGGTGAGTCCACAGCTTCACCTTTTATTTTAAGACAGTTGTTCATTTGACTATAACCTCAGGCACCTCTACACCTTGTGTTACTCCTTTTTCTCCATTCCCTTCAGTCAAATTACTGGGGGTTTTGGGTAAAGAAGTGATACTTAGCAGTTTAACTGTGGTGCTCTTTGCCTCCTCCTGTTGGCCAGGAGTGATATTTCCAACAGTAATTACTCAAACCATGGACTCACCATATCCAGAAAGAAATACATTTATCAGGTAAACATACATTTTTTTTTTTTATCACCTCTTCTCCTGGGAGCTGAGAGGCTAATATTTTGCACCAAAATAGTGCACCTTTTCCTTTCTTCTCCTCGAAGACTTGTGGTCATCTTTTCTACATATCACAGAGTTTCTTCTGATTCCTTAAAAAAATGTATCCCCTTATAGTCTGCAACAGTCTCTTTTAAAGGGACAGTCAACAACAGAATTTTTGTTGTTTAAAAAGATAGATAATCCCTTTATTACCCATTCCCCAGTTTTGCATAACCAACACAGTTATAATAATACACTTTTTACCTCTGTGATTACCTTGTATCTAAGCCTCTGCAAACTGCCCCCTTATTTCAGTTCTTTTGACAGACTTGCATTTTAGCCAATCAGTGCTTACTCCTAAGTAACTTCACGTGCGTGAGCTCAATGTTATCTATATGACACACATGGACTAACACCCTCTAGTGGTGAAAAACTGCCAAAATACATTAACATAAGAGGCGGCCTTCAAGGTCTGAAGAATTAGCATATGAACCTACCTAGGTTTCAACTAAGAATACCAAGAGAACAAAATTAGTTATACAAGTAAATTGAAAAGTTGTTTAAAATTACATGCCCTATTTGAATCATGAAAGCTTATTTTTGGACTTGACTGTCCCTTTAAGCTTGTGCATTTGTTTTCTGTCTAAAGAGACAGTGTCCAATTCTTTTGAAACCCTTGTAGGATCTTCAGTTATACATTGTGCTATTATTTCTGTGTTCCCCTAAAAAAGTTCACTTATTCTGTGCCGATATCTACCTTTAGATACTTGTGTATCCTTACTTTATATCCTGTATATAATGGAGCAAACTGGTACAGCTCATGTTTGACATCAAGCTGGTCTAGATAATTTTACCCCTTCTTAATTGTGTTTGCTTTGTAAGGATGTTTTGATGTGTCACCCTGCTCAGTTATGCAACTTATGCTTAAGTTATCTGCTGAGACTGTTTTATTGTAGACAGGGTGATGCAGTGCTTCCCCTATATCAGAGTTGTCTCGAATTCACAACCTACCTGGGATATTGCATCTGACCTGTCTTCTAAATTGAAAGAATATATCCACTTTGCAAATACAGAACTGATGGCTGTCATACCTCCATCAGCTAAGCGCAGATGCTTGCTAGGAGCAGAAGGGAATCTTTCACAGCACTTAGGCTAATCAGGGAATTTCCTCAGGAGAGATCTGTCTAAAGTAACTGGCAGAAATCACAGGTGCAGTGAAATAAAAAACCTTCAGGAGGATGATTTCTCAAAAACCCAGGAGCTCAATGCTGTAGTAGAGGAAATGTCCTTTAATGTCAGGTTGGAGCATATACACTCTCTCTTGCGGGAAGTTTTACTTGACTTGGAGATAGATCTGTCAAGAAGATTACTTAAATTCTTTAAGGCAGTTCATAAACAGCTGTCTACCTTCCCAGTACTTAAAAGGACAGTCTAAACTTTAGTCATCTTAAAGTCTTATCTTATATTAAGCTGCAAAGCCTCCTGCACCACTTTATCATGCAGCAGGAAGAGTAAAAAGTTATTCTAAAATGAATATTGTTTCTGGCTACTTTGAAATGGCTGCCAAGCTCCACCCACTGGGCTGCAGCTAGGCATGCTATGCTTTAAAAAACAACAAAAAAACACCTTTATTTTTATACTGGCAGACTTTCTGCCAGTACTTAAGATGGCAGTGACAATTGTGAGGTGGGGGAGGGAAGATAGCTGTTTGAGGAGGGTCAGCGAGGGATCTGAGGGTGGGATGTGTCAGGTGGGAGGCTGATCTCTACACTAAAGCTAAAATTAACCCTACAAGCTACCTAATTAAACCCTTAACTGCTGGGCATAATACAAGTGTGGTGTGCAGCGGCATTTAGCGGCGTTCTAATTACCAAAAACCAATGCCATATATGTCTGCTATTTCTGAACAAAGGGGATCTGAGAGAAACATTTACAACCATTTGTTCCATAATTGCACAAGCTGTTTGTAAATAATTTCAGTGAGAAACCTAAAGTTAGTGAAAAAGTTAACGATTTGTTTTATTTGATCGCATTTTGCGGTAATATGGTGGCATGAAATATACCAAAATGGGCCTAGATCAATACTTTGGGTTGTCTACTACACTACAGCTAAAATTAACCCTACAAGCTACCTAATGAACTCCTTCACTGCTGGGCATAATATAAAGGTGGTGCGCAGTGGCGTTTAGCGGCCTTCTAATTACCAAAAAGTAATGCCAAAGCCATAAATGTCTGCTATTTCTGAACAAAGGGGATCCCAGAGAAGCATTTACAACCATTTTTGCTATAATAGCACAAGCGGTTTGTAAATAATTTCAGTTTGAAACCTAAAGTTTGTGAAAAAGTTAACAATTCTTTTTTATTTGATCGCATTTGGCGGTAAAATCGTGGCATGAAATATACCAAAATGGGTCTAGATCAACACTCTGGGTTGTCTACTAAAACAAAATATATACATGTCAAGGGATGTTCAGGGATTCCTGACAGATATCAGTGTTACAATGTAACTATTGCTAATTTTGAGAAAAAAAATGGTTTGGAAATAGCAAAGTGCTACTTGTACTTATTGCCCTATAACTTGCAAAAAAAGCAAAGAACATGTAAACATTGGGTATTTCTAAACTCAGGAAAAAATTTAGAAACTATTAAGCATATTAAGCATGGGTGTTTTTTGGTGGTTGTAGATGTGTAACAGATTTTGGGGGTCAAAGTTAGGAAAAGTGTGTTTTTTCCCCATTTTTCATCATATTTCAAAAAATTGTTTATAGTAAATTATAAGATATGATGAAAAAAATGGTATCTTTAGAAAGTCCATTTAATGGCGAGAAAACAATGTATATATGTGTGGGTACAGTAAATAAGTAAGATGAAAATTACAGCTAAACACAAACACTGCAGAAATAACAAAATTTATGCTTACCTGATAAATGTATTTCTTTTTTGACACGATGAGTCCACAGATCATCTTAATGACTAATGGGATATTCACCTCCTGGTCAGCAGGAGGCGGCAAAGAGCACCACAGCAAAGCTGTTAAATAGCTTCTCCCTTCCCTCCCACTCCAGTCATTGGACCGAAGTTAAGGAAAGAAAGGAAAAGTCAAAAGGTACAGAGGTGTCTGAAGTTTACCATAACCCAAAACCCTGTCTTACAAGAACAGGGCGGGCCGTGGACTCATCGTGTCAAAAAAGAAATACATTTAGCAGGTAAAAGCATAAATTTTGTTTTCTTTTTAATGATACGATGAGTCTACGGATCATCTTAATTACTAATGGGATCCAATACCAAAGCTAGAGTACACAGATGACACGGGAGGGACAAGACAGGGAACCTAAACGGAAGGCACCACTGTTTGAAGAACCTTTCTCCCAAAAGCGGCCTCAGCTGAGGCAAAAGTGTCAAATTTGTAAAACTTTGAATAAGTGTGAAGAGAGGACCAAGTTGCAGCCTTGCAAATCTGTTCCACAGAAGCTTCATTTTTGAATGCCCATGAGGAAGCAACCGCCCTCGTGGAATGAGCCGTAACTCTCTCCGGAGGCTGCTATCCAGCAGTCTCATATGCAAACTGGATGATACTCTTCAGCCAAAAAGAAGTAGCCGTAGCTTTCTGACCCTTACGTTTTCCTGAGAAAACCACAAATAATGAAGAAGATGGACGAAAATCTTTAGTCGCCTGTAGGTAATACTTTAAATCACGAACCATGTCCAAATTGTACAAAAGCCGTTCCTTCTGAGAAGAAGGTTTAGGACACAAGGAAGGAACAACAATCTCCTGGTTAATGTTCCTGTCAGAAACAACCTTAGGAAGAAATCCTAACTTAGCACGCAATACTACCTTATCCGAATGGAAGATAAGATAAGGAGATTCACACTGCAATGCCAAGAGTTCCGAGACTCTACGAGCAGAGGAAATAGCAACAAGAAATAAAACTTTCCAAGATAACAACTTAACATCTAAGGAATGCATAGGCTCAAACGGAGGCCGTTGGAGAACATTAAGAACTAAATTCAAACTCCATGTAGGAGTAACTGGTTTGAACACAGGTCTGATTTTAACCAAGGCCTGACAAAAGGATTGAACATCTGGAACAGCTGCCAGACGTTTATGTAACAAAATAGATAAAGCAGAGATCTGCCCCTTCAAAGAACTTGCCGATAATCCTTTCTCCAAAGAATCTTAGAGAAAAGAAAAAATTCTAGGAATCCTAACTCTACTCCATGAGTAACTTTTGGATTCACACCAATATAGATATTTACGCCATATCTTATAATAAATCCTTGTGGTCACAGGTTTACGAGCCTAGATCACTCAATCACTGATTCAGAAAACCCCCGCTTAAACAGAATTAAGCGTTCAATCTCCAAGCTGTCAGCTTCAGAGAAACTAGATTTTGATGAAGGAAGGGACCTTGAATTAGAAGGTCCTTCCTCAGCGGAAGACTCCAAGGTGGAAGAGATGACATGTCCACCAGATCTGCATACCAAATCCTGCGAGACCAGGCTGGTGCAATGAGTATCACCGATGCCTTCTCCTGCTTGATTCGAGCAATCACCCGAGGAAAACGCAAATGGAGGGAACAGGTATGCTAGACTGAAGGTTCAAGGGACCGCCAAGGTATCCATCATTTCCGCCTGGGGATCCCTGGACCTCGATCCGTATCTCGGGAGCTTGGCATTCTGACGCTATGCCATGAGATCTAATTCCAGCTGACCTCACTTGCGAATCAGGCTGGAAAACACTTCCGGATGGAGTTCCCACTCCCCAGGATGAAAGGTCTGCCTGCTCAGGAAGTCCGCCCCCCAGTTGTTTACCCCTGGGATGTGGATCGCCGACAGACAACAAGAGTGGGTCTCCACCCACTGAATTAACTTGGATACCTCTCACTAAGGAACTCCTCGTTCCTCCCTGATGATTGATATAAGCTACTGACGTTATGTTGTCTGACTGGAACCTGATGAACCGAAGCTAACTGAGGCCAGGTCAGAAGAGCATTGAAGATCGCTCTCAGCTCCAGAATGTTTATAGGAAGAGCAGACTCTGACCGAGTCCAAACTCCCTGAGCCTTTAGAGAGCCCCAGACTGCTCCCCACCCCAGAAGGCTGGCGTCTGTTGTCACAATTGCCCAGGATGGTCTGCAAAAGCAGGTTCCCTGGGAGAGATGATCCAGAGATAACCACCATTGAAGAGAATCCCTTGTCTCCTGCTCCAGTAGTATTTGAGGAGACAAATAAGTATAATCTCTGTTCCACTACCTGAGCATGCTTAACTGCAGAGGTCTGAGATGGAACCGAGCAAACGGGATGATGTCCATTGCCACCACCATCAGCCCGACTACCTCCATGCACTGAGCCACTGATGGCCGAGGAGTGGACTGAAGGACTCGGCAAGTATCGACAATCTTTGAGTTCCTGACTTCTGTCAGAAAAACCTTCATTGATAGAGAATCTATTACTGTTCCTAAGAAAGTTACCCTTGTACTTAGAACAAGAGAACTCTTTTGTAAATTTACCTTCCATCCGTGAGAACGAAGAAAGAATAACACCATGTTCGTGTGGGATTCTGCTAGATGGAAGGACTGCACCTGGACTAGAATGTCGTCCAGATAGGGCACCACAGCAATGCCTCAAGAATGAAGCACCACTAACAGAGAACCCAGAATCTTTGTGAGGACTCTGGGAGCAGTGGCAAGGCCAAAAGGAAGAGCCACGAACTGAAAGTGTTTGTCCAGAAAGGCGAACCTTAGGAACTTGTGATAGTTCTTGTGAATGGGGACATGCAAGTACTCATCCTTTAAGTCCACTGTTGTCATAAATCGACCCTCTTCGATCAAAGGAAGAATGGAACGTATAGTTTCCATCTTGAAGGATGGTACTCTGAGAAACTTGTTTAGACTCTTGAGGTCTAAAATAGGCCTGAAAGTTGCCTCCTTTTTTTGGAACCACAAATAGATTGGAATAAAAACCCTGACCCTGCTCCAGTAATGGAACAGGAGCAATCACTCCCAGATCAAAGAGGTCTCTTACACAACGTAAGAACGCCTCTCTCTTTATCTGGTCTGCAGATAATCTTGAAAATAGGAAACTTCCTTTGAGAGGAAAACTTTTGAAATCCAACCTGTATCCCTGGGACACAATCTCTAATGATAATCAAAGTTCAAATGAGGTGCACAAACAGCCAGTTGTGAATGCAAGTAATCTTTTCTTTATTGCAAGTAAAATATTCGCTCCCTTCAGGGATACAGGATATGCAAGTATAGTAGTGAGTGGAGGTAACTTCACTCTAGTGACTGTCTGCTGACATGTTTCGGCAATGAAGTCGTAATCGTAGCTACGATTACGGTTTCATTGCCGAAACATGTCAGCAGACAGTCACTAGAGTGAAGTTACCTCCACTCACTACTATACTTGCATATCCTGTATCCCTGAAGGGAGCGAATATTTTACTTGCAATAAAGAAAAGATTACTTGCATTCACAACTGGCTGTTTGTGCACCTCATTTGAACTTTGATTATCCTTATTCTGCGGAACCGAGGTTGCACCAGTTTCCAGTGTGCTACATCTGCTATCCTCAGCACACCGATCCTGGTTTTGGCTGTTGCCGGGACACGCATAGCACTATCGGGGAGAAAGAAGTTCTGTGTACCGGAAGTTTGCCCAGTGACGTCACACGCCATCGTAGGTGGATTGAGCAGAGGAGACCGGAGCGGTCAGTGAGAGCGTCAAGTGCCAGACCAGCTCCATGTGCACCTGGTTTGCACATACGGAGGGTCGTTTTTCCTGCTTCACCACAGGTCAGGCTTAGTGACACTGGACATTGCCAAACCAGGAGAGGGGTGAGAGAACTACTCGCTATTTAACAGTACCTTACCAGTTAACATAGGTGCCGACACACATTGACTGTTACACAATCTCTAAAGCCCAGGGATCCTGAACATCTCTGATCCAAGCTTGAGCGAAGGACAGTCTGCCCCCTACTAGATCCGGTCCCGGATCGGGAGCATGACCTTCATGCTGACTCTTTTTTTTCTTGGACTGTTTACCCTTGTTCCAAGGCTGGCTGGATCTCCATGCAGGTTTGGGTTCTTCTTGTTTGTAAACGGAAGATGAAGAATTTTACTTGAAATTATGAAAGGAACAAAAATTACTCTGTCACCCTTTCATCTTATTTCTCTTATATTGAGGGAGAAGATGATCCTTAGCTCCCGTGATGTCAGAAATAATTTCCGATAGACCAGGACCAAATAAAGTCTTTCCCTTATAAGGAATAGCCAAAAGTTTGGATTTAGAGGAAACGTCCGCAGACCAAGGCTTCAGCCATAAGGCTCTGTGGGCCAAAATAGAAAAACCCGATATCTAAGCTCCCAGTTTGATAACTTGAAGGGAAGCGTCTGTGATAAAGGAATTAGCTAAATTAAGAGCTTTTATCCTATCTTGAATCTCATCCAAAGAGGTCTCAGTTCTGATCGCATCCGACAGGGCTTCAAACCAATATGCCACCGCACTAGTGACAGTAGCAATGCATACACAGCTGGTTGCCATTGTAGACCCTGGTGTACGTACATCTTTTTGAAGAGGGCACTCTAATTTCTTATCCATAGGGTATTTGAAAGCACAACTATCCTCTATAGGAATAGTAGTTCTCTTAGCTAAAGTGGAAATAGCCCCTTCCACCTTAGGAACCGTTTGCTAAGCCTGCTTGATAGAGTCGGCTATGGGAAACATCTTCTTAAAAATAGGAGATGGAGAAAAAGGAATACCCGGTCTCTCCCACTACTTAGAAATAATCTCAGAAGCTCGGTTAGGAACCGGAAATACATCAGTCGAGGAAGGAACCTCGAAATATCTTTGTAACTTACTGGACTTCTTAGGGACAACCACAATCGTGGCGTCACTATCATTTAAAGTAGCTAAAACCTCATTAAGCAATAGATGGAGGTGTTCCAGCTTTAATCTAAATGATACAACTTCAGTATCAGCGATAGGGAGGACACCTTCAGAATCTGAAATCTCTCCTTCAGATGCTACCACGGCTTCTTCCTCCTCAGGTATCTGAAAAAAGGACTCCGAAACTGCAACAAATGATTCAGAAACCTCGCTTACTGAATGGCTTGTCTTCCTCTTACGCTTACCCTGCAACATGGGAAAAGCAGATAGCGCATTAGAGATTGTAGAAGACATGAGAGATGTCTTTTAAAGTAACCCCAGTGGTAGTTACAGAGGAGACGCAGGGCACTGCTTGTGAGGGTGGTAACACTTGGAGCGCTTGAGGAGAAAGTTGTGGCATATATTGTACCTCATCATTAGAATCCTGAAGAAAATCCTTAGAAGAAGTTGGCTCAGAATTTTTTTTATCCTTATGACTTAAAGTCCTCTCAATACAAGAATGACAGAAGGGTATTGGTGGTTCCCCAATAGCATTACAACATAAAGAACAAGGAACATTTTGCAAAGTCCCTTGATCCATAAAAACTCACACTTTGACCTTAAAATTAACAAAAATGTTAAATACAAAAAAAATGTTACTGTGGCTTTAAATTTTAAACCGCAACTATTTTACTGCGCACTAAAATGCGATCCCGCAGTCACCTCCACACTTCAGCCCTGATGAGGCGCCTACCTTCCTGACCCAGAGTCTATACACTGTCAGATGTGAAGCTGCTCTCCCGCTCTTCAGTTGAAGGAAATCCCCTTGCGCAGCGGGAGATTTGGCCCATTGCCAAAAGAGAGCCGAGGCAGCCCGGTCCTAGGAACGCTTGTAATAGCAGTAAACATGCGCTCCTAGAAACAACAGACCGGAGATGTCTCACTCAAACCTCAAAATGTCTCCATTGTAAGTGCAACTAGGAAAGGCGCGCGGGAGAAGAAGTTCCGCCCATCGTGGGCGAGTCTAAAATAACTTTTTTCCCGGGAAAAACTAACCCATCAGAAAAGGGAACCCTAAAAATGAACAATGCCTCAGAGTGCAGAACCAACCCCAGTGCCAAAACCCCCCACATATAGCTGTCTAACATTTCTATTCTGCCTAGGAGAGTATTGTCAATAATAAAATGCCCCTTACATGAGAGCCCTTTACCAATAAATAAGGTATTGTCCTGTGCCCACTCTTTTCTGAGTTGATCTGTTTGCCCCAGAAAAAGAAAATAGCACTTACCTCAGGGTACTGCCTGACAGCAAGGCAGTTCACAGGTTTGAGAGGTCCTCTTCCTCACATCGACCTGTAGAAAACAAAGACTGAGTCATATCCCTCAGACTATAGACAATTAGGGCAGTATTAAATATGGAAGGCGCAGTGAGAATTATGTCCCGCAAGTTCCCATTACTCTAAAGCCACCAAAGCTCTACTGAAGAGACTGATATGGACCAGAGCTACACCCTAGGACAAAGAAGCACAATCTTGCACTACTTTAAAAATAACAAACTCTTGATTGAAGAATCTTTTCTAACACCTCACTTTGCCACTTCCTATCACTAACACAGGCAAAGAGAATGACTGGAGTGGGAGGGAAGGGAGGAGCTATTTAACAGCTTTGCTGTGGTGCTCTTTGCCTCCTCCTGCTGACCAGGAGGTGAATATCCCATTAGTAATTAAGATGATCCGTGGACTCATTGTGTCATTAAAAAGAAATAAAAATAGCCCTGGTCCTTAAGGGTAAGAAATTTAAAAATGGTCTGGTCCTTAAGGGGTTAAGGGTTCTATTCCAATCTTTTCATTGTCCCAAAGAACGAAGGGACTTACAGGCCAATTTTGGATATCAAATCTTTCAAATAAAATTTCTGAAAGTTCCGATAAAGCAGAGACGAGTCACTCTTTGCTTGCAGGAGGGTCAATTTTGGTGAACCATAAGATATAAAGGATGCTTATTTGCATATCCCTACTCAAGGAAATCATGTCAAGTTTTCCAGATTAAACAGGTATCATCAATTTGTGGCACTTTTATCTGGTCTGGCAATGGCACCAAGAATCTTCAAAAAGGCTCTCAGAGCATTATTGTCATTATTAAAAGTGCAGGGGATTGTAGTAGCTCTATATTTAGAAGTTCTTACATTCCTTTGCATTCACGGAGCAATCAACCTTCCAAACAGCTTTTTAGTTCCTCAAACCACGGTTTCTTTCCTGGGTTTCAAAAGAGATTCAATGTCAATGAAAGTGTATCTTACGAATCAACACAGGCTCAAGTTGCAGAAGGTGTGTATTCCTCTACAACTCTCTTCCCTTCCTTAAGTACATCAATACATGGTAGTGGCCTCAGATGCCATATAATTTTGCCAAATTCTACCTATGTACCTTACAACTTAAGACATGAATCCTTTCTGAGGTTTCAGTTAGATAATGTCACTGCAGTAGCTTACATTAATCAACAAGGGAACACTCAAAAGTGCTTTACCAATGAAAGAGATATTCTAACTTGGACCGAACACCATCATTGCAATTCCCGTAAATCACATCGGTTGTAAACAATTGGGAAGTGGATTTTCTCAGCTGTCAGTCACTTCTCCCCTGCTAATGGTCACTGAATCAGGATGTATTCAACCAGATTGTGAGATGTTGGGGCAAGCCAGATATACAGTGCTGTACAAAAGTTTTAGGCAGGTGAGAAAAAAATTCTGTAAAGTAAGAATGCTTTAAAAATAATGTTAATAGTTTATTTATTTTTTATCAATTAACAAAATGCAAAGTGAGTGAACAGATGAAAAATCTAAATCAAATCAATATATTCTGTGACCACCCTTTGCCGTCAAAATAGCATCAATTCTTCAAGGTATACTTGCACAAACTCAGGGATTTTTTAGGCATGTAGTCAGGAACTAATGATTATCAATTTAATGTATAGATTAAAACACAATAATTCATTTAAACAGAAAGAGCTGTGTAGGAGCAATAAAACTGGGTGAGGAACAGCCCAACTTTGTTAACATGGTGAAATTGCTGAAGACAGTTTCATGGCAAAAGTCAAATACCATGGCAAAAATGAGCACAGCAACAAGACAACTGCATCAGCAAGGTCTCTACCAGGCAGACAAGGGTTTCCAGATGTGCTTTTCAAGCTTTTCTGGAGAAGTACAAATAAACAGAAAACGTTGAGAACTGTAGACAAAGTCGTCGGCCAAGTAAAGTTAATGCAGAAGATGAAAGACACATCATGCTCATTTCCCTTCACACAATGGGAAGATGACCAGCAGAGAAATCAGCTCAAATTAGCAGAAACCAGTAGGACGCTGTACGGAAAGGTCAGGTCAGAAATTGTCTTATTGGAAGACGTGCAGCAAAAAAAGCCATACATCTAACTTGGAAAGAAGGCCAAACAACTAAATAATGCACAAAAACACAGTAGCTTGAAACGCACAAAAATGGCAGCATGTACTCTGGACTGATGAGTCAAAATTTAAAATAGCTGAAGGCAGATTGTTCACCAAAGGGCTGGAGAGTGGTACTAGAATGAGTGTCTACAGGTAACAGTGAAGCATAGTGACTCCTTGCAAGTTTAAGGCTGCCTTTCTGTAAATGGAGATTTGGTCAAAATGAATGGTCTTAATGCTAAGTACAGGAAAATACTTATCCATCATGCAATACCATCAGGGAGGCATCTGACTGGCCCCAAGTTTATTCTGCAGTATGACAAAGACCCCAAACATACAGCCAAAGTCATAACTATCTTCAGTGTAAAGAACAAGGAGTCCTGGAAGTCATGGCATGGCCCCAACAGGGCCCTGATCTCAGCATCATCGAGTCTGTCTGGGATTACATGAAGAGACAGAACTTAGACTGTGTAAATATACATAAGAACTGTGGATAGTTTTCAAAGATGTTTGGAACTACATACCTGCTGAGTTACTTAAACTGTGTGCAAGTGTACCTAGAGCAATTAATGCTGTTTTTAAGTTTACCACACCAAATATTGATATTTTCTAAAGAAAGCTATTAATATTTCCATTTTTTAAAAGCATTCTTACTTTACAGCATTTTTCACACCTGCCTAAAACTGCTCTCTAGATCTCATGGTCTCTCACTTGAATCACACACTTCTCCGAGATGCCTTAGTGACTCCCTGAATGTTTAATCCAATTCACACATTTGCTCCCTTTGTGTTTCATTTGATGGTGTGGCGATTGAATGCCAAATGTAGTATCTTAAAAAAGTTCCTCTGATCAATTGATTGAGACTGATTCAAGCACTTAAAAGGTAACCCAAAACATTTTCTTTCATGATTCAGATAGAGCATACCATTTTAATCAACTTTCTAATTTACTTCTATTATCTAATTTTCTGCGCTCTCTTGGTATCCTTTGTTGAAAAGAATACCTAGGTAGGCTTAGGAACAGCCATGCACTACTGGGAGCTAACTGCTGATTGGTGGATGAACATTTATGCCTCTTTTCATTGGTTAATCCAATGTATTCAGGTAGCTTCCTGTAGTGTGATGCTGCTCCTTCAACAAAGGATACCAAAGGAATGAAGCAACTTTGCTAATTGAAGTAGATTGAAAAGTTGTTTAAAATTGTATGCTCTATCTGAAACATCAAAAGAAAAAAAAAAGGAAATTTATTCTTACCCGATAAATTTGTTTCTTTTACGATACGATGAGTCCACAGATTTCATCCTTACTTATGGGATATCGCCTCCTGGTCAACAGGAGGAGGCAAAGAGCACCACAGCAGAGCTGTATATACAGCTCCTCCCTTCCCTCCCACTCCAGTCATTCAACCGAAGTTAGGAAGAGAAAGGAAAAGCCAAGGTGCAGAGGTGACTGAAGTTTAACAAAAATAAAAGACCTGTCATACAAAAACAGGGCCGTGGACTCGGATGAAAGGGTAGGGACAAGACAGGGAACCTAAACGGAAGGAACCACTGCTTGAAGAACTTTCCTCCCAAAAACAGCCTCGGACGAAGCAAAAGTATCAAATTTGTAAAAAGTGTGAAGAGAAGACCAAGTTGCAGCTTTGCAAATCTGTTCAACAGAAGCATCATTTTTGAATGCCCATGAGGAAGCCACAGCCCTAGTGGAATGAGCCGTAATTCGATCAGGAGGCTGCTGTCCAGCAGTCTAATTTGCAAAACGGATGATATTCTTCAACCACAAAGAAAGAGAGGTAGCCGTGACCCCTACGTTTCCCAGAAAACACAACAAACAGGGAAGACGATTGACGGAAATCCTTAGTTGCCTGCAAATAAAACTTCAGGGGACGGAACACGTCCAAATTATGTAACAGTCTCTCCTTTTTAGAAGAAGGATTAGGACACAAGGAAGGAACAGCAATTTCCTGATTAATATTTTTATTTGAAACCACCTTAGGAAGAAAAACAGGTTTGGTACATAACACCACCTTATCCGAATGAAAAATAAGATAAGGAGAATCACATTGTAATGCCGAAAGCTCAGATACTCTGCGAGCAGAAGAAATAGCAACCAAAAATAAAACTTTCCAAGATAGTAACTTAATATCTATGAAATGCATAGGTTCAAACGGAGCCCCTTGAAGAACTGAAAGAACTAAGTTCAAACTCCAAGGAGGAGCAATTGGTCGAAACACAGGTCTGATTCTAGTCAGAGCCTGACAAAAAGATTGAACATCTGGAACATCTGCCAGACGCTTGTGTAACAAAATAGATAAAGCAGAAATCTGTCCCTTTAAGGAACTTGCCGACAATCCTTTCTCCAATCCGTCTTGGAGAAAAGACAAAATCCTGGGAATCCTAACCCTACTCCATGAGTAGCCCTTGGATTTGCACTAATAAAGATATTTACACCATATTTTATGGTAAATATTTCTAATAACAGGCTTATACGCCTGAATCAAGGTATCTATGACCAAATCAGAAAACCCTTGCTTAGATCAAATTAAGCGTTCAATCTCCAAGCAGTTAGCTGCAGAGAAACTAGATTCGGATGATGGAAGGGTCCCTGAATGAGGTCTTTTCTCAAGGGAATCTTCCACGGTGGCTGAGATGACATGTCCACCAGATCGGCATACCAAGTCCTGCAAGGCCACGCAGGAGCAATGAGGATCACCAAAGCCCTCTCCTGTTTGACTCGAGCAATCACCCGGGGAAGGAAAGCAAATGGAGGGAACACATAAGCTAGGCTAAAAGACCAAGGTACTGCCAAGGCATCTATCAGCTCGGCCTGGGGATCCCTGGACCAGGACCCGTATCTCGGAAGCTTGGCATTCTGACGAGACGCCATAAGATCCAACTCCGGCCTGCCCCATCTGAGAATCAGGTTGGCAAATCCCTCCGGACGAAGTTCCCATTCTCCCGGATGAAATGTCTGCTCAGAAAGTCCGCCTCCCAGTTTTCCACACCTGGGATGTGGATCGCCAACAGATAACAAGAGTGAGCCTCCGCCCACTGAATTATCCTGGCTACTTCTGTCATCGCTAAGGAACTCCTTGTACCTCCCTGCTGATTGATGTAAGCTACAGTCATAATGTTGTCCGACTGGAATCTGATGAACTTGGCCACAGCCAACTGAGGCCAAGCCTGAAGCGCATTGAATATTGCTCTCAACTCTAGGATATTGATGGGAAGTAGAGACTCCGTTCAAGACCATACACCCTGAGCCCTCCGGGAGTCCCATACTGCTCCCCCATCCTAACAGGCTGGCATCCGTTGTCACTATCACCCATGAGGGTCTGCGGAAGCATGTCCCCTGGTGTCAGGAATTGCTATACCACCTTAAGGTTATTGACACACATCCTTCAATACCACCTTTACATTCCAGCCTCTCCCTAGCCTATTTAAGCTTCCACATGACGCCAGCCAGGTGCTTAGTAATTGAGTTTTCTGAACCAGGTAACTCCACTACGTATTAAGCCTCTGCTTTACAAAGAGCAAACCTATTTTGTGATTTACTACGCTACTTCTAGCAAGTTTTGCCATCAGGACTAATATCAGAGAACCTCTTCTCTTGTTGTCACGCTATTGAGATTATTTACAACGTTTATCCTTATCATTCCCATAATCCAGTAAGCAAGGATCTTACCCGCAAAAGCTTTTGCTAACATTTCTGCCTTACCGGAGTAAACTGTGTCTTTGTTTCCATTCCGGAGCTGTTTCCAGTGACGTCAGATGCCACCCGCAGCCTGCCTGAGCCTAACTGTCAATCACCTCTGAACAGCTGTTCTCTGGGAGAGACGCGCAGCTCCTGTATTCACTGCTCTCTGTACTGACAGCCTGCGATTGCGCAGCTCCTGTATTCTGCCCTCTGTACTGACAGCTTGCGATACTCTCTGCGCTATACACAGTCAGTCAGAGGATTACTGGGACTCTAAATAACAAGGTACAAAATACTTCCAAGAAGGATTACTACCTCATAAAAATAATAACGGTCTCATCTGATTTCCTAACTCCTCTCTACTGGTACAAATTAACATCCACTTTTACTCCACCTGCTGCTTACTTATTATATTAAGAAGCTCCACTAAACTCTATAAGTCTCCAATCAGACCTATGGTTTATTAATTCACTCTGAGCCCCTTTTGGTTAACATCACTATATATTAATTAAGTGCTGAGTGAAACAAACTATCTGATCCGCAGTTGTAGATCCAAATCAAACACTTCCATATATAACCAGGATATAGATCCTTGACAGAATTACTAAGCCTTACAAATGGATCCAGCGGATCTGCCGCAAATTGTGTACAGCCTCTCTCAGAAGGTGGACCAATTAGGTCAGGCCATGAGTGCCTTACAAGTGGAGAATGAAACTCTAAGAAAAGTTATCAAAGACACTGTCGGTGTTAGAGCAATATCTCAAGAGAGTCAACCTGAACCCCAGATCTCTCCTCCTGATTTCTTCTCTGGTGACAGACGCCAATACAGGCAATTCAAGAATGCTTGTATGCTCATTTTCACACTTAAACCAAATACCTATCCTACTGATCATCTGAAAGTATTGACAATGATCTCCTATCTACGTGGAGAGCCTAGGATCTGGGCTGACTCATTTTATGAGACAAACAATCCTATTCTCACTTCTCTACCAAATTTTCTCGCAGCTATGGATGAATTATACTTGGATACTAACTCACAAATAACTGCTGAAACAAAAATGAGAGCTCTACGACAAGGTTCTAAACCAGTTGAGTTATACATCACCGAATTTAAGCAATACTCAACGGACTCCCTATGGAACAGAATTGCCCTAAGGAACCAATTCCGGCTGGGTCTCTCGGACTCCATCAAGGACGAATTGGCTAGAGTGGACCTACCTGAGACATTGGAAGGCCTCATGAGGTTATCCATACAAATAGATAGACGTCTCAGAGAAAGGAAAAGTGAATGTCATAGCTCTGACCCTACTTTCCGGAGATCTACACCTCCTACAACACATGGGGCAACGGGAGGCTCTACCCAAGAACCGATGAAAATAGGAGTCCTGAGGGGACCTTTATCTCTCGAAGAAAAACAGAGACATAAAGCTCAAGCACTCTGCCTTTACTGTGCTAATCCTTCCCACACAGTAAAAGAATGCCCACTACTCCAAAAGACTAAGAAAAGTAAGTATCATGACTAATACTCCTAATACAAAGCAGAATAACCCTATTTACTGCATCATCTCTCCCTCTCTGCAGTGGGACCGTAGACGCCTTACCACTGACGCCATTGTCGACACTGAGGCCCATGGAAACTACATAGATTCCAACCTTGTTACATTAAATAAAATACCTCTTGAAAGAAAAACTACTCCAGTCTCAATTCGTGTGGTTGATGGCACGTATATTGCTAGTGGTCCAATAACACACCACACCATTCCCATATCAGTTACCACCCAACACAATCATCATGAATATATTCGATTTGACGTTTTACCTTCCCCACTTTTCCCTGTGGTTCTGGGTATTCAGTGGATACGTCTACACGAACCCACTATAATTTGGAAGACATTTAAACTGTCTTTAGAGTCTCCTTATTGTAAGAGTACATGTTCACTACCACACATACCATACAGGTAGCTGAGGAGACACTCACTATTCCTAAGGAGTATTCACAATATATAGAAGTCTTCAGCAAACGTGAGGCAGAGAATTTACCCCCTCACCGTAGTTATGACTGCCCCATAGACCTTAAACCTGGAGCGGTTGTACCATATGGTCACTTATACTCTTTAAGTCAACCTGAGCTTGAACACCTTAAAACTTATCTAGACGAGAATCTTAGGAAGGGGTTCATTAGACCTTCTGTATCTCCTGCAGGTGTAGGAATGTTTTTTGTTAGGAACAAAGATCAAACATTACGCCCAATCATTGATTACAGAGATCTTAACAAGGTCACTGTTGAGAATAGGTATCCGCTCCCGCTGATACCCGAGCTCATTGAACGCCTTCACAAAGCTAAAATATTCACCAAGCTGGACCTCATGGGGGCCTACAACCTCATACGCATAAGAGAGGGAGATGAGTGGTTGACTGCTTTTAGGACTCAATACGGTGTCTATGAGTACCTTGTTATGCCATTTGGCCTAACCAATGCTCCGGCTACTTTTGAACATTACATCAATGATGTCTTTAGGGATCTGTTAGACACCTGTGTAGTAGTCTATCTAGAGGACATCTTGATCTACTCACAAAATTTACAAGATCACATCAAGCATGTCAGTTGGGTAGTCTCAAGATTACAAGTACATCGTCTTTATGCTAAGGCTGAAAAATGTCTATTCCACACCCAAAAGATATCTTTCCTCTGTTACAACATCACCGACGGCATTGAGATGCAACAAGACAAAGTTGAAGCAGTTAGAGACTGGCCAACCCCTCAAACCCGTAAAGACCTCCAAAGGTTCTTGGGTTTTAGCAATTACTATAGAAAATGTATCAAAGGCTATTCCTCTATCGTTAAACCTCTCACCGTCCTTACAGGCAGTACTACTACATACCGGTGGAACTCAAAGGCTAATGAAGCATTTGAGTTTTTGAAACGCTCATTCACGACAGCTCCAATACTACGACACCCCAACCCTGAATTATAGTACTTCCTTGAAGTCGACTCTTCAGACTATGCCTTAGGTGCAGTCTTGTCCCAACGAGAGTCTAACCCATCCACTGCATCCTATAGCCTTCTATTCGAAAATCATGTCACCACCAGAAAGGAATTACCCCATTGGGGAAAAGGAGTTGCTATCCATTAGAAGAGCTTTTGAACACTCGAGGCACCTCCTAGAAGGAACATCTCTACCCGTTATAGTATACACGGATCACAAAAACTTGGAATACCCCCAAAGAAATAAGACCCTGTCTGCTCGACAAGTGAGGTGGAGTCTTTACTTCAGCAGATTTCATTTCCAAATTATATACAGACCAGCTGCGCGCAATGGAAAGGCAGATGCTCTCTCCCGAAGAGATCCTAAACCAACCACAGAAGAAAATCCTACAGCCATTATACCCCACGAGAAGTTCTTAGGTATTACTTCATCTTTCGACTCTACCAATCAAAAGGCTCTACTGGCAGAACAACACCTACCCAAAGACCTACTTCAAGGAAACAATGGCTTATACTACATGTTAGATAAATTGTATGTTCCCGAACAATTAAGACAAAATTTGATTAAAAAACATCATAACACACCTCTATCCGGGCTCCCTGGAATGCAAAGAACTTTGGATCTATTGACAAGGACATACTGGTGGCCACATATGTCAAACGATATCCGTGACTACATACAAAGTTGTACTAAATGTATCACCTCTAAGTCTGAAAAACGGCCTCCATATGGGTTGTTAATGCCCATACAGGTCCCACAAACGCCCTGGACTCATTTAGGTCTTGATTTTATAGTTGAACTACCTTCCTCAGCTGGGATGAACACCATAATGGTCGTTGTTGACCTGTTCACGAAAATGGCCCATTTTATACCGCATCATAAACTGCCAACCTCAGCTGAGACTGCCCAATTGTTTATTGACAACATTCTTAAATCCCACGGGATACCAGAAATTCTCACCACTGACAAGGGGACTCAGTTTACCTCTTGCTTCTGGAGAAACCTTTGCACCAAATTACAGATTGAACACCGCTATACCACCGCCAACCACCCACAGACCAATGGCCAAACGGAACGCTTGAATCAGTGGCTCGAGCAATACATCAGATGTTATTGTGCCTACCACCAAAATGACTGGAAGTACTTTCTCTCAACTGCGGAATTTGCCTATAATAATTCACTGAACTCGTCTACCAAGATGTCACCGTTCTTTGCGAACTACGCATACCACCCAAAGATGACTCTTACTACACATGAAACCTGTCTGAACCCAAATGTAGAAGATCTAGCTGACCGGCTTTCTGAGAATTGGCAACTCTTACAACGAAATCTGCTTGCTGCCCAGGAATCACAAAAGAAGTACTATGACCTCAGAAGAAGGTCACCTCTGCAATATAATATCGGAGATTGGGTCTGGCTGTCCACAAAAAAATTGAAATTGCAATCCCCAAGTAAGAAGTTAGCCAGCCTTTTCATATGACCATTTCAGATAACACGTATCATCAATCAAAATGCCGTTACCCTACAACTTCCTACGACTCTAGCCATTCACCCAACTTTCCATGTTTCGCTTTTGAAACCTTCTAAAAGTCCTGGTACTCAACTTCTACCCCCTGACGCTCAATCTCCAGACCCTAATGAATATGAAGTAAAGGAGCTTTTGGACTCACGCTTATTCAAAGGTGAGATACAATACCTCGTCCGGTGGAAGGGATACTCCTCAGACGAGGACACTTGGGAACCTCATAATTTAGTGAATGCACCTAGACTGGTTTCTCGCTTCCATTTAAGGAATCCTCATAGACCTCATTTACAAGCCGTGGGACGGCTTGGTTGAAGGGGGCAATCTGTCAGGAATTGCTATACCACCTTAAGGTTATTGACTCACATCCTTCAATACCACCTTTACATTCCAGCCTCTCCCTAGCCTATTTAAGCTTCCACATGACGCCAGCCAGGTGCTTAGTAATTGAGTTTTCTGAACCAGATAACTCCACTACGTATTAAGCCTCTGCTTTACAAAGAGCAAACCTATTTTGTGATTTACTACGCTACTTCTAGCAAGTTTTGCCATCAGGACTAATATCGGAGAACCTCTTCTCTTGTTGTCACGCTATTGAGATTATTTACAACGTTTATCCTTATCATTCCCATAATCCATTAAGCAAGGATCTTACCCGCAAAAGCCTTTGCCAACATTTCTGCCTTACCGGAGTAAACTGTGTCTTTGTTTCCATTCCGGAGCTGTTTCCAGTGACGTCAGATGCCACCCGCAGCCTGCCTGAGCCTAACTGTCAATCACCTCTGAACAGCTGTTCTCTGGGAGAGACGCGCAGCTCCTGTATTCACTGCTCTCTGTACTGACAGCCTGCGATTGCGCAGCTCCTGTATTCTGCCCTCTGTACTGACAGCTTGCGATACTCTCTGCGCTATACACAGTCAGTCAGAGGATTACTGGGACTCTAAATAACAAGGTACAAAATACTTCCAAGAAGGATTACTACCTCATAAAAATAATAACGGTCTCATCTGATTTCCTAACTCCTCTCTACTGGTACAAATTAACATCCACTTAGGAAGTAATACCTTGTAACTTTTACTCCACCTGCTGCTTACTTATATTCAGAAGCTCCACTCAGACCTATGGTTTATTAATTCACTCTGAGCCCCATTTGGTTAACATCACTATATATTAATTAAGTGCTGAGTGAAACAAACTATCTGATCTGCAGTTGTAGATCAAACACTTCCATATATAACCAGGATATAGATCCTTGACACCTGCTATGGATGATCCAGCGACAACCACCATAGGAGAGTCCCTTGTTCTCTGGTCTAGATTTAATTGAGGAGACAAATTGGTATAGTCTCCATTCCACTGACTGAGCATGGTCAGTTGCAGAGGCCTGAGATGAAACCGAGCAAATGGAATGATGTCCATTGCCGCTACCATCAATCCAATTACCTCCATGCACTGAGCCACTGACGGCCGAGGATTTGTCTGAAGGGCTCGGCATGTCTCCAGAATCTTTAATTTTCTGACCACCGTCAAAAAGATCTTCATGGATAGAGAGTCGATTAGAGTTCCCAAGAAAGGAACCCTGGTTTGTGGAACTAGCAAACTCTTTTCAAGATTTACTTTCCACCCATGAGTCCTCAGAAAGGATAGAACAATGTCGGTATGAGACTTTGTTAGCTGATAAGACGACGCCTGGATTAGAATATCGTCCAGATAAGGCGCCACTGCAATGCCCCGCAGTCTTAGAACCGCCAGCAGAGACCCCAGAACCTTTGTGAAAATTCTGGGTGCCGTGGCCAGACCAAAAGGAAGAGCCACGTACTGAAAATGTTTGTCCAGAAAGGCAAACCTCAGGAACTTGTGATGATCTCTGTGGATAGGAACATGAAGATATGCATCCTTTAGACCCACGGTAGTCATAAATTGACCCTCCTGGATCAATGGAAGAATGGTACGAATAGTTTCCATCTTGAAAGATGGAACTCTGAGAAACTTGTTTAGACTCTTGAGATCTAAGATAGGTCTGAAAGTTCCCTCTTTTTTGGGAACTGCAAACAGATTTGAATAAAACCCCTGTCCCTGTTCCTGAATTGGAACGGGACAAATTACTCCCATGGAGGATAGATCTCTTACACAGCGTAAGAACTCCTCTCTCTTTATCTGGTCTACAGACAATCGAGAAAGAAGGAATCTTCCTCTGGGGGAAGAATTTCTGAACTCCAGTTTGTATCCCTGAGATACTATAGCTATTGCCCATGGATCTTGAACGTCTCTTATCCAAGCCTGGACGAAAAATGATAGTCTGCTCCCTACTAGATCCGGTCCCGGATCGGGGGCTGTCCCTTCATGCTGACTTGGGTGGAGCAATGGGTTTTTTGGGTTGTTTGCCATTGTTCCAAGCCTAGTTGGGCCTCCACATGGACTTGGGTTGAGAATAGCCCCCATCCTGCTTAGTGGAAGAGGAAGAGGGGGTTCCCTTGAAATTTCGAAAGGAACGAAAATTACTCTGTCGACCACTCTGTTTGGATTTCTTATCCTGAGGGAGGAGGTGACCCTTGCCACCTGTGATGTCAGAAATAATTTCTTTCAAGTCAGGACCAAACAAGGTCTTTCCCTTGTAAGGGATAGCCAAAAGCCTAGTTTTGGATGACACATCGGCAGACCAGGACTTCAGCAATAAGGCCCTATGTGCTAAGATTGAAAATCCTGAGCTCTTAGCCGCCAACTTGGTGATTTACAGAGAAGCGTCTGTCACAAAAGAATTGGCCAACTTAAGAGCTTTAATTCTATCCTGTATCTCTTCCAAAGAAGTCTCAGTTTTAAGAGATTCCTCCAGAACATCAAATCAATAAGCAGCCGCCGTGATAACCGTGACGATGCAAGCTGCCGGTTGCAAAAGTAACCCTTGATGAACATAAAACTTCTTAAGAAGACCCTCTAATTTCTTATCCATAGGGTCCTTGAAAGCACAACTATCCTCAATAGGGATAGTAGTTCGTTTAGCCAAAGTGGAAATAGCACCTTCCACCTTAGGAACCGTCTGCCAAGAATCCCTGATAGAATCCGCTATGGGATACATCTTCCTGAAAACGGGAGGAGAGAATGGAATACCTGGTCTCTCCCATTCCTTAGCAATAATTTCCGAAGTTCTTTTGGGAACTGGAAAAACATCTGAATAAGAAGGAACTTCTAGATATCTGTCCAACTTACTCAATTTTTCTGGAGGAACCACGATTGAATAGCAGTCACCAAAACCTCCTTCAATAACAGGCGGAAGTGTTCCAGTTTAAACCGGACACTACTTCTGAATCCGTCGGTAGCAGGGCGCTATCCGATTCAGAAAGCTCACTTTCAGATAAGGGCTCAAATTCCGATCCCTGTAATGGCATTTCTGACATCGCTATTAAAGCATCCAAAGTCGTATTAGCCACGAGGTCGTCCTTTCTTCTGCGTTTGCCTTGCAGGACGGGAAAGGCAGACAACACTTCAGAAAGTGTAGAGGACATAACAGCTGCTATGTCCTTTAGAGTAAATTCAGCTGAAACTGCAGAGGTACTGGACTGTGCCTGGGTAGGCATTAGGGACTGTGACGCTTGGGGAGAAAGATGCGACATACTCTGATTCTCATCGGTAGAACCCTGAGAAGCATCCGCTTTTGTAAAATCCTTATCAAAAAACAATTGTTCTCTGAACTGTAAAGCCCTCTCAGTACACAAGGGACAAAAGGCAACAGGAGGTTCCACATTTGCATTCAAACATAATGAACATGCAACATACCTAATATCATCCATATTAGCAGTGAAACAAAACAGACTTGGTCTTGGTTTGCAAATAAATAATAAACAAGAACCTCTGAATAAAGTGTGCAGCTGTGCCTTTAAAAGTAATTTTCCCAAAGTTACAGCACTCACACACCAACCAAGTTAAAAGGAGACATAAGGGGAATTTCAAAAGTAAAAATAAGTAATTAAGCAATTAACCCCTTCACCACAGGCCCGTTAAACTAAGCCTCCTCTGCCACCTCAACAGCTCTGCTGAGGCGCCTACCTGCCCCCTCGATGTCTTCTCTGCTCCAAGATACTATGCCTAAGACCGCTTGCTCTTAAGCATAAAACCATGCGGTCCCGGCAGTGAATGAGGCTCCGATCTCACTCTCACCCACGCTGCGTATGTCAATCACAGCCGCGCGGCTTCCAGAGTGTGGGAGGAAAAACTCCGCCCTTTGTGGACGTCAACCAACTCCTAGCGTCTATCTCTTAAGAAAAGCGTGAGCCGTATGTCGCTGCGAGAGCAGCTGCAAATACCATGCGGTCTGGCCCCAATAAAAGTGCTTTCCCCATGAAATTAAAGCTTCTCATGAAAGTAACACACACACCGGATCCACATAATCACCGGAGACATGTTCCATAATTAGGGTCAGCCCTGTTAGCCCCAGCGTCAGCCCAAAGTCCATCTGCGCTCCCACATATCAATACAAATGTGTCCTGAGCGTCCCTGACTATCCTACCCCACCGCATCCTCCATAACACGTGTAGAGAGGCCCTGGGGTAAAATTAGGGAGTCATAGAATAAAGGCTGCAGCGATTCCTGAGTTAAAGCTGTCCCAGAAAAAAAATAACTGCACATACCTTGGTGCTGATCAACAGCATGAACCGTCCCACAGCTATGAAGAAGTCTTCTTTCCCTTCTTGCCAATCTGTGGAGACATACAGGGCCTTATTTAGAATTGCTAAAACCAGATTAAGAAGTGCAGCACACAGTATGGGAGGCGCAGTGAGAAATTAATCCCACCAGTTCCCAATGCTTTAAAGCCACCAGTAGCTCTGTTAACAAGAGGCTGACCAGGTCCTGGCTACACCCTGATATAAAATAGTACTCACTGGCACCATTTAAAAATAAAAAACTCTTTATTGAAGAGACTAAACTAACACCTCACTTTACCTCTTCCTATTTCTAACACAGGCAAAGAGAATGACTGGGGTGGGAGGGAAGGGAGGAGCTGTATATACAGCTCTGCTGTGGTGCTCTTTGCCTCCTCCTGTTGACCAGGAGGCAATATCCCATAAGTAAGGATGAAATCCATGGACTCGTATCTTGTAAAGAAAAATGGGTTTCATATCCCTTTAAGCCAGGGATGGTGAACCTTGACCCTCCAGATGTTTCAGAACTAAATTTCCCTACATGATGCTCAACTGGACTTCAGAGTGCCTTAGCAACATGCGCAATGTAGTTCTGAAACATGAGGAGCTATGGTTCCCCATCCCTGCTTTAAGCCATTACAAAGCGTGGGAAGTTTTTCTTACCTAATTGTGAAACTAAACATTACCATTAGATTAGTTTTTTTAGAATTCCTTGTATATTACAACTCTTACAGCACAGTCTGGAAAAAAGGTTTATCAGCCAGTTCCCTCAAAGGTTGGCCTTATTTGTGTTGTATTACAAAATATATCTAAACAACCTTTGTTCAGGATCTTACCTGGTATTAGACCAGCTTCCCCTCCCTGGAACCTTACCCTGCTTTTAAGAGTTTTCAGGCTCATCTTTTCGAGCCTATTTATGTTCTTGCTTTTTAACTATCTTAAAAGATTATTTTCCTTTACACCATTATCTCAGCCAGAAGCATATCTGAACTTTCTGTTACCCTACGCTGCGTTTAAAATATTGGTGGATGGAGAGGACGACATAGATGGATACCATCAAGACTTCAAGCGACAGTGTACTTATACAAGGGCTGGACGTCGCTGACTGGTCTAATATCCTCAGCAGTAAGCTGACCGGTCGAGCGGCAGAAGCCTTTCGCTTGGTCCCAGACCAAGACCTCCTTGTATACAAGTGTGTGAAAGAGAAACTCCTGGCCAGGTATTCCGTAACTCCAGAAAAGTTCCGAAGCCAGAAGAAGGGACCCAAAGACTCCCATGCAGAGTGGTCTTACCACATGCAGCCGAAAATTGGATGCAGAATGCAAGGCTAAGACTCTGCAGGATGGAATAAATCATACTGCTGGAGCAATTATTTGATTGTGCTGCTCCCAAAGTGAGGGACTGGGTCCGTGACAGGAGACCCAGCACAATGGACGCCGCCAAACAAGCCGACGAGTATCAGGATAGTCGTCTGAGTGAGAGCAACGGGAGCCGACCACTTCAGCAGTCTACCAACCCCATAAATCTGGCACCAGCCCAAATTGAGCTAATTCCACTCCAGCCCCATTGTACCAACCCCACAACACAGAACCGGTCCCATCTGTTAAAGGTGTCATCAGGCCGCCCACTTGCAGAGTAATTTCCCAAAACAAGGTAAGCCTTCTTGGGAACGGTCAACCAACCCCCGGGCAGATATGCATTGTCTCAACGAGGATTACTGGGGGACCAAGACAATCACCAGACGACACTTGGTCACTGAGCTCCCCGAGCTATGGCCTGTTTTACACAAAGCAGACCTCATACAAACAGCTGGAGATAACCGTCAGCATCACAGGCAGACAGTGAAGGTTAATGGTCAAAAGGCGCAAGACTTACGAGATATTACATCGGATTACTGACAGGGATCACACTGGGCGTTCTGTAGTGGTGTGGGTAGCAGGAGGAGCCGTACCCAAGATATCAACAGCCAGGGTACACCTGCACTGGGCAACAGGCACCCATTATGCCGATGTCGGGATTATGCAAGATTTACCTGCAGAGGTCCTTTTGGGAAATAATTTAAGCCATTTGACTTACCAATTTTCTGTGGAAACTACCACAGCTGCCTACCCGGTTACTACCAGGCAACAAGCTCAAGAAGATCTCCCACACGCTCCGGAGCCACAGATGCCTCCATGTTTGGACTAGTATCTGTACTAAGTCAGGTCTGAGAGGATGGACACGAGCATCCTGTGGCATACCTGAGTCGAAAGCTTTTACCTTGGGAGGTCAGTTATGCGGCCATAGAAAAGGAGTGCCTGGGGGGAACTTCCGGGTGGGGGCCATGATAGGTGGCAGTTTTGAGTGCTGTGCTTGACCAGAAGATTAAACTTGACATAATACTTCAACAAGCTGTTAATTTATGTGAAATCTTATATCCTATGAACAAGCTAATCAACCTGCAGCTGAGGGTCCTAAAATTGAGTCAGTTGCCAGCTTCAGAACACAGGAGACAATATTGAGGTTGCGGCATCTCACTTACCCCCCGGCAGAGTGCCTTGGGCCTCTGCCGTATCAGAACGCAAAGGACGCTTTGCAACATCACTCCAGAAATGGAGGAAGTTTGTATAATCGTGCAAAATCTTTTGAGGGAGCAGAAGCTCAAGCTTGCTGCCGGATTTGACCATCTCCAAACCCTCGTGGAAATTATGGAGGAAGTGGACACTGTGGAGCCGCCGCAACACAATTTAGAGATAGCTAAGGAGTCTCATAACGAAGGACTCTGTCTACCTGCTTCTGGATATGTCCCCAGCCACTTTTTCTGATCCTGCCTGGAGGGAAGCAGCCAGCCCTCTGGAATGGAGCGGTGGGTTTGGCACTTATGACCAAATAATATTTTTGGAGCATCAGAACTTGCCCAAAGGAACTAAATGGCCAGCTTGATGTGCTGGATCAGAGTGGGACTCTGGTGATTTTACAAGGACCGAAACTAAGGACAGAGACTTCTCTGGATGGTGTCATAGTTTTTGCTCCGTTCCCTGATTTTCAACTTAAGATGACTCAGCTATTCTATACTACAGACGTTTTATTTCTAACGATGCCCTAAACTTAAATCAGTATTTTTATAAGCGAATGGCTTATATATGTATTCTGCAGGGACCTCGATAAGACCTTGTTTTAACCCCCTCTCCTCACCTATTACTAGCCTTTGATTACAATAGAAGTTACCTCGCTGTCAGCGGCAAAGACAGTGGGAAACAATCTGATAGAGATGGCAAATTTAAGTACTAAAGTGCAGAGGTGAGAAGATATATTTTATTTACTAGGTCTTGGGGGATACAAAGGATATTGTTATAATACAGTAGCATCAGTTAAGTAAGCCCTGACTCATGAGGTAGTCACCGCCCAGAGTTTTCTGTATTCACGCATGTGCAAATCTCTTTTTAGAGATTACTTTATACGTCTTACTATTGAGAAGTAATTGTCTGGAACTCACAAGTTGGTTAGTTGATTGCAATTGTTCAAGTATATGGCCCATAAGTGGCCTATCAGGTTCTCTTTATATATATATAAAGGTTATATATATCTAAGGTTCTATCTAGGATATATATATATATATAAGGTTCTAACCCCAGATGGGATCCAAAAGTGGTCCCCTATTTATTATTTACATCCTATAGGCTTCGGGAGTTACAAATAAAAAAAAATACAAGCCTACCTATACGGGCGTTCTTTTACATTAAGATTGAGCCTGATTTTACAACCATACAATTTCACCATGCAATATTAAAGGGACACTGAACCCAAATTTTTTCTTTCATGATTCAGATAGAGCATGCAATTTTGAGCAACTTTCTAATTTACTTTTATTATCAATTTTTCTTCGTTCTCTTGCTTTCTTTATTTGGAAAAGGCATCTAAGCTAAGGAGCCAGCACATTCAACAAAACAGTCTGCCACAGGTTGACCCGTGGGAGTCTGACCGTGTCCGCCAACTACCGTTCCAAAGGGGAGGAAGCAGTGTCACAAAAAGCCATAAAACAGACTATATTCATGGACTGTTCAGCTTTAAGACAGTATGTTTGCTACAGTATTAGTGCTTTTTGGACGAATTGGGAACTCCACCATGCTGTTTATTTTAAAATAAGTTTTATAAAAACAGGTTTCTCTAACAATATTTTAGGTGCAGAGGGTCTGGAGGATAATTGAATCAGCAGGACTTGAATTATCTCCCAGACACTTAGGCACCAGGGTGGGACTCCACATAATGAGTAAAGTGATCCACTGCTTGGGGATCTGGATATATATTTTGCAGTTGGTACTCAGTGATTCTGTGTTTACACCCTTCATCTGGTCCAGGCTGATGTTTAGGTAAACAGGCAATCGTTGGGTTTACTCTGGGATAAGGAGGCGGGAGAAGTGCTGGTAGAATACCGTTACAGCCACCAATCAGCAAGCTGTACCCAGGTGCTGAACCAAATATGGGCTGGTTTGTAAGTTTACATTCCTGCTTTTTCAAATAAAGATACCAAAAAAACTAAGAAAAAATGAGAACAGCAGTAAATTAGAAAGTTGCTTAAAATTGCATGTTGTATCCGAAATCGTGAGAGAAAAAAAAATTGGGTTCACTATCCCTCTGTTATTCTACTCTATTTCAGGGAGGTCTCTTGGACTTCACAACTCAGATATAGAATCCCACATGTGATTGTTCATGGACTCTCACCATATTATAAAGAAGACAAAATAAATTTCTTTCATGATGGTGAGTTCACCAGACCTGCCCTTATTTTATGTACAGTTGGATCAAGTACTGGTTTGCACTTCACTTGCCCTGCTTTTCTATTTTTACCCCTTTCTCTTGGCCATATGAGTGAAGGATTATGGGAAAGTGGGAGAGATTACAAGCTCTGCTATGTTGCATGATTTTGTCTCCTCCTAGTGAACTGGCGTTTAATCCCATGTGATTGGTCGTGGACTGTCACCATCATGTAAGAAATTAATTTATCAGGTAAGCATAAATTTTGTTTTTAGACAACATTTTATATTATATGAAATTACCTTTAAGTTATTGAATGATACCTGGTGCTGAGACACCTGTTTCTCACCCTGTAGTGGCAAGTACTTTCTAAAGTTTTTCTCTAATTACAAGGTGAACAATGTATTTCTTATCCATGAAAATCTATTTGAAGAAATGTCTTAACTATGAACAGATGCATATAAACAGGTGGTTGATTTTGCCTAGATTGCTGATTTAAGTTCTTCTAGTATTAAAGTTATAAACTGGTAATTGTAAAGAGTTTAGAGTCTTACTTTAAATCTAAGCCCTGATTCTGACAGATACCATGTTTGAGCATATAGTTGCTCAAACAAATTTATATGCCAGCCAGTATCTGTCCAAAAATCCCCAATCTCTGTATGTAAGAAAAAATACCTGGCACCCCACTGACATACCAGAGATTAAAAAGTTTTGGGCCCTGACATTAATAATGGGGATTGTGAAGAAACCAAGCATTCGTTCATACTGGAGCCAGAACCCCATCCTGGCTACCCCTCTTTTTCCAGGGGTTATGAAGAGGGACAGATATGAACAATTGCTGCGGTTTCTCCATTTTAATGATAATACAAAGTGCCCCCCCCAGAAATGACCCCCTGCATGACAGGTTATATAAACTAAGGCCCCTGATAAGCCACCTGTCCCAAAAATTTAAAGAAGTTTACATACCTGAGCAGGACATTTGCATTGATGAGTCCCTCATGAAATTTAAGGGGAGATTGCTTTTCAAGCAATATATACCATCCAAGAGGTCCCGCTATGGGGTAAAATTTCATAAGCTCTGTGAATGCAGTACTGGGTATACCTGGGCATTTCGCATCTACCAGGGAAAGGATAGCCACTTGGATCCACCTGGCTGCCCAGATTCAGTTGGCACAAGTGGGAAAATTGTGTGGGATCTCCTACTACCCCTGCTAAATAAAGGGTACCATTTGTGGCTCGATAATTTTTACACCAGCACAGAGCTATTAAAATTTTTATTTTTGTGGCACAACAAGAAAAAATCGCAAAGGTTTCCCCCAGAAGCTGACATATGGAAAAAAAAGTAGGGGCACAATGTCAGCTTTACGCCACAATGAGCTACTGGCCCTTCGGTACACTGATAAAAAAAGATGTGTACATGCTCTCCACAATGCACGATGAAGCTACAGTGCCAGTGTCTGTGAAGGGAAGATCTGCACAGATCCTAAAGCCAAAGTGCATCGTGGAGTACAACAAAAACATGGTGGGGGGGGGGGGGGTACATTTAGCTGACCGGTGCCTGCAACCATATCTAATTCAAAGAAAAACTAGAACTTGGTACAAAAAAGTAGCCTTTTATATTATGCAGATCGCAGTATATAATGCATATGTGCTGTACAAAAAATCAGGCACAGGGAAAACATACTTTTTTGGAATTTGTGTTAAATGTAACATCTGATATTTTGTTTAACCAGACCCCTAATCCTCCCACTGTTCAATCTGAAAATGTCGAGCGACTCTGTGGCAGGCATTTTCCCACTAGGATCCCCCCACTGCCTGCAAATTAACACCCCAGAAAAGATGCAGAGTCTGCTATAAAAATGGAGGGAGGAGGGATTCTAGTTACCATTGCCCTGACTGCCCCTCTCAACCTGGCCTCTGTATCACTGATTGCTTTCAAATATATCACACAGAGTTAAACTTTTAATTTGAAAGCAATCTGTATGTGTTCCTAATTTATTTTATTATTCTGTATTCCTAACTTCATAAATCCCCTGACCTTGTCCTCTCCCTTTATATGTTAAGCCCATCCACTCTAAGGCCATTCATTATAAGTTATACAAAACAACTAAAATACTCCTTTTAGAATAGCCTGAGTTATCCACTTTTGCAAATGGTATGTCATGAGGGGGGTAATTTTCATTCCTGGGCTGCCATACTGTCTCAAAGGCAACATAGGTCCAGAAAATCAATGTGCCAAATTTCTATGCAGACCCTATATTGGGCCCTGTAACTTCCTAAAACCACATAAAACCTGTGCATAGGGGGTATTGTTGCACTCATGGGAGATCACTAAACACAGATATGGGTATATTATAGCAGTAAAAAATATAAGGATGATGATCTAAATAGAAAAAAGACAGTGTCTGTGTGAAAAAAGCAAATAAAAAAATATGACCACTAAATTTGACCAGGTTTTGTGACTAAGTGGCTACAAAAACAGAATTTATGTTTACCTGATAAATTACTTTCTCCAACGGTGTGTCCGGTCCACGGCGTCATCCTTACTTGTGGGATATTCTCTTCCCCAACAGGAAATGGCAAAGAGCCCAGCAAAGCTGGTCACATGATCCCTCCTAGGCTCCGCCTACCCCAGTCATTCGACCGACGTTAAGGAGGAATATTTGCATAGGAGAAACCATATGATACCGTGGTGACTGTAGTTAAAGAAAATAAATTATCAGACCTGATTAAAAAACCAGGGCGGGCCGTGGACCGGACACACCGTTGGAGAAAGTAATTTATCAGGTAAACATAAATTCTGTTTTCTCCAACATAGGTGTGTCCGGTCCACGGCGTCATCCTTACTTGTGGGAACCAATACCAAAGCTTTAGGACACGGATGAAGGGAGGGAGCAAATCAGGTCACCTAGATGGAAGGCACCACGGCTTGCAAAACCTTTCTCCCAAAAATAGCCTCAGAAGAAGCAAAAGTATCAAACTTGTAAAATTTGGTAAAAGTGTGCAGTGAAGACCAAGTCGCTGCCCTACATATCTGATCAACAGAAGCCTCGTTCTTGAAGGCCCATGTGGAAGCCACAGCCCTAGTGGAATGAGCTGTGATTCTTTCGGGAGGCTGCCGTCCGGCAGTCTCGTAAGCCAATCTGATGATGCTTTTAATCCAAAAAGAGAGAGAGGTAGAAGTTGCTTTTTGACCTCTCCTTTTACCGGAATAAACAACAAACAAGGAAGATGTTTGTCTAAAATCCTTTGTAGCATCTAAATAGAATTTTAGAGCGCGAACAACATCCAAATTGTGCAACAAACGTTCCTTCTTCGAAACTGGTTTCGGACACAGAGAAGGTACGATAATCTCCTGGTTAATGTTTTTGTTAGAAACAACTTTTGGAAGAAAACCAGGTTTAGTACGTAAAACCACCTTATCTGCATGGAACACCAGATAAGGAGGAGAACACTGCAGAGCAGATAATTCTGAAACTCTTCTAGCAGAAGAAATTGCAACCAAAAACAAAACTTTCCAAGATAATAACTTAATATCAACGGAATGTAAGGGTTCAAACGGAACCCCCTGAAGAACTGAAAGAACTAAGTTGAGACTCCAAGGAGGAGTCAAAGGTTTGTAAACAGGCTTGATTCTAACCAGAGCCTGAACAAAGGCTTGAACATCTGGCACAGCTGCCAGCTTTTTGTGAAGTAACACAGACAAGGCAGAAATCTGTCCCTTCAGGGAACTTGCAGATAATCCTTTTTCCAATCCTTCTTGAAGGAAGGATAGAATCTTAGGAATCTTAACCTTGTCCCAAGGGAATCCTTTAGATTCACACCAACGGATATATTTTTTCCAAATTTTGTGATAAATCTTTCTAGTTACAGGCTTTCTGGCCTGAACAAGAGTATCGATAACAGAATCTGAGAACCCTCGCTTCGATAAGATCAAGCGTTCAATCTCCAAGCAGTCAGCTGGAGTGAGACCAGATTCGGATGTTCGAACGGACCTTGAACAAGAAGGTCTCGTCTCAAAGGTAGCTTCCATGGTGGAGCCGATGACATATTCACCAGATCTGCATACCAAGTCCTGCGTGGCCACGCAGGAGCTATCAAGATCACCGACGCCCTTTCCTGATTGATCCTGGCTACCAGCCTGGGGATGAGAGGAAACGGCGGGAATACATAAGCTAGTTTGAAGGTCCAAGGTGCTACTAGTGCATCCACTAGAGCCGCCTTGGGATCCCTGGATCTGGACCCGTAGCAAGGAACTTTGAAGTTCTGACGAGAGGCCATCAGATCCATGTCTGGAATGCCCCACAGTTGAGTGACTTGGGCAAAGATTTCCGGATGGAGTTCCCACTCCCCCGGATGCAATGTCTGACGACTCAGAAAATCCGCTTCCCAATTTTCCACTCCTGGGATGTGGATAGCAGACAGGTGGCAGGAGTGAGACTCCGCCCATAGAATGATTTTGGTCACTTCTTCCATCGCCAGGGAACTCCTTGTTCCCCCCTGATGGTTGATGTACGCAACAGTTGTCATGTTGTCTGATTGAAACCGTATGAACTTGGCCCTCGCTAGCTGAGGCCAAGCCTTGAGAGCATTGAATATCGCTCTCAGTTCCAGAATATTTATCGGTAGAAGAGATTCTTCCCGAGACCAAAGACCCTGAGCTTTCAGGGATCCCCAGACCGCGCCCCAGCCCATCAGACTGGCGTCGGTCGTGACAATGACCCACTCTGGTCTGCGGAAGGTCATCCCTTGAGACAGGTTGTCCAGGGACAGCCACCAACGGAGTGAGTCTCTGGTCCTCTGATTTACTTGTATCCTCGGAGACAAGTTTGTATAGTCCCCATTCCACTGACTGAGCATACACAGTTGTAATGGTCTTAGATGAATGCGCGCAAAAGGAACTATGTCCATTGCCGCTACCATCAAACCTATCACTTCCATGCACTGCGCTATGGAAGGAAGAGGAATGGAATGAAGTATCCGACAAGAGTCTAGAAGTTTTGTTTTTCTGGCCTCTGTCAGAAAAATCCTCATTTCTAAGGAGTCTATTATTGTCCCCAAGAAGGGAACCCTTGTTGACGGAGATAGAGAACTCTTTTCCACGTTCACTTTCCATCCGTGAGATCTGAGAAAGGCCAGGACGATGTCCGTGTGAGCCTTTGCTTGAGGAAGGGACGACGCTTGAATCAGAATGTCGTCCAAGTAAGGTACTACAGCAATGCCCCTTGGTCTTAGCACAGCTAGAAGGGACCCTAGTACCTTTGTGAAAATCCTTGGAGCAGTGGCTAATCCGAAAGGAAGCGCCACGAACTGGTAATGCTTGTCCAGGAATGCGAACCTTAGGAACCGATGATGTTCCTTGTGGATAGGAATATGTAGATACGCATCCTTTAAATCCACCGTGGTCATGAATTGACCTTCCTGGATGGAAGGAAGAATTGTTCGAATGGTTTCCATTTTGAACGATGGAACCTTGAGAAACTTGTTTAAGATCTTGAGATCTAAGATTGGTCTGAACGTTCCCTCTTTTTTGGGAACTATGAACAGATTGGAGTAGAACCCCATCCCTTGTTCTCCTAATGGAACAGGATGAATCACTCCCATTTTTAACAGGTCTTCTACACAACGTAAGAATGCCTGTCTTTTTATGTGGTCTGAAGACAACTGAGACCTGTGGAACCTCCCCCTTGGGGGAAGCCCCTTGAATTCCAGAAGATAACCTTGGGAGACTATTTCTAGCGCCCAAGGATCCAGAACATCTCTTGCCCAAGCCCGAGCGAAGAGAGAGAGTCTGCCCCCCACCAGATCCGGTCCCGGATCGGGGGCCAACATTTCATGCTGTCTTGGTAGCAGTGGCAGGTTTCTTGGCCTGCTTTCCCTTGTTCCAGCCTTGCATTGGTCTCCAAGCTGGCTTGGCTTGAGAAGTATTACCCTCTTGCTTAGAGGACGTAGCACTTTGGGCTGGTCCGTTTCTACGAAAGGGACGAAAATTAGGTTTATTTTTGGCCTTGAAAGGCCGATCCTGAGGAAGGGCGTGGCCCTTACCCCCAGTGATATCAGAGATAATCTCTTTCAAGTCAGGGCCAAACAGCGTTTTCCCCTTGAAAGGAATGTTAAGTAGCTTGTTCTTGGAAGACGCATCAGCTGACCAAGATTTCAACCAAAGCGCTCTGCGCGCCACAATAGCAAACCCACAATTCTTAGCCGCTAACCTAGCCAATTGCAAAGTGGCGTCTAGGGTGAAAGAATTAGCCAATTTGAGAGCATTGATTCTGTCCATAATCTCCTCATAAGGAGGAGAATCACTATCGACCGCCTTTACCAGCTCATCAAACCAGAAACACGCGGCTGTAGCGACAGGGACAATGCATGAAATTGGTTGTAGAAGGTAACCCTGCTGAACAAACATCTTTTTAAGTAAACCTTCTAATTTTTTATCCATAGGATCTTTGAAAGCACAACTATCTTCTATGGGTATAGTGGTGCGTTTGTTTAAAGTGGAAACCGCTCCCTCGACCTTGGGGACTGTCTGCCATAAGTCCTTTCTGGGGTCGACCATAGGAAACAATTTTTTAAATATGGGGGGAGGGACGAAAGGAATACCGGGCCTTTCCCATTCTTTATTTACAATGTCCGCCACCCGCTTGGGTATAGGAAAAGCTTCTGGGAGCCCCGGGACCTCTAGGAACTTGTCCATTTTACATAGTTTCTCTGGGATGACCAACTTGTCACAATCATCCAGAGTGGATAATACCTCCTTAAGCAGGATGCGGAGATGTTCCAACTTAAATTTAAACGTAATCACATCAGGTTCAGCTTGTTGAGAAATGTTCCCTGAATCAGTAATTTCTCCCTCAGACAAAACCTCCCTGGCCCCATCAGACTGGTTTAGGGGCCCTTCAGAACCATTATTATCAGCGTCGTCATGCTCTTCAGTATCTAAAACAGAGCAGTCGCGCTTACGCTGATAAGTGTGCATTTTGGCTAAAATGTTTTTGACAGAATTATCCATTACAGCCGTTAATTGTTGCATAGTAAGGAGTATTGGCGCGCTAGATGTACTAGGGGCCTCCTGAGTGGGCAAGACTCGTGTAGACGAAGGAGGGAATGATGCAGTACCATGCTTACTCCCCTCACTTGAGGAATCATCTTGGGCATCATTGTCATTGTCACATAAATCACATTTATTTAAATGAGAAGGAACTCTGGCTTCCCCACATTCAGAACACAGTCTATCTGGTAGTTCAGACATGTTAAACAGGCATAAACTTGATAACAAAGTACAAAAAACGTTTTAAAATAAAACCGTTACTGTCACTTTAAATTTTAAACTGAACACACTTTATTACTGCAATTGCGAAAAAATATGAAGGAATTGTTCAAAATTCACCAAAATTTCACCACAGTGTCTTAAAGCCTTAAAAGTATTGCACACCAAATTTGGAAGCTTTAACCCTTAAAATAACGGAACCGGAGCCGTTTTTAACTTTAACCCCTTTACAGTCCCTGGTATCTGCTTTGCTGAGACCCAACCAAGCCCAAAGGGGAATACGATACCAAATGACGCCTTCAGAAAGTCTTTTCTATGTATCAGAGCTCCTCACACATGCGACTGCATGTCATGCCTCTCAAAAACAAGTGCGCAACACCGGCGCGAAAATGAGGCTCTGCCTATGATTTGGGAAAGCCCCTAAAGAGAAAGGTGTCTAAAAAAGTGCCTGCCGATATAATCTTATCAAAATACCCAGATTAAATGATTCCTCAAGGCTAAATATGTGTTAATAATGAATCGATTTAGCCCAGAAAAAGTCTACAGTCTTAATAAGCCCTTGTGAAGCCCTTATTTACAATCTTAATAAACATGGCTTACCGGATCCCATAGGGAAAATGACAGCTTCCAGCATTACATCGTCTTGTTAGAATGTGTCATACCTCAAGCAGCAAGAGACTGCTCACTGTTCCCCCAACTGAAGTTAATTCCTCTCAACAGTCCTGTGTGGAACAGCCATGGATTTTAGTAACGGTTGCTAAAATCATTTTCCTCATACAAACAGAAATCTTCATCTCTTTTCTGTTTCTGAGTAAATAGTACATACCAGCACTATTTTAAAATAACAAACTCTTGATTGAATAATAAAAACTACAGTTAAACACTAAAAAACTCTAAGCCATCTCCGTGGAGATGTTGCCTGTACAACGGCAAAGAGAATGACTGGGGTAGGCGGAGCCTAGGAGGGATCATGTGACCAGCTTTGCTGGGCTCTTTGCCATTTCCTGTTGGGGAAGAGAATATCCCACAAGTAAGGATGACGCCGTGGACCGGACACACCTATGTTGGAGAAAAAAGACTAAACATAGTCCTTTTTCAATACCCTTGGTTGTCTACTTTTGCAAATGGTATGCCATGGTGGGGTAATTTTCATTCCTGCGCTGCCATACTGTCTCAAAGGCAACAAAGGTCCATAAAATCAATGTGCCCAATTTCCATGCAAATTGGCAGACCCTATATTGGGCGCTGTAACTTCCTGAAACCACAAAAACCTGTACATAGGGGGTATTGTTGTACTCATGGAACATCACTGAACACAAAGATGGGTGTATTATAGCAGTAAAACATAAAAGCATAAAAACAGCAAAAAGGCAGTGTTTTTGTGATAAACTAAAACTAAAATATGAACATTACCTTTGGCCAAATGTTGTGACTAAGTGGCTACAAACAAAGACTAAACATAGTCCTTTTTCAATACCCTGGGTTGTCTACTTTTATAAATGGTATGCCACGATGGGGTAAATTTTCATTCCTGGGCTGCTATAATGTCTCAAAGAGGACAAAGGCCCAGAAAATGAATGTGCCAATTTTCCATGTAAATGGGCAGATCCCATATTTGGCCCTGTAACTTCTGTAAACCCCATAAAACCTGTACATGGGGTGTACTGTTTTACTCTTAGGACATTGACAAACACAAATATGTGTGTTTTATAGCAGCAAAACATAAAAGGTTGATGACAGAAACAGCCAAAAGGCAGTGTTTGTGCAAAAAACGCATACAAAAAAAATGAGCACTACATTTGGCCAGATGTTATGCCTAAGGGGCTTCACAAAAAGATGTGACATGGCACTTTTGGAATACCCTAGGGTGTCTTCTTTTGAAAATGGTATGCCATGATGGGGTCATTTTCATTCCTGGGCTGCTATAATGTCTCAAAGAGGACATAGGCACAGAAAATTAAGGTGCCAAATTTCCATGCATAAAGACTGAAATGGGCAGACCCCATATTTGGCCCTGTAACGTCTGTAAACCCCATAAAACCTGTACATGGGGGGTACTGTTTTACTCGTAGGACCTTGACAAACACTAATATGTGTGTTTTATAGCAGCAAAACATAAAAGGTTGATGACAGAGACAGCCAAAGTGCAGTGTTTGTGCAAAAAACGCATGCAAAAAAAATGACCATTACATTTGGCCAGGTGTTGTGACTAAGGGGCTTCACAAAAAGATGTGACATGGCGCTTTTGGAATACCCTAGGGTGTCTTCTTTTGAAAATGGTATGCCATGATGGGGTAATTTTCATTCCTGGGCTGCTATAATGTCTCAAAGAGGACATAGGCACAGAAAATTAAGGTGCCAAATTTCCATGCATAAAGACTGAAATGGGCAGAACCCATATTTGGCCCTGTAACTTCTGTAAACCCCATAAAACCTGTACATGGGGGGTACTGTTTTACTCGTAGAACCTTGACAAACACTAATATGCGTGTTTTATAGCAGCAAAACATAAAAGGTTGATGACAGAGACAGCCAAAGTGCAGCGTTTGTGCAAAAAACTCATGCAAAAAAAATGACCATTACATTTGGCCAGGTCTTGTGACTAAGGGGCTTCACAAAAAGATGTGACATGGCCCTTTTGGAATACCCTAGGTTGTCTTCTTTTGAAAATGGTATGCCATGATGGGGTAATTTTCATTCCTGGGCTGCTATAATGTCTCAAAGAGGACATAGACACAGAAAATTAAGAAGCCAAATTTCCATGCATAAGAACTGAAATGGGCTGACCCCATATTTGGCCCTGTAACTTCTGTAAACCCCATAAAACCTGTACATGGGGGGTACTGTTTTACTCGTAGGACCTTGACAAACACTAATATGCGTGTTTTATAGCAGCAAAACATAAAAGGCTGATGACAGAGACAGCCAAAGTGCAGTGTTTGTGCAAAAAACTCATGCAAAAAAAATGACCATTACATTTGGCCAGGTCTTGTGACTAAGGGGCTTCACAAAAAGATGTGACATGGCCCTTTTGGAATACCCTAGGTTGTCTTCTTTTGAAAATGGTATGCCATGATGGGGTAATTTTCATTCCTGGGCTGCTATAATGTCTCAAAGAGGGCATAGGCACAGAAAATTAAAGTGCCAAATTTCCATGCATAAAGACTGAAATGGGCAGACCCCATATTTGGCCCTGTAACTTCTGTAAAGTCCATAAAACATGTACATGGGGGGTACTGTTTTACCCGTAGGACCTTGACAAACACTAATATGTGTGTTTTATAGCAGCAAATCATAAAAGGTTGATGACAGAAACAGCCAAAGTGCAGTGTTTGTGCAAAAAACGCATACAAAAAAAAAATGATCACTACATTTGGCCAGGTGTTGTGACTAAGGGGCTTCATAAAAAGTTGTGACATGGCCCTTTTGGAATACCCTTGGTTGTCTACTTTTGTAAATTGTATGCCATGATGGGGTTATTTTCATTCCTGGGCTTCTATAATGTCTCAAAGAGGACATAGGCCCAGAAGGTGAATGTGCCAAATTTTCATGTAAATGGGCAGACCCCATATTTGGCCCTTTAACTTCTGTAAACCCCATAAAACCTTTACATGGGGGGCACTGTTGTACTTGTAGGATACTGACAAACACTTATATGTGTGTTTTATAGCAGTAAAACATAAAAGCTTGATGACAGAAACAGCCAAAGTGCAGTGTTTGTGCAAAAAACGTATTAAAAATAAATGAGCACTACATTTGGCCAGATGTTATGCCTAAGGGGCTTCACAAAAAGATGTGACATGGCCCTTTTGGAATACCCTGGGGTGCCTTCTTTTGAAAATGGTATGCCATGATGGGGTAATTTTCATTCCTGGGCTGCTATAATGTCTCAAAGAGGACATAGGCACATAAAATTAAGGTGCCAAATTTCCATGCATAAAGACTGAAATGGGCAGACCCCATATTTGGCCCTGTAACTACTGTAAACCCCGTAAAACCTGTACATGGGGGGTACTGTTGTACTAGTAGGACATTGACAAACACAAATATGTGTGTTTTATAGCAGTAAAACATAAAAGCTTGATGACAGAAACAGCCAAAGTGCAGTGTTTGTGTAAAAAACGCATACAACAAAAATGACCACTACATTTGGCCAGGTGTTGTGACTAAGGGGCTTCACAAAAAGACGTGACATGGCCCTTTTAGAATACCCTAGGGTGTCTACTTTTGTAAATGAATGCCATGATGGGGTAATTTTTATTCCTGGGCTGCTATAATGTATGAAAGGCAACTTAAGCCCAGAAAATTAATGTGCCAGATTTCTATGTAAATGGGTAGGCCGGTTGTTGGGCCTTGTAAATTCCAGAAATCTCAGAAAACCTGTACATGGGGGGTATCGTTATACTCATGGGACATCGCTAAACACAAGTATGGGTGTTTTATTGCAGTAACATATATCAGGATGATGATATTCACAATAAAATCATTTGGAAAGCTTCAAATTTCTTAATTTCTCACACTTACTTTGATTTTTTTTATATAAAATTATAGTTGAGAAATAAATCTTTTATGCCAAAAGAAAGCCCTATCTGTCCTCTAAAAAACAATATATAACTAGTGTGGGTGCACTTAATGTGAAAGGGGTAAATTATGGTTGAAAAGACATATAGCTGAAATTCAAGGTTTCGTTTACGTTCAGAACTTGAACAATTGCCTAAGTCATGAAAGGGTTAATAGTTCTTAAAAACAATGAAATTAGATATCATGTGCTGCTCCTGCCTCTATTTCAGTATATATTAAAGGAAAGGGGATAAGTACCAAGGAGTAAATTTAATAGAGTAAGCTGGAATTTTCATTTTATTTGGACAGTCTGAATTATTAGTTTACAATTTTGACTTCAATGTCCCGTAGGAGGTTCAGAGTTCTTCTATATATTCTTTGTTCTAAATGAGAAAGTTTCTATTAAAAAATAGCTTCTTCATAGTCCTCAAAAATAAATATTTTAATTAGCTTTGGCGTGGGCAGCCATAGGGGGTTATTTTAGATAAAAGAGCAGCAAAATAAACGATACGTTTATGGCATATTCACTTAAAAACCATGAATGAAGGTGCCTTTTTTATTCTTTAGATAATGGCTAGTGTATCAAAAACGCTTACATTGGCAATCACTTTTAGGTTCAGGATTAAAATAATATTTAATTTTTTAAAGCAATATGAAATATGGAAGAAGCAATCTATAATGATGCTATTGTTCATTTAATGCTGGAAGATGAATAATGAGCTCTAAACAAATTCTTATATACCTGGATAGCAAAGAATGGAAACTGGAGAATAAAAGGAAGAATCTGCAAAAACTCAAAATTAAACACCAAAATGATAGCAATTTCTATATATTGGCCCATTTTCCTGTATAATATTCACCAGTGACCACTCCCCAAGTTAAAGGGACACTGAACCCAATTTTGTTCTTTTGTGATTCAGATAGAGCAAAACATTTTAAGCAACTTTCTAATTTACTCCTATTATCATTTTCTTCATTCTCTTGGAATCTTTATTTGAAATGCAAGAATGTAAGTTTAGATGCCGGCCCATTTTTGGTGAACAACCTAGGTTGTCATTGCCGATTGGTTGATAAATTCCTCTACCAATCAAAAACTGCTGTCCAGAGTTCTGAACCAAGAAAAAAGCTTAGATGCCTTTTTTATATAAAGATAGCAAGAGAATGAAGAAACATTGAAAATAGTAGTAAATTAAAAAGTTGCTTAAAATTACATGCTCTATCTGAATCACCACAGAAATGTTTTGGGTTCAGTGTCCCTTTAACCACTAAAGAAGTGGCAGTGTTACCACAGGTTTCTCCAACACTTAGAGATGTCCAGAAGTGGAACAAGCAAAGAGGTATTGGAAAGAAGCATTATTAGCACACTTATATGTGTAAGCTATTATCAAATTATTGGAAATGAGGGCTTGATATATAAAATATAATTTTTATTAGTTTATCATTTAAAAATAGAGAAATGGTGGACTATATACCACTTATATATAACATACATTTAAAAACTGTTGCAAAACTGCTGATAGATTCAACAGTTACCAAAACAGTTACCAACTGTTATTCAACAGTTACCACATCCAAATTATGTAACAGACGCTCCTTCTTAGAAGAAGGATTAGGACATAAGGAAGGAACAACAATTTTCTGATTAATATTCTTATTTGAAACAACCTTAGGAAGAAAACCAGGTTTGGTACGTAAAAACCACCTTATCAGAATGGAATATAAGATAAGGCGAGTCGCATTGCAATGCAGAAAGCTCAGAAACTCTGCAACCAAAAACAGAACTTTCTAAGATAATAGTTTAATATCTATGGAATGCATAGGTTCAAACGGAACCCCTTGCAGAACTCGAAGAACTAAATTCAAACTCCAGGGAGGAGTAATAGGTCTAAATACAGGCTTAATTCTAGATAGAGCCTGACAAAAAGACTAAACATCTGATACATTTGCCAAACGTTTGTGAAACAGAATTGACAAAGCTGAAATTTGTCCTTTTAAGGAACTTGCTGATAACCCCTTCTCCAATCCTTCTTGGAGAAAAGACAAAATCCTAGGAATCCTAACTTTACTCTATGAGTAACTCTTGGATTCACACCAATAAAGATATTTACGCCATATCTTATGATAGATTTTCCTAGTAACAGGCTTTCTAGCCTGTATCAAAGTATTGAAAACTGAATCAGAGAATCCTCGCTTTGATAAAATCAAGCGTTCAATCTCCACGCAGTCAGTTGCAGAGAAATTAGATTTGGATGTTGGAAAGGACCTTGAATGAGAAGGTCCTGTCTCAACGGAAGATTCCACGGTGGCAGAGAGGACATGTCCACTAGATCCGCATACCAAGTCCTGCGTGGCCACGCAGGTGCTATCAGGATCACTGAAGCTCTCTCTTGTTTGATTCGAGCAATTACGCGTGGGAGGAGAGGAAATGGCGGAAACACATAAGCTAGGCTGAACAACCAAGGAACTGCCAAGGCATCTATCAGTTCGGCCTGAGGATCCCTTGACCGGGATCCGTATCTTGGAAGCTTGGCATTCTGACGAGATGCTATCAAATCCAACTCCGGTCTGCCCCATCTGAGAATCAATGAGGCAAATACCTCCGGGTGAAGTTACCACTCCTCCGGATGAAAAGTCTGTCGACTTAGAAAATCTGCTTCCCAGTTCTCTACCCCTGGGATGTAGATCGCTGACAGATGACAAGAGTGGGCCTCTGCCCAACTGATTATCTTGGATACTTCTATCATCGCTAAGGAACTCCTTGTTCCCCCCTGATGATTGACATATGCCACAGTTGTTATGTTGTCCGACTGGAATCTGATGAATTTGGCCGAAGCCAACTGAGGCCACGCCTGAAGCGCATTGAATATTGCTCTCAGTTCCAGAATATTGATTGGAAGTACAGACTCCACCTGAGTCCAAACACCCTGAGCCTTTAGGGAGTTCCAAACTGCATCCCAGCACAGAAGGCTGGCATCTGTTGTCACTATCACCCACGAGAGTCTGCGGAAACAAGTCCCCTGGGACAGATGATCTCGCGACAACCACCAAAGAAGAGAGTTTCTGGTCTCTTGATCCAGAATTATCTTTGGAGATAAATCCGCATAATCCCTCATTCCACTGACCGAGCATGCACAGTTGCAGTGGTCTGAGATGAAAACGGAACGATGTCCATTGCCGCTACCATTAATCCGATTTCCTCCAGACACTGAGCCACTGATGGCCGAGGAATGGATAGAAGTGCTTGGCAAGTATTCAAAATCTTTGATTTTCTGACCTCCGTCAGAAATACTTTCATGGCTACCGAGTCTATCAGAGCTCCCAGAAAAGGAACCCTTGTCTGAGGAACAAGTGAACTCTTCTCTATGTTCACCTTCCAGCCGTGAGTTCTCAGAAAAGACAACACTCTGTCCGTGTGAGATTTTGTCAGATGATATGTTAACACCTGAATCAGAATATCGTCCAGATAAGGCGCCACCTCTATCCCTTGCAGTCTGAGAACCGCCAAAAGAGACCCTAGAACCTTTGTGAAGATTCTGGGTGCTGTGGCCAACCCGAAAGGAAGAGCCACGAACAGATGTTTGTCCAGGAAGGCAAACCTTAGAAACCGATGATGATCTTTGTGGATTGGAATATGAAGGTAAGCATCCTTCAAATCCACGGTAGTCATATATTGACCCTCCTGGATCATTGGCAAAATCGTTCGAATTGCCTCCATCTTGAATGATGGAACTCTTAGAAATTGGTTTAGACACTTGAGGTCAAAAATGGGTCTGAACGTTCCCTCTTTTTTGGGAACCACAAATAGGTTTGAGTAAAACCCCTGTCCCTGTTCCAATTTTGGAACAGGACAGATTACTCCCATAGTAAAAAGGTATTTTACACAGCGTAAGAATGCCTCTCTCTTTATCTGGTTTGCAGATAATTTTGAAAGATGAAATCTCCCTTGTGGGAGAAAATCCTTGAATTCCAATTGATAACTGTGGGTCACTATTTCTAGTGCCTAGGAATCCTGAACATCACTTGCCCAAGCCTGAGCAAAGAAAGAAAATCTGCCCCCTACTAGATACGGTCCCGGATCGGGGGACACCCCTTCATGCTGCTTTGTGGAAGAAGAAGAAGCGGGGGGGGGGTCCTCCTTTAAAGTTCCGAAAGGAACGAAAATTATTCTGTTTACCCCTCATTTTAACTGACCTATCCTGAGGTAGGGCATGACCCTTACCTCCTGTAATATCAGAAATGATCTCCTTCAATTCTAGCCCAAAAAGGGTCTTACCTTTAAAGGGAATAGCTAAAAGCTTATGTTTTGATGACACATCAGCAGAACAAGATTTGAGACACAATGCTCTACGTGCTAAAATAGCAAATGCATTTTTTGCCGCTAATTTAGCAATTTGAAAAGCGGCATCAGTTATAAAAGAATTAGCTAGCTTAAGAGCCTTAATTCTATCTAGAATGTCATCTAATGGAGTCTCAACCTTAAGAGACTCTTCTAGAGCCTCAAACCAAAAAGCTGCTGCAGTAGTTACTGGAACACTGCAAGCCGTAGGTTGTAAAAGAAATCCCTGATTAACAAATATTTTATTTAGTAGACCCTCTAATTTCTTATCCATAGGATCCTTGAAAGCACAACTATCCTCAATGGGTATAGTAGTATGCTTAGCTAGGGAATATATAGCTCCCTCTACCTTAGGGACCGCTTGCCATGAGTCCCGAATGGTATCTGATATAGGAAACATTTTCTTAAAATTAGGAGAAGGAGAAAACGGTATACCTGGTCTATCCCATTCCTTACTAATAATTTCCGAAATTCTCTTAGGAACCGGAAAAACATCAGTGTAAGTAGGAACTTCCAAATATTTATCCATTTTACACAATTTCTCTGGAGGAATCACAATAGGATCACAATCATCCAGAGTCGCTAAAACCTCCTTAAGCAACAGGCAGAGGTGTTCAAGCTTAAATTTAAATGACATAAAATCCGAATTTGTCTGAGGCAAAACAATCCCTGAATCAGAAATTTCACCCTCAGACAGCAATTCCCTAATCCCCAACTCAGTGCACTGTGAGGTAACATCGGAAATAGCCAATAAAGCATCAGAGGATTCAATATTTACATTAATACTTGACCTACTGCAACACTGGTAATTTAGACAATACCTCTGTTAGGGTAGTTAACATAACTGCAGCCATCTCCTGCAGAGTAAAGGAATTAGATGCACTAGAAGTACTAGGCGTCACTTGTGTGGGCATAAAAGTTTGTGACACTTGGGGAGAATTGGATGGCATATCCTGATTATCTTCAGACTGAGAATCATCCCTAGGCACACTTACTTTATTTAAAATATGCTTTTTACATTGTAAAACCCTTTCAGTACAAAAGTTACACAATGTTAGAGGGGGTTGCACAATAGCTTCTAAACACATAGAACAATGAGAAACCTCAATGTCAGACATGTTGAACAGACTAGTAATACCACAAAAGTTGTTTAAACACTTATTTATAGCATAAAAACAAAATTTATGCTAACCTGATAAATTTATTTCTCTTGTGGTGTATCCAGCCCACAGGTTCATCCATTACTTGTGGGATATTCTCCTTCCCAACAGGAAGTTGCAAGAGGACACCCACAGCAGAGCTGTCTATATAGCTCCTGCCTTAACTGCCACCCCCAGTCATTCGACCGACGACAAGCAAGAAAAAAGGAGAAACTATAGGGTGCAGTGGTGACTGTAGTTTAAAAATAAAAAACACCTGCCTTAAAATGACAGGGCGGGCCGTGGACTGGATACACGACAAGAGAAATAAATTTATCAGGTAAGCATAAATTTTGTTTTCTCTTGTAAAGGTGTATCCAGTCCATGGGTTCATCCATAACTTGTGGGATACCAATACCAAAGCTTTAGGACACGGATGAAGGGAGGGACAAGGCAGGAACTTAAATGGAAGGCACCACTGCCTGTAAGACCTTTCTCCCAAAAATAGACTCAGAGGAAGCAAAAGTATCGAATTTGTAGAATTTAGAAAAGGTATGAAGCGCAGACCAAGTCGCCGCCTTACAAATCTGTTCAACAGAGGCCTCATGTTTAAAAGCCCATGTGGAAGCTACTGCTCTAGTAGAATGAGCTGTAATTCTTTCAGGAGGCTGCTGGCCAGCAGTCTCATAAGCTAAGTGGATTATGCTTCTTAGCCAAAAAGAAAGAGAAGTTGCTGAAGCCTTTTGGCCTCTCCTCTGTCCAGAGTAGACAACAAACAAAGCAGATGTTTGATGAAAAACCTTCGTAGGAAGAAGGATTAGGACATAGTGAAGGAACAACAATCTCCTGATTGATATTCTTATTAGATACCACCTTAGGAAGAAACCCAGGTTTGGTACGTAAAACTACCTTATCTGCATGGAAAATCAGATAAGGGGAATCACACTGTAAAGCAGATAACTCTGAAACTCTTCAAGCTGAGGAGATAGCTACTAAAAACAGAACTTTCCAAGATAAAAGTTTAATATCTATGGAATGCAAAGGTTCAAACGGAACCCCTTGAAGAACTAAATTTAAACTCCATGGCGGAGCGACAGGTTTAAACACAGGCTTGATTCTAACTAAAGCCTGACAAAACGCCTGAATGTCTGGAACCTCAGCCAGACGTTTGTGCAAAAGAATAGACAGAGCAGAAATGTGTCCCTTTAAGGAACTAGCTGACAATCCCTTCTCCAATCCTTCTTGGATAAAGGATAATATCCTAGGAATCCTGACCTTACTCCATGAGTAACCCTTGGATTCACACCAATGAAGATATTTACACCATATCTTATGATAGATTTTCCTGGTGACAGGCTTTCGAGCCTGAATTAAGGTATCAATGACCAACTCGGAAAAACCACGCTTTGATAAAATCAAGCGTTCAATCTCCAAGCAGTCAGAGAAATTAGATTTGGATGTTTGAAGGGACCTTGAAGTAGAAGGTCCTGCCTCAGCGGCAGAGTCCATGGTGGAAAGGATGACATGTCCACCAGATCTGCATACCAAGTCCTGCGTGGCCACGCAGGAGCTATCAAAATCACCGAAGCTCTCTCCTGCTTGATCTTGGCAATCAGACAAGGGAGCAGAGGAAATGGTGGAAACACATAAGCCAGGCTGAAGGACCAGGGTGCTGCTAGAGCATCTATCAGCGCTGCCTGGGGATCCCTTGACCTGGACCCGTAACAAGGAAGCTTGGTGCCATGAGATCCAGTTCTGGTTTGCCCCATAGTTGAATCAGCTGGGCAAATACCTCTGGATGGAGCTCCCACTCCCCCGGATGAAAAGTCTGCCGACTTAGAAAATCCGCCTCCCAGTTCTCTACTCCTGGGATATGGATAGCTGAGAGATGGCAAGAGTGAACCTCTGCCCATAGAATTATCTTTGAAACCTACAACATTGCCAGAGGGCTCCTTGTTCCCCCCTGATGGTTAATATAGGCTACAGTCGTGATGTTGTCCGACTGAAATCTGATGAACCTGACCGCAGCTAGCTGAGGCCAAGCCTGAAGAGCATTGAATATCGCTCTTAGTTCCAGAATGTTTATCGGAAGGAGGGCTTCCTCCGGAGTCCACGAACCCTGAGCCTTCAGGGGGTTCCAGACTGCGCCCCAGCCCAGAAGGCTGGCATCTGTCGTCACTATAGTCCATTCTGGCCTGCAGAAACTAATTTCCCTGGACAGATGGACCCGAGATAGCCACCAGAGAAGAGAATCCCTGGTCTCTTGATCCAGATTTATCCGAGGAGAAAAATCTGTGTAGTCCCCATTCCACTGATTGAGCATGCAAAGTTGCAGTGGTCTGAGATGTAGGCAGGCAAACAGAACTATGTCCATTGCCACTACCATTAGGCCGATTACTTCCATACACTGAGCCACTGACGGCCGAGAAGTGGAATGAAGAGCACGGCAGGAAGTTAGAAGTTTTGACAACCTGACCTCTGTCAGAAAAATTTTCATTTCTACTGAATCTATCAGAGTTCCTAGGAAGGAAACTCTTGTGAGAGATAATTATTTTCTTTGTTCACCTTCCACCCGTGAGACCTCAGGAATGCAAGAACAATGTCCGTATGGGACTTGGCGATTTGAAAAGTCGACGCCTGTATCAGAATGTCATCTAGGTAAGGAGCCACCGCTATGCCTCATGGCCTTAGAACCACCAGAAGGGACCCTAGAACCTTCGTAAAGATTCTTGGTGCCGTGGCTAGCCTGAAGGGAAGAGCCACAAACTGTAATGCCTGTCTAGGAAGGCAAACCTGTGGAACTGATGATGATCTCTGTGTATCGGAATGTGGAGATAAGCATCCTTTAAGTCCACGGTAGTCATATTGACCCTCCTGGATCATATGTAGGATGGTTCGAATAGTCTCCATCTAAAAGGATGGAACCCTGAGAAATTTGTTTAGGATCTTGAGATCCAAGATTGGTCTGAAAGTTCCCTCTTTTTTGGGAACTATAAACAGATTTGAATAGAAGCCCTGCCCCTGTTCCTCCCTTGGAACTGGGTGGATCACTTCCATAACCAGTAGGTCTTGAACGCAACATAAGAATGCCTCTCTCTTTATCTGGTTTGCAGATAATTGTGAGAGATTAAATCTCCCCTTTGGAGATGAAGCTTTGATGTCCAGAAGATATCCCTGGGAAACAATCTCCAGAGCCCAGGGATCCTGGACGTCTCTTGCCCAAGCCTGGGCGAAGAGAGAAAGTCTGCCCCTAACTAGATCTGGTCCCGGATCGGGGGCTACTCCTTCATGCTGTCTTAGAGGCAGCAGCAGGCTTTTTGGCCTGCTTCCCCTTGTTCCAAGCCTGGTTAGGTCTCCAGACTGGTTTGGACTGGGCAAAATTTCCCTCTTGTTTTGCATTAGAGGAAGTTGAAGCTGCGCCACTCTAAGCCACGAAAATTAGTCTGTTTGGTCCTTAATTTGTTGGACCTATCCTGAGGAAGGGCGTGACCTTTTCCTCCAGTAATATCAGAAATGATCTCCTTCAGTCCAGGCAGAATAGGGTCTGCCCTTTGAAGGGGATGTTGAGAAGCTTAGACTTTGAAGTAACGTCAGCTGACCAGGATTTAAGCCATAGCGCCCTAAGTGCCTGAATGGCAAAACCTGAATTCTTAGCCGTTAGCTTGGTTAAATGAAAAACGGCGTCAGAAATAAAGGAATTAGCTAATTTAAGAGCTTTAATCCTGTCTATGATATCATCTCCACCTGTAGAGCCTCCTCAAGAGACTCAAACCAGAAAGCCGCTGCAGCAGTGACTGGGGCAATGCATGCAAGAGGCTGGAGAATAAAACCTTGTAGTATAAAGATTTTCTTAAGGAAACCCTCTAATTTTTTATCCATTGGATCTAGGAAAGCACAACTGTCCTCGACGGGGATAGTTGTACGCTTAGCTAGGGTAGAGACTGCTCCCTCCACCTTAGGGACCGTCTGCCACGAGTCCCGTGTTGCGGCATCTATGGGAAACATCTTTTTAAAAGCAGGAGGGGGAGAGAACGGTACACCTGGTCTATCCCATTCCTTAGTAATAATTTCTGAAAACCTCTTAGGGACTGGAAAACGTCAGTGTAAACAGGCACTGCAAAGTATTTGTCCATTTTACACAATTTCTCTGGGACTACAATGGGGTCACAGTGATCCAGAGTCGCTAAAACCTCCCTGAGCAACAAACGGAGGTGTTCAAGCTTAAATTTAAACACTGTCATTTCAGAGTCAGACTGAAGTAACGCCTTCCCTGAATCGGAAAGGTCACCCACAGATAGAAGCTCTCCTGCTTCGGCTTCTGCATAATGTGAGGGTATATCGGACATAGCTACTAAAGCGCCAGAAAGCTCTGTATTTGTTCTATCCCCAGAGCCGTCTCGCTTTCCTTGTAACCCTGGCAGTTTAGACAACACCTCTGTGAGGGTATTAGTCATAACCGCCGCCATGTCTTGTAAGGTAAACGCATTGGACGCGCCAGATGTACTTGGCGTCACTTGAGCGGGAGATATAGGTTCTGACACATGGGGAGAGCTAGGTGGTTTAACCTCCCTTTTGTCAGTCTGAGAAACCTCTGGTGATAAATCTTTAAATGCCATAATATGGTCTTTATAACTTATAGAAATATCAGTACATTTGGTACACATTCTAAGAGGGGGTTCCACAATGGCTTCTAAACATAATGAACAAGGAGTTTCCTCTATGTCAGACATGTTTAACAGACTAGTAATGAGACCAGCAAGCTTGGAAAACACTTTAATAAATGTGAAACAGTAAATAAACAAAAACGGTACTGTGCTTTTAAGAGAAAAAAACTACCACATAAACTGCAAAACAGTGTTAAAAAGTAGTAAACTCTACGAAATTTTTACAGTGTGTATAAGGGACTAAATGGATGATTAACCCCTTAGGCCCCAAACCGGATTTAAAAAACGTTAAAACCGTTAATAAACAGTCAAACACACTGCCACAGCTCTGCTGTGGCTCCTACCTGCCCTTAAACACGATTTTTGAAGGAAAAAAACCCTCTATAGTGGTCCTAGGTGCCAGAGGACTTCTTTAGGGAAGTTGGATGTCTCAATCTGAATATCAACTGCGCATTTAGAGCGCAAAAATAGGCCCCTCCCACCATGCAATCGATGTCAGAGGGCCTTAAAAAAGTACTCCTAGTAGTAATCTGACTAGCCATGTGGAAAACTAGGCCCCAAATAAAGATTTATCACCCTCAGAGAAAAAACTTTTTTCTATAAACCATACAAACGTTTTGACACCAAGTAATATGAGTATTAACATGAATATTACCCTTTTTTGTAAGCATGAACCCAGTCGTTGTTAAATCACTGCATCAGGCTTACCTCAAATATACAAGGCTCTGTCAGCATTTTCTAGACCTTATCTCTCTAGAAACAAATATACTGAACATACCTCAAAGAAGGTAATCTGCAAACCGTCCCCCCAACTGAAGTTTTCTTTCCATACTCTTCAGTTATATGTGAGAACAGCAATGGACCTTAGTTACAAACCGCTAAGATCATCAACCTCCAGGCAGATTCTTCTTCTAATTTCTGCCTGAGAGTAAAACAGTACAACTCCGGTACCGTTTAAAAATAACAAACTCTTGATTGAAGGTAAAAAACTACTCTAAGTCACCACATCTCTCTTACACTTCCTATCTTGTCGAGAGTTGCAAGAGAATGACTGGGGGTGGTAGTTAGGGGAGGAGCTATATAGACAGCTCTGCTGTGGGTGTCCACTTGCCACTTCCTGTTGGGAAGGAGAATATCCCACAAGTAATGGATGAACCCGTGGACTGGATACACCTTTACAAGAGAAATAAACATTAGAAAAAATGTGTACTGTGCCTTTAAGAAAAGAAAAAGTTAACAATTTTTCCAAAATGCACAAAAAACGTTAAATTATTCCCAAATTTAACTTAATATCGTTGGTTAATCCAAAAATTACTGCACCCAGAAGCAAGGGCAGAAATAAGGCTTTAGAAGTACTTATATCGACATGTAGTCAAAAGATAGATAAAAATACACTCTGCACCTCGCAACAGCTCTGCTGTGGCACCTACCTGCCCCCAGGGTACTTCAAATCAAGTTTCCAACCCTTCAGACCAGCTACACAGTCCAGGAGCCACGAGTTACTGTTTGCTGCTGCTAAGCCTGAAGAAATTGTGCCAAAATAGGCTCCGCCCCTTAAGGTCAAAAGTTGGAGTAGGCCCAAACAACACCGCATGGAAATGCAGTTTTGCACTAAAGTAAAAATACACACGCAATATAACCCTCAAGCATAAAACCAATACGTTTTAAGTGCCACAAATAAAAAACATAAAACATTGTTTTTTATATTGTCTCCCATGTCACATAATGCCCAAATATCAACTAATGATAAATATAAAATAGGGACTCCAGTAACACCCCTCTTATTAAAATAGGTTTTACTGCTTACCCCATTCCCATACAGGGAAATAATGCCAGCCAGTTCTGATACACCAAGTCTCCTCAGAAAAAAAGGCTACCCATACCTTAATGCTGCTTGTTGCATGAAACCGCTCTCCACACTGAAGATGTCTCATGGTTACCTTCAGAAGTCTTGTGGGAACCAGCGTGGATCTTAGTTACAAATGCCAAGATTATCAAACCTCAGGGCAGAAATCTTCTTCCATATCCCCGAGGAAAAACAGAATTTATGCTTACCTGATAAATTACTTTCTCCAACGGTGTGTCCGGTCCACGGCGTCATCCTTACTTGTGGGAATATCTCTTCCCCAACAGGAAATGGCAAAGAGTCCCAGCAAAGCTGGCCATATAGTCCCTCCTAGGCTCCGCCCACCCCAGTCATTCGACCGACGGACAGGAGGAAAAATATAGGAGAAACCATATGGTACCGTGGTGACTGTAGTTAGAGAAAATAATTCATCAGACCTGATTAAAAAACCAGGGCAGGCCGTGGACCGGACACACCGTTGGAGAAAGTAATTTATCAGGTAAGCATAAATTCTGTTTTCTCCAACATTGGTGTGTCCGGTCCACGGCGTCATCCTTACTTGTGGGAACCAATACCAAAGCTTTAGGACACGGATGAAGGGAGGGAGCAAATCAGGTTACCTAAACGGAAGGCACCACGGCTTGCAAAACCTTTCTCCCAAAAATAGCCTCAGAAGAAGCAAAAGTATCAAATTTGTAAAATTTGGCAAAAGTGTGCAGTGAAGACCAAGTCGCTGCCTTACATATCTGGTCAACAGAAGCCTCGTTCTTGAAGGCCCATGTGGAAGCCACAGCCCTAGTGGAGTGAGCTGTGATTCTTTCAGGAGGCTGCCGTCCGGCAGTCTCATAAGCCAATCGGATGATGCTTTTAAGCCAAAAGGAAAGAGAGGTAGAAGTCGCTTTTTGACCTCTCCTTTTACCAGAATAGACAACAAACAAAGAAGATGTTTGTCTGAAATCTTTTGTAGCCTCTAAATAGAATTTTAGAGCACAGACTACGTCCAAATTGTGTAACAAACGTTCCTTCTTTGAAACTGGATTCGGACATAAAGAAGGTACAACTATCTCCTGGTTAATATTCTTGTTAGAAACAACCTTTGGAAGAAAACCAGGCTTAGTACGCAAAACCCCCTTATCTGCATGGAACACCAGATAGGGCGGAGAACACTGCAGAGCAGATAACTCTGAAACTCTTCTAGCAGAAGAAATAGCAACCAAAAACAAAACTTTCCAAGATAGTAACTTAATATCTATGGAATGTAAAGGTTCAAACGGAACCCCTTGAAGAACTGAAAGAACTAGATTTAGACTCCAGGGAGGAGTCAAAGGTCTGTAAACAGGCTTGATCCTAACAAGAGCCTGAACAAATGCTTGAACATCTGGCACAGCTGCCAGTCTTTTGTGTAGTAAGACAGATAAAGCAGAGATCTGTCCCTTAAGAGAACTTGCAGATAATCCTTTCTCCAAGCCTTCTTGTAGAAAGGAGAGAATCTTAGGAATTTTTATCTTATTCCATGGGAATCCTTTGGATTCACACCAACAGATATATCTTTTCCATATTTTATGGTAAATTTTTCTAGTTACCGGTTTTCTGGCCTGAACCAGAGTATCTATCACAGAATCTGAAAACCCACGCTTTGATAGAATCAAGCGTTCAATCTCCAAGCCGTCAGCTGGAGGGAGACCAGATTTGGATGTTCGAATGGACCCTGAACAAGAAGGTCCTGTCTCAAAGGTAGCTTCCATGGTGGAACCGATGACATATTCACCAGGTCTGCATACCAAGTCCTGCGTGGCCACGCAGGAGCTATCAAGATCACCGAGGCCCTCTCCTGTTTGATCCTGGCTACCAGCCTGGGAATGAGAGGAAACAGTGGAAATACATAAGCTAGGTTGAAGGTCCAAGGTGCTACTAGTGCATCTACTAGAGTCGCCTTGGGATCCCTGGATCTGGACCCGTAGCAAGGAACCTTGAAGTTCTGACGAGACGCCATCAGATCCATGTCTGGAATGCCCAATAATTGAGTTAGTTGGGCAAAGATCTCCGGGTGGAGTTCCCACTCCCCCGGATGGAATGTCTGACGACTCAGATAATCCGCTTCCCAGTTTTCCACACCTGGGATGTGGATCGCAGATAGGTGGCAGGAGTGATCCTCCGCCCATTGAATTATTTTGGTCACTTCTTTCATCGCCAGGGAACTCCTTGTTCCCCCCTGATGATTGATATACGCAACGGTCGTCATGTTGTCTGATTGGAATCTTATGAATCTGGCCTTTGCTAGCTGAGGCCAAGCCCTGAGAGCATTGAAGATCGCTCTCAGTTCCAGAATGTTTATCGGGAGAAGAGACTCTTCCCGAGACCATAGTCCCTGAGTTTTCAGGGATTCCCAGACCGCGCCCCAGCCCACTAGACTGGCGTCGGTCGTGACAATGACCCACTCCAGTCTGCGGAAGCTCATTCCCTGGGATAGTCCAGGGTCAGCCACCAACGGAGTGAATCTCTGGTCTTCTGATCTACTTGAATCATTGGAGACAAGTCTGTATAGTCCCCATTCCACTGTTTGAGCATGCACAGTTGTAATGGTCTTAGATGAATTCGTGCAAAAGGAACTATGTCCATTGCTGCAACCATCAACCCTACTACTTCCATGCACTGCGCTATGGAAGGACGTGGAACAGAATGAAGAACTTGACAAGTGCTTAGAAGTTTTGACTTTCTGACCTCTGTCAGAAAAATCCTAATTTCTAAGGAATCTATTATTGTTCCCAAGAAGGGAACTCTTGTTGACGGAGACAGAGAACTTTTTTCTATGTTCACCTTCCATCCGTGTAATCTGAGAAAGGCCAGAACGATGTCTGTATGAGCCTTTGCTTTTGACAGGGACGACGCTTGTATTAGAATGTCGTCCAAGTATGGTACTACTGCAATGCCCATCGGTCTTAGAACCGCTAGAAGGGACCCTAGTACCTTTGTGAAAATCCTTGGAGCAGTGGCTAACCCGAATGGGAGGGCCACAAACTGGTAATGTTTGTCCAGAAAGGCGAACCTTAGGAACTGATGATGTTCTTTGTGGATAGGAATATGTAGGTACGCATCCTTTAGATCCACGGTAGTCATAAATTGACCTTCCTGGATAGTGGGTAGAATCGTTCGAATGGTTTCCATCTTGAACGATGGTACCCTGAGAAATTTGTTTAGGATCTTCAAATCCAAAATTGGTCTGAAAGTTCCCTCTTTTTTGGGAACTACGAACAGATTTGAATAAAATCCCATTCCTTGTTCCTTTATTGGAACTGGGTGTATCACTCCCATCTTTAACAGGTCTTCTACACAATGTAAGAACGCCTGTCTCTTTATTTGGTTTAAGGATAAGTGAGACATGTGGAACCTTCCCCTTGGGGGTAGTTCCCTGAATTCCAGAAGATAACCCTGAGAAACTATTTCTAGTGCTCAGGGATCCTGAACATCTCTTGTCCAAGCCTGAGCAAAGAGAGAGAGTCTGCCCCCCACTAGATCCGGTCTCGGATCGGGGGCTACTCCTTCATGCTGTTTTGTTAGCAGCAGCAGGCTTCTTGGCCTGCTTACCCTTGTTCCAGCCTTGCATAGGCTTCCAGGCTGGTTTGGGCTGTGAGGCATTACCCTCTTGCTTAGAGGTTGCAGAATTAGAGGCCGGTCCGTTCCTGAAATTGCGAAAGGAACGAAAATTAGACTTATTCTTGGCCTTGAAAGGCCTATCTTGAGGAAGGGCGTGGCCCTTTCCCCCAGTGATGTCTGAGATAATCTCTTTCAATTCTGGTCCAAATAGAGTTTTACCTTTGAAAGGGATGTTAAGCAATTTTGTCTTGGATGATACATCCACTGACCAAGACTTTAGCCAAAGCGCTCTGCGCGCCACAATTGCAAGCCCTGAATTTTTCGCCGCTAATCTAGCTAATTGCAAAGCGGCATCTAAAATAAAAGAGTTAGCCAACTTAAGTGCGTGAACTCTGTCCATAACCTCCTCATATGGAGTCTATCTACTGAGCGACTTTTCTAGTTCCTCGAACCAGAACCACGCTGCTGTAGTGACAGGAACAATGCACGAAATGGGTTGTAGAAGGTAACCTTGCTGTACAAAAATCTTTTTAAGCAAACCTTCCAATTTTTTATCCATAGGATCTTTGAAAGCACAACTATCCTCGATAGGAATAGTAGTGCACTTGTTTAGAGTAGAAACTGCCCCCTCGACCTTAGGGACTGTCTGCCATAAGTCCTTTCTGGGGTCGACCATAGGAAATAATTTCTTAAATATAGGGGGGGGGGGGAACAAAAGGTATGCCGGGCTTCTCCCACTCCTTATTCACTATGTCTGTCACCCGCTTGGGTATAGGAAAAGTGTCGGGGTGCACCGGAATCTCTAGAAACTTGTCCATCTTGCATAATTTCTCTGGAATGACCAAGTTGTCACAATCATCCAGAGTAGATAACACCTCCTTAAGCAGTGCGCGGAGATGCTCTAATTTAAATGTCACAACATCAGGTTCAGCTTGTTGAGAAATTTTTCCTGAATCTGAAATTTCCCCATCTGACAAAACCTCCCTCATGGCCACTTCAGATTGGTGTGAGGGAATGACAGAACAATTATCATCAGCGCCCTCCTGCTCTTCAGTGTTTAAAACAGCAATCGCGCTTTCTCTGATATGCAGGCATTTTGGATAAAATATTTGCTATGGAGTTATCCATTACAGCCGTCAATTGTTGCATGGTAATAAGCATTGGCGCGCTAGATGTACTAGGGGCCTCCTGCGTGGGCAAAACTGGTGTAGACACAGTAGGAGATGATGTAGTATCATGTCTACTCCCCTCATCTGAGGAATCATCTTGGGCAATTTCATTATCTGTGGCAGTACTGTCCTTACTTTGTTTGGACGCTATGGCACAATTATCACTCAAATTTAAATGGGGAGACACATTGGCTTTCATACATATAGAACATAGCTTATCCGAAGGCACAGACATGTTAAACAGGCGTAAACTTGTCAATAAAGCACAAAAAACGTTTTAAAACAAAACCGTTACTGTCTCTTTAAATTTTAAACAGAAACACTTTATTACTGAATATGTGAAAAAGTATGAAGGAATTGTTCAAAAATTACCAAAATTTCACCACAGTGTCTTAAAGCATTAAGAGTATTGCACACCAATTTTCAGAGCTTTAACCCTTAAAATAACGGAACCGGAGCCGTTTACAAATTTAACCCCTATACAGTCCCAGCTACAGCCTTTGCTGAGACCTAACCAAGCCCAGAGGGGAATACGATACCAAATGACGCCTTCTAGAAACTTTTCCAGCTACTTTCAGATCCTCACACATGCATCTGCATGTCTTGCTCTCAAAAACAACTGCGCAGTAATGGCGCGAAAATGAGGCTCAGCCTACAACTGGGAAGGCCCTCCCTGACTGGAAAAGGTGTCTAACATAGTGCCTGCCGTTAAAAAACGTTCCAAGTTTATAAATGTGAATTATCAGCATAAACATGTATAAAATGTCCAAATAAAGCAATCGATTAGCCCATAAAAATGTCTACCAGTTTTATAGCCCATATTAAGCCCTTTATTCTGTTTGAGACTAAGAAAATGGCTTACCGGTCCCCATGAGGGGAAATGACAGCCTTCCAGCTTTACACAGTCTTGTTAGAAATATGGCTAGTCATATGGCTAGTCATACCTTAAGCAGAAAAGTCTGCTAACTGTTTCCCCCAACTGAAGTTACTTCATCTCAACAGTCCTATGTGGAAACAGCAATCGATTTAGTTACTGTCTGCTAAAATCATCTTCCTCTCACAAACAGAAATCTTCATCCTTTTCTGTTTCAGAGTAAATAGTACATACCAGCACTATTTTAAAATAACAAACACTTGATAGAAGAATAAAAAACTACATTTAAACACCAAAAACTCTTAACCATCTCCGTGGAGATGTTGCCTGTGCAACGGCAAAGAGAATGACTGGGGTGGGCGGAGCCTAGGAGGGACTATATGGCCAGCTTTGCTGGGACTCTTTGCCATTTCCTGTTGGGGAAGAGATATTCCCACAAGTAAGGATGATGCCGTGGACCGGACACACCAATGTTGGAGAAATAGTACGCACCGGTACCATTTAAAATAAAAAACTTCTTGATTGAAGAAACTAAAACTAACACCTCACTTTACCATGTCTTCCTAGTATAACACAGGAGAGAATGACTGGGGGTGGAGGGGAAGGGAGGGGCTATATATATACAGCTCTGCTGTGGTGCTCTTTGCCACTTCCTGTCAGCAGGAGGTTAATATCCCACAAGTAAGGATGAAATCAGTGGACTCTTCATATCTTTGTAAAAGAAATAAGCTTAACACTGCTGCAGACCGTGGGCATTTTCTGAAGATGCCATCAAAGCAAGAACTAATCCAAGCTACTTTGTGTGTTAGTGAGCAGTAAAATATGACATCAAGGAGAACATGAACTCCAGCAGCAACATGCAAAAGCAACATAAAAGCATTACTTAGCAGGCAGCCAAGCTGTTGAGTAACATAATTTACCTGTGGCTATTAACCCTTTCGTGACAGGGTTAAAGTGCCTACATCAGAACAACTGTTCCGATGTAGACAAATTGAAACTATGCGATTGTGCATACGATCGCAAGATTTCAATTATTGGATTGCATCTGGGGGGCGTCCCTACAATCATAGGAACGCCTTCCAGACCGCGATTAAATCCTTTAAGCACAGAAGGCTTCAGGACAGCCGTTAGATATGACGTTCTATTCCGTCATAATGGCTTTAAAGCCCAGTCTAATTATGACGGAATAGAACGTCATAACGGCTTTAAAAGGTTAAAGGCTATAACTGAAATATTTTTACTGAATATTTGAATGTGCTAAGACCACCCCTAAAAACAGATTATGAAACCACGGAAGTAATGAGTAATGCCTTTGCTTTTCCATTGTATCCATCTTAAGTTCTGCCTTAAGCAATCTTCTAGCCCAAACTATATGACAAGCAGATATATCATTCTGATGCTTCTTAACACTCACAAAACTTGAAAGAGAACAAAAATGCATAGAGTAATGTATATAACCTGAGCAAACAGAAGGAGAAAAACAAAATGAATAGTTGGACAAGACCAAATTAGGAAAATCTCTAAATAAAAGATTTGGGTTAGAAAACCCTGCAAGCCCAAAAGTCTTTACTCATTAACCTTTTGTTGATTATGGAGAAGCCTCACAATCACACACTGCCCCTTCAAGTGTTTCCTGTCTTTCTCAGTAAATGTAAATTCCTTTAGATGTCTCCATAAAAGTGTTTAAAAAGCATATGATCTCATTGTGTCCTGGAACAAAAGCTAAGAAATCAATCCATCACTAACAGCACAGAATTGCATGAGTTGGAGAGAAAACAAGTAGTTTCAGAGAAAACTTGGGGAGTGAGAATTCTCACTACACTGACACAGTCTAATATAATATACATGGAATGAACCAAAATAGTTTCATGTGTAGGGCAGTATGCATAAAAGGGCTTGGTTATAAGCAACCTTGAAAGAGGATGAACAGCATCTTAAAGGGACACTCTACTCCAGAATTGTTTTTGTTTAAAAAGATAGATAATCCCTTTATTACCCATTCTCCTGTTTTGCCTAACCAACACAGTTATATTAATATACTTTTTACCTCTGTAATTACCTTGTATCTAAGCCTTTGCAGACTGCCCCCTTATTTCAGTTCTTTTGACAGACTTACATTAAGCCAATCAGTGCCGTCTCATTTATAACTCCATGGGCGTGGTCACAATGTTATCTGTATGGCACACATTAAATAACGCCCTCTAGCTGTGAAAAACTGCCAAAAACATTAAAATAAGGGTGGGCCTTCAAGGGCTTAGAAATTAGCATATGAGCCTACCTAGGTTTAGCTTTCAAACAACAAAGAATACCAAGAGAACAAAACAAATTTGATGATAAAAGTGAATTGGAAAGTTGTTTAAAATTGCATTCCCTATCTGAATCGTGAAAGTTTAATTTTGACTAGACTGTCCCTTTAAATAAACAGGAAACTAGGCGCTGAATACTGTAACCAAAGGGATTGAAAAGGATATCAGCATTTATGCTCACTTTGTTTTCCCCCCAAGATCCAATAAAATGATCTGTATTTTCTTTTAATATAAAAAAATATATATGGTTGGATCATTTGGATTAAAGGGATACTAAACCCAAATGTTTTCTTTCCTGATTCAGAGAGAGCATGCAATTTTAAACAACTTTCTAATTTACTCCTATTATCATTTTTCTTCGTACTCTTGGTATCTTTATTTGAACAGCAGGAATAAAAGCTTAGGAGCCGGACAATTTTTTGTTCAGCACCTGGGTAGCGCTTGCAGATTGGTGGCTAAATGTAACCACCAATCAACAAGCACTATTCAGGATGCTGAACCAACAATGGGCCGGATCTTAAACTTTCATTCCTGTTTTTTCAAATAAAGATACCAAGAAAACGAAGAAAAATTGATAATAGGGGTAACTTAAAAAGTTGCTTAAAATTGCATGTTCTCTCCGAAAAATAAAAGAAAAAAATTGGGTTTTGTATCCCTTTAACTACAGTAACATTCAATTAATACTACAAATATGTAGTACTCCAAAAAAATAAGCAATAGTGACAGTTATGAGGGGAATAGATGCAGCTCTGTTTGTTGTGGAAAGAATGATGCTGATCAAAACTTCATTCACTTTGAGTGTTTTCATCACGTGAGTGTAAAATAATGTAACTTACTAAAAACATGATGCGTCTTACTGTGTTATTAAAGCTTCCTCCGAATTCCATGGAGGCAGACAACTAACTTGTAAAATCATTTTAAAATGGGTGTATGAACTAATAGAAAAACGTTTGGAGAACCTTAACTTGTTTAAAAAACAGAATTTATGCTTACATGATAAATTACTTTCTCTTACGTTATATCCAGTCCACGGATTCATCCTTACTTGTGGGATATTCTCATTCCCTACAGGAAGTGGCAAAGAGAGCACACAGCAGAGCTGTCCATATAGCTCCCCCTCAGGCTCCGCCCCCTCAGTCATTCGACCGACGGTTAGGAGAAAAAGGAGAAACCATAGGGTGCAGTGGTGACTGTAGTTTTACAAAAAATAAATTTGAACCTGACTTAAGTGCCAGGGCGGGCCGTGGACTGGATACACCGTAAGAGAAAGTAATTTATCAGGTAAGCATAAATTCTGTTTTCTCTTACATGGTGTATCCAGTCCACGGATTCATCCTTACTTGTGGGATACCAATACCAAAGCTTTAGGACACGGATGAAGGGAGGGAACAAGTCAGGTAACCTAAACGGAAGGCACCACTGCTTGCAAAACCTTTCTCCCAAAAATAGCCTTCGAAGAAGCAAAAGTATCGAATTTGTAAAATTTGGCAAAAGTATGCAGTGAAGACCAAGTCGCTGCCTTACAAATCTGTTCTACAGAAGCCTCATTCTTGAAAGCCCATGTGGAAGCCACAGCTCTGGTGGAATGAGCTGTAATACGTTCAGGAGGCTGCTTACCAGCAGTCTCATAAGCCAATCGGATGATGCTTTTCAGCCAGAAGGAAAGAGAGGTAGCAGTCGCTTTCTGACCTCTCCTCTTACCAGAATAGATAACAAACAAGGAAGATGTTTGTCTGAAATCTTTAGTTGCTTGCAAATAGAATTTCAAAGCACGAACCACATCAAGATTGTGTAATAATCATTCCTTCTTAGAAACTGGATTAGCACACAGAGAAGGAACAATAATTTCCTGGTTAATATTCTTATTAGAAACAACTTTCGGAAGAAAACCAGGTTTGGTACGCAAAACAACCTTATCTGCATGGAACACCAGATAGGGTGAATTACACTGCAAAGCAGACAATTCAGAAACTCTTCGAGCAGAAGAAATAGCTACCAAAAACAAAACCTTCCAAGATAATAACTTAATATCTATGGAATGTAAAGGTTCAAACGGAACTCCTTGAAGAACTGAAAGAACTAAATTAAGACTCCATGGAGGAGCCACAGGTTTATAGACAGGCTTGATTCTCACTAAAGCCTGTGCAAACGCCTGAACGTCTGGTACTGCTGCCAGACGCTTGTGTAACAGGATAGACAGAGCAGATATCTGTCCCTTTAAGGAACTAGCTGACAAACCTTTCTCCAATCCTTCTTGGAGAAAGGACAATTTCCTGGGAATCCTAACTTTACTCCATGAGTAACCCTTGGATTTACACCAACAAAGATATTTCCGCCATATCTTATGATAAATTTTCCTGGTGACAGGCTTTCTGGCCTGGATCAGAGTATCGATAACTGATTCAGAGAACCCACGCTTAGCTAGAATTAAGCGTTCAATCTCCAAGCAGTCAGTTGCAGAGAAACTAGATTTGGATGCTTGAATTGACCCTGTATTAGAAGATCCTGCCTCAATGGCAGCTTCCATGGTGGAACAGATGACATGTCCACTAGGTCTGCATACCAAGTCCTGCGTGGCCACGCAGGCGCTATCAGAATTACCGAAGCCTTCTCCTGTTTGATTCTGGCTACTAGCCGAGGGAGAAAGGGAAACGGTGGAAAAACATAAGCTAGACTGAAGGACCAAGGCACTACTAGAGCATCTATCAATGCCGCCTTGGGGTCCCTGGACCTGGATCCGTAAAGAGGAAGTTTGGTGTTCTGACGAGACGCCATCAGATCCAATTCCGGAATGCCCCATAGCTGGGTCATCTGAGCAAAAACCTCCGGGTGGAGTTCCCACTCCCCCGGGTGAAAAGTCTGACGACTCAGAAAATCCGCCTCCCAGTTGTCTACTCCTGGGATGTGAATTGCAGATAGATGGCAGGAGTGATCCTCCGCCCATTTGATGATCTTGGTTACCTCCTTCATCGCTAGGGAACTCTTTGTTCCTCCCTGATGATTGATGTACGCTACAGTCGTGATGTTGTCCGACTGAAATCTGATGAATTTGACCTCCGCTAGCTGAGGCCAAGCCTGGAGCGTATTGAATATCGCTCTCAGTTCCAAAATGTTTATCGGGAGAAGAGACTCTTCCCGAGACCATAGGCCCTGAGCTTTCAGGGAGTCCCAGACCGCACCCCAGCCTAACAGACTGGCATCGGTCGTTACAATGATCCACTCTGGTCTGCGGAAGCACATTCCTTGAGACAGGTGATCCTGAGACAACTACCAGAGAAGAGAGTCTCTGGTTTTCTGGTCCATTTGTATTTGAGGAGACAAATCTGCATAATCCCCATTCCACTGTTTAAGCATGCACAGTTGCAGTGGTCTGAGATGAATTCGGGCAAAAGGGACAACGTCCATTGCCGCAACCATTAACCCGATTACCTCCATGCACTGAGCCACCGAAGGCCGAGGAATGGAATGAAGAACTCGGCAAGTAGTTAAAAGCTTTGACTTCCTGACCTCCGTCAGAAATATTTTCATTTCTACCGAGTCTATTAGTGTTCCCAGGAAGGGAACCCTTGTGAGCGGGGACAGAGAACTTTTTTCTACGTTCACCTTCCACCCGTGAGACCTTAGAAAGGCCAGAACAATGTCCGTATGAGCCTTGGCTCTGTGAAAAGACGACGCCTGTATTAAGATGTCGTCTAGGTAAGGTGCTACTGCAATGCCCCGCGGCCTTAGTACCGCTAGAAGGGACCCCAGCACCTTTGTGAATATTCTGGGAGCGGTGGCCAATCCGAAAGGAAGGGCCACAAACTGGTAATGCTTGTCCAGAAAGGCGAACCATAGGAACTGATGATGATCTTTGTGGATAGGAATATGTAGGTACGCATCCTTTAGATCCACGGTAGTCATATATTGACCTTCCTGGATCATCGGTAAGATTGTCCGAATGGTTTCCATTTTGAATGATGGAACTCTGAGGAATTTGTTTAGAATTTTCAGATCCAGGATTGGCCTGAAAGTTCCTTCCTTTTTGGGAACTACAAACAGGTTTGAGTACAAGCCCAGTCCTTGTTCTGCAATTGGAACTGGGTGTATCACTCCCATCTTTAGAAGATCTTCTACACAGCGTAAGAACGCCTGTTTCTTTGTCTGGTCTGAAGACAAACGAGACACGTGGAACCTTCCCCTTGGAGCAGAGTCCTTGAATTCTAGAAGATACCCCTGAGCAACAATTTCTAATGCCCAGGGATCTGGAACATCTCTTGCCTGAGCAAAGAGAGAAAGTCTGCCCCCTACTAGATCCGGTCCCGGATCGGGGGCTACCCCTTCATGCTGTCTTGGTAGCAGCCGCAGGCTTCTTGGCCTGTTTACCCTTATTCCAGCCCTGCAAGGGTTTCCAGGTTGCTTTGGGCTGTGAAGCGTTACCCTCTTGCTTTGCGGCAGCAGAGGTTGAGGCAGGTCCGCTCCTGAAGTTGCGAAAGGAACGAAAATTAGCCTTGTTTTTGGCCTTAAAGGGACAGTATACTGTAAAATAGTTATTCCCTTAATGTGTTTACAATTGCTTTTTTTACCAACTGCAAAGTAAAAAATGTATGAAAATTAGCTTTTTAAGGTTTATTTCTGTATATTAAAGCTCTGATTTTGTGTTTTGAAGCCACAGCCTAATAAAATAGGTTGAGCTTGTAGGTATAATCAGATCTCATTACTGTATCACATTGTGCACATATACCTGCTTCTTTATCTTATATCTGTCCTTAAAACAATCACCAATACTTTGAGAGAACAATGGAAAATCAACATTGTATTACCTTATCTCAGCTTTATCACACTGGGAGTGTAATTTCTTCTGCTGGCTGTGTTTACAAAGCTTATCTATAGCTGGTACGCGCGGCCACAAACTTTCAGAATAGGTGGGGATACCACATGCTAAATTAACAATTTCAAATGCCAATATAAGAGTAAAGGAGCAACTTGTAAACAATTTAATACACTCCAGCAGGTAAAGTGGATCATTAGGAACAAATTAAAGGGGAGAACATTTTTGAGTAAACTGTCCCTTTAAACGGTCTATCCTGCGGAAGGGCATGGCCCTTTCCCCCAATGATATCCACAATAATTTCTTTCAACTCGGGACCGAAAAGGGTCTTTCCCTTGAAAGGAATGTTTAGTAACTTTGTTTTGGACGACACGTCAGCCGACCATGATTTAAGCCAAAGCGCTCTTCGCGCCATAATGGCAAAACCAGAATTTTTCGCCGCTAACTTAGCTAATTGGAAGGCGGCATCTGTGATAAAAGAATTAGTTAGCTTTAAAGCATGAATTCTATCCATGACTTCGTCATATGAAGTCTCCCTCTGGAGCGACTCTTCCAGCGCCTCAAGCCAAAAAGCCGCTGCAGTAGTTACAGGAATAATGCAGGCAATTGGTTGAAGAAGGAAACCTTGCTGAACAAACATTTTCTTCAGCAAACCTTCCAATTTATCCATAGGATCTTTGAAAGCACAACTGTCTTCTATTGGAATGGTTGTGCGCTTGGCGAGAGTTGAAACTGCTCCCTCAACCTTAGGGACCGTCTGCCACACGTCCCGCCTGGGGTCATTTATGGGGAACATTTTCTTAAAGATAGGGGGGGGGGGAACAAAGGGTACACCTGGTCTCTCCCATTCCCTAGTCACAATATCCGCCACCCTCTTCGGTATCGGAAAAGCATCAGTGTATACAGGGACTTTTACACAATTTTTCTGGGACCACCATGGGGTCAAAATCATCCAGCGTAGCTAAAACCTCCTTAAGCAGTACGCGGAGGTGTTCCAGCTTAAATTTAAACGCTAAGACATCTGATTCTGCCCGCTGAGAAACTTTTCCTGTGTCAGGAATTTCTACTTCGGACAGCCCCTCCCTCACTGCCACTTCTGAGTGTTGTGAGGGTACAACGGATAGATCATCCAAAGCCTCTGATTGCTCATCCTCTGTTCTTAAAACTGAGCTATCACGTTTTTTTGGAAAAACTGGCAGTTTGGATAGAAAAGCTGCAAGGGAATTATCCATGACTGCTGCTAATTGTTGTAATGTAATAGGGCCCAATGTGCAAGAGGTACTGGGCAACGCTTGCGCGGGCGTAACTGGTGTCGACACATGGGGAGAGGAAGGAGGACTATCCTCGTTACCTTCCATCAAAGAATTATCTTGGGCTACATTTTTAAGTGTCACTGCATGGTCTTTAAAATGTTTAGAAACCTTAGCACACTTTAAACACAAATGTAAAGGGGGTACCGCCATGGCAATTAAACATATAGAACAGGGTCTATCTGTAGGCTCAGACATGTTAAACAGACTTAGACAGCACTCAAATACAGTAAAATACCATTTTTGAAAAAACGGTACTGTGCCTTTAAATAATAAAAAGCGCACACTTTTTTTACTAAAACTCAAAAAAACATCCAATCTTTATGAAATTTTCACCATATGATCCTAATGCTTTGAAATGATTGCACAGTAAATTTCAAGACAATTAACCCCTTATTGCCCAAACCAGAGCAAATTAAAGCAGACCACCGGTTTAACAAGCTACAGCACCATGCCACAGTCTCTGCTGTGGCCCTACCTTCCTTGGGGATTAGTTTTGGATGATGAAAATAAGCCTCTCTGGAGTCCTTCTAGCAATCTCTGGGCTCTGCACATGAAGCTGCATGAAGCTGTCTTGCAAAAGAGCTGCGCAACTGAGGCGCGAAAATTAGGCCCCCTCCCTCATCACTCCGGAGTTGTGGGGCCTTCCCAAGCCAAAATAGGTGTCTAAAGATATGCCGGGCATAATAAAACCCCAAAAAGTGTTCCAAACGTAATAAACACTTGTACAAATATCAGATTATAGTAATAAAATAATCTATTTCCCCATAACAGTGTCCACCAGTGATTTAAGCCCTTTAACTAAGCCATCCTTCTATACTGAGTCTCAGAATATGGCTTACCTTCCCACATGGGGATTCCTGTCAGTCTTCTAGCATTACCAAGTCTTGTTAGAAAAAAAGTGACTGAGCATACCTTAAGCAGTTAAGCCTGCAAACTGTTCCCCCCCAACTGAAGTTCTCCGGTACTCAACAGTCCTGTGTGGGAACAGCAATGGATTTTAGTTACAACATGCTAAAATCTTTTTCCTCTCAGCAGAAATCTTCATCACTTTCTGCCTCAGAGTAAATAGTACAAACCGGCACTATTTTAAAATAACAAACTGAAGAATTGAAGAAATTGAAGATTGAAGAAATAAAAACTACAAATCTAACACCACATTCACTTTACCCTCCCGTGGAGATGCTACTTGTTAGAGCGGCAAACAGAATGACTGGCAGGGGGGGGGAACCTGAGGGGGAGCTATATGGACAGCTCTGCTGTGTGCTCTCTTTGCCACTTCCTGTAGGGAATGAGAATATCCCACAAGTAAGGATGAATCCGTGGACTGGATACACCATGTAAGAGAAATAGAGAAAGCTTATAAAACTAGAACAGAGCACTATAATTAAGAATGCATCATTTTTAGTCACTGGTGCACTAGAATTATGAGCTTTGAAAAACAAAGTTTTGCATTAAATCGAGAAGAAAACAAGTCTAGGGCTATTTAATAGATTTTCAAATTCTAATAATGTTTCTTCACAAAAGGTGAGGTGAGAGAGAGACTGCGATACATACATATAATAATTATGCAAAACAAAATTCACTTTACTTTTAGAAACAAGAGACAATACAGGTTTTCATGCTTTATGTTTATTTTGTAGCAGGGCTTGAATGGTAAAGAAGATGGCATCACGTTGTCCTTGTTCATTACCTGCAACAGAATCTAGATAAATGTTAAAACAAACATGACACAACTAGAAAGCCTATGATACTTACCAACCAAGATGAACCTGACACATTAAAAGCAAGATTGAATATATTAAATGAAAAGTTAGTATGCAAAACTATTCTGGTTTTAAATTACTGAAGAGAGTTCTAAGCATTTTTTATTATTGCACATTTAATCAGTGTTAAGGAGCATACTGGCCATTAAAAATGTTTTCATGCAGCGATGGGCAGCAATTTTAAATATATATGTATACAAATATATACATTTATACAAATATATACATATATATTTATGTGTGTATATGTGTATATAAAGTACAAAAAGGTAAAGTGTAATATCCGTTAAAGATACAATAATCCCAATAACTTGGAAAAAATATACTGGTATCATTCCAGGCTTCAGGCCTTGCACCTCAAAACTCCAACATCCCCATTCCAAATGTCAGCTGGGTGGTCAAATAATACCTTTATCCACAAGGTTGTCACTCCAGTGCGTCTTACATCCCAAAGTGCCAATGCCGGTTACTCACATCAAACAACAAGTGCCTCCGTTTCACTTACGGACCGGGTACAGACCCCTCAATGCATACTTTCATGGTATGTGACTCCGGCTGAATCTCTGAGCGGCTGACGGCACCGATGTGATGTCATCAAACGGACTACGGGGGAGGAGAAGGAACGGCTCGGCTCCAAACAGCCACTAGAGCAGCAATACAGGACCCGGCTGGTCAATGTAAGGAGAAATGAAAGAACGGTTCTGCTTGTATAAAATTAATCTTTATTCACAAAAAAGCTATTTGGTGCTGCGTCCTCCTTGATAGTTTGTTATATGGAATCTTCCTACTGCTTTTAATTTCTTTGTGAATAAAAGCTAATTTTTATACAAGCAGGACTGTTCTTTCATTTATATGTGTATATACACATAGTAACACATAAATACATATGTTATAAGCATATACATATATATTTACAGGGAACACACAGTTCCCATAGACTGCTATGTAAAGGCACTTTTCAGTGTCATTTTACTTCTAACACCCTACACCCGCCTCTTATAACTGCTTCAATGCAGTTACTTTATTAAAAAAATAAAGATGCTACTATTTTTATTTTTAAATAAAGATTACTACACTGAAATTTGGGGGCAATTGAGGGACAATTAGAAAACTAACCAGAGGTCTGACCTCTGGTTAATTTTCTGGGCGCCAATTGCTACAGGGAGCTTGCGGTAGCATTAACCAGCCACTTGTAATGGCTGGTTATTTATTGCGCGCCCTTCAATGGGCAAATTTGCCCATTTACAGGTGAGCAATAAATTAGCGCTTCATTTGTAATCTAGCCCTTTGTAAAGTAAATCAGTTTCATGTACAATGTTCATTTAAATTTGAAAACACTACTGATTTTCTGTAATATTAAAATTTCTACTACAAGGCGCCTGCGTAGTCTGCACATGTGCAATGGGCTCTCATAGAAAACAGCTTTTGTATAGCAGTGAATGGCTCAGCTGATGCTTCCTCTGACTACTTTCATTTAGAAAAGAGCAAACTTTTAACCCTTTACGATTGAAGCTAGAAATGAAATACAAAATAAACACATTTCTATATGTTGGCTCATATATTTGTTAACGGGACATGAAACCCATAATTTCTCTTTCATGATTCATATAGATCATACAATATTAAACTACTTTCCAATTTACTTCTAGTATCTAATTTGTTTTGTTCTCTTGGTACCCTTTGTTGAAGCAGTCGTAATGTACTACTGGGAGTTAGCTGAAAGCCAATGACAAGAGATAGATATGTGCAACCACCAATCGGCAGCTTCTGAACTTACCTAGGTATATTTTTCAACAAAGGATACAAAAAGAAACAAATATTAAATAGAAATAAATTAGACAGTTATTTAAAATTGTGTCGTCTGAGTTATGAAAGAAAAAAAATTGTGATTTATGTCGTCTTAACATTGGCGAGAGAGCTCTTCTCCAGGGTCAATGGACAGAAATTGACCACTGTCCTCTACCACCATAAAGGAGGCTTCCCCTATTCTTAGCAAATTCCTTGCTGGGACAGACTAGGGAAGGAAGGAAGATTCCCAACACATTCCTGTTTCAATACAGAGTTTAGCTGAAAAACTGAATTTATGCTAACCTGATAAATTTCTTTCTCTTGTGATGTATCGAGTCCACGGATTCATCCATACTTGTGGGATATTCTCCTTCCTTACAGGAAGTGGCAAAGAGAGCACCCACAGCAGAGCTGTCTATATAGCTCCTCCCTTAGCTCCACCCCCCAGTCATTCGACCGAAGGCTAGGAAGAAAAAGGAGAAACTATAGGGTGCAGAGGTGACTGAAGTTTTTTAAATAAAAATATACTACCTGTCTTAAATAAACAGGGCGGGCCGTGGACTCGATACATCACAAGAGAAAGAAATTTATCAGGTAAGCATAAATTCGGTTTTCTCTTGTAAGATGTATCGAGTCCACGGATTCATCCATACTTGTGGGATACCAATACCAAAGCTTTAGGACACGGATGAAGGGAGGGACCAGACAGGTACCTTAAACGGAAGGCACCACTGCTTGTAGAACCCTTTCTCCCAAAAATAGCCTCCGAAGAAGAAAAAGTATAAAATTTGGAAAATTAGGAAAAAGTATGAAGCGAAGACCAAGTCGCCGCCTTACAAATCTGTTCAACAGAAGCCTCATTTTTAAAAGCCCATGTGGAAGCCACTGCTCTAGTAGAATGAGTAGTAATTCTTTCAGGAGGCTGCTGGCCAGCAGTCTCATAAGCCTCATCAGCCAAAAAGAAAGAGAGGTAGCCGTAGCCTTTTGACCTCTCCGTTTACCAGAATAAACAACAAACAATGAAGATGTTTGACAGAAATCTTTAAATGCTTGTAAGTAGAACTTTAAAGCACGAACCACATCAAGATTGTGCAACAGACGTTCCTTCTTTGATGAAGGATTAGGACACAGTGAAGGAACAACAATTTCCTGATTGATATTCCTATTAGAAACAACTTTAGGAAGGAATCCAGGTTTGGTACGCAAAACCACCTTATCTGCATGGAAAACAAGGTAAGGTGAGTCACACTGTAAAGCAGATAACTCAGAAACTCTTCAAGCCGAAGAGATAGCTACTAAAAACAAAACTTTCCAAGATAGAAGCTTAATATCTATGGAATGCATAGGTTCAAACGGAACCCCTTGAAGAACTTTAAGAACTAAGTTTAGGCTCCATGGCGGAGCAACGGGTTTAAATACAGGCTTGATCCTGACTAAAGCCTGACTAAACGCTTAAACGTCTGGGACATCTGCCAGACGTTTGTGTAAAAGAATAGACAAAGCAGATATCTGTCCTTTTAAGGAACTAGCTGATAATCCCTTCTCCAATCCTTCTTGGAGAAAAGACAAAATTCTAGGAATCCTAATCTTACTCCATGAGTAACCCTTGGATTCACACCAATAAAGATATTTGCGCCAAATCTTATAATAGATTTTCCTGGTGACAGGCTTTCTAGCTTGAATCAGGGTATCAATGACCGACTCAGAGAAACCACGCTTTGATAGAATCAGGCGTTCAATCTCCAAGCAGTTAGACGCAGAGAAATTAGATTTGGATGCTTGAATGGACCTTGGATTAGAAGGTACTGCCTCATTGGCAGAGTCCACGGTGGAACAGATGACATGTCCACTAGGTCTGCATACCAAGTCCTGCGTGGCCACGCAGGTGCTATCAAAATCACAGAAGCTCTCTCCTGCTTGATTCTGGCAACCAGACGTGGGAGGAGAGGAAACGGTGGAAATACATAGGCCAGATTGAAGGACCAGGGCACTGCTAGAGCATCTATCATATTCTATATTTATATATATATATCCAGACATATTGGGAATTTATATTTTTAAACTGTTTTCGTATTGCTGTATAAATAGCAACCACGCTTGCCACCTACAAAGGATTGGACAGTACCGCCGGAGCGGTCTTTTCTTCTATCATCTACGGCCGCAAACAGAACTATCTAAGGACGGTGTCCAGCAACACCAGTACGGTAAACAATTATCAATAGAACTGGAAAAACTGATCGCCATCATAACATCCTATATACGGGACTGATTTATATTAGGATTTACATATCCTTTTTTAAGACATCTGTTAGATACTGTGGTCGCTAATTGTATCCAACAATTAACTATATATGCCCTTGTATTTTATATGTATCTGTTTTTATTTTAGACTAATTTGTCTGTATTATCTATTCAATATTTCGTTATTGGTGCCGGCACCTTCAATACATTATTCCTATTCTTTTTATAAATTAAATCAGTATTGTTATTTTTTACTTGGTATATTTTTATATATATATATATATATATATATATATATATATATATATATATATATATATATATATATATATATATATATAGCCCCATATTTAGTTCACTATTGAGTGTTCCATTTATCATCAAACTACACCACTCGTATCCTTTTGCCCCGAGTAGATAAGAATATTACCAATACTTCTGTAATACACATTTCAACTGATTATTCTCTAAGCTGTTCAGCGCTACCCTTACTCTGTTCTTTTTGTATCCACTGCTAGAGCATCTATCAGTACCGCCTGGGGATCCCGAGACCTGGACCCATAACAAGGAAGCTTGGCGTTCTGACGGGACACCATCAGATCCAATTCTGGTGTGCCCCATAGCTGAGTCAGCTGGGCAAATACCTCCGGATGGAGCTCCCACTCCCCCGGATGAAAAGTCTGACGACTTAGGAAATCCGCCTTCCAGTTCTCTACCCCTGGGATATGGATTGCTGAAAAATGGCAAGAGTGAGTCTCCGCCCATCGGATTATTTTGGTTACCTCCATCATCGCTAGAGAACTCCGTGTTCCTCCTTGATGATTGATATAAGCTACAGTCGTGATGTTGTCTGACTGAAATCTGATGAATTTGTCCGCAGCTAGCTGAGGCCACGCCTGAAGCGCATTGAATATCGCTCTCAGTTCTAGAATGTTTATCTGGAGGAGAGTTTCCTCCCGAGACCATAAGCCCTGTGCTTTCAGGGAGTTCCAGACTGCACCCCAGCCTAGCAGGCTGGCATCTGTCGTAACTATGACCCACTCTGGTCTGAGGAAACACATTCCCTGAGACAAGTGATCCTGAGACAACCACCAGAGAAGAGAATCTCTGGTCTCCTGGTCCAGATGTATTTCAGGAGATAAATCTGCATAATCCCCATTCCACTGTTTGAGCATGCATAGTTGCAGTGGTCTGAGGTGTAGGCGGGCAAAAGGAACTATGTCCATTGCCGCTACCATGAGTCCGATTACCTCCATACTCTGAGCCACTGATGGCCGAGGAGTGGAATGAAGAGCTCGGCAAGTGGTTAAGAGTTTTGATTTTCTGACCTCTGTCAGAAATATTTTCATTTCTACAGAGTCTATCAGAGTCCCTAGGAAGGAAACTCTTGTGAGAGGGAAGAGAGAACTCTTTTTTATGTTCACCCTCCACCCGTGAGATCTCAGAAAAGCCAACAAGATGTCCGTGTGAGACTTGGTTAGCTGGAAAGTCGACGCCTGAATTAAGATGTTGTCTAGATAAGGCGCCACTGCTATGCCCCGCGGTCTTAGAACCGCCAAAAGGGACCCTAGCACCTTTGTGAAAATTCTGGGAGCCGTGGCCAACCCGAAGGGAAGGGCCACAAACTGTTAATGCCTGTCCAGAAAGGAGAATCTGAGGAATTGATGATGATCCCTGTGAATAGGGATGTGTAGATACGCATCCTTTAAGTCCACGGTAGTCATATATTGACCCTCCTCGATCAGAGGTAGAATAGTCCGAATAGTCTCCATCTTGAATGATGGTACTCTGAGAAATTTGTTTAGAATTTTGAGAACCAAGTTGTTGTCTGAATGTTCCCTCTTTTTTGGGAACCACAAACAGGTTTAAGTAAAAACCTAGCCCTTGTTCCGCTTTTGGAACTGGGCGGATCACTCCCATGGTATGTAGCTCTTCTACACAGCGTAAGAACGCCTCTCTCTTTGTCTGGTTTGCAGACAATTGATAAATGTGAAATCTCCCCCTTGGGGAGGAGTCTTTGAAGTCCAGAAGATATCCCTGGGACAAAATTTCTAAAGCCCAGGAATCGTGAACATCTCTTGCCCAAGCCTGAGCGAAGAGAGTCTGCCCCCTACTAGATCTGGTCCCGGATAGGGGGCTACCCCTTCATGCTGTCTTGGAGGCAGCAGCAGGCTTATTGGCCTGTTTACCCTTGTTCCAAGCCTGGTTAGGTCTCCAGACTGACTTGGATTGTGCAAAATTCCCCTCTTGCTTTGCAGCAGGGGAAGCTGAAGCGGGACCACCCTTGAAGTTCCGAAAGGAACGAAAATAATTTTGCTTGGTCCTCATTTTTGTTTTATCCTGAGGGAGGGCATGGCCTTTCCCACCAGTGATGTCTGAAATAATCTCTTTCAGTTCAGGCCCGAAAAGGGTCTTTCCTTTGAAAGGGATGTTCAAAAGTTTAGAATTTGATGACACATCAGCAGACCAGGACTTAAGCCATAACGCCCTGCGTGCTAAAATGGCAAAACCTGAATTCTTTGCCGCTAATTTAGCCAGTTGGAAAGCGGCATCTGTAATGAAAGAATTAGCCAACTTAAGGGCTTTAATTCTATCCATAATATCCTCTAATGGAGTCTCCATCTGAAGAGCCTCTTCTAGAGCCTCGAACCAGAAAGCAGCTGCAGTAGTTACAGGAACAATGCACGCAAATGGTTGGAGAAGAAAACCTTGATGAACAAAAATTTTCTTCAGGAGACCCTCTAATTTTTTATCCATAGGATCTTTGAAAGCACAACTGTCCTCGATAGGTATAGTTGTACGCTTAGCGAGAGTAGAAATAGCTCCCTCCACCTTAGGAACCGTCTGCCACGAGTCCCGCATGGTGTCAGATATGGGAAACATTTTCTAAAAAACAGGAGGCGGAGCGAACGGTATACCTGGTCTATCCCACTCCTTAGTAACAATATTCGCAATCCTCGTAGGGACTGGAAAAACATCAGTGTAAACAGGAACCTCTAAGTATTTGTCTATTTTACACAATTTCTCTGGGACCACTATAGGGTCACAATCATCCAGAGTCGCTAAAACCTCCCTGAGCAACAAGCGGAGGTGTTCAAGCTTAAATTTAAAGGCCGTCATATCAGAATCTGTCAGAGGGAGCGTCTTTCCTGAATCAGAAATCTCTCCCTCAGATAGCAAATCCCTTACCCCTACTTCAGAACATTGTGAGGGTATATCGGATACGGCTACTAAAGCGTCAGAAGGCTCAGCATTTGTTCTTAACCCAGAGCTGTCACGCTTTCCTTGTAAACCAGGCAGTTTAGATAAAACCTCTGTGAGGGTTGTATTCATAACTGTGGCCATGTCTTGTAAAGTAAATGAAGTTGACGCACTAGAGGTACTTGGCGTCACTTGTGCGGGCGTTACTGGTTGTGACACTTGGGGAGAGCTAGATGGCAAACCCTCATTTCCTTCCGTCTGAGAATCATCTATTGCTATATTTTTAAGTGCTAAAATATGCTCTTTATAATGTATAGACATATCAGTGCAAGTGGGACACATTGTAAGAGGGGTTTCCACAATGGCTTCTAAACACATTGAACAAGGATTTTCCTTGGTGTCAGACATGTTAAACAGGCTAGTAATGAAACAAGCAAGCTTGGAAAAAACCCTTATTAAAAGTAAATAATACTTAGAAAAAATAAAACGGTACTGTGCCTTTAAGAGAAAAAAAAGATGCACAAACTCTGCAAAACAGTGTAAAAAAGCATTAAACTTTACGAAATTTTTACAGTAGTATCATAAAGCCTTAGTAAGTTTGCACAGCCAGACAAATAAACGATTAACCCCTTAATGTAAAAACCGGATTGACAAAACATAAAAAACCGGTATAAAAACGTTCAGCACCTTGCCACAGCTCTGCTGTGGCGCCTACCTGCCCTTTAGGATAGATTTGTGGGGAAAAAACTTCTTTTAGGCCCTCAAACACAGCAGGACCCTCTGGAGAAGCAGCTGGATGTCTTCTGAGTAAAAGAAACTGCGCAACTGAGGCGCAAAAATAGGCCCCTCCCACCTCATTCGATATTAGTGGGGCCTAAAAGAAACACACCAAAAGGTTTCTAAACTAGCCATGTGGGTTAATAACCCTTAAATAAGCCACAATGAAACCTTAAAGTCCCTCAAAAAACGTTAAGTTTCCAATAAAAAAACATTTTTTCCTATAAGTGTCACCAGTAACAAATGAGCCCTTTATGCAAGCTGGGATTCCTAACGTTAAGTTTCCAATAAAAAAATGTTTTTTCCTATAAGTGCCACCAGTAACAAATGAGCCCTTTATGCAAGGTGGGATTCCTACTAAGTGTCTGAATACAGCTTACCCTGCCCTCATGGGGATATTGCCAGCCTTTTCTAGAAAAAAATTGACTGACCATACCTCAATGCAGCTTAGCATGCAAACCGTTCCCCCAACTGAAATTATCCTGTACTACTCAGCCTTTGTGAGAACAGCAGAGAATGACTGGTGGGTGGAGCTAAGGGAGGAGCTATATAGACAGCTCTGCTGTGGGTGCTCTCTTTGCCACTTCCTGTAAGGAAGGAGAATATCCCACAAGTATGGATGAATCCATGAACTCGATACATCTTACAAGAGAAATACATATGCTTCTATTGCCAAGGAAGTATAAACTCGCCATGTATGATTAGCACTGTGCTGCTCTGTAACAAGTTGTCCCTTGAGTTGATAAGTCTTGGAAATATATTAAATTATCCAAGCACAAAAATAGTAAGTCATTGCTGGAAAAAACATAATTTATGCTTACCTGATAAATTTATTTCTCTTGTAGTGTATCCAGTCCACAGATCATCCATTACTTGTGGGATATTCTCCTTCCCAACAGGAAGTTGCAAGAGGATCACACACAGCAGAGCTGCTATATAGCTCCTCCCCTAACTGCCATATCCAGTCATTCGACCGAAACAAGCCGAGAAAGGAGAAACCATAGGGTGCAGTGGTGACTGAAGTTTAATTAAAATTTAGACCTGCCTTAAAAGGACAGGGCGGGCCGTGGACTGGATACACTACAAGAGAAATAAATTTATCAGGTAAGCATAAATTATGTTTTCTCTTGTTAAGTGTATCCAGTCCACGGATCATCCATTACTTGTGGGATATCAATACCAAAGCTTAAGTACACGGATGATGGGAGGGACAAGGCAGGAACCACTGCCTGTAGAACCTTTCTCCCAAAAACAGCCTCCGAAGAAGCAAAAGTATCAAATTTGTAAAATTTTGAAAAGGTATGAAGCGAAGACCAAGTCGCAGCCTTGCAGATCTGTTCAACAGAGGCCTCATTTTTAAAGGCCCAGGTAGAAGCCACAGCTCTAGTAGAATGAGCTGTAATTCTTTCAGGGGGCTGCTGTCCAGCAGTCTCATATGCTAAACGGATTATACTCCGAAGCCAAAAAAAAAGAGAGGTTGCCGAGGCCTTTTGACCTCTCCTCTGTCCAGAGTAAATAACAAACAGGTGAGATGTTTGGCGAAAATCTTTAGTAGCCTGCAAGTAAAACTTCAATGCACGAACTACGTCTAGATTATGCAAAAGACGTTCCTTCTTTGAAGAAGGATTAGGGCATAATGATGGAACAACAATCTCTTGATTGATATTCTTGTTAGAAACCACCTTAGGTAAAAACCCAGGTTTTGTACGCAGAACTACTTTATCTGAATGAAAGATCAGATAAGGAGAATCACAATGTAAGGCAGATAACTCCGAGACTCTTCGAGCCGAGGAAATAGCCATCAGAAAAAGAACTTTCCATGATAGAAGTTTGATATCAATAGAATGAAGGGGTTCAAACGGAACCCCTTGAAGAACTTTAAGAACCAAGTTTAAGCTCCATGGGGGAGCAACAGGTTTAAACACAGGCTTAATTCTAACTAAAGCCTGACAAAATGCCTGAACGTCTGGAACTTCTGCCAGACGCTTGTGTAAAAGAATAGACAGAGCAGAAATCTGTCCCTTTAAAGAACTAGCTGATAGTCCTTTGTCCAAACCCTCTTGGAGGAAGGACAATATCCTAGGAATCCTAACCCTACTCCATGAGTAATTCTTGGATTCACACCAATGAAGATATTTACGCCAAATCTTGTGGTAAATTTTCCTGGTGACAGGCTTTCGTGCCTGTATTAAGGTATCAATTACTGACTCGGAGAAGCCACGCTTTGATAGGATCAAGCGTTCAATCTCCATGCAGTCAGTCTCAGAGAAAGTAGATTCGGATGATTGAAAGGACCTTGTATTAGAAGGTCTTGTCTCAGAGGCAGAGTCCATGGTGGAAAGGATGACATGTCCACTAGGTCTGCATACCAGGTCCTGCGTGGCCACGCAGGCGCTATCAATATCACCGATGCTCTCTCCTGTTTGATTTTGGCAATCAGACGAGGGAGCAGAGGAAACGGTGGAAACACATAGGCCAGGTTGAAGAACCAAGGCGCTGCTAGAGCATCTATCAGTGCCGCTTCTGGGTCCCTGGACCTGGATCCGTAACAAGGAAGCTTGGCGTTCTGGCGAGACGCCATGAGATCCAGTTCTGGTTTGCCCCAACGGAGAACCAATTGAGCAAACACCTCCGGATGGAGTTCCCACTCCCCCGGATGAAAAGTCTGACAACTTAAAAAATCCGCCTCCCAGTTCTCTACCCCTGGGATATGGATCGCTGATAGGTGGCAAGAGTGAGTCTCTGCCCAGCGAATTATCTTGGAGACTTCTGACATCGCTAGGGAACTCCTGGTCCCCCCTTGATGGATGATGTAAGCCACAGTCGTGATGTTGTCCGACTGAAATCTGATGAACCTCAGGGTTGCTAACTGAGGCCAAGCTAGAAGAGCATTGAATATTGCTCTTAACTCCAGAATATTTATTGGGAGGAGTTTCTCCTCCTGAGTCCATGAACCCTGAGCCTTCAGGGAGCTCCAGACTGCACCCCAACCTAGAAGGCTGGCGTCTGTTGTTACAATGGTCCAATCTGGCCTGCGAAAGGTCATACCTTTGGACAGATGGACCCGAGATAACCACCAGAGAAGAGATTCTCTGGTTTCCTGATCCAGATTTAGTAGAGGGGACAAATCTGTGTAATCTCCATTCCACTGACTGAGCATGCATAATTGCAGCGGTCTGAGATGCAGGCGCGCAAATGGCACTATGTCCATCACCGCTACCATTAAGCCGATTACTTCCATGCACTGAGCCACCGTGGGGCGCGGAATGGAGTGAACAACACGGCAAGCATTTAGAAGTTTTGATAACCTGGACTCCGTCAGGTAAATTTTCATTTCTATAGAATCTATCAGAGTCCCTAGGAAGGAATCCCTTGTGAGAGGAGATAGAGAACTCTTTTCTTCGTTCACTTTCCACCCATGCGACCTCAGAAATGCCAGAACTATCTCTGTATGAGACTTGGCAATTTGAAAGCTTGACGCCTGTATCAGGATGTCGTCTAGGCAAGGAGCCACCGCTATGCCTCGCGGTCTTAGAACCGCCAGAAGTGAGCCCAGAACCTTTGTAAATATTCTTGGGGCTGTAGCCAACCCGAATGGAAGAGCTACAAACTGGTAATGCCTGTCTAGAAAGGCAAATCTCAGGAACCGATGAGGATTCTTGTGGATCGGAATGTGAAGGTAGGCATCCTTTAAGTCCACTGTGGTCATGTACTGACCCTCTTGGATCATGGGTAAAATGGTTCGAATAGTTTCCATCTTGAATGATGGAACTCTGAGGAATTTGTTTAGGATCTTTAGATCCAAAATTGGTCTGAAGGTTCCCTCTTTTTTGGGAACCACAGATTTGAATAAAACCCCTGTCCTTGTTCCGTCCGCGGAACAGGATGGATCACTCCCATTACAAGGAGGTCTTGCACGCAGCTTAGGAATGCCTCTTTCTTTATCTGGTTTGCAGATAATCTTGAAAGGTGAAATCTCCCTTGTGGGGGAGAAGCTTTGAAGTCCAGAAGATATCCCTGAGATATGATCTCCAACGCCCAGGGATCCTGAACATCTCTTGCCCACGCCTGGGCGAAGAGAGAGAGTCTGCCCCCTACTAGATCCGTTGTCGGATAGGGGGCCGCTCCTTCATGCTGTCTTGGAGGCAGCAGCAGGCTTTCTGGCCTGCTTGCCCTTGTTCCAAGACTGGTAGGTTTCCAGGCCTGCTTAGATTGAGGAAAAGTTCCCTCTTGTTTTGAAGTAGAGGGAGCTGATCCTGCACCTGCCTTGAAATTTCGAAAGGCACGAAAATTAGACTTTTTGGCCCTTGATTTGGCCCTGTCCTGAGGAAGGGTATGACCCTTACCTCCAGTAATGTCAGCAATAATTTCTTTCAAACCAGGCCCGAATAAGGTCTGCCCCTTGAAAGGAATGTTAAGTAATTTAGACTTTGAAGTCACATCAGCTGACCAGGATTTAAGCCATAGCGCCCTACGCGCCTGGATGGCGAATCCGGAATTCTTAGCCGTTAGTTTAGTCAAATGAACAATGGCATCAGAAACAAATGAGTTAGCTAGCTTAAGTGTTCTAAGCTTGTCAATAATTTCAGTCAATTGAGCTGTATGGATGGCCTCTTCCAGGGCCTCAAACCAGAACGCCGCCGCAGCAGTGACAGGCACAATGCATGCAAGGGGCTGTAAAATAAAACCTTGTTGAATAAACATTTTCTTAAGGTAACAATCTAATTTTTTATCCATTGGATCTGAAAAAGCACAACTGTCCTCAACCGGGATAGTGGTACGCTTTGCTAAAGTAGAAACTGCTCCCTCCACCTTAGGGACTGTCTGCCATAAGTCCCGTGTAGTGGCATCTATTGGAAACATTTTTCTAAATATAGGAGGTGGGGAAAAGGGTACACCGGGTCTATCCCACTCCTTACTAATAATTTCTGTAAGCCTTTTAGGTATTGGAAAAACATCAGTACTCACCGGCACTGCATAGTATTTATCCAGCCTACACAATTTCTCTGGCACTGCAAATGTGTCACAGTCATTCAGAGCAGCTAATACCTCCCCAAGTAACACACGGAGGTTCTCAAGCTTAAATTTAAAATTAGAAATCTCTGAATCAGGTCTCCCCGATTCAGAGACGTCACCCACAGACTGAAGCTCTCCGTCCTCAGGTTCTGCATATTGTGACGCAGTATCAGACATGGCTCTTACAGCATCTACGCGCTCTGTATCTCGTCTAACCCCAGAGCTATCGCGCTTGCCTCTCAATTCAGGCAATCTGGCTAATACCTGTGACAGGGTATTATTCATGATTGCAGCCATGTCCTGCAAAGTAATCGCTATGGGCATCCCTGATGTACTTGGCGCCATATTAGCGTGCGTCCCTCGAGCGGGAGGCGAAGGGTCCGACACGTGGGGAGAGTTAGTCGGCATAACTTCCCCCTCAACAGACCCCTCTGGTGACAATTCTTTTATAGATAAAGACTGATCTTTACTGTTTAAGGTGAAATCAATACATTTAGTACACATTCTCCTATGGGGCTCCACAATGGCTTTTAAACATAATGAACAAGTAGTTTCCTCTGTGTCAGACATGTTTGTACAGACTAGCAATGAGACTAGCAAGCTTGGAAAACACTTTAAACAAAGTTAACAAGCAATATAAAAAACGTTACTGTGCCTTTAAGAGAAACAAATTTTGGCAAAATTTGAAATAACAGTGAAAAAAGGCAGTTACACTAACGAAGTTTTTACAGTGTATGTAACAAGTTAGCAGAGCATTGCACCCACTTGCAATGGATGATTAACCCCTTAATACAAAAAACAGATTAACAAAACGAAAAATATGTTTTTTAAACAGTCATAACAACTGCCACAGCTCCTACTTTTGAAGCCTTTTGAGCCCATCAGAGATGTCCTATAGCATGCAGGGGACTGCTGAGGGAAGCTGAATGTCACAGTTTGTAATTTTAACTGCACCAACTGTAACTTTTATACTATAACAGTGAAAAGCCTCAGGAAAACTGTTTCTAGCAAAAATAAAGCCAGCCATGTGGAAAAAACTAGGCCCCAATAAGTTTTATCACCAAAGCATATATAAAAACGATTAAACATGCCAGCAAACGTTTTATATTACACTTTTATAAGAGTATGTATCTCTGTTAATAAGCCCGATACCAGTCGCTATTAAATCACTGCATTTAGGCTTAACTTACATTAATCCGGTATCAGCAGCATTTTTCTAGCAAGTTCCATCCCTAGAAATATGTTTACTGCACATACCTTATTGCAGGAAAACCTGCACGCCATTCCCTCTCTGAAGTTACCTCACTCCTCAGAATATGTGAGAACGGCATTGGATCTTAGTTACTTCTGCTAAGATCACAGAAATCACAGGCAGATTCTTCTTCTAATGCTGCCTTTGATAAAACAGTACACTCCGGTACCATTTAAAAATAACAAACCTTTGATTGAAGTTAAGAAACTAACTATAATACACCACTCTCCTCTTACTACGTCCATCTTTGTTGAGAGTTGCAAGAGAATGACTGGATATGGCAGTTAGGGGAGGAGCTATATAGCAGCTCTGCTGTGGGTGATCCTCTTGCAACTTCCTGTTGGGAAGGAGAATATCCCACAAGTAATGGATGATCCGTGGACTGGATACACTTAACAAGAGAAAAGGCCTTTAAAGGGACATTAAACCCAAAATATTTATTTCATTATTCAGATAGAGGATACAATTTTAAAAACATTTCCAATTTACTTCTATTATCAAATGTGCTTCCTTCTCATTATATTCTTTGTTTAAGAGATACCTACAATAAGTAGGTAGCGTGAACGTGCCTGAAAAACTACATGATGGGACATAGTGCTGCCATCTAGTGCTCCTGCTAATGTATAACATTGTTGCAAAACTGCTGCCATATAGTGCTGCCGACATGCTTACAGCCTTGCTTTTCAACTAAGGATAACAAGAAAACTAAGAAAATTTGATAACAGAAGTTAGTTGTTTAACCCCTTAAGGACCAAGAAGGTAGAGGGTACGTCCTACAAAAAATGTCACTTAATGGCCAAGGACTGTACGTCCTCAGGGTTTTTCAAGCGCTAGAAGCGATAGTGATCGCTTCCAGGCACTTTCATGTTATTGCACTGATGCCTCAATATTGAGGCATCCTGCAATAAAAAATGTTAGGCATCCGATGCAGAGAGAGCCACTCTGTGGCCCTCTCTGCAACAGCCAGCGATGGTGCCGATCATTGGTGGGTGGGAGCCATAGCAGGGAGGCGGGTGGGCTGCCCATCGCTGGTCCACTAAATTTTAGATACTGGTAGTGGGGGGCGGGTGCATGCGCGCAGGTGAGCTGGAGCGCGGAGGAGCGGGTGGGACTGGGACCACTACACTACAGAAAAGTGTAAGGGATGGAGGGAGAGGGGGGAATTCAATGTTTGAAAGAAATCTGGGAGGGGGTAGGGATATGAGGGGGGCAGTTACACTACAGAAAATTGGGGATTTATTTATATATATATATATATATATATATATATATATATATATATATATATATATAACAACTTTTTTTTAAAACAAACTGGGTACTGGCAGACAGCTGCCAGTACCCAAGATGGCGGCAACTAGGTAGAGGGTTAGAGAGCTGTTTGGGGGGATCCAACACTGCAGAATCAATATATAAAAAAATAATTTAAAAAAATGCCTTATTTTAGTACTGGCAGACTTTCTGCCAGTACTTAAGATGGTGGTGACAATTGTTAGGTGGGGGAGGGAAGAGAGCTGTTTGAGGGGGGGTCAGCGAGGGATCAGGGGGTTGGATGTGTCAGGTGGGAGGCTAATCTCTACACTAAAGCTAAAATTAACCCTACAAGTTACCTAATTAACCCTTTCACTGCTGGGCATAATACAAGTGTGGTGTGCAGCGGCATTTAGCGGCCTTCTTATTACCAAAAAGCAATGCCAAAGCCATATGTCTGCTATTTCTGAACAAAAGGGATCCCAGAGAAGCATTTACAACCATTTGTGCCATGATTGAACTGTTTGCAAATAATTTCAGTGAGAAACCTAAAATTCTGAAAACATTTACGATTTTTTTTTTTATTTGATTGCATTTGGTGGTAAAATGGTGGCATGAAATATACCAAAACGGGCCTAGATCAATACTTTGGGTTGATTACTAAACTACAGCTAAAATTAACTCTACAAGCTTACTACAAGCTACCTAATTAACCTCTTCACTTCTTGGCATAATACAAGTGTGGTGCGCAGCTGCAATTATCGCCCTTCTAATTACCAAGAAGCAATGCCAAAGCCATATATGTCTGCTATTTCTGAGCAAAGGGGATCCCAGAGAAGCATTTACAACCATTTGTGCCATGTTTGTAAATAATTTCAGTGAGAAACCTAAAGTTTGTGAAAAAGTTATTGAATTTTTTTTATTTGATCGCATTTGGCGATGAAATGGTGGCATGAAATATACCAAAATGGGCCTAGACCAATACTTTGGGTTGTCTACTAAACAAAATATATATACATGTGAAAGGTATTCAGGGATTCCTGACAGATATCAGTGTTACAATGTAACTACCGCTAATATTGAAGAAAAAAAAAAAAAGGTCTGGAAATAGCAAAGTGCTACTTGAACTTATTGCCCTATAACTTGCAAAAAAAGCAAAGAAGATGTAAACATTGGGGATTTCTAAACTCAGGACAAAATTTAGAAATTATTTAGTATGGGAGTTTTTTGGTGGTTGTAGGTGTGTAACAGATTTTAGGAAAAGTGTGTTTTTTTCCAATGTTTCATCATATTTTATAATTTTTTTTATAGTAAATTATAAGATATGATGAAAAAAATGGTATCTTTAGAAAGTCTATTTAATGGCGAGAAAAACTGTATATAATATGTGTGGGTACAGTAAATAAGAGGAAAATTATAGCTAAACACAAACACTGCAGAAATGTAAAAATAGCACTGGTCCCAAACGGTAAGAAAATTGAAAAAAATGGTCTGGTCCATAAAGGGTTAAAAAAGCGTGCTCTATCTGTGGAATGATATTTTTTCCTCCAGCCTTTTTCTAGCAATATAATATTGTAGGCACCTGACAGCATACAACCTATAGCGATGTTTACCATTCATAGTGTCCTATAGCTATGTTTACCATTAATAGTGTCCCTAAATGTACAGTAACAGTGTAAGCAAAGATCCATGGAGGTACAAAAGTCCTTAACAATCAAAAAATCTTAACTGTACGCAAAATACCTTTTGCAATAAAGCACAAAAAATGGGTTCTTTCCAAAAAAATTCTTGGAGCTCAAAAAATGCATATTGAAGTAACGGTGAAAAGAAATAGTTTTCAGCAAGATAAACTAGACTTAGAGTGCTACAGAATTTGGCGGCGCTATACAAATAAATGATAATAATAATAAGTTAAAAGAAAGGCACCCAGAGATAAAGAGCCAATATTTGAAAGAGCTGTACGTGTTCATTATAGTTTTGAAATACCCAATAGGACAGAAACCTTTACTTTTGGAGTACCACAGCTCGATCCTTGCTGTAAGCCAATATGCAACAATTCTAAACTTAACATGGAATGTAGAGCCATTATGTTGGCTCTATAAAACAGATTGATATACAAATATATAAATAAATAATTCAATTAATATAAAGATTCAAGTGATTAATTTTTCTTGGAAAATTGATAAAAGTTGTAAATTTTTATTTTTACATAAATAAAAAGAAAGAAGCGCTCAACCTGGAAATAAACAATAGCATAATAGCTTATTCTATGGCTAGATACCACCCTAGGAGCAGCCTCTTTTTGCTCAACATGTGCCTTTCCTGTAGTATATCAGTCTTACCCTGACTGAACAGTGCAGTCTAGTCCCGAAATACTAGGCAATCCCACTCTGAACAAGAGAAACTTAATTTTTACGGTAATTTATTTAATCTTTGTGATTACATTTTAAAAAGCAGACCTGTTTAAGAACGTATACATTTAAATTGTACTCTTTTAGAATAATTGTACCAAAGTTGTATAATTTCTATGATTAGTTTGTATTGAAAGCATTGGGTGTTTCTATGATTGATCCATAATTAGAATAGCCCTGTTTATGAACTATAAGCCTAAATGTACTTGGTCGAGAACTGTGCTTAACAAGCAGGGATGTTACAGGCCAAAAATATCAGTGAACAATCGGAAATTGGTGCTCGATTCTGATTGATAGCCACTTCATTTAAATTCTTAACGTTTTTTGTATACATTTTATGAAGTTCCTAGATATGAAAAAGGCGTTATCAGATTCTTAGTCTGTCTTTTTTCTCCTTTTTGTGGTGGCCATTTGCGGTTGTCAGAGATTGTCTCCACCTGATGCTGACGTCTTGAGCTATCTGCCAGAAAAGCGGATTTACTTTTATGGGAGCAGCATTTTTTTTTACACCAATTGGATCTTTCCCTTTTTTACTTATAAAAATCATCTATATGTAAAAAAAAAAAAACATACAGAAAAAGAGGTTAAGTGATTTTTGGCATTTTTTGAGTATATCACTTGTTGGCCTTAAGGTCTTTGTAGATTTTACTCTATAAAAGTAAAAGTTACACTTTATAGGAGATAGCAAGTGCACCATAAAAGAAAAATATATATTTTTTTTAATATTGCAAGAGTTGGTTGCAATAGACATTTACTACATACTCTGATGCCTGATCGTTGTCTATATTTTATGATTCTTTTTGGTGTCCATTAAATCACATTCTACCTGGTAAATATGATCCAGGTGTTTTAAGATTAAACAGAGGAATGAGAGAGAGAGGGGAGTGCCAAAAAAGGCTAAGGTAGAAGAATATATAAATATACACTTTAATCAATATAGTTAATGACTGATACAATTAATGACTAATACAATTAAAAGCATGGATCCATGTCTATAACTAAAAATGCAGTGTGTCAATCATAAAAACGAGTAAACAATATCACAGATGGTGTAATGCAATTACACAAAAGAACAATCAAGCATACGTGGATGAAAAAGAAAAAATCACAATGGATGTCAGTGTGTGTCCATCCAGACTGGCATGTGAAATAAGAATCCAAAATTGAGAGTCCAAAAATTGAAAATCCAAAATGGTCAGTGCTGGAACAATTAAAAAATAGGTGGAATAGTGAAAAAAGTAAAAATATGACCAAAAAAAAATAAATACAAAAGAGTGTTCAAGATCTTGTGTAAAAACTGTTATTGTTCCAAAAACATCAATAAAAACTTGGCATTGTGTGAAACAAATACATGTGATGTATCCTATGTTCCTTAAGGTGATTCTGTGGTTTCAATAGGTGAAGAAGAGTGCAAACATACAATAATAAAATTTGGAAAAAACCTTTGGAAAAAATAAATATGGAAAATATATCAACTGTTAGGTTCATATATAGGTAATATGCTTACTTAATTCTGACGACGCGTTTCGGCCTAGGATTAGGCCTTTCTCAAGACTAGATAATCAAGTAAGCAGATTAGAATATATAGGGTCAGTGAGCAAATGATTTTTGATTGTTTGGGCGCCAAAAAGGTAGGCCACGCCCATTTCCGGTATAATGAATTGTGGGTATGGGCAAATCTTGAAAGCTGTATAAACTTCTATCATCTAAAAACTCTAGTTCGTCAGTGGTTTTGGAATCCTATTATTTACATCTTTCTTGCCGACTCTTCTAAAATGAAATAATAATTCACTAGCCCAGACTTAGCTAGCCTTATTTACTTAAAATTAGAGGCCGGAGTATCACTTCCGGTTTGACGATATCTAACTCAAGTGGGGTCGTCACTTCCGGTTTCATTTTCGTAAAGTGATGGCTTCTATTAATTCCTAATGGTGTTCCTTTACATATCATCTATAACCTTATGATGCTAACGTTGTTAACCTTATGATGCTAAACAATTTAATATGAACAGAGAGAAATAACGGAATGGCCCATCCGGTTTAGCGGCATCTTACTTCCGGTTTATGATTCTATTGTGGGCATATCCAGTTTCGATATCATCTAAGTACAAGTGGTGATAGAATTAGTCTCAGTTGTCAGGTTTTCTGCTAGTGTGCGGTAATTCAAGGTGCTTGGGGTTATGAAAAGCCTTATATAAACCCGGTGCTATATCGGAATGATACATCCGGTTAGATTATGTCTAATAGAGCACTTCCAGTTAGTTACTCTAACAGGGGTTTTTCCCGGTTTCGATTTCACCGGAAGAGGACATAATGGCATTGTTGTAACACTAAAGATGGTCTCACCTCACTTCTATTCGGCTATAATGTTGATATAAGATTGTTAAAAGTGGGTATTATTCACTTAAAATGCAATACATCATTTACAATATAGTACTGTGAGAGTAATAACATGATGATCTGTGTAAGCTTTTATCCATGTTGAATAAAAATAGGAATAAAAGTTAAGAAGGGATAAGAAAAACAAGTCTAAAAACATATGGTTATATGGTGACTAGACATCTTAAACACAGAGACAGGGAGGCTTCTCTTCACTTGCAGAAAACTGTACTGTTCATTGCATATTTACCAGATGTATGTAAACTATGTAGACAGTTATTAAAAGGGCAGTCACTTTTCTCATAAATAAGTGTAAAAAATGTCCACATCATCCTCTTTATGCATGTTGTCTTACTCCAAGCTGTATAGGCTCGAAAGCCTACTACCAATTAAGCATATTAGGTGATGTGCATCTCTGTAATGAGAAGGGGTGTGGTCTAATGACATCAACACCCTATATCAGGTGTGCATAATTATTAGGCAACTTCCTTTCCTTTGGCAAAATGGGTCAAAAGAAGGACTTGACAGGCTCAGAAAAGTAAAAAATAGTGAGATATCTTGCAGAGGGATGCAGCACTCTTAAAATTGCAAAGCTTCTGAAGCATGATCATCGAACAATCAAGCGTTTCATTCAAAATAGTCAACAGGGTCGCAAGAAGCGTGTGGAAAAACCAAGGTGCAAAATAACTGCCCATGAACTGAGAAAAGTCAAGCGTGCAGCTGCCAAGATGCCACTTGCCACCAGTTTGGCCATATTTCAGAGCTGCAACATCACTGGAGTGCCCAAAAGCACAAGGTGTGCAATACTCAGAGACATGGCCAAGGTAAGAAAGGCTGAAAGACGACCACCACTGAACAAGACACACAAGCTGAAACGTCAAGACTGGGCCAAGAAATATCTCAAGACTGATTTTTCTAAGGTTTTATGGACTGATGAAATGAGAGTGAGTCTTGATGTGCCAGATGGATGGGCCCGTGGCTGGATTGGTAAAGGGCAGAGAGCTCCAGTCCGACTCAGACGCCAGCAAGGTGGAGGTGGAGTACTGGTTTGGGCTGGTATCATCAAAGATGAGCTTGTGGGGCCTTTTCGGGTTGAGGATGGAGTCAAGCTCAACTCCCAGTCCTACTGCCAGTTTCTGGAAGACACCTTCTTCAAGCAGTGGTACAGGAAGAAGTCTGCATCCTTCAAGAAAAACATGATTTTCATGCAGGACAATGCTCCATCACACGCGTCCAAGTACTCCACAGTGTGGCTGGCAAGAAAGGGTATAAAAGAAGAAAATCTAATGACATGGCCTCCTTGTTCACCTGATCTGAACCCCATTGAGAACCTGTGGTCCATCATCAAATGTGAGATTTACAAGGAGGGAAAACAGTACACCTCTCTGAACAGTGTCTGGGAGGCTGTGGTTGCTGCTGCACGCAATGTTGATGGTGAACAGATCAAAACACTGACAGAATCCATGGATGGCAGGCTTTTGAGTGTCCTTGCAAAGAAAGGTGGCTATATTGGTCACTGATTTGTTTTTGTTTTGTTTTTGAATGTCAGAAATGTATATTTGTGAATGTTGAGATGTTATATTGGTTTCACTGGTAAAAATAAATAATTGAAATGGGTATATATTTGTTTTTTGTTAAGTTGCCTAATAATTATGCACAGTAATAGTCACCTGCACACACAGATATCCCCCTAAAATAGCTATAACTAAAAACAAACTAAAAACTACTTCCAAAACTATTCAGCTTTGATATTAATGAGTTTTTTGGGTTCATTGAGAACATGGTTGTTGTTCAATAATAAAATTAATCCTCAAAGGGGGGGCGTGTCCGAACATCGACCTTGATGGCTGCTTTCTAACATAGCTGCACACTTGAGCAGATCAATCCACTGCTTATCGCTTAGCAGATTGACAATCTAAGATATTCTTTAACACCGCAGAAAAGCCTGTTCTTTAGGCAGCAGATATATATAACTTTTATCCTGTTCTGCACATGATCAATCTGCAAATGATGGGGTGTTCATCGGAAGCCTGCTAAAGGCCCTGACCCTCATCCGCCCTCCCCATTTTCCTGTTTAGCCAGGTTTAACAGCTAAGTTAGCTGCAATCAAACTATAAGGAACAGCAATTTAGAAAAATTGGACTTCCTAAACCCATTATGGATTCTTTTCAAACCCGTTTATTGGACACACTAGATCATTTTCTCTGTGATCGCTTCACGCGCCTTTCTGAGGCATTGGCGAAGGCGTGGGAGACTGTGAACCGGAGCTACTGGGAGTTCATGTTCCTGGTGCAGGGACTATACGGCCTTTACTTACCGTCTCCATCCTAGAACCTGTAAAATTGGGGACATCAGCGATGTCCGTATCAATGGGACAGCTGCCTGCCGAAAGTGCTGCAATAGTAAGTACAGCTGACAGTACTCCTACAGAAAAGGAAAATCGAGAGGACACTGAGAGTGGAGAGAGGTCTGAAGCTAATAGCGAGCAACTGCTCAACTTATCTCAGAAGCATGGCGAAATAGAGTCTTACCAGTGGAGGATGCGGCATGGCCGAGTCTCTGACACCAAGCTACATCACGAAGGCTTTGATGACCTGAGGCGATCCCTATTGTGTCACTCTCCCCACTCCAATGATGTGGATAGACAGCGAGGTATGCTTTGGCGGTGGGGGGCAATTGCTCGAGAGAAAATCCCTGACACAGATGACGGACCGTGCTACAAAGATGCTTGTAACGGACCTGTCAGCAGTACTCTTATCATGCCACGCGTGTTCCCTAGGTCCGGAATGGGATAGCTCTTCAATCCAGAGTTATGGCTCAGTAAACTCAGTATTGCTGTATGGATGAACATTAAACTTTCCAGGTCTTCATCTTGATTATTCTGGGCCTATTAATACCTATGCATAGCGATTCCTCTGACTCCTCTATATATTGATCTCTTGGTCTGAGAATTGAGGGTTTCTTTAGAGACTATCATGGCCCTATTCAGAACATATGTTAAATGCTTACTATTGTTGTTTTAATTTAGTCTCAGTGATTTAATGCAATTGTATTTTCCTTTCCAGGGTAATTATTAACCCCGCTGTACATAGGGCTGTACGAGATATTGAATCTTCTATGTCTTCCCTTAAGCTATTAGTCTAGCTGCCTCTACAGTCATATACACTCCAAGAAGCTATGATACCCTATATAATATGTTTGTATGCTACAATTGTTCCTATCAATGGTTAAAGTGTTAAGTTCCTATTCTTAAGAGTAAGCCCATAGTGTACTCTCATACAAATATCCACTACTCGCTGTATTATTCCTATAAGCATATAGTATTTTAATTTGAACTCTGGAAGAAACATTTATTGATTGAGAGTCTCATGTTTTTGTTTTATTACCATCAGTTCATATGTTTGTATATATATTACCATGTATGTTAATCTTAGTGCAAAGCTCTCCTTTATACTGATGTAAAGTCACTAACTAGTTTTCATACTCGGCTCAGATTGTGACAAATTAGAGACTGTGGTTGAGCCGAATAGAGCGGCTAGTCAGTATATAGGTGTGCATTATAATTGTACAGGTCCCCAAAGCCAAATTTATTAAGACATGTCTCAATATCTTAGATACTCCTGTTACTGGTATTGATATGCATTGTAGATATGTCTAATATAATCCTGGAGGTCTATGTATGGCCTCATATTATTATTTATATACAGACACACTGTTATATATTTGCTTGTATATATATATGATCTATGTCCTAAACATTCAGTCCACAGAATTAAAGATATAAAAGTAGAGGTTTTCCTTAGGGGCGAAAGAGTAGTACCCTAGTGACCATGATAACCCTCTGAATTTTTGTATGTATAGTAATACTAAGAGGTCCAAAAGAGGCCTCACGTGTCTAATAGAGGGTTTATATCGATAACAAGACATATTGTATATTACATTCTCCACTATTGTCAGTTATACACAACCTGGTTATTTTGTATAGCTGTATTCATAATATGTCTGAAAGTAATTTTGTTGTCTAATTTTTTCTCTGACATGCCCATTGTATCTGTCTTGATTTATACCTCAATAAAAAGTTTAAAAAAAAAAAAAAAAAAAATTAATCCTCAAAAATACAACTTGCCTAATAATTCTGCACTCCCTGTATAAAGGCAGTCGATAGAAGAGCAGTCGTAGAAGAGCAGTCGTTTTGTTCATATAAATGTATAAAAAATGTATAAAATCCGATGTCTATAAAAATCTATTCATAAAAATCTATTTAATAAAAAATCAAATGTATAAAATTCTTTAGGGTTCTTTCTATATATACAGGTCTATAAACATATAGATTGGTGGGGTAGTGGTGTATATAGAAGAGTAGAAGAAAGTATAACCTTATATAAAAGAAGTTCAACATTATATAAAGAAGTTAGACCTTATATAAAAGAAGTGGATTGTCAAAAATCTACTTAACCCCTTAATGACCACAGCACTTTTCCATTTTTTGTCCGTTTGGGACCAAGGATATTTTTACATTTCTGCGGTGTTTGTGTTTAGCTGTAATTTTCCTCTTACTCATTTACTGTACCCACACATATTATATACCGTTTTTCTCGCCATTAAATGGACTTTCTAAAAATACCATTATTTTCATCATATCTTATAATTTACTATAAAAAAAATTATAAAATATGAGGAAAAAAATGGAAAAAAACACACTTTTTCTAACTTTGACCCCCAAAATCTGTTACACATCTACAACCACCAAAAAACACCCATGCTAAATAGTTTCTAAATTTTGTCCTGAGTTTAGAAATACCCAATGTTTACATCTTCTTTGCTTTTTTTGTAAGTTATAGGGCCATAAATACAAATAGCACTTTGCTATTTCCAAACCATTATTTTTCAAAATTAGCGCTAGTTACATTAGAACACTAATATCTTTCAGGAATCTCTGAATATCCATTGACATGTATATATTTTTTTTTAGTAGACATCCCAAAGTATTGATCTAGGCCCATTTTGATATATTTCATGCCACTATTTCACCGCCAAATGCGATTAAATACAAAAAATTGTTCACTTTTTCACTAATTTTTTCACAATCTTTTGGTTTCTCACTGAAATTATTTACAAACAGCTTGTGCAATTATGGCTTAAATTATTGTAAATTATTCTCTGGGATCCCCTTTGTTCAGAAATAGCAGACATATATGGCTTTGGCATTGCTTTTTGGTAATTAGAAGGCTGCTAAATGCCACTGCGCACTACACGTGTATTATGCCCAGCAGTGAAGGGGTTAATTAGAGAGCATGTAGGGAGCTTTTAGGGGTAATTTTAGCTTTAGTGTAGTGTAGTAGACAACCCAAAGTATTGATCTAGACCAATTTTGGTATATTTCATGCCACCATTTCACCGCCAAATGCGATCAAATTAAAAAAAACGTTAAATTTTTCACAATTTTAGGTTTCTCACTGAAATCATTTACAAACAGCTTGTGCAATTATGGCACAAATGGTTGTAAATGCTTCTCTGGGATCCCCTTTATTCAGAAATAGCATACATATATGGCTTTGGCGTTGCTTTGTGGTAATAAGAAGGCCGCCAAATGCCGCTGCGCATCACACTTGTATTATGGCTAGCAGTGATGGGGTTAATTATGTAGCTTGTAGGGAGCTTGCAGGGTTAATTTTAGCTTTAGTGTAGAGCTCAGCCTCCCACCTAAAACATCAGACCCCCTGATCCCTCCCAAACAGCTCTCTTCCCTCCCCCACCCCACAATTATCCCCGCCATCTTAAGTACTGGCAGAAACTCTGCCAGTACTAAAATAAAAACTATATTTGGGCTTTTTTTTGTTTTTTTTGGCATATTTACATATGCTGCTGTGTAGGATCCCCCCTTAGCCCCTAACCTCACTGATCCCCCACCAAGCAGCTTTCTAACCCTCCCCCTCTGCCTTAATGGGCGCCATCTTGGGTACTGGCAGCTGTCTGCCAGTACCCAGTTTAGTAAAAAAAAGTATGAGGGTTTTTTTGCCCTTTTCTGTAGTGTAGCTTCCCCCCCCCAAGACCAACCCCCCACCCCTTCAGGAACCCTTAGATTATTATTATTATTTTTTTATTTGTTTTTTTTTTTAACTTTTCTTAACCTTTTTTTCTGCAGTGTAGCGGTTCCCTCCCGCTCCCACCCCGTGCACGCGCCCGCCCGCCGCTCCCGTGCGCGCCCCTGTATGTCCCGTACCCGATCCCGCCCCCCTCCACTCCACCCGGCACATCGATGGCCGCCCACCCGCCTCCCAGACTTGCTCCCATCCACCAACGATACCGGCCACCGATGTCCGGTGCAGAGAGGGCCACAGAGTGGCTCTCTCTGCATCGGATGGCCAAGGGGGGTTATTGCAGGATGCCTCGATATCGAGGCATCACTGCAATAACCGGAAAGCAGCTGGAAGCGAGCAGGATCGCTTCCAGCTGCTTTCCAGACCAAGGACGTACGCCACACGTCCTCGGTCATTAACTGTATTTTTTTTGAGGACGTGTGGCGTACGTCCTTGGTCATTAAGGGGTTAAATATAAAACCTTATCAGTAAAGAGATGTGAACGCTATGAAAATGTATAATTGTAGGATATCCTGTCCAATACTACCTGGACTAGCTCATTTTTTTATAGCTTAGTTATCACTATTTGTTTAAATGGAAAAGATGAGAGAGGTCTTCTTTATTATTTAATCCTTTTGGATATAAACAGTCTAAGGTAAATATCCATTTGGATTCGTTTAGGAGTAATTTCTGTTTGTGGTTACCTCCTCTCAAATTTTTACTCACTATTTGTATCCTACAGTATTTCATGTCTTTAAGGTTTCCTCCATGTTTGTAGTGAAGTGTCTGTATAGTGCAGTTTCTGTATTTCTTCTTTCAATGCACAATATATGCTCTCTCATTCTATCCCTAAGTTGTCTAGAAGTCTGACCTATATATTGTAACTTGCATGAGCATTCAATAAGGTATATGACACCTTTATCGCAGCATCTGATCAAATTGTTGCTCGTAAAATTTTCTTTACTATGTTGAGATGAAAAGGAATTAGTCTTCCAACCGTTTTTACACGCCTTGCAATTTGGGCAGGTAAAGAAGCCTTTAATTCTTTTATTGCAATGGTCCACCAATATTCCTCTTTTTTGCTTGGGGATACTAGGAGCCAGCCTGTTCTTTAAATAGTTTTTCTGTAGATGAATTTAGGTTGGGGAATTAGTTTTTCTCCAATAATGTCATCCTCCTTTAATAGTGACCAGTGTTTTCTAAAAATCTTTTCGATGATCTGTTTGTTAGCACAATATTCTGTAATGAAAGGGACATTTATAGTGTCATCTGTGAATGTTTTCATCTCTTTACTTTTATACTTGATAAGGTCTTTCCTATTGATGGTTTTTACTTCTTCAATTTTTTCATCTAGTAGTGCCTCTCCATATCCTCTGTCTAAGAACCTTTGTTTTAAAACATTTATTTGTTCTTCCCACTTTTTAGGGTTAGAGCAATTCTTCTTGACCCTTAATAGTTGCCCCTTTGGAATATTTTCTTTCCAAATTACATGGTGACAGCTATCGCTGTGAATGTAATTGTTACAATCGACCTCCTTGAAGAAGGTCAATGTCTCTATGTTTCCATTCACAATCTCTATCTTTAGAGCTAGGAAATGTATGGCTTGTTTGCTACATTCATAGGTGAATTTCAAATTCATTCTGTTCTTGTTCATAACCTCTATAGTATATTGCAAATCTTCCAATGTGCCTTTCCAAATGAGAAAAATGTCGTCAATGTACCTCACATATAGGACCAGGTCCGCGCCGGCTGGGCAAGAGTCCCAAAATATTTGTTCCCACTTGCCCATATAGAGATTAGCGTAGCTCGGCGCGAACCTGGTCCCCAAAGCCGTCCCACATAGCTGGTGGTAAAATGTATTATCATATTGATGTTGAGAGTGTGGTATAACCCAGCAAAAACCACACCCTTAGGGGGCGCCTCCAAACACAAATGACAAAAAAATAGTAGTGTGAAAGGAAAAAGAGAAAATGGATATACAACTCTATAAGCACTATATCTACCAAACAATGTCCATAGGAGATATGTGGAAAACGAGTTCCAATGTACAATAGTCCAAAAGAGTGTGGCAGCTCTCGGTTGTAGGATGGTCTTCCTATGATGTTAGATAACTGAAAAAAAGAAAAAACAGAGGCGCCGGCATGGACTAGTAATGCAAAGATAAGTGGCTCCAATAAACACAAATCCAGATGTATACTCACAAGAGCAGCGCACCCTGTGGTGCTTTTGATGCAGGCCGGAGCCTCGCAGTGGTCCAGCTCACTGTGGGATTGAAGTGGATACCCAAAAGATGACCGTGAGGGGATTGATAGTAGATATCCTATGTGGACACAAAGTATATGCACATAGCCCAGTATTGTTAAGACAGAGAGACAAGTAAGTAAAGAATAAACTTACAAGATCCAATGCACCTCCCGGTGTATTAACAGCAGGCTGGGACCTAACAGTCGTCCAGCAGACTGGAAAACTCCCAGCAGGTCCTGGTCTTCCTCAGGTGGCTAATAGCAGCACAGCCCAATTATGTACTCACAAAAAATACTTACGGACAATTTAGGAGAATTAGGAGGAACTGTTCCTCAATTGAAGATTATGATGCACAAGCATTGGTAATTGGAAATAGATTTCTTGAGAAGGGTTATCCCCTGGACCTTATTACCCGTGAGATCAAAAGAGTAAGAGATGAGGATAGGTCTAATTACTTTAAGAAAAAAAGTAAAGATCAAGGTGTGTTCAAAGAATTAAATCCCCCTTTGTTTCTTACAAGATTCAATTCAAATCATCTTGAAGTGAATAAAATCCTTCACAAGCATTGGTCTATCCTTACCAATGATCCGGTCTTGAAGGGAATTTTGGGTGATAAACCAAAAGTTGTTTATAGGAGAGCACCCACTCTGAAAACGGCTTTAGCCCCAGTAAAATTGTCAGAGACAAATATTCCAATAGAAAGATTCCAATACCTAACCTTATGGGCTGTAACAATCAGAAGAATATGATCTCTAAATGTTATAAGAAACGGTGTTGGATGTGTAGTTTTATTTCCCATAGAACTTCCACCTTTACATCTTTTGCGACTGGTGAAATCTTTACGATTAAAAGACACATGACATGTGAAACCTCCTTTGTAATTTACTTATTAAATTGCAGTTGTGGGGTCCAATATGTGTGCCGTATCTGCCGTAAGGTCAAGAAAAGATGGGGTGAACACTCAATATCAAAAAACTTCCCAAATCCCATAGTGTATCTAGACACTGTCGGCATTACCATAGGACCCAGAAGAACCCTATGAGTATACTACCAATTGAAATGGTCCCTAGACTTAATAGGGATGCGTTTGTCACCCTTAGGAGGAGAGAATCCTTCTGGATCAAGCAGGTGGGAACCCTCCAACCTAGAGGGTAAAACGAGAATATGGACATGGCATGATTTTGATGTGACAAGTCCTGGTACTATCAGCACTTTGGAATATTGATGCCGTCCTTTTGGCATGTGTGTCTGAATCACATGGGGTGTGAGACATCCTTTTATTTTCTCACTATTCTCTTGTATTAGCTATTTTGAAGAATACCTGGAGATGGTAACGTCAAATATTACTTAATCCATCAGTTCATATTAGATTAGGTAATGTTAATAAATTCTTCTGCATCTTTAACACTATCCTTCTATTATCATTACACAAATGTTTAAATATTGACCATTAAATAATGATCACGATCAGCTAGCTCACACTGATTAGCTAGCTCACACTGTGTATTTACTATATGAAAACTTTCATTTTTTCTTTTTAGTTAACACACTTTTACCTCTATTCACAATACACATTATTTTATAATTTCAAGACTGCTCACTGGCAGTCTCTTAATAATGATGCTGCAATAGGGTGAGACTAGCTATCTCACACTATTTGAATCAGAATCCATTAGTTCATATGAGATTAGGAAATGTTAATACATTCCTCTGCAATATTGTTCAAATATTGACCACAAAATAATGATCACGATCAGCTAGCTCACTGATCAGCTAGCTCACACTGCATAATATATGAACATTCTCATCTTTTCTCATGAGATTAGGAAATGTTAATATATTCCTCTGCATCTTTAACACTTTCTTTCCATTATTGTTACACAATTGTTCAAATATTGACCACTAAATAATGATCACGATCAGCTAGCTCACACTGCATATTATATGAACATTCTCATCTTTTCTCAAGAGATTAGGAAATGTTAATTCATTCCTCTGCATCTTTAACACTTTCTTTCCATTATTGTTACACAATTGTTCAAATATTGACCACTAAATAATGATCACGATCAGCTAGCTCACACTGATCAGCTAGCTCACACTGCATATTATATGAACATTCTCATCTTTTCTCAAGAGATTAGGAAATGTTAATTCATTCCTCTGCATCTTTAACACTTTCTTTCCATTATTTTTACACAATTGTTCAAATATTGACCACTAAATAATGATCACGATCAGCTAGCTCACACTGATCACTTTCATTCACTATACACATATTATTTAACAATTTCACAACTGCTTACCGGAAGTCTATTAATCACGATGCTGTAATAGGGGGAGACCAACTATCTCACACTATCTGATTATTGGATTATCCATGTCTTTATTGTCTCATACGTACACAGCATAACGTGAGCCCACTTTGAACATTATGTGTTTTATATTTAGCATATTTTTATCACATTTAGCCTCTTTATTTAGTTGCACAAATTACTGAATATATCCCCACGATGATTATGAGAGTAACACTTAGGGAGAGGCCCATGTACGATTAATCTATTGGGCACCTATATCAATACATGCCTGTCAAGTGTTATGTGGGGGCGGATTCCTTCCATGACAACAGCACACATAAGGTTCTGATTGGTGGATGGTTATCCACCCATCCACATACGACCTATGAGAGAAGCTCATTACCTAGAGCATAACCATATCAACAGGTTTGTTCTGATGGCTACTTAATATATTAGTTTAAATAAATAGAGCCATTGTATCGTATTTTAATATCAAATAAAAAAAGTTATATAACATATAACATCTATTGCTACATAGTTATCAATACAGGGCCAATAATAATAATACATATGAAAAAAACGTGCAGTCACTGCACTATTCATAATCAAGCAGCTGGGCTGCACACATACCAGCATCTCCCCACAGAGCCTGTCATTTGCAAGCTGAAAAGCAAGGTCAGTGTTATAGTTTGTTTGGTCTCATCATGCTTTGGATCTCTATTAGGATTTTTTTACTATGTTTTTAAATATATTTTATTTATTCATTGTTTTAACATCAAACACACTATGAGCTTCTAGTGATGTTATGTTAGATCACACTTTGGTCTTGTGTATTTATCCTTGCATTTATTTTTATATTTTCACTCCTATGTATATATTTACCTTTATTATGTACAAAAAAAATTGTTTGATTTGCTCTCAGAATAGCACTGGTAGTGGGGCTCTGCACAACTACCAAATGTTATTTATTTATGCCATCTCTGAATAATTATGTGCATTTAAATGGAAAACTTTTGTCTGCTTATATGTTTTTGAATGGATTGTTTACAAAGGTTACCATACCAACTAATTATACACAGTTGTGACTAATGAATTGTCTTAATTGTTGCACCTATCAGATTGTGTTCTCATTATGCATATCCTGTTAAATAGCAAGTGTATTTTCATTATGAAATATATTTTTTAGCCTGCGGAAACAGCTCTTAGTCAGCTGAGAAACGCGTCGCTTTTATTAAAGTTTTATACATTTTAATACACTTGCTTGCCCTTTGGTGTATTTTTTGTGAGTACATAATTGGGCTGTGCTGCTATTAGCCACCTGAGGAAGACCAGGACCTGCTGGGAGTTTTCCAGTCTGCTGGGCGACTGTTAGGTCCCAGCCTGCTGTTAATGCACCTGGAGGTGCATTGGATCTTGTAAGTTTATTCTTTACTAACTTGTCTCTCTGTCTTAACAATACTGGGCTATGTGCATATACTTTGTGTCCACATAGGATGTCTACTATCAATCCCCTCAGGGTCATCTTCTGGGTATCCACTTCAATCCCACAGTTAGCTGGACCACTGCGAGGCTCCGGCCTTCATCAATAGCACCACAGAGTGCGCTGCTCTTGTGAGTATACATCTGGATTTGTGCTATTGGAGCCACTTATCTTTGCATTACTAGGCCATGTCGGCGCCTCTGTTTTTTCTTTTTTCAAAAATGTATTATCATGGTTAAAATAATTGTGGTTCAAAATGTAGTGTATGCTATCTAATATAAAAGTGTGTTGTGTTTCGGGAATGCAGGGGTCTTTTGTAAGAAAAAACTTAACTGCTTCAATGCCTCCTTCATGAGGAATACTTGTATAAAGCGACACTACATAGCAGGTTGCCATAATATATGTCTCTTCCCATTTTATTTTCTCCAGAATTGTTAGGACTTGCGTTGAGTCTCTTAGATAGGATGGGAGACTAGTGACGTGTTTTTGGAGATTCCTATCCACATATTCTGAAAGGCTGCTCGATATTGATCCGATTCCCGATATGATGGGTCTTGGTGGATTGACCACGGACTTGTGTATCTTCGGGAGTTGGTAAAATACTGGAGTTATTGGATACTTTACCATTATAACATAATTTATGTAAGAACTTACCTGATAAATTGATTTCTTTCATATTAGCAAGAGTCCATGAGCTAGTGACGTATGGGATATACATTCCTACCAGGAGGGGCAAAGTTTCCCAAACCTCAAAATGCCTATAAATACACCCCTCACCACACCCACAATTCAGTTTAACGAATAGCCAAGAAGTGGGGTGATAAAAAAGTGCGAAAGCATATAAAATAAGGAATTGGAATAATTGTGCTTTATACAAAAATCATAACCACCACAAAAAAGGGTGGGCCTCATGGACTCTTGCTAATATGAAAGAAATGAATTTATCAGGTAAGTTCTTACATAAATTATGTTTTCTTTCATGTAATTAGCAAGAGTCCATGAGCTAGTGACGTATGGGATAATGATTACCCAAGATGTGTATCTTTCCACGCAAGAGTCACTAGAGAGGGAGGGATAAAATAAAGACAGCCAATTCCTGCTGAAAATAATCCACACCCAAAATAAAGTTTAATGAAAAAACATAAGCAGAAGATTCAAACTGAAACCGCTGCCTGAAGTACTTTTCTACCAAAAACTGCTTCAGAAGAAGAAAATACATCAAAATGGTAGAATTTAGTAAAAGTATGCAAAGAGGACCAAGTTGCTGCTTTGCAAATCTGATCAATCGAAGCTTCATTCCTAAACGCCCAGGAAGTAGAAACTGACCTAGTAGAATGAGCTGTAATCCTTTGAGGCGGAGTTTTACCCGACTCAACATAGGCAAGATGAATTAAAGATTTCAACCAAGATGCCAAAGAAATGGCAGAAGCTTTCTGGCCTTTTCTAGAACCGGAAAAGATAACAAATAAACTAGAAGTCTTTCGGAAAGACTTAGTAGCTTCAACATATTTCAAAGCTCTAACAACATCCAAAGAATGTAACGATTTCTCCTTAGAATTCTTAGGATTAGGACATAATGAAGGAACCACAATTTCTCTACTAATGTTGTTGGAATTCACAACTTTAGGTAAAAATTCAAAAGAAGTTCGCAACACTGCCTTATCCTGATGAAAAATCAGAAAAGGAGACTCACAAGAAAGAGCAGATAATTCAGAAACTCTTCTGGCAGAAGAGATTGCCAAAAGGAACAAAACTTTCCAAGAAAGTAATTTAATGTCCAATGAATGCATAGGTTCAAACGGAGGAGCTTGAAGAGCCCCTAGAACCAAATTCAAACTCCAAGGAGGAGAAATTGACTTAATGACAGGTTTTATACGAACCAAAGCTTGTACAAAACAATGAATATCAGGAAGATTAGCAATCTTTCTGTGAAAAAGAACAGAAAGAGCAGAGATTTGTCCTTTCAAGGAACTTGCGGACAAACCTTTATCTAAACCATCCTGAAGAAACTGTAAAATTCTTGGAATTCTAAAAGAATGCCAAGAAAAATGATGAGAAAGACACCAAGAAATATAAGTCTTCCAGACTCTATAATATATCTCTCTGGATACAGATTTACGAGCCTGTAACATAGTATTAATCACAGAGTCAGAGAAACCTCTTTGACTAAGAATCAAGCGTTCAATCTCCATACCTTTAAATTTAAGGATTTGAGATCCTGATGGAAAAAAGGACCTTGCGACAGAAGGTCTGGTCGTAGTGGAAGAGTCCACGGATGGCAAGAGGCCATCCGGACAAGATCCGCATACCAAAACCTGTGAGGCCATGCCGGAGCTACCAGCAGAACAAACGAGCATTCCTTCAGAATCTTGGAGATTACTCTTGGAAGAAGAACTAGAGGCGGAAAGATATAGGCAGGATGATACTTCCAAGGAAGTGACAATGCATCCACTGCTTCCGCTTGAGGATCCCTGGATCTGGACAGATACCTGGGAAGTTTCTTGTTTAGATGAGAGGCCATCAGATCTATTTCTGGAAGTCCCCACATTTGAACAATCTGAAGAAATACCTCTGGGTGAAGAGACCATTCGCCCGGATGTAACGTTTGGCGACTGAGATAATCCGCTTCCCAATTGTCTATACCTGGGATATGAACCGCAGAGATTAGACAGGAGCTGGATTCCGCCCAAACCAGAATTCGAGATACTTCTTTCATAGCCAGAGGACTGTGAGTCCCTCCTTGATGATTGATGTATGCCACAGTTGTGACATTGTCTGTCTGAAAACAAATGAACGATTCTCTCTTCAGAAGAGGCCAAGACTGAAGAGCTCTGAAAATTGCACGGAGTTCCAAAATATTGATCGGTAATCTCACCTCCTGAGATTCCCAAACTCCTTGTGTCGTCAGAGATCCCCACACAGCTCCCCAACCTGTGAGACTTGCATCTGTTGAAATTACAGTCCAGGTCGGAAGCACAAAAGAAGCCCCCTGAATTAAACGATGGTGATCTGTCCACCACGTTAGAGAGTGTCGTACAATCGGTTTTAAAGATATTAATTGAGATATCTTTGTGTAATCCCTGCACCATTGATTCAGCATACAGAGCTGAAGAGGTCGCATGTGAAAACGAGCAAAGGGGATCGCGTCCGATGCAGCAGTCATAAGACCTAGAATTTCCATGCATAAGGCTACCGAAGGGAATGATTGTGACTGAAGGTTTCGACAAGCTGAAATCAATTTTAGACGTCTCTTGTCTGTTAAAGACAGAGTCATGGACACTGAATCTATCTGGAAACCCAGAAAAGTTACCCTTGACTGAGGAATCAATGAACTTTTTGGAAAAATTGATCCTCCAACCATGACCTTGAAGAAACAACACAAGTCGATTCGTATGAGATTCTGCTAAATGTAAAGACTGAGCAAGTACCAAGATATCGTCCAAATAAGGAAATACCACAATACCCTGTTCTCTGATTACAGACAGAAGGGCACCGAGAACTTTTGTAAAAATTCTTGGAGCTGTAGCTAGGCCAAACGGCAGAGCCACAAACTGGTAATGCTTGTCCAGAAAAGAGAATCTCAGGAACTGATAATGATCTGGATGAATCGGAATATGCAGATATGCATCCTGTAAATCTATTGTGGACATATAATGCCCTTGCTGAACAAAAGGCAAGATAGTCCTTACAGTTACCATTTTGAACGTTGGTATCCTTACATAACGATTCAATATTTTTAGATCCAGAACTGGTCTGAAGGAATTCTCCTTCTTTGGTACAATGAAGAGATTTGAATAAAACCCCATCCCCTGTTCCAGAACTGGAACTGGCATAATTACTCCAGCCAACTCTAGATCTGAAACACAATTCAGAAATGCTTGAGCTTTCACTGGATTTACTGGGACACGGGAAAGAAAAAATCTCTTTGCAGGAGGTCTTATCTTGAAACCAATTCTGTACCCTTCTGAAACAATGTTCTGAATCCAAAGATTGTGAACAGAATTTATCCAAATTTCTTTGAAAAAACGTAACCTGCCCCCTACCAGCTGAGCTGGAATGAGGGCCGCACCTTCATGTGGACTTAGAAGCAGGCTTTGCCTTTCTAGAAGGCTTGGATTTATTCCAGACTGGAGATGGTTTCCAAACTGAAACTGCTCCTGAGGATGAAGGATCAGGCTTTTGTTCTTTGTTGAAACGAAAGGAACGAAAACGATTATTAGCCCTGTTTTTACCCTTAGATTTTTTATCCTGTGGTAAAAAAGTTCCTTTCCCACCAGTAACAGTTGAGATAATGGAATCCAACTGAGAACCAAATAATTTGTTACCCTGGAAAGAAATGGAAAGTAGAGTTGATTTAGAAGCCATATCAGCATTCCAAGTTTTAAGCCATAAAGCTCTTCTAGCTAAAATAGCTAGAGACATAAACCTGACATCAACTCTGATAATATCAAAAATGGCATCACAGATAAAATTATTAGCATGCTGAAGAAGAATAATAATATTATGAGAATCATGATCTGTTACTTGTTGCGCTAAAGTCTCCAACCAAAAAGTTGAAGCTGCAGCAACATCAGCCAAAAATATAGCAGGTCTAAGAAGATTACCTGAACACAAGTAAGCTTTTCTTAGAAAGGATTCAATTTTCCTATCTAAAGGATCTTTAAACGAAGTACCATCTGACGTAGGAATAGTAGTACGTTTAGCAAGGGTAGAAATAGCCCCATCAACTTTAGGGATTTTGTCCCAAAATTCTAATCTGTCAGACGGCACAGGATATAATTGCTTAAAACGTTTAGAAGGAGTAAATGAATTACCCAATTTATCCCATTCTCTGGAAATTACTTCAGAAATAGCATTAGGAACAGGAAAAACTTCTGGAATAACCGCATGAGATTTAAACACCTTATCTAAACGTTTAGAATTAGTATCAAGAGGACCAGAATCCTCTATTTCTAAAGCAATTAGTACTTCTTTAAGAAAAGAACGAATAAATTCCATTTTAAATAAATATGAAGATTTATCAGCATCAATCTCTGAGACAGAATCCTCTGAACCAGAAGAGTCATCAGAATCAGAATGATGATGTTCATTTAAAAATTCATCTGTAGAGAGAGAAGTTTTAAAAGATTTTTTATGTTTACTAGAAGGAGAAATAACAGACATAGCCTTCTTGATGGATTCAGAAACAAAATCTCTTATGTTATCAGGAACATTCTGCACCTTAGATGTTGAGGGAACTGCAACAGGCAATGGTACATTACTAAAGGAAATATCTGCTTTAACAAGTTTGTCATGACAATTAATACAAACAACAGCCGGAGGAATAGCTACCAAAAGTTTACAGCAGATACACTTAGCTTTGGTAGTTCCAGCACTAGACAGCGATTTTCCTGAAGTATCTTCTGACTCAGATGCAACGTGAGACATCTTGCAATATGTAAGAGAAAAAACAACATATAAAGCAAAATTGATCAAATTCCTTAAATGACAGTTTCAGGAATGGGAAAAAATGCCAATAAACAAGCTTCTAGAAACCAGAAGCAAAGAAAAAAATCAGACTGAAATAATGTGGAGACAAAAGCGACGCCCATATTTTTTGGCGCCAAATAATACGCCCACATTGTTTGGCGCCTAAATGCTTTTTGGCGCAAAAAATGACGCCACATCCGGAACGCCGACATTTTTGGCGCAAAAGGACGTAAAAAAATGACGCAACTTCCGGCGACACGTATGACGCCGGAAACAGAAAAGATTTTTTGCGCCAAAAAAGTCTGCGCCAAGAATGACGCAATAAAATTAAGCATTTTCAGCCCCCGCGAGCCTAACAGCCCACAGGGAAAAAAAGTCAAATTTTTAAGGTAAGAAAAAATGATTGATTCAAACGCATTATCCCAAATATGAAACTGACTGTCTGAAAATAAGGAATGTTGAACATTCTGAGTCAAGGCAAATAAATGTTTGAATACATATATTTAGAACTTTATAAATAAAGTGCCCAACCATAGCTTAGAGTGTCACAGAAAATAAGATTTACTTACCCCAGGACACTCATCTACACGTTTGTAGAAAGCCAAACCAGTACTGAAACGAAAATCAGCAGAGGTAATGGTATATAAATAAGAGTATATCGTCGATCTGAAAAGGGAGGTAAGAGATGAATCTCTACGACCGATAACAGAGAACCTATGAAATAGACCCCGTAGAAGGAGATCACTGCATTCAAATAGGCAATACTCTCCTCACATCCCTCTGACATTCACTGCACGCTGAGAGGAAAACCGGGCTCCAACTTGCTGCGGAGCGCATATCAACGTAGAATCTAGCACAAACTTACTTCACCACCTCCATAGGAGGCAAAGTTTGTAAAACTGAATTGTGGGTGTGGTGAGGGGTGTATTTATAGGCATTTTGAGGTTTGGGAAACTTTGCCCCTCCTGGTAGGAATGTATATCCCATACGTCACTAGCTCATGGACTCTTTCTAATTACATGAAAGAAATAGTTGTATTCTTTCTGGTTAAGTATCCCCCGTGTCTTTGCTTCTGAGGTTAGATTTTCCAACTCTTTTGTGACTTTTGCTACCGGATCATTGAGTAATCTTCGGTATGTTCAGTATCGCTTAAAATTCTATTGCACTCTTCCTCATAGTTTTTCCTATCCATCACTGCAATGCCACCTCCTTTGTCAGCTGGTTTTATGGTCAGGTTGTGATTTTTTTTCGAGTGCCTTAATCGTGTCATGTTGGGATTTTCATAAATTATATTTTACCTTCTTAAGTTTATTTTGACTCAGGTTTCTGATGCCGTTGCACACATTTATCTCAAAAGCTTCAATTGCACAGACTTTGCTTCCGACCGCATAGAAGCTAGATTTCGGTCTTAGGTCTGTATGTAGGAATTGACTATTTTCGGATGGAAGAGAAAGTATATAGTTTCGTTCGATCAGTGATTTCAGGAAATAGCGTTTGAGTGTTAATTTCCTCACGAACTCTTTCGTGCTGATAAAAGCCTGGAATTTATCCAAGCGCTTTGTTGGTGCAAAGCTGAGGCCGTACGATAGTACGGATTCTTCCTGTTTCGTTAGCTCTCTCGAGCTTAAATTGTATATACCATTAGTTACTTTCTTATTAGCTGTTTGGTTCAAATCCGGTGTTTGGGGGATTGGCTTCTGCATGGTCTCTTCGTTGGGTGGCTTTACTTTGTTGGATTTCTTTAGTTTTGTGCCGCTTCTTTTTCCCCTGCAAGTCTACTTTTTTGTTGTGTAACGCTCTCTTGGTCTTCTGAGTCTGTGTTTTTCCTTTTCATTGGTATTCTCTCTTTCTCTTTTTCCCTGGGAGGTAGGGGATTTCCACCTAAAAAAACGGCTCTGAGGTAGAGGCTAGAGTAGGGTCTTGTTCTGTAGTACAGGTAACTTTCTTACATTTTTCATGTAATAATGGACCAGGAGTATCCAGTAATCTTCTATTTGTATCTCGGTGGTAGTCTTTATACTCAATGTTATATTGGTATCTTTCCTTCCAATTTTCTCCATAGTTAGTATTTATGTGGTGGTAATCGCGGTGGTGGTGACCCATATATTCCCTTTGATCAAAATCCCTTCTTTCGTATCTAAATGTCTTGTCTCTGTAGTCTGAGGAAGAGAACAACCCTTCTTGTCTATTTCTTGTTGAATATCTTGGTTTATCATATCTTCTCTGAACATAATAGTGATTAGAATGAAAGGAATTAAGGGATTAAGAGTTGGAAAACCTAACCTCAGAAGCAAAGACACAGGGGATACTTAACCAGAAAGAATACAACTATATAATGGTAAAATATCCCATAACTCCAGTATTTTACCAACTCCCGAAGATACACAAGTCCGTGGTCAATCCACCAGGAAGACCCATCATATTGGGAATCGGATCAATATCGAGCAACCTTTCAGAATATGTGGAAAGGAATCTCCAAAAACACGTCACTAGTCTCCCATCCTATCTAAGAGACTCAACGCAAGTCCTAACAATTCTGGAGAAAATAAAATGGGAAGAGACATATTATGGCAACCTGCGATGTAGTGTCGCTTTATACGAGTATTCCTCATGAAGGAGGCATTGAAGCAGTTACGTTTTTTCTTACAAAAGACCCCTGCATTCCCGAAACACAACGCACTTTTATATTAGATAGCATACACTACATTTTGAACCACAATTATTTTAACCATGATAATAAATTTTACCACCAGCTATGTGGGACGGCTATGGGGACCAGGATCCCGCCGAGCTACGCTAATCTCTATATGGGCAAGTGGGAATAAATATTTTGGGACTCTTGCCCAGCCGGCGCGGACCTGGTCCTATATATGAGGTACATTGACGACATTTTTCTCATTTGAAAAGGCACATTGGAAGATTTGCAATATACTATAGAGGTTATGAACAAGAACAAAATGAATTTGAAATTCACCTATGAATGTAGCAAACAAGCCATACATTTCCTAGATCTAAAGATAGAGATTGTGAATGGAAACAGAGACATCGACCTTCTTCAAGGAGGTCGATTGTAACAATTACATTCACAGCGATAGCTGTCACCATGTAATTTGGAAAGAAAATATTCCAAAGGGGCAACTATTAAGGGTCAAGAAGAATTGCTCTAACCCTAAAAAGTGGGAAGAACAAATAAATGTTTTAAAACAAAGGTTCTTAGACAGAGGATATGGAGAGGCACTACTAGATGAAAAAAATGAAGAAGTAAAAACCATCAATAGGAAATACCTTATCAAGTATAAAAGTAAAGAGATGAAAACATTCACAAATGACACTATAAATGTCCCTTTCATTACAGAATATTGTGCTAACAAACAGATCATCAAAAAGATTTTTAGAAAACACTGGTCACTATTAAAGGAGGATGACATTATACAAACAAATAATTTAAAGAACAGACTGGCTCCTAGTATCTCCAAGCAAAAAAGAGGAATATTGGTGGACCATTGCAATAAAAGAATAAAAGGCTTCTTTCCCTGCCCAAATAGCAAGGCGTGTAAAAACGGTTGGAAGACTAATTCCTTTTCATCTCAACATAGTAAAGAAAAATTTACGAGCAACAATTTGATCAGATGCTGCGATAAAGGTGTCATATACCTTATTGAATGCTCATGCAAGTTACAATATATAGGTCAGACTTCTAGACAACTTAGGGATAGAATGAGAGAGCACATATTGTGCATTGAAAGAAGAAATACAGAAACTGCACTATACAGACACTTCACTACAAAGCATGGAGGAAACCTTAAAGACATGAAATACTGTGGGATACAAATAGTGAGTAAAAATTGGAGAGGAGGTAACCACAAACAGAAATTACTCCTAAATGAATCCAAATGGATATTTACCTTAGACTGTTTATATCCAAAAGGATTAAATAATAAAGAAGACCTCTCTCATCTTTTAATATAATACAATGTGGATAAAATTAAACTAATCAAACAAATATAATGGACCAAAGCTGCACCTCCCAAAACATATACTCTAAAAGTTATGTAAAATAAAATCCTAAAAAAAGTGCTATAAATACACCAGAGGGCGCTAGTGTAACATTAAATGACCATAAAATATAAAAAAAAAGTTAAAAACATGTGGAAAGTTATAAATTAAAATGGATAATGGCACCTCATTAAAAGACAAATGTCACAATATAAAAGTCCACTTTATATATGCTGGAATGAACAGTCTGTTAATTTGATCATAAAGTTCAATATATTCTTAGCCGTCAGCAGTGGACTTACATTTTAGAAGAGTCAGCAAGAAAGATGTAAATAATAGGATTCCAAAACCACTAACGAACTAGAGTTTTTAGATGATAGAAGTTTATACATCTTTCAAGATTTGCCCATACCCACAATGCATAATACCGGAAATGGGCGTGGCCTACCTTTTTGGCGCCCAAACAATAAAAAATCATTTGCTCACTGACCCTATATATTCTAATCTGCTTACTTGATTATCTAGTCTTGAGAAAGGCCTAATCCTAGGCCAAAACGCGTTGACAGAATTAAGTAAGCATATTACCTATATATGAACCTAACAGTTGATATATTTTGCATATTTGTTTTTTTATTTTTTCCACAGGTTTTTTCCAAATTTTATTATTGTATGTTTGAACTCTTCTTCACCTATTGAAACCACAGAATCACCTTAAGGAACATAGGATACATCACATGTATTTGTTTCACACAATGCCAAGTTTTTATTGATGTTGTTGGAACACTAAGGCCTAGATTTAGAGTTCGGCGGTAGCCGTCAAAACCAGCGTTAGAGGCTCCTAACGCTGGTTTTGGCCGCCCGCTGGTATTTGGAGTCAGTGATTAAAGGGTCTAACGCTCACTTTACAGCCGCGACTTTTCCATACCGCAGATCCCCCTACGCCATTTGCGTAGCCTATCTTTTCAATGGGATCTTTCTAACGCTGGTATTTAGAGTCGTTTCTGCAGTGAGCGTTAGAGCTCTAACGACAAGATTCCAGCCGCCTGAAAAAAGCAGGAGTTAAGAGCTTTCTGGCTAACGCCGGTTCATAAAGCTCTTAACTACTGTACCCTAAACTACACTAACACCCATAAACTACCTATGAACCCCTAAACCGAGCTCCCCCCACATCGCCGCCACTCTATTAAAATTTTTAACCCCTAATCTGCCGACCGCCACCTACGTTATACTTATGTACCCCTAATCTGCTGCCCCTAACCCCGCCGACCCCTATATTATATTTATTAACCCCTAACTTGCCCCACACAACGTCGCCGCAAGCTACTTAAAATAATTAACCCCTAATCTTCCGACCGCAAATCGCCGCCACCTACGTTATCCCTATGTACCCCTAATCTTCTGCCCCTAACATCGCCGACCCCTATGTTATATTTATTAACCCCTAATCTGCCCCCCACAACGTCGCCGACACCTACCTACACTTATTAACCCCTAATCTGCCGAGCGGACCTGAGCGCTACTATAATAAAGTTATTAACCCCTAATCCGCCTCACTAACCCTATCATAAATAGTATTAACCCCTAATCTGCCCTCCCTAACATCGCCGACACCTACCTTCAATTATTAACCCCTAATCTGCCGACCGGAGCTCACCGCTATTCTAATAAATGTATTAACCCCTAAAGCTAAGTCTAACCCTAACACTAACACCCCCCTAAGTTAAATATAATTTTTATCTAACGAAATAAATTAACTCTTATTAAATAAATGATTCCTATTTAAAGCTAAATACTTACCTGTAAAATAAATCCTAATATAGCTACAATATAAATTACATTTATATTATAGCTATTTTAGGATTAATATTTATTTTACAGGTAACTTTGTATTTATTTTAACCAGGTACAATAGCTATTAAATAGTTAAGAACTATTTAATAGTTACCTAGTTAAAATAATTACAAATTTACCTGTAAAATAAATCCTAACCTAAGTTATAATTAAACCTAACACTACCCTATCAATAAAATAATTAAATAAACTACCTACAATTACCTACAATTAACCTAACACTACACTATCAATAAATTAATTAAACACAATTGCTACAAATAAATACAATTAAATAAACTATCTAAAGTACAAAAAATAAAAAAGAACTAAGTTACAGAAAATAAAAAAATATTTACAAACATAAGAAAAATATTACAACAATTTTAAACTAATTACACCTACTCTAAGCCCCCTAATAAAATAACAAAGACCCCCAAAATAAATTCCCTACCCTATTCTAAAATACAAAAATTACAAGCTCTTTTACCTTACCAGCCCTGAACAGGGTTGTTAGGTTTATTTAAGGGGGGTTTGGGTTAGATTAGGGGTATGTGGGTGGTGGGTTGTAATGTTGGGGGGGGGTATTGTATGTTTTTTTTTTACAGGCAAAAGAGCTGAAATTCTTGGGGCATGCCCCGCAAAGGGCCCTGTTCAGGGCTGGTAAGGTAAAAGAGCTTGTAATTTTTGTATTTTAGAATAGGGTAGGGAATTTTTTATTTTGGGGGTCTTTGTTATTTTATTAGGGGGCTTAGAGTAGGTGTAATTAGTTTAAAATTGTTGTAATATTTTTCTTATGTTTGTAAATATTTTTTTATTTTCTGTAACTTAGTTCTTTTTTATTTTTTGTACTTTAGATAGTTTATTTAATTGTATTTATTTGTAGCAATTGTGTTTAATTAATTTATTGATAGTGTAGTGTTAGGTTAATTGTAGGTAATTGTAGGTAGTTTATTTAATTATTTTATTGATAGGGTAGTGTTAGGTTTAATTATAACTTAGGTTAGGATTTATTTTACAGGTAAATTTGTAATTATTTTAACTAGGTAACTATTAAATAGTTCTTAACTATTTAATAGCTATTGTACCTGGTTAAAATAAATACAAAGTTACCTGTAAAATAAATATTAATCCTAAAATAGCTATAATATAATTATAATTTATATTGTAGCTATATTAGGATTTATTTTACAGGTAAGTATTTAGCTTTAAATAGGAATCATTTATTTAATAAGAGTTAATTTATTTCGTTAGATAAAAATTATATTTAACTTAGGGGGGTGTTAGTGTTAGGGTTAGACTTAGCTTTAGGGGTTAATACATTTATTAGAATAGCGGTGAGCTCCGGTCGGCAGATTAGGGGTTAATAATTGAAGGTAGGTGTCGGCGATGTTAGGGAGGGCAGATTAGGGGTTAATACTATTTATGATAGGGTTAGTGAGGCGGATTAGGGGTTAATAACTTTATTATAGTAGCGCTCAGGTCCGGTCGGCAGATTAGGGGTTAATAAGTGTAGGTAGGTGTCGGCGACGTTGTGGGGGGCAGATTAGGGGTTAATAAATATAACATAGGGGTCGGCGATGTTAGGGCAGCAGATTAGGGGTACATAGGGATAACGTAGGTGGCGGCGGTTTACGGAGCGGCAGATTAGGGGTTAAAAGTGTAATGCAGGGGTCAGCGATAGCGGGGGCGGCAGATTAGGGGTTAATAAGTGTAAGGCTAGGGGTGTTTAGACTCGGGGTACATGTTAGAGTGTTAGGTGCAGACGTAGGAAGTGTTTCCCCATAGGAAACAATGGGGCTGCGTTAGGAGCTGAACGCTGCTTTTTTGCAGGTGTTAGGTTTTTTTTCAGCTCAAACAGCCCCATTGTTTCCTATGGGAGAATCGTGCACGAGCACGTTTTTGAGGCCGGCCGCGTCCGTAAGCAACTCTGGTATCGAGAGTTGTATTTGCGGTAAAAATGCTCTACGCTCCTTTTTTGGAGCCTAACGCAGCATTTGTTTGAACTCTCGATACCAGAGTTAAATTTATGGTGCGGCCAGAAAAAAGCCCGCGGAGCGTTAACAGCCCTTTTACCGCCAAACTCCAAATCTAGCCGTAACAGTTTTTACACAAGATCTTGAACACTCTTTTGTATTTATTTTTTATGGTCACATTTTTACTTTTTTTCACTATTCCACCTATTTTTTTAATTGTTCCAGCACTGACAATTTTGGATTTTCAATTTTTGGACTCTCAATTTTGGATTCTTATTTCACATGCCAGTCTGGATGGACACACACTGACATCCATTCTGATTTTTTTCTTTTTCATCCACGTTTGCTTGATTGTTCTTTTGTGTAATTGCATTACACCATCTGTGATATTGTTTACTCGTTTTTATGATTGACACACTGCATTTTTAGTTATAGACATGGATCCATGCTTTTAAATGTATTAGTCATTAATTGTATCAGTCATTAACTGTATTGATTAAAGTGTATATTTATATATTCTTCTACCTCAGCCTTTTTTGGCGCTCCCCTCTCTCTCTCATTCCTAAGTTATTTTAGGGGTCGCTAGGGAACTCATTGAGGAGAGCTTGAGGTAATCTTATTTGCGCAGGGTACACTCCACCATTCCTACTTAAGATTAAACAGAACCTGCTGGGATAGACTGGCTTCTTTTTCCAAATCAAATCAGGAAAATACTGTTGTATTAGCCATTTTGCCTTTTTGACAACATTGTATGTTGATGCCAGTTTTTCCAACATTTGGTCATAAAAAAATTATACTGTAACAAAGACTTGTGGGAAGAATTTTCTGTTTAGCTGGGAACATTTTATATTTTTTTGTGTAAATACATTTTTATTAAGATTTCCACAGAGTAACATCAAAACAGTATACATAAGTTAAAGTGCAAGACAAAATTAAAGGTAGCAGTCTATGGTGCGTCCAGATTGGGCGTATATAATTTAGCTCAGGATTTGATATCCCTGTCTGTCGATTAGTTCATGGAAGAGTTCCTGAGTCATAGTAGCTCCTGAGTTATAGTATGCCCATGGGTATTTTCTCTGTTTATAATCAAACAATGAGCCTATAGAATTTGCAACATTTATTTTGTGTATACAGAAGCTTGTTTCTGGAAGTTGGCCACAAGATGATGTCATCAAGACAGTGAAGCACACGTTCACTTCTTTAACATTTTTGTAGTGAGTGGTATAAGAAACTTTGTTAAAGTTTTTGGGGCTGATTATATGGTGAAAAGAATAAACACAAACTGTAAACTAGAAATGTATTCCTACTGCAAACAGTAGCTACTGCACATTATTGATCACCTTTGGAATATGGAAATAGGTGTTTTATGATACATTGAAGCCAGAAAAGTATTGTCCGGGACCAGTTTCAGGACCAGTTTCAAAACTGTTGTTTTAAGAGACTACATTTTCATTTATTTATTTTTTTGGCACAAGGCAGTTGTTCACAAATGTTAGATGTAGCAATGGTCTTCAAGGCTACATATACACACACACATTTATAAAAAAAAGTCAATGTGCTTGCTTTGAATTTTTGCGTACTGCATTTAATTTATATAATGTCTGCAATGTGCAGAGAATGAGGATTCTACAGAACAAGGTAGATGAGGCATATGTTTGAACTATTCAGAAGCGTCTTGGAACATCTAGTAATTGGTCTAAAATGTACTTAATCCAAATGTCTCTTAATTGTAAGAAGCAAGTCCCTAAGGAGAACATTTGAGTATACCCATTATCATTGTAACTTTCGTAATGTGTTAATAATAACTTACAATATCCTCTTTTGTTTATCTGAAAAGAGGGTTTCCAGTTCTAAGAATAAAATATCTCCCTGGATGAAGCAGTTTTGCAGGAATGAAACAGAACGTTGGAATAAATCAGGAGCAGATTTTCTAGGCATAAATATTTGTATAAAAAGGACATTTTCCCTCTGTTAAACAGAAAGGAAATTTGTTTTACTACCATAAGGTACCACATTCTCTCAATGGTCAGCTTAAGATCATTCATACATTTAGTATAAAAATATGTTACCTAGCATAAATAAAAAAGAAATTGAAGCAAATATTCCCCATCTTGCATATTAGAGAAATACTTTTAAGAGATAATACAAAAATTAAGAGGAAGAGCGAAAGAGAGGGGGAGAGGAAGAGCGAAAGAGAGGGGGAGAGGAAGAGCAAAAGAGAGGGGGAAGAGGGCAAAAGAGAGGATTGCAAAAGATAGGGGGGGAGAGCAAAAGATAGGGGGAGAGAGCAAAAGAGAGGGGGAGAGAGAGAGAGAGCAAAAGAGGGGGGAGAGAGAGCAAAAGACAGGGGGAAGAGAGAGAGCAAGAGAGAGAGGAAAAAAGAGCAAGAGAGAGAGGAAAAGAGAGGGGGGAGAGAGAGAGCAAAATAGAGGGGGGAGAGAGAGAGAGAGCAAAAGAAAGGGGGGAGAGAGAAAGAGCAAAAGAAAGGGGGGAGAGAGAAAGAGCAAAAGAAAGGGGGGAGAGAGAAAGAGCAAAAGAGAGGGGGGAGAGAGAGCAAAAGAGAGGGGGGAGAGAGAGAGCAAAAGAGAGGGGGGGAGAGAGAGCAAAAGAGAGGGGGGGAGAGAGAGCAAAAGAGAGGGGGGGAGAGAGCAAAAGAGAGGGGGAGAGAGAGAGCAAAAGAGAGGGGGAGAGAGAGAGCAAAAGAGAGGGGGAGAGAGAGAGCAAAAGAGAGGGGGAGAGAGAGAGAGCAAAAGAGAGGGGGAGAGAGAGAGCAAAAGAGAGGGGGAGAGAGAGAGAGCAAAAGAGAGGGGGAGAGAGAGAGCAAAAGAGAGGGGGAGAGAGAGAGCAAAAGAGAGGGGGAGAGAGAGCAAAAGAGAGGGGGGAGAGAGAGCAAAAGAGAGGGGGAGAGAGAGCAAAAGAGAGGGGGGAGAGAGAGCAAAAGAGAGGGAGGAGAGAGAGCAAAAGAGAGGGGGGAGAGAGAGCAAAAGAGAGGGGGAGAGAGAGCAAAAGAGAGGGGGAGAGAGAGCAAAAGAGAGGGGGAGAGAGCAAAAGAGAGGGGGAGAGAGAAAGAGCAAATAGAGGGGGGAGAGAGAGCAAAAGAGAGGGGGGAGAGAGAGCAAAAGAGAGGGGGGAGAGAGAGCAAAAGAGAGGGGGGGAGAGAGAGCAAAAGAGAGGGGGGGAGAGATAGCAAAAGAGAGGGGGGGGAGAGAGAGCAAAAGAGAGGGGGAGAGAGCAAAAGAGAGGGAGGGAGAGAGAACAAAAGAGAGGGGGGGGAGAGAGAAAGCAAGAGGGGGGAGAGAGAGAGCAAAAGAGAAGAGAGGGAGAGCAAATGAGGAGAGAGCAAATGAGAGGGAAGAGAGAGCAAATGAGAGGGGAGAGAGAGCAAAAGAGAGGGGAGAGAGAGCAAAAGAGAGGGGGAGAGCAAAAGAGACGGGGGAGAGAGAGCAAAAGAGAGAAGGGGAGAGAGAGCAAAAGAGAGGGGGAGAGCAAAAGAGACGGGGGAGAGAGAGCAAAAGAGAGAAGGGGAGAGAGAGCAAAAGAGAGAAGGGGAGAGAGAGCAAAAGAGAGGGGGGAGAGAGAGCAGAGGAGGGGGGAGAGCAAAAGAGAGGAGGGGGGAGAGCAAAAGAGAGGAGGGGGGAGAGCAAAAGAGAGGAGGGGGGAGAGCAAAAGAGAGGAGGGGGGAGAGCAAAAGAGAGGAGGGGGGAGAGCAAAAGAGAGGAGGGGGGAGAGCAAAAGAGAGGAGGGGGGAGAGCAAAAGAGAGGAGGGTGGAGAGCAAAAGAGAGGAGGGTGGAGAGCAAAAGAGAGGAGGGGGGAGCAAAAGAGAGGAGGGGGGAGATCAAAAGAGAGGGGGGAGAGCAAAAGAGAGGAGAGGGGAGAGCAAAAGAGAGGAGGGGGGAGAGCAAAAGAGAGGAGGGGGGAGAGCAAAAGAGAGGAGGGGGAGAGCAAAAGAGAGGAGGGGGAGAGCAAAAGAGAGGAGGGGGGAGAGCAAAAGAGAGGAGGGGGGAGAGCAAAAGAGAGGAGGGGGAGCAAAAGAGAGGAGGGGGAGCAAAAGAGAGGAGGGGGGAGCAAAAGAGAGGGGGCGCAAAAGAGAGGGGGCGCAAAAGAGAGGGGGGCGCAAAATAGAGGGGTGGAGCGAAAGAGAGGGGGGAGAGCGAAAGAGAGGGGGGAGAGCAAAAGAGAGGGGGGAGAGCAAAAGAGAGGGGGGAGAGCAAAAGAGAGGGGGGAGAGCAAAAGAGAGGGGGGAGAGCAAAAGAGAGGGGGGAGAGCAAAAGAGAGGGGGGAGAGCAAAAGAGAGGGGGGGAGAGAGAGCAAAAGAGAGGGGGGGAGAGAGAGCAAAAGAGAGGGGGGAGAGATAGCAAAAGAGAGGGGGGGAGAGAGCAAAAGAGAGGGAGGGAGAGAGAACAAAAGAGAGGGAGGGAGAGAGAACAAAAGAGAGGGAGGGAGAGAGAACAAAAGCGAGAGGGGGGAGAGAGAAAGCGAGAGGGGGGAGAGAGAGAGCAAAAGAGAAGAGAGGGAGAGCAAATGAGGAGAGAGGAAATGAGAGGGGAGAGAGAGCAAATGAGAGGGGAGAGAGAGCAAAAGAGAGGGGGAGAGCAAAAGAGACGGGGGAGAGAGAGCAAAAGAGAGAAGGGGAGAGAGAGCAAAAGAGAGAAGGGGAGAGAGAGCAAAAGAGCGGGGGAGAGCAAAAGAGACGGGGGAGAGAGAGCAAAAGAGAGAAGGGGAGAGAGAGCAAAAGAGAGAAGGGGAGAGAGAGCAAAAGAGAGAAGGGGAGAGAGAGCAAAAGAGACGAGGGGGGAGCAAAAGAGACGAGGGGGAGCAAAAGAGACGAGGGGGGAGCAAAAGAGAGGGGGGCGCAAAAGAGAGGGGGGCGCAAAAGAGAGGGGGGAGAGCAAAAGAGAGGGGGGAGAGCAAAAGAGAGGGGGGAGAGCAAAAGAGAGGGGGGAGAGCAAAAGAGAGGGGGGAGAGCAAAAGAGAGGGGGGAGAGCAAAAGAGAGGGGAGAGCAAAAGAGAGGGGGAGAGCAAAAGAGAGGGGGAGAGCAAAAGAGAGGGGGGAGAGCAAAAGAGAGGGGGGAGAGCAAAAGAGAGGGGGGAGAGCAAAAGAGAGGGGGAAGAGCAAGAGAGAGGGGGAAGAGCAAGAGAGAGGGGGGGAGCAAGAGAGAGGGGGAGAGAGCAAGAGAGAGGGGGGAGAGAGAGCAAGAGAGAGGGGGGAGAGAGAGCAAGAGAGGGGGGGAGAGAGAGCAATAGAGGGGGGAGAGAGAGCAATAGAGGGGGGAGAGAGAGCAAGAGAGAGGGGGAGAGAGCAAGAGAGAGGGGGGAGAGAGAGCAAGAGAGGGGGGGAGAGAGAGTAAGAGAGGGGGGGGAGAGAGAGCAAGAGAGGGGGGGAGAGAACAAGAGAAGGGGGAGAGAGAACAAGAGAAGGGGAGAGAGAACAAGAGAAGGGGGAGAGAGAACAAGAGAAGGGGGAGAGAGAACAAGAGAAGGGGGAGAGAGAACAAGAGAAGGGGGAGAGAGAACAAGAGAAGGGGGAGAGAGAGCAAGAGAAGGGGGAGAGAGAACAAGAGAAGGGGGAGAGAGAACAAGAGAAGGGGGAGAGAGAACAAGAGAAGGGGGAGAGAGAACAAGAGAAGGGGGAGAGAGAACAAGAGAAGGGGGAGAGAGAACAAGAGAAGGGGAGAGAGAACAAGAGAAGGGGGAGAGAGAACAAGAGAAGGGGGAGAGAGAACAAGAGAAGGGGGAGAGAGAACAAGAGAAGGGGGAGAGAGAGCAAGAGAAGGGGGAGAGAGAGCAAGAGAGGGGGAGAGAGAGCAAGAGAGGGGGAGAGAGAGCAAGAGAGGGGGAGAGAGAGCAAGAGAGGGGGAGAGAGCAAAATAGAAGGGGGAGGGCAAAAGAGGGTGGAGAGAGCAAAATAGAGGGGGGAGAGAGCAAAAGAGGAGAGAGCAAAAGATAGGGGGAGAGGAAGAGCGAGAGGGGAAAGAGGGTGAAAGAGAGGGGGAAGAGGGCAAAAACAGAATTTATGCTTACCTGATAAATTTCTTTCTCCTACGGTGTGTCCGGTCCACGGCTTCATCCGTACTTGTGGGATATTCTCTTCCCCTACAGGAAATGGCAAAGAGAGCACACAGCAAGAGCTGTCCATATAGCCCCCCCTCTGGCTCCGCCCCCCAGTCATTCGACCGACGGTAGGAGAAAAAGGAGAAACCATAAGGTGCCGTGGTGACTGTAGTGTAAAGAAAAAAAATATTTTAACCCTGACTAAAAGCCAGGGCGGGCTGTGGACCGGACACACCGTAGGAGAAAGAAATTTATCAGGTAAGCATAAATTCTGTTTTCTCCTACATTGGTGTGTCCGGTCCACGGCTTCATCCTTACTTGTGGGAACCAATACCAAAGCTTTAGGACACGGATGAAGGGAGGGAAACAGTCAGGTAACCTAAACGGAAGGCACCACTGCTTGCAAAACCTTTCTCCCAAAAACAGCCTCCGAAGAAGCATAAGTATCGAATTTGTAAAATTTGGCAAAAGTATGCAGAGAAGACCAAGTCGCTGCCTTACAGATCTGTTCAACAGAAGCCTCATTCTTGAAAGCCCATGTGGAAGCCACAGCTCTAGTAGAGTGAGCTGTAATTCGTTCAGGAGGCTGCCGACCGGCAGTCTCATAGGCCAAACGCATGATGCTTTTCAGCCAAAAGGAAAGAGAGGTAGCAGTAGCTTTCTGACCTCTCCTCTTACCAGAATAGACGACAAACAAAGAGGATGTCTGTCTGAAATCCTTCGTTGCTTCTAAATAGAATTTTAAAGCATGAACTACATCTAAATTATCTAACAAACGTTCCTTCTTCGAAACTGGATTCGGACACAGAGAAGGAATCACTATTTCCTGGTTAATATTCCTGTTGGAAACCACTTTTGGAAGAAAACTAGGCTTTGTACGTAAAACTACCTTATCTGTATGGAATACCAGATAGGGTGAAACACACTGCAAAGCAGACAATTCAGAAACTCTTCTAGCAGAAGAAATAGCAACCAAAAACAGAACTTTCCAAGATAGTAACTTAATATCTATGGAATGTAAGGGTTCAAACGGAACCCCTTGAAGAACGGAAAGAACTAAATTTAGACTCCATGGAGGAGTCAAAGGTCTGTAGACAGGCTTGATTCTGACTAAAGCCTGTACAAACACCTGTACATCTGGCACGGCTGCCAGACGTTTGTGCAACAAAACAGACAGAGCAGATATCTGTCCTTTTAGAGAACTAGCCGGCAAAGAGAATGACTGGGGGGCGGAGCCAGAGGGGGGGCTATATGGACAGCTCTTGCTGTGTGCTCTCTTTGCCATTTCCTGTAGGGGAAGAGAATATCCCACAAGTAAGGATGAAGCCGTGGACCGGACACACCAATGTAGGAGAAAGAGAGGAAGGCAAAAGAGAGGAAGGCAAAAGAGAGGAGGGCACAAGAGGGGGAGAGGAAGAGCAAAAGAGAGGGGGAGAGGAAGAGCAAAAGAGAGGGGGAGAGGAAGAGCAAAAGAGAGGGGGAGAGGAAGAGCAAAAGAGAGGGGGAGAGGAAGAGCAAAAGAGAGGGGGAGAGGAAGAGCAAAAGAGAGGGGGAGAGGAAGAGCAAAAGAGAGGGGGGAGAGGAAGAGTAAAAGAGAGGGGGGATAGAGCAAAAGAGAGGGTGGAGAGAGTAAAAGAGAGGGGGGAGAGAGTAAAAGAGGGGGGAGAGAGCAAAAGAGGGGGGGGAGAGAGTAAAAAAAAGAGGGGGGAGAGAGCAAAAGAAAGAGGGGGGAGAGAAAGCAAAAGAGAGGGGGGAGAGAAAGCAAAAGAGAGGGGGGAGAGAAAGCAAAAGAGAGGGGGGAGAGAAAGCAAAAGAGAGGGGGGAGAGAAAGCAAAAGAGAGGGGGGAGAGAAAACAAAAGAGAGGGGGGAGAGAAAACAAAAGAGAGGGGGGAGAGAAAACAAAAGAGAGGGGGGAGAGAAAACAAAAGAGAGGGGGGGAGAGAAAACAAAAGAGAGGGGGGGAGAGAAAACAAAAGAGAGGGGGGGAGAGAAAACAAAAGAGAGGGGGAGAGAGAAAACAAAAGAGAGGGGGAGAGAAAACAAGAGAGGGCGGGAGAGAAAACAAAAGAGAGGGGGGGAGAGAACACAAAAGAGAGGGGGGAGAGCAAACAAAAGAGGGGGGAGAGCAAACAAAAGAGGGGGGAGAGCAAACAAAAGAGGGGGGAGAGCAAACAAAGAGGGGGAGAGAGAACAAGAGAGAGGGGGGAGAGAACAAGAGAGAGGGGGGAGAGAACAAGAGAGAGGGGGGAGAGAACAAGAGAGAGGGGGGAGAGAGAGCAAGAGAGAGGGGGGGAGAGAACAAGAGAGAGGGGGGAGAGAGAGCAAGAGAGAGGGGGGGAGAGAGTAAGAAGGGGGGAGAGAGAGTAAGAGGGGCGAGAGAGAACAAGAGAGGGGGAGAGAGAACAAGAGAGGGGGGAGAGAGAACAAGAGAGGGGGGAGAGAGAACAAGAGAGGGGGGAGAGAGAACAAGAGAGGGGGGAGAGAGAACAAGAGAGGGGGGAGAGAGAGCAAGAGAGGGGGAAGAGAAAGCAAAAGAGAGGGGGGAGAGTGCAAAAGAGAGGGGGGAGAGTGCAAAAGAGAGGGGGGAGAGTGCAAAAGAGAGGGGGGAGAGTGCAAAAGAGAGCAAAAGAGAGGGGGAAAGGAAGAGCAAAAGAGAGGGGGGAGAGGAAGAGCAAAAGAGAGGGGGGAGAGGAAGAGCAAAAGAGAGGGGGGAGAGGGCAAAAGAGGGGAGAGAGAAAAAGATAGGGGGAGAGGAAGAGCAAAAGAGGGGGGAGAGGAAGAGCAAAAAGAGAGGGGGGAGAGGAAGAGCAAAGAGAGAAGGGGGAGAGGAAGAGCAAAAGAGAGGGGGAGAGAGAACAAGAGAGAGGGGGAGAGAGAGCAAGAGAGGGGGGAGAGAGAGCAAGAGAGGTGGGAGAGAGAGCAAGAGAGGTGGGAGAGAGAGCAAGAGAGGGGGGAGAGAGAGCAAAAGAGGGGGAGAGCAAAAGAGGGGGAGAGAGAGCAAAAGAGGGGGGAGAGAGGGGGGAGAGAGAGCAAGAGAGAGGGGGAGAGAGAGAGCAAGAGAGAGGGGGAGAGAGAGCAAGAGAGAGGGGGAGAGAGCGCAAGAGAGGAGAGAGCAAAAGAGAGGAGAGGAAGAGCGAAAGAGAGGAAGAGCGAAAGAGAGGGGGAGAGGAAGAGCAAAAGAGAGGGGGAGAGGAAGAGCGAAAGAGAGGGGGAGAGGAAGAGCAAAAGAGAGGGGGAGAGGAAGAGCAAAAGAGAGGGGGAGAGGAAGAGCAAAAGAGAGGGGGAGAGGAAGAGCAAAAGAGAGGGGGAGAGGAAGAGCAAAAGAGAGGGGGAGAGGAAGAGCAAAAGAGAGGGGGAGAGGAAGAGCAAAAGAGAGGGGGAGAGGAAGAGCAAAAGAGAGGGGGGAGAGGAAGAGTAAAAGAGAGGGGGGATAGAGCAAAAGAGAGGGTGGAGAGAGTAAAAGAGAGGGGGGAGAGAGTAAAAGAGGGGGGAGAGAGCAAAAGAGGGGGGGGGAGAGAGTAAAAAAAAGAGGGGGGAGAGAGCAAAAGAAAGAGGGGGGAGAGAAAGCAAAAGAGAGGGGGGAGAGAAAGCAAAAGAGAGGGGGGAGAGAAAGCAAAAGAGAGGGGGGAGAGAAAGCAAAAGAGAGGGGGGAGAGAAAGCAAAAGAGAGGGGGGAGAGAAAGCAAAAGAGAGGGGGGAGAGAAAACAAAAGAGAGGGGGGAGAGAAAACAAAAGAGAGGGGGGAGAGAAAACAAAAGAGAGGGGGGAGAGAAAACAAAAGAGAGGGGGGGAGAGAAAACAAAAGAGAGGGGGGGAGAGAAAACAAGAGAGGGGGGGAGAGAAAACAAAAGAGAGGGGGAGAGAGAAAACAAAAGAGAGGGGGAGAGAAAACAAGAGAGGGGGGGAGAGAAAACAAAAGAGAGGGGGGGAGAGAACACAAAAGAGAGGGGGGAGAGCAAACAAAAGAGGGGGGAGAGCAAACAAAAGAGGGGGGAGAGCAAACAAAAGAGGGGGGAGAGCAAACAAAGAGGGGGAGAGAGAACAAGAGAGAGGGGGGAGAGAACAAGAGAGAGGGGGGAGAGAACAAGAGAGAGGGGGGAGAGAACAAGAGAGAGGGGGGAGAGAGAGCAAGAGAGAGGGGGGGAGAGAACAAGAGAGAGGGGGGAGAGAGAGCAAGAGAGAGGGGGGGAGAGAGTAAGAAGGGGGGAGAGAGAGTAAGAGGGGCGAGAGAGAACAAGAGAGGGGGAGAGAGAACAAGAGAGGGGGGAGAGAGAACAAGAGAGGGGGGAGAGAGAACAAGAGAGGGGGGAGAGAGAACAAGAGAGGGGGGAGAGAGAACAAGAGAGGGGGGAGAGAGAGCAAGAGAGGGGGGAGAGAGAGCAAGAGAGGGGGAAGAGAAAGCAAAAGAGAGGGGGGAGAGTGCAAAAGAGAGGGGGGAGAGTGCAAAAGAGAGGGGGGAGAGTGCAAAAGAGAGGGGGGAGAGTGCAAAAGAGAGGGGGGAGAGTGCAAAAGAGAGCAAAAGAGAGGGGGAAAGGAAGAGCAAAAGAGAGGGGGGAGAGGAAGAGCAAAAGAGAGGGGGGAGAGGAAGAGCAAAAGAGAGGGGGGAGAGGGCAAAAGAGGGGAGAGAGAAAAAGATAGGGGGAGAGGAAGAGCAAAAGAGGGGGGAGAGGAAGAGCAAAAAGAGAGGGGGGAGAGGAAGAGCAAAGAGAGAAGGGGGAGAGGAAGAGCAAAAGAGAGGGGGAGAGAGAACAAGAGAGAGGGGGAGAGAGAGCAAGAGAGGGGGGAGAGAGAGCAAGAGAGGTGGGAGAGAGAGCAAGAGAGGTGGGAGAGAGAGCAAGAGAGGGGGGAGAGAGAGCAAAAGAGGGGGAGAGCAAAAGAGGGGGAGAGAGAGCAAAAGAGGGGGGAGAGAGGGGGGAGAGAGAGCAAGAGAGAGGGGGAGAGAGAGCAAGAGAGAGGGGGAGAGAGAGAGCAAGAGAGAGGGGGAGAGAGAGCAAGAGAGAGGGGGAGAGAGCGCAAGAGAGGAGAGAGCAAAAGAGAGGAGAGGAAGAGCGAAAGAGAGGAAGAGCGAAAGAGAGGGGGAGAGGAAGAGCAAAAGAGAGGGGGAGAGGAAGAGCGAAAGAGAGGGGGAGAGGAAGAGCAAAAGAGAGGGGGAGAGGAAGAGCAAAAGAGAGGGGGAGAGGAAGAGCAAAAGAGAGGGGGAGAGGAAGAGCAAAAGAGAGGGGGAGAGGAAGAGCAAAAGAGAGGGGGAGAGGAAGAGCAAAAGAGAGGGGGAGAGGAAGAGCAAAAGAGAGGGGGAGAGGAAGAGCAAAAGAGAGGGGGAGAGGAAGAGCAAAAGAGAGGTGGAAGAGGGCAAAAGAGGAGAGAGAGAAAAAGATAGGGGGAGAGGAAGAGCAAAAGAGAGGGGGGAGAGGAAGAGCAAAAAGAGTGGGGGAGAGGAAGAGCAAAAAGAGAGGGGGGGAGGAAGAGCAAAAGAGAGGGGGGAAAGAGAAAAAGAGAGGGGGGAGAGAGAAAAAGAGGGGAGGAGAGCAAAAGAGGGGGGGAGAGCAAAAGAGGGGGGGGAGAGCAAAAGAGGGGGGGAGAGAGAGAGCAAAAGAGGGGGGGGAGAGAGAGAGCAAAAGAGAGGGGGGAGAGAGAGAGAGAGCAAAAGAGAGGGGGAAAGGAAGAGCAAAAGAGAGGGGGGAGAGGAAGAGCAAAAGAGAGGGGGGAGAGGAAGAGCAAAAGAGAGGGGGGATAGGGCAAAAGAGGGGAGAGAGAAAAAGATAGGGGGAGAGGAAGAGCAAAAGAGGGGGGAGAGGAAGAGCAAAAAGAGAGGGGGAGAGGAAGAGCAAAGAGAGAAGGGGGAGAGGAAGAGCAAAAGAGAGGGGGAGAGAGAACAAGAGAGAGGGGGAGAGAGAGCAAGAGAGGGGGGAGAGAGAGCAAGAGAGGTGGGAGAGAGAGCAAGAGAGGGGGGAGAGAGAGCAAAAGAGGGGGGAGAGAGAGCAAGAGAGGTGGGAGAGAGAGCAAGAGAGGGGGGAGAGAGAGCAAAAGAGGGGGGAGAGCAAAAGAGGGGGAGAGAGAACAAGAGAGAGGGGGAGAGAGAGCAAGAGAGAGGGGGAGAGAGAGCAAGAGAGAGGGGGAGAGAGAGCAAGAGAGAGGGGGAGAGAGAACAAGAGAGAGGGGGAGAGAGAACAAGAGAGAGGGGGGAGAGAACAAGAGAGAGGGGGGAGAGAGAGCAAGAGAGAGGGGGGGAGAGAGTAAGAAGGGGGGAGAGAGAGTAAGAGGGGGGAGAGAGAACAAGAGAGGGGGAGAGAGAACAAGAGAGGGGGGAGAGAGAACAAGAGAGGGGGGAGAGAGAACAAGAGAGGGGGGAGAGAGAGCAAGAGAGGGGGAAGAGAAAGCAAAAGAGAGGGGGGAGAGTGCAAAAGAGAGGGGGGAGAGTGCAAAAGAGAGGGGGGAGAGTGCAAAAGAGAGGGGGGAGAGTGCAAAAGAGAGGGGGGAGAGTGCAAAAGAGAGCAAAAGAGAGGGGGAAAGGAAGAGCAAAAGAGAGGGGGGAGAGGAAGAGCAAAAGAGAGGGGGGAGAGGAAGAGCAAAAGAGAGGGGGGAGAGGGCAAAAGAGGGGAGAGAGAAAAAGATAGGGGGAGAGGAAGAGCAAAAGAGGGGGGAGAGGAAGAGCAAAAAGAGAGGGGGGAGAGGAAGAGCAAAAAGAGAGGGGGGAGAGGAAGAGCAAAGAGAGAAGGGGGAGAGGAAGAGCAAAAGAGAGGGGGAGAGAGAACAAGAGAGAGGGAGAGAGAGCAAGAGAGGGGGGAGAGAGAGCAAAAGAGGGGGAGAGCAAAAGAGGGGGAGAGAGAGCAAAAGAGGGGGGAGAGAGGGGGGAGAGAGAGCAAGAGAGAGGGGGAGAGAGAGCAAGAGAGAGGGGGAGAGAGAACAAGAGAGAGGGGGAGAGAGAACAAGAGAGAGGGGGAGAGAGAACAAGAGAGAGGGGGAGAGAGCGCAAGAGAGGAGAGAGCAAAAGAGAGGAGAGGAAGAGCGAAAGAGAGGAAGAGCGAAAGAGAGGGGGAGAGGAAGAGCAAAAGAGAGGGGGAGAGGAAGAGCGAAAGAGAAGGGGAGAGGAAGAGCAAAAGAGAGGGGGAGAGGAAGAGCAAAAGAGAGGGGGAGAGGAAGAGCAAAAGAGAGGGGGAGAGGAAGAGCAAAAGAGAGGGGGAGAGGAAGAGCAAAAGAGAGGGGGAGAGGAAGAGCAAAAGAGAGGGGGAGAGGAAGAGCAAAAGAGAGGGGGAGAGGAAGAGCAAAAGAGAGGGGGAAGAGGGCAAAAGAGGAGAGAGAGAAAAAGATAGGGGGAGAGGAAGAGCAAAAGAGAGGGGGGAGAGGAAGAGCAAAAAGAGTGGGGGAGAGGAAGAGCAAAAAGAGAGGGGGGGAGGAAGAGCAAAAGAGAGGGGGGAAAGAGAAAAAGAGAGGGGGGAGAGAGAAAAAGAGGGGGGGAGAGAGAAAAAGAGGGGAGGAGAGCAAAAGAGGGGGGGAGAGCAAAAGAGGGGGGGGAGAGCAAAAGAGGGGGGGAGAGAGAGAGCAAAAGAGAGGGGGGAGAGAGAGAGAGAGCAAAAGAGAGGGGGGAGAGAGAGAGAGAGAGCAAAAGAGAGGGGGGAGAGAGAGAGCAAAAGAGAGGGGGAGAGAGAGAGCAAAAGAGAGGGGGGAGAGAGAGAGCAAAAGAGAGGGGGGAGAGGGAGCAAAAGAGAGGGGGAGAGGAAGAGCAAAAGAGAGGGGGAGAGGAAGAGCAAAAGAGAGGGGGAGAGCAAGAGCAAAAGAGAGGGGGAGAGGAAGAGCAAAAGAGAGGGGGAGAGGAAGAGCAAAAGAGAGGGGGAGAGGAAGAGCAAAAGAGAGGGGGAGAGGAAGAGCAAAAGAGAGGGGGAGAGGAAGAGCAAAAGAGAGGGGGAGAGGAAGAGCAAAAGAGAGGGGGAAGAGGGCAAAATAGGAGAGAGAGCAAAAGAGGGGGGAGAGAGCAAAAGAGGGGGGAGAGAGCAAAAGAGGGGGAGAGAGAGCAAAAGAGAGGGGGAGAGAGAGCAAAAGAGAGGGGGAGAGAGAGCAAAAGAGAGGGGGAGAGAGAGCAAAAGAGAGGGGGAGAGAGAGCAAAAGAGAGGGGGGAGAAAGAGTAAAAGAGAGGGGGGAGAAAGAGTAAAAAAAGACGGGGAGAGAGCAAAAGAGGGGAGGAAAGAGAGCAAAAAAGAGGGGGGAGAGAGAGCAAAAGAGAGGGGGGAGAGAGAGCAAAAGAGAGGGGGGAGAGAGAGCAAAAGAGGGGGAGAGAGAGCAAAAGAGAGGGGGAGAGAGAGCAAAAAAGAGGGAGGAGAGAGAGCAAAAAAGAGGGGGGAGAGAGAGCAAAAAAGAGGGGGGAGAGAGAGCAAAAAAGAGGGGGGAGAGAGAGCAAAAAAGAGGGGGGAGAGAGAGCAAAAAAGAGGGGGGAGAGAGAGAGAAAAAGAGGGGGGAGAGAGAGCAAAAAAGAGGGGGGAGAGCAAAAAAAGAGGGGGGGAGAGCAAAAAAAGAGGGGGGGAGAGAGCAAACGAGAGGGGGGAGAGAGAGCAAAAGAGAGGGGGGAGAGAGAGCAAAAGAGAGGGGGGAGAGAGAGCAAAAGAGAAGGGGGAGAGAGAGCAAAAGAGAAAAAGAGAGCAAAAAAGGAGAGAGCAAAAAAGAGGGGGGAGAGAGAGCAAAAAAGAGGGGGGAGAGAGAGCAAAAAAGAAGGGGGAGAGCAAAAAAGAAGGGGGAGAGCAAAAAAAGAGGGGGAGAGAGAGCAAAAGAGAGGGGGGAGAGAGAGCAAAAGAGAGGGGGGAGAGAGAGCAAAAGAGAGGGGGGAGAGAGAGCAAAAGAGAGGGGGGAGAGAGAGCAAAAGAGAGGGGGGAGAGAGAGCAAAAGAGAGGGGGGAGAGAGAGCAAAAGAGAAGGGGGAGAGAGAGCAAAAGAGAGGGGGGAGAGAGAGAGCAAAAGAGAGGGGGAGAGAGAGAGCAAAAGAGAGGGGGGAGAGAGAGCAAAAGAGAGGGGGGAGAGAGCAAAAGAGAAGGGGGAGAGAGAGCAAAAGAGAGGGGGAGAGAGGGGGAGAGAGAGGGTGGTGAAAGAATCCCGAAAATGGCAGGGTGGTTCCGTCACCACAATAGACTGCCCTTCCGAAAATGGCAGGGTGGTTCGTTGATTCCGTCACCACAATAGACTGCCCTCTGGGCAGGCTTTCACACTAGTATATAAATAATAATGGTTCACTTTCTTTACAAAAACTATTTAAAATCCCTGCTATTTCAAATGCATGGTTTAGGCAGCAAATGAAATGAGTTGAGGACCTGCCTTTGGGCTAATAGACATGAAAACTGTTAAGAACACTTTAAAGGAACCATATTGGCTATTCAGCAACATTGTCAAGACTTTCAGCAGTGATAAAATGGTTTAGAGATAACATAACAAACACGAAAAGAATAGTAAAAGTTTAAAGGGCCAAGAGTAAATCCCAAGCTTAAGTGACTGCTATGCACTGAATCGATAATCATTAATACCTTTTAGGAACTTGTTGACAAATTGAGACTGCCCATTGAGAAATAATGCTTTTTTTGCACTCAGTGGACAGTTATTCAGCTTCTGACAGTACCAATTTGTTCAATCTGTGCAACTGAGGTTCCAGTGTTCAAAGGACAACTGACCAAAAAGAAGAACTATATCTTGAAATAGAATATGTATTTCTTTAGATTAAAAATTCATATTTGTGGGGGCGGAGCCTATAGCTGTTGGGTAGGACGTGTGTTTGAGGAGCTCCAGGTCTTGCAAAGTTATTTTAGAGTTATTTCTCAACTATACTTTAATTTTCTTTTTGGGAATCTGGTGCTACCCAAGAGGAACCTGGAGACACCTTATCCATAACGGATCACCTATGTTCTTCAGCTGATTGAATTGCAGCTAGCTACAAGACTGAGAGGCCTCTCTAGATTGACAGTGTGGTCAAAGCTGCCACCAATATACCCCCCCAGGTCCCTGGGTTATCAAACCAGTTCTATAGTAACTGGACAGTTCTTTCATCACAACCTTTGACAAAGAGGAGGAAAAGCCCTAGTGCAACAGACTTAAGGAGGATTGAAAGATTTTCTAGTTGCACACGCACCTAATAAAAATGGCGACTACTATCAATACTCTACTCGAAGCAATGACCTGCCTGCTGAATGATCACCACGAGAAACTGATGCAAGCGTGGTCTGATGAATGGGAAAGCCTAAGTGCATTAACTAAACAAGTTGGTTCACGTTGTACACCTCCAAGAGCCTTACTGGTGAAGCCTGTTACAAGTGCCCAAGTACTCATCCCCAACTTGTTAGACCCCCTGCCCCAGGCTCCTTCTAAACCAGATCAGAACCGCCACTTAAGTGATTCAGAGAGCGGCCCTTTGCCAGCAAACACCCGCACCCTATATGTACAAAAATGTGCTAACCCTGATGAGCAGAAGTCGCTAACTGATTCTGGGAGCCGTTCAGCCTGTGGGATGATGCAGGAAGCCGTGATCATCAGTTCGGCTCAAACATTGGAATGTTACCCACCACAGACATCTAGGCGCTAGGTTGCCTCTGAGCTCTCAACGGAACGACTCTTCCCCACACAGCTGGATCGGGGTTTTGAGCAACAGGAGGAAGGGCTAAATTGTAGTTTATCCGAATGCCCAGTAACCCTCTCCTTCTCTATGCGACAACTGCCTAACGGGAAAATGTATAATTTGGATCTCCACTCTGCACATCACATTCCCACGTTGCGCAGTTTAAAGTCGAGTGGCAGGGACTTAACTGTTGACAAACCTGCCAGAAGCCTGTGCCAGCTTTTTGATCCGAGGGGTCCAAGCTGAAAATAGGGGCGGTAAGTTCCCACTGCATAGGTCCGGTGTCGGATGGGCTGTGTTTTACCCTTCATTCATCCGACCCTAATTCAGTATCAAACTTTCACCTTTCGGAAGCTGTCCCCTGGGTCTGGCTCACGGATCTATCATGGAGACATTATTTGTGGGGTTAGTTGTGAGGTACTTGTTACGCTATCATTTTGTGTTTTACACTGACTGACCGGCAGTGGGGCAGGAATTATGTTTCAAGAGCATAACCGCTCTGGTGTGAGATAGGGCTAAAGAGAGATATTAGGCCCAGGACTGAGTTACTATGCCACACATAATACAATTTTCCGGGTGAATAGAGTAATGGTTTGTTTCATAGCGATAAATCGCTGCAAAATGTTTTCTCCCATCAAGCGATACTATAACTGTTATTTTCATTAGGATAGTGAAGTCTGATACTCTGTCGATGGCTAAAAAGTTTATTTACACTTATGTTAATAATTTGTGCATTCATTGTTAAATTAAGTGTACCTGGGGCTGTTGATGCATCTCTGTTCGACCTTTTATTGTTAGTCATTGTTGCCTCTGAGCCTTAAATGCAGCCTAGATAAGCTGGAGTTTTGTGAATTAATCATTAGCTGTTATGATATAATTATTTTAACATCCACATATTCTTTTTTTTTTTTCCCAGAGGTTTTACCTAGAACATGTAAATAGAGCTCCTAGTCTGATCCCATAAGAGGTGTATATAGTTAATTACTATAATAGTACCGTGCAAGTTTTGTAGTATAGCTTCAACCCTAGCTATATAGGGTGACAGAGGATAGACCATGAGATTTATAGCTCTATGTATAATTGCTATGAGTGTTGTATATGCGAATAATGACTGACTGTGTTTGCTCTACCTATATTTCTCTTTGCTTTAGAGTATAATATCATCATTAACTACTCACTGTTATTAGGAGAGCTATACAGTTATTTATGGATATGATTATATATTACACTGAGCTCCCTATGACTTTCACTTCCTAGAAAATAACTGCATAACTCTAGAAATCTAGCAGTCATATACCCAGACAGATTAATTAGCACACCTGTTTGTTGGGATTTCATCTCATACCCATCATTGTATAGTTTTGCATCTTACTGAACTACTATAATATAGCACCTACAACAACTAGTCAGTTTATCAGGCTCAGAAATTATGGCTTTCCCTAACAGAATAAAGTTCATCCCCACTTTATTTCCTATATCACTAAGTTTTTAAATATTTGCTAAACCATAGTGAAAATTGTTAATCCCCTCCCTTGTAAAAAGAAAAAAATAAGATTCACTCATTGAGACCCAAGAGTGGTCTCTAAAAGTTTCTAATTGCCCTCTTTAGCTAAATAACTTTTCCTAAGACTCTGAGAGGTCCAAGAGAGGCCTCATTGATCATGTAGAGCAGTGTTTTTCAACCAGTGTGCCGTGGCACACTAGTGTGCCGTGAGAGATCCTCAGGTGTGCCACGGCAGACTGACAACAGTGTGACATATTTTTTAAACTTTGCTTGTTTTTTACTCCCAGTACAGGGGGTAGTGTGTAGGAGGCATGGCATAACAGCACAATACATACAGTATGTGTGTGTGTTTGTGTGTATGTGTATATATATATATATATATATATATATATATATATATATATATGCTGTATTAGGCTACAATGTGTGATTTTTTTTAAATTTTGGGATGGTGGTGTGCCACAGGATTTTTTAATGTAAAAAAGTGTGCCATGGCAAAAAAAAGGTTAAAAATCACTGATATAGAGAGTGTATAGTTGACTAGGCCTAATCTTCATATATTGATTATACTAATGTCTTGTAACTTTTTCTTTCCGTGTTCAAATATGCTTATGGATTGACTGTTTTGAAATTATTTCTTTGTTTACTTTGCACTGACATTTCAGCATTGTATGCCTTATTATGAATCTTAAAGGGACAGTAAACCTTAAAAATAATGTTATATAATTCTGCACATAGTGCAGAATTATATAACATTATTTAAGTGCTATAGTTCTAATAGCCTTTTTTCTCTTTAAATATGTAAAAATTACGGCGCTTTTACAGACCCGCTCTCTGCTCTCTGCTGAGAGGGTCTGTAATATTTAGTCAGCGCATCGGGCCAGCTGTATAGTCCTGTGACAGTAGCGAGCTGCACTTAGTGCTATGGCGCGGTCGGGCCGGGCTGTGACTATACAGCTGGCCCGATGCGCTGACTAAATATTACAGCGCATCGGGCCAGCTGTATAGTCACAGCCCGGCCCGACCGCGCCATAGCACTAAGTGCAGCTCGCTCCTGTGACAGTAGCGAGCTGCACTTAGTGCTATGGCGTGGTCGGGCCGGGCTGTGACTATACAGCTGGCCCGATGCGCTGACTAAATATTACAGACCCGCTCAGCAGAGAGCGGGTCTGTAAAAGCGCCGTAATTTTTACATATTTAAAGAGAAAAAAGGCTATTAGAACTATAGCACTTAAATAATGTTATATAATTCTGCACTATGTGCAGAATTATATAACATTATTTTTAAGGTTTACTGTCCCTTTAATTAAAAAAAAATTCATATTTGTATGCTTCTTTTGCTGAGGAAATCGGGTTCTTCTGGGTCAGTTAGGAAGAAATGTAATATATCAACTAGTAACTTACAATATCACTTCCCAGACAGTTTAGATATGGGGATTCTTGATAACTTCTAGCTTATGGTTGGGCTCTATAACCGATTGCTGTAAAGCCTTATAAATGAACCAGGGATAAAAATGCTTTTAATAAATGGGTGTTTGTATTTAAAGGGACAGTACACCCAAAACATTTCTTTCATTATTCATGTAGAGAATACAATTTTAAACAACATTCCAATTTACTTTTATTATCTAACTTGTTTCATTTTTTTAGATATCTTTTGTTGAAGAAATAGCAATGTATATAAGTGAGCCAATCACACAAGGCCTCTATGTGCAAACACCAATCAGCAGCTACTGAGCCTACCTAGATATGCTTTTCAGCAAAGGATATTAAGAGAATGAAACAAATTAGATAATAGAAGTAAATTAGAAAGTTGTCTAAAATTGCATGCTCTGTCTAAATCAGTGCTTTCCAAACTGTGTGTCGGGACACACTAGTGTGTCGGCAGCAGTGTGTAGGTGTGTCCCTGCTTCAGCACAAATTTAAAAAAAAAATGTTTTTGGGTTTCTGAATTTCCGCCTGCCTGCTACGCATATCACATGGTTGGCACGTGATTGATACTTAGGGGGTCACAGATCATCTTAACCTATTGGCACAGCTCAGTGGGAACTGAAACTATTCCAAATAGCGGCTTTGGCGGCACATTGGCTCCTGACTGCACATGTAGTCTCCTTAATTGGCTCATGACTGCATGTGTAGTCAGTGAGTGGGACAGCAGTGTGTTTGCAGCATGGGCAGGAGTCAATCGGACTCACCGAGCTCTGAGGGCGACAGCTTAAACGCTGAGCATAAGTCAATGGGGGTTTTTTGCAGCTAACTCCCAGTAGTGCATTGCTGCTCCTGCACTTGATATATGGATAGGAAGTGGAAGCTTAAACATGCTTGATGATGAAATGTGTCTATCTAATATTCCACCAAATATTCAGAAATTGTGTTCATCCCATCAACCTCATACATCCCATTAAAATAGTAAGTAGTTATTGGTGTAGTAATTATAAGCTTTTTCTAATTCTTGCACATACATACTGTGACTTGTAAATGCATTTCGTTATTATATCATTTATGTTTGTGTCCGTATCTCTTAAAACAAGTTAGTTTAACCTCCTTTTTGTTAGAACAACTGATTTACTGTGTCACAAAATAATGTAGGTCTAAAAAGTGTGTCACCAAGATGAAAAGTTTGGAAAGCTCTGGTCTAAATAATGGAAGAAAAAAAATGTGGATTTGCTCCCATACCAAGTGACTGGGATATATTGTGATTGCTTGGTACAAAGGCTCTTCAAACATAAATCCCTCAGCTGAGACGCAAAGAATCACTATAGATTAAGAAAATCCATGAAATTACACAGATAGCAAAGTTAAGTTGGACTAATGTGCTAACATGCCCAACTCACCAGTAACTAGAGAAAGAACATTTTTTTTCCAGGAGACTGAGACAATACCCAAGTTAATATCCAGGAAATAAATTATAAAAAAAAAATTATAAAAAAAAAAAGTATGCTTACCTGATAAATTTCTTTCTTTCCGGATATGGTGAGTCCATGGCGTCCTCAATTACTATTGGGAATATAACTCCTGGCCAGCAGGAGGGGGCAAAGAGCACCACAGCAAAGCTGTTAAGTATCACTCCCCTTCCCATAAACCCCAGTCATACGACCGAAGGAAAATGGAGAAAATGAGTAACACAAGGTGTAGAGGTGTCTGAACTTTAGTAAAAAAAAAAAAAAAGGCCTTAAAATAAAAGGCAGGGCCGTGGACTCACCATATCCGGAAAAAAAGAAATGTATCAGGTAAGCATAAATTGTGTTTTCTTTCTTAAGATATGGCGAGTCTACGGCGTCCTCAATTACTTTTGGGAACCAATACCCAAGCTAAAGGACACGGAGGACTAGGGAGGGACAAGACAGGTATACCTAAAGAAAGCACCACTGCTTGAAGAACCTTTCTCTCAAAAGAAGCCTCACCCGAGGCAAAAGTATCAAATTTATAAAATTGGAAAAAGTATGCAGAGAGGACCAAGTTGCAGCCTTGCAAATTTGATCCACAGAAGCTTTATTTTTTAAAGCCCAAGAAGAATAGACAGCCCTAGTGGAATGAGCTGTAATTCTCTCAGGAGGCTGCTGTCCAGAAGTCTCATACACCAAACGAATTATACTACTCAATTGGAAATTGCTCTCAACTCCAGAATGTTTACGGGGAGAGCAGATTCCTCCTGAGACCAAAGTCCCTACGCCTTCAACGGGTCCCAGGCTGCTCCCCAGCCCAGTAGGCTGGCATCCGTGGTCACACAGCAAGGTCTCCGAAAGCATTTCCCCTGAGACAGATGTTCCTGAGACAGCCACCACAGAAGAAGATAGTTCTAGATCAGTCGACAAGAGACTCTCTGAGACAGATCTGTATAATCCCCGTTCCACTGACTGAGCATGCATAACGGCAGAGCTCTCAAATGGAATCGAGCAAAGGGGACGATGTCCATGGAAGAAACCATCAGACCAATTACCTCCATACATTGGGCCACTGAGGGCCGAACAGCAGACTGTAGAGATAGGCAAGAGGAAAGAATCTGGTTTATTCTGACCGCAGTCAGAAATATTTTTATTGATATGGAATCTAGAATGGTCCCTATGAAAACCACCCTTGTAGCCGGAACAAGGAAACTCTTTTCCAAATTTACCTTCCATCCGTGGGACCGAAGAAAGACAACAAGATCTCTGTGTGAGATTTTGCTAGTTGAAAAGATGGCTCCTGACCTAGAATGTCGTCCAGATAGTGCGCCACAGCAATTCCCAGAGACCGAATCACTGCCAAAAGAGCCCCCCAGAACCTTTGAGAAAATTCTGGGAGCTGTGGCAAGGCCAAATGGAAGGGCCACAAACTGAAAGTGAGTGTCCAGAAAGGCAAACCTCAGAAATCTGTAATGATCCCTGTGAATGGGAACATGAAGGTACGCATCCTTCAGCTCCATGGTCGTCATAAACGGACCCTCTACTACTAAAGGAAGGATGGAACGGAGTCTCCATCTTGAAAGACGGTACTCTGAGAAATTTGTTTAGACACTTTAAATCTAGAATTGGTCGGAAAGTTCCCTCTTTTTTGGAAACCACAAACAGATTAGAGTAGAACCCCAGACCCTGCTCCTGAACTGGAACAATCACTCCTAGATAGGAAAGGTCCTGTACACATTTCAAGAATGCCTCTCTTTTAATTTGGTCTGCAGATAATCTTGAGAGGTGGAACCTGCCCCTGGGGGGAAAAGGTCTCGCATTCTAACTTGTAACCCAGGGATACTATGTCCACAGCCCAATGATGTGGGACATCTCGTACCCATGCTAGAGACAACTGAGAATGTCTGCCCCCCACTTGATCCGGTCCTCGATCAGGGGCAACTCCTTCATGCTGACTTAGACACAGCTGCGGGCTTCTTACATTGCTTTCCCTTGTTCCAAGACTGACTAGGTTTCCAAGAAGGTTTGGAATGATCCTGCTTGGCAGAAGAGGGGGGAAGACTTACCTCTAAAGTTACGGAAAGAACAAAAATTACTCTGACGTCCTTTCAGTCTATTTTTCTTATATTGTCGTAGAAAAAACCCTTTACCACCCGTGATATCAGTAATCCTTTCTGCCAAACCAGGTCCAAACGAGGTCTTACCCTTGTAAGGAATCGCCAAAAGTTTATAGACTTAGATGAAACATCTGCTGACCAAGATTTCAGTTATAATTCTCTACGCGCCAATACAGCAAAACCAGAAATTTTGGCTCTTGACTTAATGACCTGCAAAGAAGCGTCAGTAATAAAGAAATTGGCTAGCTTAAGAGCCTTAATCCTGTCCTGGATCTCCTCCAAGGGAGTCTCAGCCTGAAGAGACTCAGACAATGCATCAAACCAATAAGCTGCCACGCTTGTCAAGGTAGCAATACACACTGCAGGTTGCCATTGGAGACCTTGGTGAACATACATCTTTTTCAAGTAAGCCTCCAGCTTCTTGTCCATTGGATCCTTGAAAGAACAGCTATCCTCAATAGGAATAGTGTTTCTCTTAGCCAGTAGAAATTGCACCTTCTACCTTGGGTACCGTCTGCCACGACTCCTTAAAAGGAGTCCACCACGGGAAACATCTTTTTAAAAAATCGGAGACGGGGGAAAAAGGAATCCCAGGTCTCTCCCATTCCAGTAATTTCTGTAGCAAAAACACCACTACAGAGGAGGGAACGTCAAAATATCTATTTAATTTACTAGATTTCTTAGGGTTGAAAATGACAGCAACATTGTAGTCGTCCACGGTAGCCAAAATCTCCTTTAATAAAACATAAAGGTGTTCAAGCTTAAATCTGAAAGATACCACTTCAGCATCATAAGAAGGAATTATACTATCCGAATCTGAGATTTTACCCTCAGAGGCTACCGACGTATCCTCTTCATATCTATATTCCTCTTCAGACTTATGAGAAAGAGGAACCTGGTTAGCCGTGGCCAGATCAGAAACCTTACTATCTGATTCCCTAAATTTCATTCTGCCTCTTCCCTGTAGCATGGGAATGGCAGCTAATGCTTCAGATACCGCAGAGGATGCTTGAGCAGCAATTTCTACTTGCAAATAGACTCCTCCAGGAGATTGTGAGGAACCGCAGGGCACTGCATGTGACGTAGTTAAAGCTTGGGACGTTTGAGAAGAAAGCTGCGGCATTGCCTGAACAGAATCAACCTGAGGGAGTGGTGACTCAGGAACAAAAAGTCTATCTTTATACATCAATGTTCTTTCAATACAAGAACAAAAAGGGCAAAGGAGGTTCAACTTGGTTTTCTAAACAAAGCTTGCATTCAACAGAGAGCACAAGCTCCAGGTCCATATTGCAAAAAAAATTAACAATAAAAAAAAAAGAAAAAAAGAATCTCCGTTCCCAAAGTAACTAAGGCTGTTAATAGCTAAACAACGAAGAAAGTATTAATTATCAATGTAATGACTTTTCAGACCTCCTTTCAGATGGAGGATATAGACAGGGACTAACAAAACACAAAACACCTCCAACACCTCAGCGCTATCACTGAGGTGCTTAGCTGCCCCTTCTGCACTCTGGACAAATATATAGCGAATCTTGCTCTCCTTTGTTTGTTTCCAGATGATTAACTGCAGAGACCGGAAAGAAGACTGCTAAAAGCTGCACAACAGTGAAAAACACGCGCTTTAGAGCAAAATACCACCACAGCAATCAGATCCACCTCTCCTCTTACGTCAGAGGCGGTCCCGGCGGCCATTAGGGATTAACTAATAAAATTAGTTTCCCTACGAGTACCACAAAGCAACAATCCATTTACTAACCGGACTTACATGCAAATAAAATTAACCTTCTGAGTCACCAGTGACTCTAACTGAATCACTCCCTATCACAACCCACAGTGCCTGCTCCCTGCTGTTATGAGTCCTGTTCCTAAACTCAGGACTGTAGCCCCAATCATAAAGTGCAGATTGATATGTCTCTTCTCTGCTTTTAGTGCCAGTGAAGAAAATGGCATTTACCTGCACCTCTGGCTGTCCGGCAGGAGGACAGCTTATCCGGCATGAAAGAAAGCCACGCCTTACAGAGACCTGTAAAAACAAGACAGGACAGAGCAAACCTACTCTGGCTTTCTATACAAGGGCAGCAATCTGTTAAGAAAACGCAGTGAGGCCCACCTCACAAGTTCCTAACTGCTTAAAAGCTACCACTGCCCTACTGAAGAGACTAACGTGGAGTATAGCTAAACCCAATCTTGAGAGGAAAGATCAGAGCAAACCTACTCTGGCTTTCAAAATAATAAAATCTTGATTGAAGAAAATTTTCTTTAGACACCAAACTTCAACTCCTTCTTGCACCGAAGGCAAAGAGAATTACTGGGGTTTGTGGGAAAGGGAATGATACATAACAGCTTTGCTGTGGTGCTCTTTGCCGCCTCCTGCTGGCCAGGAGTGATATTCCAAACAGTAATTGAGGACGCCGTGGACTCACCATATCTTAGGAAAAAAACAAAGCTTAACTTGTCTGGAATGTAAAAGCCCAACATTTCAGATCTCAGAATAATTATTTACTGGTTAGCAGGCAGATGACTTTTCTCCTGACTAACCAATGGTCTGCAACACATGCTGTGCTTAAAGGTGCAGTGCATCTTACCTTATGAGTTTGCAAAATGCAAAGCAAAGTCACTGTTGAATAGAAAATCCATAGATAAAAATAGAAAAAACAGTTTTTTTAACAATTGAAAATATGATCAGAAAAAAAAAAACAATCTTTCCTCAACAGCAAAAAGCATGTGGGTGCAGAAAGATATTAAAACCTCTTCTATACTACAGCCCAGACTCATATTTTCATAATGACAAGTAAGAAGGACTTTGACAACCAGCAGGAACAAAAGAATACCACAGGAGAGCCAAGATGTTCCTACTAAAGAGGTGTTGCCCTGATCCTGTCCATCAGCCTGAAAATAGAGTCGGTAATCTATTATCAATAAAAGATATAGGGGTAGATTTATCATAGTGCTAGTGGACATGATACAATGTAGTGTATCATGTCCGATGCACATTGATAATGCTGCCCCCTGCAGATTTGTGGTCAATCGGCCGCTAGCAGGGGGTGTGTCAATTAACCTGATCGTATTCGATCGGGTTGATTTTAGTCCACAGTCTCAAAGCAGACGGACAAGTTATGGAGCAGCGGTCTTTAGATACCTTCAGGCTCGCCGGAAACAGGGACATCAAGTTCCATATGGAGCTTGATAAATCGGCCCCATAATCTTTACAGTAAATAATTAGAGAAGAACCCCCCGGGTTTCAAAAAAAAAAAAAAAAAAAAAAAGAATCCGCCTAATATTACAGAAAAAATATGTGTCATGACTATTGTTTAAAAATGTATAATTTCAACTAATGACAAAAAAAAATAATATTTATATATATTATATTATATTATATTATATATATATATATATATATATATATATATATGTCGCATAGCACTACAGAAACAGATAAGTCTAAAGTTTAAAAGGTTTACGCACTTCCAGTTGGTGTTCCTTCTCCTCAAGGACTTCTTTCTGGCATCTTAAAAATTCTGACAGCATTTTGGTTAGTTGCTTCCGATCATCTATTTCTGCTGCCAATCTTCCATTATAATCTGCTAGCAACATACAGGCATCATCGACCATTTTTGAAAGATGGTCACCAGAGTCCTTATCTAAGGACAAACAATGCAAACAAAAAAAGTTTGAGTTAAAAATAACCCAACTGTAGAAAGATAGAAACCAGGTAAATTTGCTCACAATGAAATGGATAGTACCCACCAGTGATCCTGTCCAACATAGACACATCTTGGACCTCTACAGGTAATGAGCGTATCCTCTGATGCACAGCTGCATCACCGGAAGCTGCGTTCTCAAGCTCTTGTAATGCATGTATGAGATCTGTTGTCTAGAGGAGAAATGAAAATCAGTATTCAATACATTTTCTTCTATGCACAATACAATATTACATGAAACTAAGACATTAGAAAAAAAACTACTGAAGTATCTAAAGTCATTGTGGTAGTGCTGGCAGTTAAAAGTTCAGAAAATTAATTTTATTTAGAACAGAAAATATGTCCTATCAAAATTTGTAGCAGCCACAGAACAGATGCCTATCCTGTAATATTTCTAGAAGGTACGTAAAAAACGCCAAACAGCAGCTTTATGAAAATAAGTCAGTCATTCACTTTAGATATATATAATGCCTTTTCCAAATAACAGTTAAAAGGACACTGTAGTCAGAAAAAAAGTACAATTATGAAAAAAAAAAATAACAGCATGTTTGCAGTATATAGGTATTAAAAATGTTGCAGCTAAAATAGTTAACATGAACTTGCATGTATTGTCATTCCTTTTATGAGCTTTTTGATAATACAGTATTGTTCCTTCCTCACACAGCTCACTATTTCCCTATGCTCCCTAAGCAGCTGTATTACATGTATAGGTCTTCATGCACTGTCTCTCATAATATGAAGAAAATAAGTTAATGTTTAAGCCCAAAACATTAATTTGCTCTTATATTCGCTGTAACAGCACCTTTGAGATATCATGACAGCTATCCAAGTAATGCCTAACAACAGACCACCCTCCAAGTAGTCTTTAAAGTAATAAAATGCTTGCCTCACTTACTGCCTAATATGCCAGGACAATGGCAGGTCAAGTAGGAAAACATAATTTATGCTTACCTGATAAATTTATTTCTCTTGTAGTGTGTTCAGTCCACGGGTCATCCATTACTTATTGGATATATTCTCCTTCCCAACAGGAAGTTGCAAGAGGATCACCCAAGCAGAGCTGCTATATAGCTCCTCCCCTCACATGTCATATCCAGTCATTCGACCGAAACAAGACGAGAAAGGAGAAACTATAAGGTGCAGTGGTGACTGGAGTTATAATTTTAAAATTTAGAACCTGCCTTAAAAAGACAGGGCGGGCCGTGGACTGAACACACTACAAGAGAAATAAATTTATCAGGTAAGCATAAATTATGTTTTCTCTTGTTAAGTGTGTTCAGTCCACGGGTCATCCATTACTTATGGGATACCCATACCAAAGCTAAGTACACGGATGATGGGAGGGACAAGGCAGGAACATTAAACAGAAGGAACCACTGCCTGTAGAACCTTTCTCCCAAAACCAGCCTCCGAAGAAGAAAAAGTGTCAAATTTGTAAAATTTGGAAAAAGTATGAAGTGAAGACCAAGTTGCAGCCTTGCAAATCTGTTCAACAGAGGCCTCATTCTTAAAGGCCCAGGTGGAAGCCACAGCTCTAGTGGAATGAGCTGTAATTCTTTCAGGAGGCTGCTGTCCAGCAGTCTCATAGGCTAAACGTATTATGCTACGAAGCCAAAAAGAGAGAGAGGTAGCCGAAGCCTTTTGACCTCTCCTCTGTCCAGAGTAAACGACAAACAGAGAAGAAGTTTGTCTAAAATCCTTAGTTGCCTGTAAGTAGAACTTCAGAGCACGGACCACGTCTAGATTATGCAAAAGACGTTCCTTCTTTGAAGAAGGATTAGGACATAATGATGGAACAACAATCTCTTGATTGATATTCCCATTAGAAACAACCTTAGGCAAAAACCCAGGTTTAGTACGCAGTACTACCTTGTCTGAATGAAAGATCAGATAAGGAGAATCACAATTTAAGGCAGATAACTCAGAGACTCTTCGAGCCGAGCAGAGGAAATAGCCATCAAAAACAGAACTTTCCAAGATAAAAGCTTAATATGAATGGAATGAAGGGGTTCAAAGGGAACACCCTGAAGAACTTTAAGAACCAAGTTTAAGCTCCACGGAGGAGCAACAGCTTTAAACACAGGCTTTATTCTAGCCAAAGCCTGACAAAAGGCCTGGACGTCTGGATTCTCTGCCAGACGTTTGTGTAAAAGAATAGACAGAGCTGAAATCTGTCCCTTTAGCGAACTAGCGGATAAACCCTTTTCTAAACCCTCTTGTAGAAAAGCCAATATCCTAGGAATCCTAACCTTACTCCATGAGTAACTCTTGGATTCACACCAATATAAATATTTACGCCATATCTTATGGTAAATTTTTCTGGTCACAGGTTTCCGAGCCTGTATTAATGTATCAATAACCGAATCCGAAAACCCACGCTTTGATAGGATCAAGCGTTCAATTTCCAGGCAGTCAGCCTCAGAGAAATTAGGTTTGGATGGTTGAAAGGACCCTGAATTAGAAGGTCCTGCCTCAGAGGAAGAGACCATGGTGGACAGGACGACATGTCCACTAGGTCTGCATACCAGGTCCTGCGTGGCCACGCAGGCGCTATCAGAATTACCGATGCCCTCTCCTGTTTGATCCTGGCAATCAGTCGAGGTAGCAACGGAAATGGTGGAAACACATAAGCTATGTTGAAAACCCAAGGGGCTGCTAATGCATCTACCAGCACCGCTCCCGGGTCCCTGGACCTGGATCCATAACAAGGAAGCTTCGCGTTCTGGCGAGATGCCATGAGATCCAGATCCGGTTTGCCCCAACGACGAATCAGTTGAGCAAATACCTCCGGGTGAAGTTCCCACTCTCCCGGATGAAAAGTCTGGCGACTTAGGAAATCCGCCTCCCAGTTCTCTACGCCCGGGATGTAAATTGCTGACAGGTGGCAAGAGTGAGACTCTGCCCAGCGAAACAGAATTTATGTTTACCTGATAAATTGCTTTCTCCAACGGTGTGTCCGGTCCACGGCGTCATCCTTACTTGTGGGATATTCTCTTCCCCAACAGGAAATGGCAAAGAGCCCAGCAAAGCTGGTCACATGATCCCTCCTAGGCTCCGCCTACCCCAGTCATTCGACCGACGTTAAGGAGGAATATTTGCATAGGAGAAACCATATGGTACCGTGGTGACTGTAGTTAAAGAAAATAAATTATCAGACCTGATTAAAAAAACCAGGGCGGGCCGTGGACCGGACACACCGTTGGAGAAAGCAATTTATCAGGTAAACATAAATTCTGTTTTCTCCAACATAGGTGTGTCCGGTCCACGGCGTCATCCTTACTTGTGGGAACCAATACCAAAGCTTTAGGACACGGATGAAGGGAGGGAGCAAATCAGGTCACCTAAATGGAAGGCACCACGGCTTGCAAAACCTTTCTCCCAAAAATAGCCTCAGAAGAAGCAAAAGTATCAAACTTGTAAAATTTGGTAAAAGTGTGCAGTGAAGACCAAGTCGCTGCCCCACATATCTGATCATCAGAAGCCTCGTTCTTGAAGGCCCATGTGGAAGCCACAGCCCTAGTGGAATGAGCTGTGATTCTTTCGGGAGGCTGCCGTCCGGCAGTCTCGTAAGCCAATCTGATGATGCTTTTAATCCAAAAGAGAGAGAGAGGTAGAAGTTGCTTTTTGACCTCTCCTTTTACCGGAATAAACAACAAACAAGGAAGATGTTTGTCTAAAATCCTTTGTAGCATCTAAATAGAATTTTAGAGCGCGAACAACATCCAAATTGTGCAACAAACGTTCCTTCTTTGAAACTGGTTTCGGACACAGAGAAGGTACGATAAGCTCCTGGTTAATGTTTTTGTTAGAAACAACTTTTGGAAGAAAACCAGGTTTAGTACGTAAAACCACCTTATCTGCATGGAACACCAGATAAGGAGGAGAACACTGCAGAGCAGATAATTCTGAAACTCTTCTAGCAGAAGAAATTGCAACTAAAAACAAAACTTTCCAAGATAATAACTTAATATCAACGGAATGTAAGGGTTCAAACGGAACCCCCTGAAGAACTGAAAGAACTAAATTGAGACTCCAAGGAGGAGTCAAAGGTTTGTAAACAGGCTTAATTCTAACCAGAGCCTGAACAAAGGCTTGAACATCTGGCACAGCTGCCAGCTTTTTGTGAAGTAACACAGACAAGGCAGAAATCTGTCCCTTCAGGGAACTTGCAGATAATCCTTTTTCCAATCCTTCTTGAAGGAAGGATAGAATCTTAGGAATCTTAACCTTGTCCCAAGGGAATCCTTTAGATTCACACCAACAGATATATTTTTTCCAAATTTTGTGGTAAATCTTTCTAGTTACAGGCTTTCTGGCCTGGACAAGAGTATCGATAACAGAATCTGAGAATCCTTTAAATTTTAAACTGAACACACTTTATTACTGCAATTGCGAAAAAACATGAAGGAATTGTTCAAAATTCACCAAATTTTCACCACAGTGTCTTAAAGCCTTAAAAGTATTGCACACCAAATTTGGAAGCTTTAACCCTTAAAATAACGGAACCGGAGCCGTTTTTATATTTAACCCCTTTACAGTCCCTGGAATCTGCTTTGCTGAGACCCAACCAAGCCCAAAGGGGAATACGATACCAAATGATGCCTTCAGAAAGACTTTTCTATGTATCAGAGCTCCACACACATGCAGCTGCATGCCATGCTGTTCTCAAAAACAAGTGCGCCATACCGGCGCGAAAATGAGGCTCTGACTATGATTAGGGAAAGCCCCTATAGAATAAAGTGTCTAAAACAGTGCCTGCCGATATTATTTCCTCAAGGCTAAATATGTGTAAATATGATCGATTTAGCCCAGAAAAAGTCTACAGTCTTAATAAGCCCTTGTGAAGCCCTTATTTACGATCGTAATAAACATGGCTTACCGGATCCCATAGGGAAAATGACAGCTTCCAGCATTACATCGTCTTGTTAGAATGTGTCATACCTCAAGCAGCAAGAGACTGCTCACTGTTCCCCCAACTGAAGTTAATTGCTCTCAACAGTCCTGTGTGGAACAGCCATGGATTTTAGTGACGGTTGCTAAAATCATTTTCCTCATACAAACAGAAATCTTCATCTCTTTTCTGTTTCTGAGTAAATAGTACATACCAGCACTATTTCAAAATAACAAACTCTTGATTGAATAATAAAAACTACAGTTAAACACTAAAAAACTCTAAGCCATCTCCGTGGAGATGTTGCCTGTACAACGGCAAAGAGAATGACTGGGGTAGGCGGAGCCTAGGAGGGATCATGTGACCAGCTTTGCTGGGCTCTTTGCCATTTCCTGTTGGGGAAGAGAATATCCCACAAGTAAGGATGACGCCGTGGACCGGACACACCTATGTTGGAGAAATTATCTTCGAGACTTCCAACATCGCTAGGGAACTCCTGGTTCCCCCTTGATGATTGATGTAAGCCACAGTCGTGATATTGTCCGACTGAAATCTGATGAACCTCAGTTTTGCTAACTGAGGCCAAGCTAGAAGAGCATTGAATATTGCTCTTAATTCTAGAATGTTTATTGGAAGGAGTTTCTCCTCCTGAGTCCACGATCCCTGAGCCTTCAGGGAATTCCAGACTGCTCCCCAGCCTAGAAGGCTGGCATCCGTTGTTACAATCGTCCAATCTGGTCTGCGAAAGGTCATTCCTTTGGACAGATGAACCGGTGACAACCACCAGAGAAGAGAATCTCTGGTCTCCTGGTCCAGATTTAGCAAAGGGGACAGATCTGAGTAATCCCGTTCCATTGACTGAGCATGCATAGTTGCAGCGGTCTGAGATGCAGGCGCGCAAATGGCACTATGTCCATTGCCGCGACCATTAAGCCGATTACCTCCATGCACTGAGCTACTGATGGGCTTGGAACGGAATGAAGGACACGGCAAGCATTGAGAATCTTTGATAACCTGGACTCCGTCAGGTAAATCTTCATCTCTACAGAATCTATAAGAGTCCCTAGAAAAGGAACCCTTGTGAGTGGTAACAGAGAACTCTTTTCCACGTTCACTGTCCACCCATGCGACCTCAGAAATGCTAGAACTATCTCTGTATGAGACTTTGCATTCTGAAAACTTGACGCTTGTATCAGAATGTCGTCTAGGTACGGAGCCACCGCTATGCCTCGTGGTCTTAGTACCGCCAGAAGTGAGCCCAGAACCTTCGTAAAAATTCTCGGGGCCGTGGCTAACCCGAAGGGAAGAGCCACAAACTGGTAATGCCTGTCTAGAAAGGCAAATCTTAGGTACCGATAATGATCTTTGTGAATCGGTATATGAAGGTAAGCATCCTTTAAGTCCACTGTGGTCATATATTGACCCTCTTGGATCATGGGTAGGATGGTTCGAATGGTTTCCATCTTGAACGATGGTACCCTTAGGAATTTGTTTAAGATCTTTAAATCCAAGATTGGTCTGAAGGTTCCCTCTTTTTTGGGAACCACAAATAGATTTGAGTAAAATCCTTGTCCCTGTTCCGATCGCGGAACTGAGTGGATCACTCCCATGATTAAGAGGTCTTGTACACATTGTAGAAATGCCTCTCTCTTTACTAGGTTTGTTGATAACCTCGAAAGATGGAACCTCCCTTGTGGAGGAGAGGTTTTGAAATCCAGAAGGTATCCCTGAGATATAATCTTTAACGTCCAGGGATCCTGCACATCTCTTGCCCAAGCCTGGGCGAAGAGAGAAAGTCTGCCCCCCACTAAATCCGTCTCCGGATAGGGGGCCCTGTCTTCATGCTGTCTTAGGGGCGGGAGTAGGCTTTCTGGCCTGCTTGCCCTTGTTCCATGACTGGTTGCCTTTCCAACCCTGTCTGTAACGAGCAGTAGTTCCTTCCTGTTTTGGAGCGGAGGAAGTCGATGCTGCTCCTGCCTTGAAGTTACGAAAGGCACGAAAATTAGACAGTTTGGCCTTTGGTTTGGCCCTGTCCTGAGGAAGGGCGTGGCCCTTACCTCCCGTAATGTCAGCAATAATTTCCTTCAAGCCGGGCCCGAATAAGGTCTGCCCTTTGAAAGGAATGTTAAGTAGCTTAGACTTGGAAGTTACATCCGCTGACCAGGATTTAAGCCAGAGCGCTCTGCGCGCCTGTATGGCGAATCCGGAATTTTTAGCCGTAAGTTTGGTTAGATGTACTACGGCATCTGAAACAAACGCATTAGCTTGCTTAAGGGTTCTAACTTTGCTCAAAGCCTCATCCAATGGCTCTGTGCGAATCGCCTCTTCCAGAGACTCAAACCAGGATGCCGCTGCAGCCGTGACAGGCGCAATGCATGCAAGAGGCTGCAATATAAAACCCTGTTGAACAAACATTTTCCTAAGATAACCCTCTAATTTTTTATCCATTGGATCTGAGAAGGCACAGCTATCCTCCACCGGGATAGTGGTACGCTTGGCTAACGTAGAACTTGCTCCCTTCCACCTTAGGGACCGTCTGCCATAAGTCTTGTGTGGTGGCGTCTATAGGGAACATTTTTCTAAATATCGGGGGAGGGGAAAAAGGCACACCGGGTCTATCCCACTCCTTACTAATAATTTCTGTAAGTCTTTTTGGTATAGGAAAGACGTCAGTACACACCGGTACCGCATAGTATCTATCCAACCTACACAATTTCTCTGGAATTGCCACCGTGTCGCAATCATTCAGAGCCGCTAATACCTCCCCTAGTAACACACGGAGGTTCTCAAGCTTAAATTTAAAATTTGAAATTTCTGAATCAGGTCTCCCCGGATCAGAACCGTCACCGACAGAATGAAGCTCACCGTCCTCATGTTCTGCAAATTGTGACGCAGTATCAGACATGGCTCTCGTGTCATCAGCGCGCTCTGTCCTTAACCCAGAGCTATCGCATTTGCCCCTTAATTCGGGCATATTATATAATACTTCTTTCATAACATTAGCCATATCATGTAAAGTGATTTGTAAGGGCCTAGATGTACTTGGCGTCTCAATCCTACGCATCTCCCGAGTGGGAGACGCAGGTACTGACACGTGAGGAGAGTTAGGCGGCATAACTTCCCCCTCGTTGTCTGGTGATAGTTTCTTTATCGGTACGGATTGACTTTTATTCAAAGCAATATCAATACAATTGGTACACATCGTTCTATTGGGCTCCACATTGGCTTTTGAACATGATGAACAAACAGTTTCCTCTGAATCAGACATGTTTAAACAGACTTAGCAATGAAACTAGCAAGCTTGGAAATCACTTTCAATAAGTTTACAAGCAATATAAAAAACGCTGCAGCGCTTCAAAATATAATTAAACAATTCTTAACAAGAAGTGTATTATTAGCAGAGGATTGCACCCATTAGCAAAAGGATGATTAACCCCTCAATACCCAAAACGGATAAAACGGATATCAATTAAGATTTAACGCTTTTAATCACAGTCAAGCACACTGTCACAGATCTGCTGTGACTGATTACCTCCCTCACAAATGAATTTTGCAGACCCCTGAGCTCTCTAGAGACGTCCTGGATCAAGGAGGAAGAAGCAGGAAGACTGTGCTAGAATTTTAACTGCGCAACAAGGCGCCAAAACAAGGTCCCTCCCACTCCTATCACAACAGTGGGAGCCCTGATATAACGGTTTCCATGCAGAAAAATATGTTAGCCATGTGGAAAAAAATCATGCCCAAAAAGATTTATCACCAAAGTACCTCACAAAAACGAATAACATGCCAGTAAACGTTTTATTAAAAAGCAACATTTTCCAATGTCATGCAAAGTTATCACTAAGCCTGCTACCAGTCGCTACCACTGCAGATAAGGCTTAAGTATTATTTCAGTTTTAACAGTATTTTCCCAGTCAAATTCTAGTCCCTAGAAAATAACTCGACTGCGCATACATTTATCAGCCTGATACCAGTTGCCACTACTGCATTTAAGGCTGTACTTACATCATACGGTAACAGCAGTATTTTCTTAGTCAATTCCATTCCCAGAAAATAAAGTACTGCACATACCTCATTTGCGGAGGACCCCGCATGCTATTCCCAGTTTCTGAAGTTACCCCACTCCTCAGAATGTCGAGAACAGAAAGTAGATCTTAGTTACGCCTGCTAAGATCATAGAAAAAATGCAGGCAGTTTCTTCTTCCAAATACTGCCTGAGATAGAAAAACAGCACACTCCGGTGCCATTTAAAATAACAAACTTTTGATTGAAGAATAGATAAATAAAAACTTCAGCTCCTCTCGCGACCTCCTTCTTTGTTGAGGGTTGCAAGAGAATGACTGGATATGACATGTGAGGGGAGGAGCTATATAGCAGCTCTGCTTGGGTGATCCTCTTGCAACTTCCTGTTGGGAAGGAGAATATATCCCATAAGTAATGGATGACCCGTGGACTGAACACACTTAACAAGAGAAAGTAGATTTAAGGGTCTAAAACCTTTTCCTAGAAAGCTACTCCTAGTGGGATCCTGTCCAAAGGTTATCCCAGACCAGTTCCCAGCCTGCCAGAAATACCAAATCGTAGTTTACGTGGAAACCAACATCCAAAAGCACCACAACCAAAGGAAACGTAGACTGCAAGTTAGAGAGATTATCAAGGAGTTATGTCTGAGACTGAGGTCCAAGGGGCAGAGAAAATTTAGCTATATAAAAAGGAGCAAATGGGATGGTTTCTATTGCTGCTAGCATAATACAGATAGACCTCATGTATAAAGTCATGAAAGTCTTCTATTGCTTTGTATGCAAACCATCTTTCATTGCAAAATCCTAGGAACTCTAAAAGAATGTCAGGACAAAAACATTATCAGAACACCAATAAATGAAGGTCCTCCAAACCTTATTATAAATCTTCCTGGTCAAAGACTTACAAACTTATATCAGACTCTCAATAACAGAATCAGAAAACCCTCTCTGCTTAAGAACTATCTATTCAATCTCCATGCAACCAAGCTTAGAGTTTTGAGACCTGGATGGAAAAACATAAATTATGTTTACCTGATAATTTCATTTCCATCTGTGGGAGGACAGTCCACTGCTTCATTCATTACTCGTGGGAAATAAGAACCTGGCCATGAGGAGGAGGCAAAGACACCCAAGCCAAAGGCTTAAATACCTCCCCCACTGCCCTCATCCCCCAGTCATTCTACCAAGGGAACAAGGAACAGTAGGAAAAATATCAGGGTGCCAGAAGAGCACCCTGGAGCAACCGGGCAGGAGTAGTGGACTCTCCTCCCACAGATGGAAATTAAATTATCAGGAAAGCATAATTTATGTTTTCTATCTTAATGGGAGGAGAGTCCAATGCTTCATTCATTACTTGTGGAAACAAATACCCAAGCGCTAGAGGACACAATGAAAAAAATGGGAGGGTAAAAGGAGGCGGACCCTATACTGAGGGCACCACAGCCTGCAGAACCTTTCTCCCAAAAACAGCTTGCACCGAAGTAAAAACATCAAACTTCATTCTAAAAGGCCCAAGAGGAGGCCACAGCCCTAGTTGAGTGAGCCGTAATCTTCTGAGGAGGCTTATGTCCCGCTGTCTCATAGGCCAGATGAATAATACTCCTCAACCAAAGAGACAGTGAAGTGGAAGAGGCCCTCTGCCCCTATGCTTCCCTGAATAGACCACAAATAAGGACGAAGTCTGTCTGAAATCCTTTGTGGCTTGAAGATAAAACTTCAAGGCTCGAACCACATCCAAGTTATGAATTAACCGTTCCTTAGGCGAAGAAGGGTTAGGACACACAGAAGGAACTACTATCTCCTGATTGATGTTATTGATCAGACGCCACCTTGGGAAGAAATCCCAAACCAGATCGGAGAACAGCCTTATCAGGGTGAAAAAACAGTTAAGGAGGCTCATGTTGCAAGGCCGCTAACTCAGAGACTCTGCGAGCTGATGAAATAGCCAGAAGAAACAGAACCTTCCAGGAAAGAATCTTAATGTCAAGCGCATGCATAGGTTCAAAAGGAGCCCTTTGCAGAACCTTAAGAACCAAGTTCAAGCTCCAAGGGGGAGCCGAAGGTCTAAAAATCAGTCTGATTCTGGACAGACCCTGAACAAAGGACTGAATATCAGGAAGCTCCGCTAGCTTCTTGTGTAACAGAACCGATAAGGCCGAAATCTGTCCCTTTAAGGAACTAGCGGCTAGGCCCTTATCCAGACCATCTTGAAGAAAAAAATCCTGGATAACTTAATCTTGTGCCAGGGATATCCATGTTCCTCACACCAGGATAAATAGGTCCTCCACACCTTATGATAGATGCGACGAGTGACCGGTTTCATTGCCTGAATGAGAGTATCAATCACTCTCTCCGAAAACCCTCTCTTGGCCAAGACTAGGCGTTCAATCACCACGCAGTCAGCATCAGAGAATCGAGATTTGGGTGGAGAAAAGGACCCTGAACCAGCAGATCTCTGCGACAGAGTAACCTCCATGGAGGAGACGACGATATTCCCACCAGATCCGCAAACCACGTTCTCTGTGGCCACAATGGAGCAATCAGAATGGTCGAAGCTTGCTCCTGTTTGATGCAGGCCACCACTCGAGGGAGAAGTGGCAACGGGGGGGGGGGGGATATGTAAATTAGGTTGAACTCCCAAGGAACCGCCAAGGCATCTATCAGTTCTGCCTGGGGATCCCTGGACCGCGATCCGTATCTGGGTAGCTTGGAGTCTGGATGCCATGAGGTATATCTCCGGCGTCCCCCATCTGTTACAGATCTCCGCAAACACCTCGGGATGGAGAGACCATTCCCCAGGATGAAACGATTGTCTGCTGAGAAAATCCACTTCCCAGTTGTCCACACCCGGAATGTGGATCGCTGAGAGCGAACAGTTGAGTCTATGCCCATTCCAGAATCCGAGATACTTCCCTCATGGCAAGGGAGCTCCTCGTTCCCCCTGATGGTTTATGTAAGCCACCGAGGTAATGTTGTCCGACTGGAATCTGATGAATCAGGATGACCCCAAGGGGGTCAAGCCCTCAGAGTGTTGAATATCGCTCGAAGTTTAAGAATATTTATCGGTAGAGTCGACTCCTCTTGAGTCCACCTGCCCTGTGCCCTTCTGACACCCCAAACAGCTCCCAATCCTGACAGACTTGCGTCCATGGTCACATTCTCCCAGGATGGCCTCAAGAAAGATGTCCCGTGGGACAGCAGTCCCGGACAGATCCACCAAGAGAGGGATTCCCTCACTCAGTTGTCCAGAGATATCTGTTGGGATAGATCTGAGTGATCGCTGTTCCATTGTCTCAACATACATAACTGAAGAGGTCTGAGATGGAACCTGGCGAATGGAATGACATCGATGCTGGATACCATGAGCCCAATCACCTCCATACACCTGGCCACAGATGGCCTTGAGTAGGTCTGAAGGACAAGACAACTGGACACAATCTTGGAATGTCTCTAGTCTGTCAAAAATATCTTCATGGATATGGAATCTATTATCGTGCCCAGGAACTCCACCCTGTTGCTGGGAACCAGAGAACTATTTCCCTTGTTTATCTTCCATCCGTGGGATCGAAGGAGAAGAGGAGCCCTTGAATTGTCCTCCGCGAGACTGCAGGACGGAGCCTGGACCAGAATTTCATCCAGATAAGGAGCCACCGAAATACCTCTCACTCTCGCGAGCAGCGCTCCCAGAACCTTCGTAAAGACTCTTGGGGCCTTGGCCAGGCCAGATGATAGGGCCACAAACTGGAAGTGTTGGTCCAGAAAAGCAAATCTTAGGAAGCTGACGTGGTCCTTGTGGATTGGCACTTGAAGGTAGGCATCCTTCAAGTCTATTGTCATAAATTGCCCCTCTTGAACTAGGGGCAGAATTGACCTGATCATCTCCATTTTGAACAATGGAACCGACAGGAACTTGTTTAGGCACTTTAGGTCCAGAATTGGGCGGAACATGCCCTCCTTCTTTGGGACCATGAAAAGGTTTGAATAGTACCGTAGACCCCTTTCTGCTAGAGGTACTGGAACGAAGACACCGAGAGATGAGAGATCCCCTACGCACTCTAGAAAGGCGTCTCTCTTCTCTGGTCTTGAGGATAGGTTTGACAGGAGGAATCTGCCCCTGGGAGGATGAATCTTGAACCCTATCCTGTAACCCTGGGTGATAACCTCCAGGACCCAAGGATCCTATATGTCTCAACGGGCTTCTTGCTCTGCTTGGGCTTGTTCCAGGAATAAGCCTGTTCTTAAGCTTATTCTTCTAATCCTGCGGAAGGAAAGCACCCTTGCCTCCCGTGACCGTGGATATGTCCGAGAACAGGTCTGGACCAAAGAGAACTTTCCCTTGAAACGGAAGGGATAGTAATCTAGACTTGGAAGTCATGTCAGCAGACCACGACTTTAGCCACAGAGCCCTACGGGCTAGAACAGAGAAACCTGATGTCTTGGCACTCAGATGAATGACCTGCATATTCGCATCACAGATAAAAGAATTAGCTACCCTTAAGACCTTAATCTTTTCCTGTATCTCCTCGAGGGGAGTCTCCACCTCGACCATAGCTGCCAGTGCGTCACACCAGTAGGTAGCAGCTCCAGCCACCACAGCGATTGCTACTGCCGGTTGGAAAACAAACCCCTAAGTTGAAACTTCTTTCTCAACAAGGGTTCTAACTTTTTATCCATGGGCTCCTTGAACGACGAACTATCCTCAAGGGGAATAATAGTCGTACTCTTAGCGAGCGTGGAGATAGCTCTATCCACCTTAGGAATAGCCCCCCATAGCTCGAGCTGAGAGTCTGGAATGGGGAAAAGCTTCTTAAAAAAGAGGAAGAGGGAGAAAAGGATGAGTCAAGTTTCTCCCACTCATTCTTAATAATAGTAGCCATATTCATGGGAACTGGGAAGGTCTGAGGCACCACCCTGTCCTCGTAAACCCTATCTAGCTTACAGATTGAAGGCTGTTCCAGAAGTTTCAGTTCCGGAACCTCCAACGTAGCAAGCACTTCTTTCAGTAAAAAGCGCAAATGCTCCATCTTAAACTTAAAATCTGGCTTCTCTGTAGTCGGAGGTTTTGAAGACGCCGATTCCGTCCCAGAGAGAGCGCCCTCCGACGAGGCGGAGGCGTCCTCATTGGATAATCTGTCAGAGACATCCAACAGAGTAGATGACCCCTGGGATGGAAGGCTATGTCTTTCCCTTCACTTGCACTTTGCAGGGCGTAGTAGGGCATGGAAGGCCACATAAACCTTAAAGAGGGAGTATCCAAACATATCAGAGTCCTCCACAGCTTACGCCTTTAATGCGGAATAGATAAATTAAATGGCACCTTTATACACCAATGACCGGGGCACTCACCACCTATGACCCAGACCACAGAGAAACCGTTATGTCCCCTGCAATTGACGATCAGGAAAGAGGCCATACCTGGTCACAGAGTGCCATGCAGGACCGCACCTGCACTATAGAAAAAAAATGCTTGAAAAGAAGGCCATGCTGATCTTACACCTGACTGTTCATACATTGCTAGAGCCTCATCTCACACATAACATAGCATCAAACACAAAGATGTTCTGCATAAATACCCCCCTGTTCAATAATACCCGTTCCAGGGATATTAACCCATGATTCTATACAGATAAAAGGAGACACACTGTGAATCTGTCTTCTTGCGTTATCATATGTGTATAAATGAAACAATCTTACCAGAATCTATGCCTCAGAACAGGAACACGGCCCTTCAAGTGCGACAGGTTAGTAGCATCGCTCCTGACATGGACTTGAGAGAATAAAGTAGGCAGCAAAACTCCTCAATGCTGATTGCTTAGGGAGCTGTTAACATGAGTCAGGATGGTTTGCCTTCGCATGAGTCAGGATGGTTTCCCAGAGACGACACTACCTGCATCTCTGGACTCTAACTTTCATCCATGCTCTCACTTAGAGGCTCTCCTAGATGCAAGTACTGACAAATGAGAAAATCCACTTCTTAGATGTTCACTCCAGGAATATTAACAGCAGAAATTTGACAACAATTGACTTCTGCCCAGGAAATAATTTGCAATACTTCCCTCATGGCTAGGGAACTGTGAGTTCCCCCTAGATGATTAACATATGCTACTGCTGTAACATTATCGGTCTGAAATCTGAGATAGCACTCCCTTTTCAACAGAGGCCAACTTTGAAGAGCTCTGAAAATTGAGTTCTAAAACATTTATAGGTAACCTCACCTCAGAAGGAGACCAAACCCCTTACACTCTCTGAGACCCCCAAACAGCCCCCCAACCTGAAAAACATACATCTGTAGTGATCACAGACCAAGTAGGAAGAACAAAAGTAGCCCCCTGCATAATAAGCTGATGATTAAACCACCAAGACAGAGACTGTCTTGTACTAGGATCTGAATGTATCCTTATAGCCAAGTATGATTCCTGCACCATTGCCAAAGCATACAAAGCTGAACAGGCCTCATGTATTAGCGAGCAAATGGAATAGCATCCGAAGCCGCAATCATGGGACCTAACACTTACATGCAAAGAGCAACTGAGGGAAAATAAACACTGAAGGGTTAGACAGGCAGACATTAACTTCATCCTCCTTAGATTTGTCAAGGAAAGTCTCATGGAAACTAAATATATACCCAGAAAAACAACCTTTTTCGGAGGAACCATCAAACTCTTTGGAAAATGGATTTTCCAACCATGTTGTTTACGAAACAACAGTCTGCTGGAGTGAGATTCTGCTAAAAAGATGGAGCTTGAACCAAAATATCGTCCAGGAAAGGAAACACTGCAATACCCTGAGTTCTGATCACAGACAAAAGAGTACCCAGGACCTTAGAGGATATTCTGGGAGCTGCAGCCAGATCAAATGGTAGAGCAAAATTTTAAAATCCTTGTCTAGAAAAGCAAACCTCAGAAACTAATGATGTTCCCTGTGAATAAGAACATGAAGGTAAGCATCCTTTAAATTTATTGTGGACATAAACTGACCTTGCTGAGCAAAAGGAAGAATAGTCCGAATAGTTTCTATTTTGAAAGTAGGAAATTAGAAATTTGTTCAGAGCCTTTAGATCCAGAACTGGTTTGCAAGTTTCCTCCTTCTTTGGAACAATGAAGAAGTTTGAATAAAACCCTTTTCCCGGTTTCAAAACTGACTTAAAAAAAGGCCTGAGCCTGCACAAGAATTCTCATAACATCAGACAGAAAAAAACCTACCAATGGGAGGCCTCGTTCTGAACCCTATTTGATAACCCTGGGAGACTATAATTAGAATCCAGGGATCCTGAACAAACAAACCAAGCTTCCTGAAAGAAGCGTAACTTTTATAAGGGAATGGATTCCTTGGACTGCTTAGACTTGTTCCAGTTAGAACTTAAAAAAAAACCTGCTTGCTGATCTGCCTTCCTATGGAAGGGTTCTAACTTCCTATCTAAAGGGTCTTTAAAAGAAAATAAAAAAATTATGCTTACGTTATAAATGTATTTCTTTCTTGACACAGTGAGGCCACGGGATCATCAATTACTGTTGGGAATATAAATCCTGGCCAGCAGGGGGAGGTAAAGAGCACCACAGCAAAGCTGTTAAAGGGACACTGAACCCAAATTTTCTTTTGTGATTCAGATAGAGCATGAACATGTTCTTTATTCTCTTGGTATCTTTATTTGAAATGCAAGAATGTAAGTTTAGATGCCGGCCCATTTTTGGTGAACAACCTGGGTTGTCCTTGTTGATTGGTGGATAAATTCATCCACCAATCAAAAAGTGCTGTCCATAGTGCTGAATCAAGAAAAAAGCTTAGATGCCATCTTTTTTCAAATAAACATAGCAAGAGAACAAAGAAAAATTGATAATAGGAGTAAATTAGAAAGTTGTTTAAAATTGCATGCTCTATCTGAATCACGAAAGAAAAAATTTGGGTTCAGTGTCCCTTTAAGTATCACTTCCCTTTCCACCAATCCCAGTCATTCGACCGAAGGAAAAGGAGAGAAAGGAAATAAAACAAGGTGCAGAGGTGCCTAGGGTTTATATAAAAAAAACCTGTCTAAAAAAAAACAAAACAAGGAGGGCCGTGGACTCACCGTGTCAAGAAATAAATACATTTATCAGGTAAGCATGAATTTTGTTTTCTTTCTATCATCTATTACTGTTGGGAATCAATACCCAAGCTAGAGGACACAGATGATAAGGGAGGGACAAAACAGATAACCTAAACAGAAGGCACCACTGCTTGAAGAACCTTTCTCGCACAAGAAGCCTCAGCCGAGGCAAAAGTATCAAAATTATAGAATTTAGAAAAAGAGTGCAAAGAACACCCAGCTGCAGCCCTACAGATCTGTTCTACAGAAGCCTAATTCTTAAAGGCTAAAAAGAGGAACCACCCTAGTGGAGAGAGCTGAAAAACTCTCAGGAAGCTGCTGTCCAGCAGTCTTATAAAGACATACGGTAACACTTCTCAACCAGAGAGAAGAGAAATGGCATTAGATATCTGGCCTTCACATTTACCAAAAGGCAAACAAATAATGCAGAGGACTGACGAAATTCCTTCGTAGCCTGCAGAAAGAATTTAAAATACCACACAACGTCTGCAACCACGTTTAAGAGAAGGAGTCGGACAGAGAAAATTAAAAAATTTCAGTCCGAAACAACCTTAGGAAGAAAACCAAATTTGGCAAGAAGAACTGCCATATCTGCATGAAATATGAGATAGGAAAACACACTGCAAGCTGAAAGTTCAAAACTCTCCGAGCAGAAGGAAAACAGAAAGAAACAAAACCTAAGATAACAACGTAATATTTAGAGTGAATAGGCTCAAACGGAGCCTGAAGGAACACTTCAAAAACAAGGTTAATGCTCCAAGGTGAGTCAATATATATGTTATTATTCAACAATGGTGACATTCTTGTGATTTAAAAAAGGATCATAAAGCCGACAGTGATACTCATATTATATGTGAATTTTTTTTTTCAAAATTTTATTTAATTGTAAACTAACTATGGTCCTAGAGTGAGTGTAATAAGAATGTGAAGGCGAATTACACCAATTGTGTCTTCAAATAAAAGGATTTAAAGAAAAATAATCCTAAATGTGTAATTAATGTGCAAATTATAAAATTTAAGAACGTCATATAGATGAATGATTAATCTGATAAGAATATTTATAACAATATTAACTAAAAAAATGGGAAGAAGGTGATAATTCCAAGAAGTAAAGAATCCAGCAGCACGGCAGTAAAATTGAAAAAAGGAAACCTTTATTTCTCTATCCAACAAACATGCAAATAGTGGACAAAACGTCTGACATGTTTCGCGCCCTCTAGTGGCGCTTCATCATAGACTAAGGATGTTACACTGAAGTCCATCTTTTATAACGGCCACAGATAATTAACAGATAACACCTGACCAATTATAACAAATAAACCATTAAAAACAAAGAAACTTCATATATTTTTCAAGTTCTCCTACTCAGCTGGAAATCAAATAGGCAAAAAAGCAAAAAATAACAGACAAGTGAGTTGATACACATTAAGCAACAAATGCGATGCAATAAATGAATTCTATGTCATAGAATAAAGCTCACAATTTTTAGTTTAAAACTGACAACAATCAGTTATAACACATACTTCATAATGTATAATTCATAGTGCATAATTTGAAATATCTTCTAACCTTAACTAAACATAAATTACAATTAATAAATTCAATCATTATGTGAAATTCATTGCGCTCACTTTTTAGCATTTTATCAAGGATATATAAATTGATAAATTGACAAGATGTTAAAGTTGATATTCCTCAATCATACAACATTTTTACTGTTTTCTGCATCAAACTGGGAAAAGATATGCTCTTATACAGAAAAAGGAAGATATGCTCTTGGGAAAAAGGAATCTACACTTGTAAAAAAGGATCAAGTTTTAACACAGTTTCATATAACAATACAGTCCCATATCATGGACCTAACAATAATTGTATGTGTAATATTTTAAGATACACTTATGAGACTTTGTTACCAAATCACCTACATATTATTAACCAACCAAGACCATATAAACAAAATTGGTACTAACAACAACAAAAGAAGTCTAATCTGACCCTACAATCATCAATAATCTGATTTGTGAAAAGTAGAGGTATAATATATACAAGCCTAAAATGAAAAAGGTTAAAATGCCTAGCCACCACAGAATCTTTATTATAATTCTTGACATCATTAACATGTTCTCTGATCCTAACATTGACCTCTCTTGTCGTTTTCCCAACGTATTGTATATGACAATATTTACACTCCAGCATATAAACCGCAAATGTGGTCTTACAATTGGCATAAAACGACATCTCATATGTCTCATCATCAACCGAAGATTTAAACACATTAGTAATCTCCATCATATTACATGTTAGACACGTTCTGGCTCCACACCTAAAATTACCTTTTCTTCTCAACCAATGGTCTCCCCTGTATCTTGGGGCATCAGAGACAAAGCTTGGGGCCAATTTTGAAGCCAACGTAATTGGTTTCTTTGAAACAAATTTACACCCCTCAATATATTTCTGCAGTACACTGTCACCTGCCAGGATTGATAAATTTCTTCTCAAAAATGTAACTATTTGAGGAAATTGTGCTGTATATTTTGTTGTAAAAACAACCTTATCCCTAAAAGTATTAGCAGACCTTCTAGCTCTACTAGTTTCACACTTCATTTTACCAACATCTCTTCTAATTTTATTTTATTATATCCCCTTGCTGTTACTCTATCAATCAGTTCATCAGCCTGCTGTTGATAGATAACATCATCATTGGTATTACGTCGTAATCTGATAAACTGACCCCTTGGTATGGCACAAACTAAATGTGGAGGGTGACATGAACTAGCATGCAGTAAAGTGTTCCCTGCAGTAGATTTTCTAAATGTTCTGGACACTACTCTCCTGCTCTCTACGTCACCCTCCAGTGTCACATCCAAAAAAGTCAGTTTTGGTAGAACTATATCCTCCAACAAAAGTCAAACACATGTGATTGTCATTAAGAAATCCAAGCAACTGATCAAATGATGTCTCATTAAGAGGTTCATCGATTATTAAGATCAAATCATCGATAAACCTTCTATAGAAGAGTATATCTTTAGTATACACTGCATAATTGCTATTATACAAAAATCTTAACTCCCAAAAGCCTACATACAAATTTGTAAAACATGGGGTGAATTTCGCCCCCATGGCCGTACCACAGCATTGTAAGTAATACTTAACATTAAACATCAAAAAATTCTGTGTTAACACAAACTTCAATATGGAGCAAATGAAGGCTTTAACGTCACAATCATATGCTGTAAATCTGTCTAAAAAATACCTCACTGCTCTCAGACCCAATGCATGTGGTATACAAGTGTATAACGAGGCTATATCTACAACAAGTACTCTTCCGTTCAATATCTTTCAAACTTTCTAAGAGATGAGATGAATCCCTTAGATAGCTATACAAACTTTTCACCAATGGCTGAAGGACAGAGTCCAGCCACTCAGACAATGGCTCAAGCAAAGACCCAATGCCCGATACAATGGGCCTACCTGGAGGCCGCTCAGGATTCTTGTGGACCTTTGGCAAGTAGTGAAACAGTGGTGTAATAGGGAACTCAGGAACTAAATGTGAGATGTCCTCTTGTCTAAAGATACCCAAATAAATACCATCATCCAGTAACATTAGTAACTGCCTTTTGAAACTAGTTGTGGGATTACGACTAAGCAGTCTATAAATTGAAGTATCACCAAGTTGGCGTAAGGCCTCCCCAAAATAATCCTCCTTATCAAAGACTACGATATGTCCTCCCTTGTCGGAGTTTCTGATCACAATATCATGATTATTCTGGAGAAACACCAAAGCCAACTTTTCTGACCTTTTTAAATTTTGTTTTACCGGTTTCTTAGACACAGCAAGATCAAGTGATGATAGTGAAGATATTATGGAAAGAGGTCACAGAGCACTAAGACCTAGGGCTATTGCCTCAGATAAACCAAGAGACATTACAGCCTGTTTTCATAGCTTTGCTTTTAAAAATAATCTTTTACAAGATGCGTGTATTAGAAACAAATTTTCAAATCTCTTAAATCCCCAAGTCCAGATGGCTATAGCGCTCTGTTTTATAAAACACTTTGTCCAGAACTTCTCCCCGCTATTGCTGAGGATATTTCAGGAGGCTAGTAAAAATAATTATATCGATCAGGAATTTTTAAAAGCCTCTATAATTACTTTTCCTAAATCTAGGAAAGATTCTTCTTTATGCAAGTGTTATTGGCCTATATTGTTGATAAATGTCTATATTAAAAGATATTCAACAATATTAGCCAAACATCTAGCTTTCCTCTTACCCTCCCTAGTCCAGTTAGATCAAGTGGGTTTCACTTATAACAGAGAGAGACCTGATAACACTCAGTGATAGCTTAACATGTTTCTTGAATCTGCTAGGCTCCACAGGCCTTTGTTATCTCTTTAGACTCTGATAAAACCTTTGACCAAGAACTCATGGGAAGTTTTAGAGCTGTTTGGGTTACCCTGTGAAATTAAGAAGGCGATCATGGCTCTATATTCCGCTCCATTGGTCCAAGTGAGAGGAATAGGTTTCTGCTCACCATCATTTCAAGTTTCTAAAGGCACCAGGCAGGGGTGTTCCCTGTCACCTTTGCCTTTTGCATTAGCCATTGAGCCTTTGGCAGAACATATAATGGAAACTCAGAACATCAATGTTATCACCTAAAGGGGCAGTCTACACCTAAGTCATCTTAAATTCTTACCTTAGATTAAGCTGCAAATAGCCTCCTGCTCCCTTTCTATATAATGCAGCAGGAAAAGTAAACAAAAAGTTATTTTAAAATGAATAGTGTTTCTGGCCAGTTTGAAATGACTGCCAAGCTCTGCCCACTGATGACATCATGATCTGGGCTGCATATGGCATCCAATCACAAAAAGCTCACTAGTTGGACTGTCAATGCTATTCAGTAGAGTGCCTAGATGCAGCCCAGATCGTTATGTCATCAGTGGGCGGAGCTTGGCAGCCATTTAAACTGGCCAGAAACAATATTCATTTTAAAATAACCTTTTTACTGTCCCTTTAATTTGGCACTAATCACAAATTGCACGATTTGCTGACAATATCACTATCCTCTTTTCCAGACCTTAGATGCCCTTCCTCATTTACTTAGGAGTTATTCCTTTATAAAATTAAATTATTCGAAAATAGAGGACTTTATGTGCGGGTTTTCATATACTTATTCCCATTCCTTACAGGAGAAATTTTTATTTTATAATGGTCCACTCATTCACCTTAACATCTGTGCGTAGTTATATCTAATAACATTCCTAGAATGATTCAAGATAATTATGGCATGAGTTGAGGCAACTCAAAAATAAGTGGAATTTTTCCTCCATATCTGATGCCGCTACCATGAGATCGACAACCTCCATATACTGAGTAACAGTTAGGAGGAGGATAGGAGAGAAAGTCAAGTCTGCATGTGAGAGATAGCTAAAGGAAGAGAAAGAAACTGGCCCAAAATGTCATCCAGATAAGGCGCAATTGAAATTCCTTGGGTTCTGACTACTGCCATCAATGCTCCCAACACCTTTGTAAAAATGTGGGGAGCTGAGGCCAGCCCAAATGGAAGCGCCAAATCTCAAAAATGTAGTTATATGAACAGGAACTATCACTACAATGTCCTCTAGATCCTGAACACATTGGAAAAAAGCAGCCGCCTTTTCTGGGTTCCTTGGAACATGAGACAGATGAAATTGTTCCAGAGGAGGCCTGGAACAAAATCCCATTTGATAACCTTTGGAGATTATGTTTAGGACTCATGATCTTGAACTGAATGGGACCAAGCCTTCTGAAACAGACACAATCTGCCTCTGGACATGGCCTACATGGTCTAAGAACAAGCAGACCAAGATGATCTGGGTTTCCAGGTGGGCTTGGAGGACACAGGTTTCTGAGAGAAGGAACATTTTTTATCTTGAGGGAGAAAGGCTCCCTTTGCAGTAATAGTCTCAATAATAAAATGCAATTCAGAGCCAAAAATAATTTTCCCTTCAAAAGGTCATGAATCTGCTGACCAGGATTTTAGCCGTAACAAAAAATAGCAACAGACTTAATCTTTATGTCAATTTTGATAAAATTCAGGACAGCATCACAAATAAAATCATTAGACATTTTTAATGCCTTAATACAATTCCGGATGTCCTCAGAGGATTGATCTGAGACCATCTAAGAGGGAGAATCGCACCAGCACGATGCAGCAGCAGCCACACAGGTGATGGCAACCGCAGGTCTGAATTGTAGACCTGTGTGTAAGAAGAGCTTCTTTAGAAAAGTCTCTGATTTATGGTCCATAAGGTCTCTGAAAGAAGTGCTGTCCTTCATCGGAATAGATGTATGCCTTGCCAAAGGGGAAATGGCTCCATCCACTTTAGGAATAGTCTCCCATAGTTCCAAAATCTTTAGTCAAATACCAAATCAGTAACCTCAAAAACGTTAAGGATTTTTTAAGGGGCCTTAAAAACTATGTTCAATTCAATAGGCTTAGAATCTGCAAGCTTAGAGTCTGAGATACCTACTGTTTAGCACCTCAAGCAAGAGTGTGAAAATGTTCAACCTTGAACCAAAAAGGAGAATCAACCTACAGTTCAGCCATGGATTCTGGTTTATCAGAAGAAAGTTCCCCCTCAGAAAATTCAGAACATGAATCAGAAAAGTCAGAACTCTGTAAAACACAGTTCGAAATAAAATTCTTCAAAATAAGGTGATAAAAGTGCTTAAAACAAAGAAAAAAAACCAGATCTCCAGGTCCTCCAACACTACCCTCTTATGCAAGAAGGGAACCAGTAACTGACTCTTCTTAAAAGGGCCAATACCTGCAAATTTAAAATGGAACCAAAAAATCCAGAGAGCTGCTGAGAGGTTCAAAAATGTGTGCAATAGTCTCCAGACACCTATAGGACTAAAATAGTATCCCTAAGAAGTTAAAAGAATCCCAAAATATGTCTGTAAGCGGAGTCCCAAAACTATAATGTACATATTATATAAAAAACCAAGTACTTGCTTATAGTAAATGGGCTAGAATCATTTACCTTGACTGAAGCACCCCTGAGCTTACTAGCATGCTGACAGGTTGCTGAAACAGTAGAGAGCCCGTCCAGTGCTAGTACAAGTACTGCAGAGGAATTCTGGTGGATATACCTGTTCTGTATCCCCTCAGGGGGAGGCTAAGGGGCAAGTCCTTGCGATGCCTGAGGGCAGTTAGGGATGAAAACCCGTTAGGATAATGTAGCTGCCATAATAAAGATAATCATATACCCCTGTTTCATCTAGACCGACGCAAATCTCCCCAGGAATCTTCACTGGATGAAACATACAAGGGGTGTTGGGTCTCACATAGGTAGGAGCTCCCAAATAAATACATTAAAATGAAAAATAATTTGAAGAGCACCTCCAACTTCAACCTCTCTTCTGGAGGCCAAGAACAAACTGAGTGGGGAGGTAAGGTGGGAGGGATTAAAGCTCTTGTGGGAGGTTCTTGATCTCTTCCTAGTAGCTGGAATTATAACCCACATGTTATGGATGAACCTATGAATTCTCATCATCTTACAAAATAAATTGTTTGTTGAAATAAAAGCATAAATGTTTCTAAGGAAATGCAAGCATTTTAAGATTAATGGCAAATGTAATTTGGCTTTATAGCATACTCACAAAAAAAAAAACTACAGGCAAGACGTTTTCCAGAAAATACTTTAGACCAAAATCAATTAAATTGTTAATTAATGATGCATTAAATAACAATCTGAAAGTAAAACATATAAAACACAAGAGCAAACAATACTTAAAATTGATTTTATTTGTTGAAGAATTTCTATTTATTTTTGGGTTTTCAATTTAAAAAGGAAAACATAAAGAAGGTTAGCACTAGATATTAAATATACAATAATGTAGTTGTATGGCTATGAGTAATTATTTTCCCAATAAAAGCAACAAAAATGTAGGCTAGAAGCATTGCTGGTACATACATTTTTTTTTAAACAAAAAAAAAAGAAAGAAAGAAAACTGCTCTCTATACTGAGAGCCTAGAGGCCGAACTTTTATTCCCTATCTGCAAAGAAGTTTTTTTAGTGAAAATTTTCTGGTCATTTTTAAATGAAATTCAGTTACACTAAAGTACCAACCTGGAGAGAGAAAAAAAGTTTTTAAAATGTCTCTTGAATAAATTTGTTTAATTTCCTCTTGGTCTAAGGTACAAAATGTAATAAAAAGGTGCATTTCTCACAAGCACATCTTACGTTCAGGAGTCACATCTTTGCAGACTAGGAAGCTTGGGATGGGAGCAATGCCCATTTTTGCGGCACTGTCTCGTATTTGTTCTCTTCAAACATCACTTTGCTCTGGCTGCACTGTGTTAAGCAAAACTTACACAGTGCTACCAGAAACACAGCCCTGTTTGACGAGAAAAGTCTGATGTGGAGCAGAGCTGCAAAGCAAAAGCTCTTAAAGTTCCTGCATGTGTTCAGTTCTTTCTGCAAACATGCTGCATTTTCTGCATGACATCTCAGATCACAGTATGTTCTGCCTTGGGGACTGAGAGAACACTTTACTTATAACAGTTTGCTCAGTCACTTCTACTTCTGATTTTTTTTTTTTAAACAAATACAACTATTTTCATATTTTAGAAATTTCAAATTAACTTTATTTACAACAAACGATTTGTATTCAGTTTTTTTTTGTTCTAAATATCCAAGTAACAAAACATGCATACTCTGTAAACAGCTTTGACAATATTTACGTAATTAAAAAAAAAAAAAAAGGTAATGGAATATATATAATTATTTGGTGCAATATCTAGAGTACTTTAATATTTCATAGCGGCAAATGTTTCCATAAATATTAACATTTCCCCTTTTGTTAACTTAAGGATTACTGGTAATAAAATGACAGTGATTTATGAAACCTTAATTTAAGTTTTAATCTTTTTTTTTTTTAGTACAGGAGATATTAATTTTTTGAGTGTGCATGGATATTCAGTTAGACCATGTGTATCATGCATTAGTGTATATACTCTAATGATGACTTACTGACTTTTAAAGATCAAATATTAACAATATACAGTATCCCACAAAAGTGAGTACACCCCTCACATTTTTGTAAATATTTTTTTATCTTTTCATGTGACAACACTGAAGAAATAACACTTTGCTACAATGTAAAGTAGTGAGTGTACAGCCTGTATAACAGTGTAAATTTGCTGTCCCCTCAAAATAACTCAACACACAGCCATTAATGTCTAAACCGTTGGCAACAAAAGTGAGTACACACCTAAGTGGAAATGTCTGAATCGGGCCCAATTAGCCATTTTCCCTCCCCAGTGTCATGTGACTCGTTAGTGTTACAAGGTCTCAGGATCGAATGGGGAGCAGGTGTGTTAAATTTAGTGTTATCGCTCTCACACTCTCTCAAACTGGTCACTGGAAGTTCAACATGGCACTTGATGGCAAAGAACGCTCTAAGGATCTGAAAAAAAGAATTGTTGCTCTACATAAAGATGGCCTAGGCTATAAGAAGATTGTGAAGACCCTAAAACTGAGCTGCAGCATGGTGGGCAAGACCATACAGCAGTTTCACAGGACAGGTTCCACTCAGAACAGGCCTCGCCATGGTCGACCAAAGAAGTTGAGTGCACATGCTCAGCATCATATCCAGAGGTTGTCTTTGGGAAATAGACATATGAGTGTTGCCAGCATTGCTGCAGAGGTTGAAGGGGTGGTTGGGTCAGCCTGTCAGTGCTCAGACCATACACCACAAACTGCATCAAATTGGTCTGCATGGCTGTCGTCCCAGAAGGAAGCCTCTTCTAAAGATGATGCACAAGAAAGCCTGCAAGCAGTTTGCTGAAGACAAGCAGACTAAGGACATGGATTACTGGAACCATATCCTGTGGTACGATGAGACCAAGATAAACTTATTTGGTTCAGACGGTGTAAAGCGTGTGTGGCGGCAACCAGGTGAGGAGTACAAAGACAAGTGTGTCTTGCTTAAAGTCAAGCATGGTGGTGGGAGTGTCATGGTCTGGGCCTGCATGAGTGCTGCCGGCACTGGGGAGCTACAGTTCATTGAGGGAACCATGAATGCCAACATGTACTGTGACATACTAAGGCAGAGCATGACCCCCTCCCTTCGGAGACTGGGCTGCAGGGCAGTATTCCAACATAACGACCCCAAACTCACCTCCAAGACGACCACTGCCTTGCTAAAGAAGCTGAGGGTAAAGGTGATGTACTGGTAAAGCATGTCTCCAGATCTAAACCCTATTGAGCATCTGTGGGGCATCCTCAAACGGAAGGTGGGGGAGGGCAAGGTCTCTAACATCCACCATCTCAGTGATGTCGTCATGAAGGAGTGGAAGAGGACTCCAGTGGCAACCTGTGAAGCTCTGGTGAACTCCATGCCCAAGAGGGATAAGGCAGTGCTGGAAAATAATGGTGGCCAAACAAAATATGACACTTCTGGCCCAATTTGCACATTTCCACTTAGGGGTGTACTTACTTTTGTTGCTAACAGTTTAGACATTAATGGCTGTGTGTTGAGTTATTTTGAGGGGACAGCAAATTTACACTGTTATACAGGCTGTACACTCACTACTTTACATTGTAGCAAAGTGTCATTTCTTCAGTGTTGTTACATGAAAAGATATAATTACTTACAAAAATGTGAGGGGTGTACTTGCTTTTGTGGGATACTGTATATAAGGTGATATATATGGCTCAAAACTTCCACTAGCCATTGGCGAGTGGAATTTTAACGGTGGCGAGTGAAAGTATGGTGGCATGTAAGTAGGAAAGTTGGCACATTTTATTTGCAGAATGTACATTCCTATTGCAGCACTGACAAACACAGACTTTAAGATGTGTGCTAAAACTATTATCTAAAGGGATATGAAAAAAAAATAGTGAAGAGATATGAGAGAGGGGAAAGAACGAGTGTAAAGAGAATATATGGCCTGAGAGAGAAGGGAGAGAGTAAAAAGAGAGATTGAAGAGAGGAGTGAGTCGAGAAAGATACTGAAGAGCGAGAAGGGAGAGATGATAATTATAAAAAAAAATCTCCAGGTCTGATATGACTTCCATGAGTGTCAGCAGTCTCTGCATTATCTCTGTTCAACAACTTCCTTTTTCTATCCAGCTGTTGTCTTCCCCAGAAACTCTAGCTGCTATGAACTTATTTTTTTAAATGTATTACTATATGTAGCATTATTATATTTGTTATGGTATAAAATACAAATATTACAAAATGTTTCACAATATCTAAAAATAAAGAGGGGGTAAAGTGGTAAGTGTGAGTGGGATTAGAAGTGTCCTTTTGTCCAGGGTAGTAGCACAGAACTTGAAATTTTGAGCCCCAATTTTTTATATATATATATATATATATATATATATATATATATATATACTGTATATATATATATACACACATACATACATACACACACACACACACATATATACAGTGGATATACAAAGTCTACACACCCCTGTTAAAATGTCAGGTTTCTGTGATGTAAAAAAAAATGAGACAAAGATAAATCATTTCAGAACTTTTTCCACCTTTAATGTGACCTATAAACTGTACAACTCAATTAAAAAACAAACTGAAATCTTTTAGGTAAAGGGAAATAAAATGTATTTATTTATTTATAACTGGGGATGTAGCTGTGTTCAGAATTAAGCAATTACATTCAAAATCATGTTAAATAGGAGTCAGTACACACCTGTCATCATTTAAAGTGTCTCTGATTAACCCCAAATAAAGTTCAGCTGGTCTAGTAGGTCTTTCCTGACATTTTCTTAGTCGCATCCTAAAGCAAAAGCCATGGTCCGCAGAGAGCTTCTAAAGCATCAGAGGGATCTCATTGTTAAAAGGTATCAGTCAGGAGAAGGGTACAAAAGAATTTCCAAGGCATTAGATATATCATGGAACACAGTGAAGACAGTCATCATCAAGTGAAGAAAATATGGTGCAACAGTGACATTACCTAGAACTGGATGTCCCTCCAAAATTGATGAAAAGACGAGAAGAAAACTGGTCTGGGAGGCTGCCAAGAGGCCTACAGCAACATTAAAGGAGCTGCAGGAATATCTGGCAAGTACTGGCTGTGTGGTACATGTGACAACAATCACCCATATTCTTCATATGTCTGGGATATGGGGTAGAGTGGCAAGACGGAAGCCTTTTCTTACAAAAAAAAACATCCAAGCCCGGCTAAATTTTGCAAAAACACATCTGAAGTTTCCCAAAAGCATGTTGCAAAAGGTGTTCTGGTCTGATGAAACCAAAGTTGAACTTTTTGGCCATAGTTCCAAAAGATATGTTTTGTGCAAAAACAACACTACATATCACCAAAAGAACACCATACCCACAGTGAAGCATGATGATGTCAGCATCATGCTTTGGGGCTGTTTTTCTTCAGCTGGAACTGGGGCCTTAGTCAAGGTAGAGGGAATAATGAACAGTTCCAAATACCAGACAATATTGGCACAAAACCTTCAGGCTTCTGCTAGAAAGCTGAACATGAAGAGGAACTTCATCTTTCAGCATGACAACGACCCAAAGCATACATCCAAATCAACAAGGGAATGGCTTCACCAGAAGAAGATTAACGTTTTAGGATGGCCCAGCCAGAGCCCAGACCTGAATCCAATTCAAAATCTGTGCGGTGATCTGAAGAGGGCTGTGCACAGGAGATGCCCTCGCATTCTGACAGATTTAGAGTGTTTTTGCAAAGAAGAGTGGGCAAATCTTGCCAAGTCAAGATGTCCCATGCTGAAAAACTCATACCCAAAAAGACTGAGTGCTGTAATAAAATCAAAAGGTGCTTCAATAAAGTATTAGTTTAAGGGTGTTCACACTTATGCAACCATATTATTTTAGTTTTTTATTTTTATTTCCCTTTACCTTTTGTTTTTCAATTGAGTTTTATAGTTTATAGGTCACATTAAAGGTCGAATTACTGGAAACTAGTCTAACGTATAGCCAAGCCAGAAAAGAAGAAGGTAAGGAAATAAATTAAGGGCAATACAAAAAAGAGCAGGGGGGGAAAAAAGAGGTGCATACTGGAACTGTTGCCAGAAAAAACAACAACAAAAAAAACCAACAACCACCACCAAATTATAGAAAACACTGGGTGGGGACTTGTGGACTCTCACCACCATGAAAGAAATTAATTTATCAGGTAAGCATAAATTATATTTTCTTTCATAAAGGTGGTGAGAGTCAACGATCCATTACTCCTGGGAACAAATACCCAAACTGTGGAGTCCACGAGTAATCTGGGCAGGACAAGACATACTATTCCAAATACAATGAATTATTATTTTTCAATTTAGAAAAAAAAAAAATCTAAAAAATATTTAATGCCCAGAAACAGCTGCCTGAAGGACTTTCCAACTAATAGCTGTTTCAGAAGAAGCAAAAACATAAAAATTGTAAAATTTAGAAAAAAGTATGTAAGGAAGACCATGTAGCTGCCTTGCAAATTTCATCAACCGAGGCATCATTCATAAAAGTCCAAGAGGTAGCAACTGATTTGGTAGAATGGGCAGTAGTTTGTTTAAGAGGAGACTGGCGGTCTCCAAGTTAGCCTTATGAATCAAAAGCTTCGACCAAGAGGCCAAAGAAATGGCACAAGGCTTCAGACCCTTCCTAGAACCAGAAGAAAACAACAAATAAGCTTGTCTAAAATCTTTAGTAGTCTGTAAACAGAACTTCAAAGCTCTAACCACATCCACATTTTGGAGAAGCCTCATCTTAGAATTCTTTGTATTAGGACAAAAAGAAGGAACAATAATTTAACGACTGACTTTATCAGAAGAAACCACCTTAGGGAAAAATTAAAACTTAGAGGGGTGGAGCCGACAAGGCACTGTGATGGCTGCTTGAAGATTGAGCTCCATATTGTGGAAAACCTCCAGCTCATCACAGGGCAGTGTGCCGCATGTTACCTGAGCTAAAAGAGAAGGATACACCGGATGACCCACTGAATTGAAGTTATCAGTGAAGGAGATTGAAAAGAACACCTGCAAGCACAAACTTAAATCGCTACACAGTTGAGGCTTGCGTACCACATGACCTGCGAGAGTGCCGGACCACATATCAATAAGCCCAGAATAAACAAGGACAGACTTCAGCTTTTAAAAGCAAGATGAAATTCACAGTAAGGTATAAGTCTGTAAATTTCATCTCCTCTACCATCCTACCATTCCTTTCATGCCTTTCTGCAAGCCTAACACAGAACAGTAAAAGATGCTACCACAGGCACATTGTGCTATTTAGCCCAACTGCAAACAATATTCCTTAAATAATACCTATTTCTGTAAAGCTGTTTACATCTCTGAGTACTTATCAGATGAGCCTGGGTACAGTTCTATAAGTTATTCTTACAAAGAGATGTAAAATTTCTGGAAATTTTGAAGCCATGGAAAAAAAAAAAAACACATTTTTTCCCCGTTTGTTTCCGAAAAAAAATAGAAATTTTCGGAAAAACTGAGAAAAATGCAGTGTGGAGTAGTAATTTTGTTACACTGGAAACATGAAATGCAGTGTATATGAAAGGATTATGCTTGAAATAAAAGTACAGTTTAGTCAGTAGTCTATATATGTTAAGAACATATCAACTATACATGAAAATAGGTAACCACCCCCATTTTCCCTAAAAAGCGAGAAAAAAAGCAAGAAACCATCAACATAAAAAAAAAAAGATTTGCCCATTAGCACCAATTGCAAATAAAAAGGTAACTGGCATTTTTTCTACCAGTAGGATATGATTATTGGGGGGTGTAAGGGCCACCTCAAAATTTAAGCTCCATAGAGAGGTTATCTTTGGAGTGGTGCTTTCAAAAAATAAATTGAGAAAAGGAAACAAAGACAACATATACATGCAATTTAATCCATCTCATTTTATGAACTACTGCTATCATTTTTTGTTTCTTCTTCCTCTTCATATTTGTCATTTTTTTTACTTCTAAAAACTCAAAGTAAATGTAAATTTGAATGAAAAAGTGCCCGGTATTTAAAAATACTCTTAAAAACAGGGGCACTTTCATTCATTAAACTTTACATTGAAGCTTCTTTTTAAAATACTTACCTTTTCTTTAAGGAAAGCAGACCGGCGATCCACTGCCAGCAGCTATTGTTGTATTGAGCCGATCAATGACGAATCTGGCTTCCTCCCATCTTTGCGTGCCGTCTTTGGCATCCAGCTCGTGAGGCAACGCAACAATTGAAGGAAGATGGATTTGTCAGCGAGCTGCGGGTGGAGAATCGCCGGTCTGCTTTCCTTAATGAAAAGGTAAGTATTTAAAAAAACCTAAGCTTCAATGTAAAGTTTAATGAATGCAAGTGTCCATCTAGTAATTTTTAGATACAGGGCACTTTTATATTAAACTTTACAATCACTTTAAGGTTTGCACGTATTGAAACAAGCTTACAACTGCTGAAGAAAGTAAAGGGAAAGATTTTATTAAGTGCTTGATCGTGTGTCTTTTGATCTATAAATGAAGGTATTGTGTATTGTTGTGAGGCAGTGGTTTGCAACACATTCTTACTTACAGATGCTGCTGGTGAAGAAACACTTTGTGATGCTACAGAAGCAGCAGAAAAGGACATTTATGCTTACCTGATAAATTTGGTTTTTTTACGATATGACGGGTCCACGGATTTCATCCTTACTTATGAGGTATCGCCTCCTGGTCAGCAGGAGGAGGCAAAGAGCACCACAGAGGAGCTGTATATATAGCTCCTCCCTTCCCTCCCCCTCCAGTCATTCGACCGAAGTTAGGAAGAGAAAGGAAAAGCCAAAGTGCAGAGGTGACTGAAGTTTAACAAAAATAAAGACCTGTCTTATTAAATGACAGGGTGGGCCGTGGACTCGTCATATCGTAAAAGAAACAAATTTATTAGGTAAGCATAAATTTCCTTTTCTTTTACAAGATATGATGAGTCCACGGATTTCATCTTTACTTATGGGATACAATACCAAAGCTATAAGACACTGATGAAAGGGAGGGACAAGACAGGAACCTAAACGGAAGGCACCACTGCTTAAAGAACCTTTCTCCCAAAAAACAGCCTCGGACGAGGCAAAAGTATCAAAATTTGAAAAAATTTGGAAAAACAAGATTTATGCTTACCTGATAAATTTATTTCTCTTGTGGTGTATCTAGTCCACGGGTTCATCCATTACTTGTGGGATATTCTCCTTCCCAACAGGAAGCTGTAAGAGGACACCCACAACAGAGCTGTCTATATAGCTCCTCCCCTAACTGCCACCCCCAGTCATTCGACCGAAGACAAGCAAGAAAAAGGAGAAACTATAGGGTGCAGTGGTGACTGTAGTTTAAAAATAAAAAACACCTGCCTTAAAATGACAGGGCGGGCCGTGGACTGGATACACCACAAGAGAAATAAATTTATCAGGTAAGCATAAATTTTGTTTTCTCTTGTAAAGGTGTATCCAGTCCACGGGTTCATCCATTACTTGTGGGATAACAATACCAAAGCTTTAGGACACGGATGAAGGGAGGGACAAGGCAGGAACTTAAACGGAAGACACCACTGCCTGTAAGACCTTTCTCCCAAAAATAGCCTCCGAAGAAGCAAAAGTATCAAATTTATAGAATTTAGAAAAGGTATGAAGCGAAGACCAAGTCGCCGCCTTACAAATCTGTTCAACAGAGGCCTCATGTTTAAAAGCCCATGTGGAAGCTACTGCTCTAGTAGAATGAGCTGTAATTCTTTCAGGAGGCTGCTGGCCAGCAGTCTCATAAGCTAAGCGTATTATACTTCTAAGCCAAAAAGAAAGAGAATTTGCCGAAGCCTTTTGGCCTCTCCTCTGTCCAGAGTAGACAACAAACAAAGCAGATGTTTGACGAAAATCCTTCATAGCTTGTAAATAAAACTTTAAAGCACGAACCACATCAAGATTGTGTAATAGACGTTCCTTCTTTGAAGGAGGATTAGGACATAGAGAAGGAACAATAATCTCCTGATTGATATTCTATTAGATACCACCTTAGGAAGAAACCCAGGTTTGGTACGTAACACTACCTTATCTGCATGGAAAATCAGATAAGGAGAATCACATTGTAAAGCAGATAACTCCGAAACTCTTCGAGCTGAGGAGATAGCTACTAAAAACAGAACTTTCCAAGATAGCTAATATCTATGGAATGCAAAGGTTCAAACGGAACCCCTTGAAGAACTTTAAGAACTAAATTTAAACTCCATGGCGGAGCAACAGGTTTAAACACAGGCTTGATCCTAACTAAAGCCTGACAAAACGCCTGAACGTCTGGAACCTCAGCCAGACTTTTGTGCAAAAGAATAGACAGAGAAGAAATCTGTCCCTTTAAGGAACTAGGTGACAAACCCTTCTCCAATCCTTCTTGGAGAAAAGATAATATCCTAGGAATCCTGACCTTACACCATGAGTAACCCTTGGATTTACACCAAAGAGGATTTTTACACCATATCTTATGATAGATTTTCCTGGTGAAAGGCTTTCGAGCCTGAATTAAGGTATCAATGACCGATTCGGAAAAACCGCGCTTTGATAGAATCAAGCGTACAATCTCCAAGCAGTCAGACGTAGAGAAATTAGATTTGGATGTTTGAAGGGACCTTGAAGTAGAAGGTCCTGCCTTAGCGGCAGAGTCCATGGTGGAAAGGATGACATGTCCACCAGATCTGCATACCAAGTCCTGCGTGGACATGCAGGGGCTATCAAGATCACCGAAGCTCTCTCCTGCTTGATCTTGGCAATCAGACGAGGGAGCAGAGAAAACTGTGGAAACACATAAGCCAGGCTGAAGGACCAGGGCGCTGCTAGAGCATCTATCAGCACTGCCTTGGGATCCCTGGACCCGTAACAAGGAAGCTTGGCGTTCTGACGAGACGCCATGAGATCCAGTTCTGGTTTGCCCCAAAGTTGGATCAACTGGGCAAATACCTCCGGATGGAGCTCCCACTCCCCCGGATGAAAAGTCTGCCGACTTAAAAAATCCGCCTCTCAGTTCTCTACTCCTGGGATATGGAGAGATGGCAAGAGTGAACCTCTGTCCATAGAATTATCTTTGAAACCTCCAACATTGCCAGGGGGCTCCTTGTTCCCCCCTGATGGTTGATATAGGCTACAGTCGTGAAGTTGTCCGACTGAAATCTGATGAGATTAAAGAGAACCGAGATAGCACACAGAGTCTCTATAGAAGTGCGCAAATGATCACAGCATGTGGCAGATGGCGGATTCGGCAAACAGCAATCCAGGCAGCTCTCTCAGAAATGGTGAGTGGACAACGGGAACCTGTGGATGACAGATGGAAGAGGCGCCTCATGGGACAAGTATCGTTTGAGGCAGCAAAGGGACACACATAAGCAGCGGACCCCCCACACAGAGTGTTACTCACAAGAGCGGCGGTACAAACGTGTACCCAGACAGGCAGGACGGAACCAAAAGTCGCCCGTCAGACAGGCGTAAGCTCGGTACGCTAGGCAAACGTCACTCAGCAAGCAGCGTCAGAGTAAACCCAGCAGGGGAACCAATAGAGTCGAAGGGTCTTGAGGGAACGTTTTCAGTATGTCTGTGTCAACGCGTTTCAGCCTATATTAAGGCCTTTCTCAAGACTTGAGAAAGGCCTTAATATAGGCTGAAACGCGTTGACACAGACATACTGAAAACGTTCCCTCAAGACCCTTCGACTCTATTGGTTCCCCTGCTGGGTTTACTCTGACGCTGCTTGCTGAGTGACGTTTGCCTAGCGTACCGAGCTTACGCCTGTCTGACGGGCGACTTTTGGTTCCGTCCTGCCTGTCTGGGTACACGTTTGTACCGCCGCTCTTGTGAGTAACACTCTGTGTGGGGGGTCCGCTGCTTATGTGTGTCCCTTTGCTGCCTCAAACGATACTTGTCCCATGAGGCGCCTCTTCCATCTGTCATCCACAGGTTCCCGTTGAAATCTGATGAACCTGACCGCAGCTAGCTGAGGCCAAGCCTGAAGAGCATTGAATATCGCTCTTAGTTCCAGAATGTTTATAGGAAGGAGGGGCTCCTCCTGAGTCCACAAATCCTGAGCCTTCAGGGGGTTCCAGACTGCACCCCAGCCCAGAAGGCTGGCATCTGTCGTTACTATAGTCCATTCTGGCCTGCGGAAACTCATTCCCTTGGACAGATGGATCTGAGATAGCCACCAGAGAAGAGAATCCCTGGTCTCTTGATCCAGATTTAGTAGAGGGGACAAATCAGTGTAATCCCCATTCCACTGATTGAGCATGCAAAGTTGCAGTGGTCTGAGATGTAGGCGGGCAAACGGAACTATGTCCATTGCCGCTACTATTAATCCGATTACCTCCATACACTGAGCCACTGACGGACGAGAAATGGAATAAAGAGCACGGCAAGAAGTTAGAAGTTTTGACAACCTGACCTCTGTCAGATAAATCTTCATTTCTACTGAATCTATCAGAGTTCCTAGGAAGGAAACTCTTGTGAGAGGTGAGAGAGAACTCTTTCCGTCAGTCACCTTCCACCCGTGAGACCTTAGGAATGCCAGAACAATGTCCGTATGGGACCTGGCGATTTGAAAAGTTGACGCCTGTATCAGGATGTCGTCTAGGTAAGGGGCTACTGCTATACCCCGCGGTCTTAGAACTGCCAGAAGGGACCCTAGAACCTTCGTAAAGATTCTTGGTGCCATGGCTAACCCGAAGCGAAGAGCCACAAACTGGTAATGCCTGTCTAGGAAGGTGAACCTGAGAAACTGATGATGATCCCTGTGTATCGGAATATGTAGATAAGCATCCTTTAAATCCACTGTAGTCATATATTGACCATCCTGGATCATATGTAGGATAGTTCGAATAGTCTCCATCTTGAAGGATGGGACCCTGAGAAATTTGTTTAGGATCTTGACATCCAAGATTGGTCTGAAAGTTCCCTCTTTCTTGGGAACTATAAACAGATTTGAATAGAAGCCCTGCCCCTGTTCCTCCTTTGGAACTGGGTGAATCACTCCCATAACTAGTAGGTCTTGAACGCAATGTAAGAATGCCTCTCTCTTTATCTGGTTTGCAGATAATTGTGAGAGATGAAATCTCCCGTTAGGAGATGAAGCTTTGAAATCCAGAAGATATCCCTGGGAAACAATCTCCAGAGCCCAGGGATCCTGGACGTCTCTTGCCCAAGCCTGGGAGAAGAGAGAAAGTCTGCCCCCCACTAGATCAGATCCCGGATCGGGGGCTACTCCTTCATGCTGTCTTAGAGGCAGTAGCAGGCTTTTTGGCCTGTTTCCCCTTGTTGCAAGCCTGGTTAGGTCTCCAGACTGGCTTGGACTGGGCAAAATTTCCCTCTTGTTTTGTAGAAGAGGAAGATGAAGCTGCGCCACTCTTGAAGTTTCGAAAGGAACGAAAATTAGTCTGTTTGGTCCTTAACTTGTTGGACCTATCCTGGGGAAGGGCGTGGCCTTTTCCTCCAGTAATATCAGAAATGATCTCCTTCAGTCCAGTCCCAAATAGGGTCTGCCCTTTGAAGGGGATCTTGAGAAGTTTAGACTTTGAAGTGACATCAGCTGACCAGGATTTAAGCCATAGCGCCCTACGTGCCTGAATGGAAAAACCTGAATTTTTAGCCGTTAGCTTGGTTAAATGAAAAACGGTGTCAGAAATAAATGAATTGGCTAACTTAAGAGCTTTAAGCCTGTCAAGGATATCATCCAACGGGGTCTCTACCTGTAAAGCCTCCTCCAGAGATTTGAACCAGAAAGCTGCTGCAGCAGTGACTGGGGAAATGCATGCAAGAGGCTGGAGAATAAAACCTTGTTGTATAAAGATTTTCTTAAGGAAACCCTCTAATTTCTTATCCATAGGATCTAGGAAAGCACAACTGTCCTCGACAGGAATAGTTGTACGCTTAGCTAGGGTAGAGACTGCTCCCTCCACCTTAGGGACCATCTGCCACAAGTCCTGTGTAGCGGCATCTATAGGAAAGTCTCCCTATGGGTGATGGGGGAAACCAGACGTGGACTCCTTGCCCAGTGTGCTTAGAGGAATGTGGCTGCACCTCACTGACGAGGCCCATAGGAGGCCGAAACGATTGTCTGGGGTTGTCATGTTCCTTGTTCAGAGGAGAATTGCCTGGTATTTCGGGGCTGGACTGACCTTACTTGGCAGGATCAGACTGATATACTTCAGGAAAGGTTTCTTCTGTGAAAAGCACACTGGTCTAAAAGAGGCTGCTTCCGGGTGGTAAATCGCCATAGAACAAGCCACTGAGCTGTTGCTCGTTCCTGGTAGAGCGCTTCTCTCTTTGTATGCAAATTATTATGACCCTGGGGAAGTCTCCCTATGGGTGATGGGGGAAACCAGACGTGGACTCCTTGCCCAGTGTGCTTAGAGGAATGTGGCTGCACCTCACTGACGAGGCCCATAGGAGGCCGAAACGATCGTCTGGGGTTGTCATGTTCCTTGTTCAGAGGAGAATTGCCTGGTATTTCGGGGCTGGACTGACCTTACTTGGCAGGATCCGACTGATATACTTCAGCAAAAGGTTTCTTCTGTGAAACGCACACTGGTCTAAAAGAGGCTGCTTCCGGGTGGTAAATCGCCATAGAACAAGCCACTGAGATGTTGTTCGTTCCTGGTAGAGCGCTTCTCTCTTTGTATGCAAATTATTATGACCCTGGGGAAGTCTCCCTATGGGTGATGGGGGAAACCAGACGTGGACTCCTTGCCCAGTGTGCTTAGAGGAATGTGGCTGCACCTCACTGACGAGGCCCATAGGAGGCCGAAACGATCGTCTGGGGTTGTCATGTTCCTTGTTCAGAGGAGAATTGCCTGGTATTTCGGGGCTGGACTGACCTTACTTGGCAGGATCAGACTGATATACTTCAGGAAAGGTTTCTTCTGTGAAAAGCACACTGGTCTAAAAGAGGCGGCTTCCGGGTGGTAAATCGCCATAGAACAAGCCACTGAGCTGTTGCTCGTTCCTGGTAGAGCGCTTCTCTCTTTGTATGCAAATTATTATGACCCTGGGGAAGTCTCCCTATGGGTGATGGGGGAAACCAGACGTGGACTCCTTGCCCAGTGTGCTTAGAGGAATGTGGCTGCACCTCACTGACGAGGCCCATAGGAGGCTGAAACGATCGTCTGGGGTTGTCATGTTCCTTGTTCAGAGGAGAATTGCCTGGTATTTCGGGGCTGGACTGACCTTACTTGGCAGGATCAGACTGATATACTTCAGGAAAGTTTTCTTCTGTGAAAAGCACACTGGTCTAAAAGAGGCTGCTTCCGGGTGGTAAATCGCCATAGAACAAGCCACTGAGCTGTTGTTCGTTCCTGGTAGAGCGCTTCTCTCTTTGTATGCAAATTATTATGACCCTCCACCTTAGGTACCGTCTGCCACAAGTCCTGTGTAGCGGCATCTATAGGAAACATTTTCTTAAAAGCAGGAGGGGGAGAGAACGGCACACCTGGTCTATCCCATTCCTTAGTAATAATTTCTGAAAACCTCTTAGGGATTGGAAAAACATCAGTGTAAACAGGCACTGCAAAGTATTTTTCCATTTTACACAATTTCTCTGGGACTACAATGGTGTCACAGTCATCCAGAGTCGCTAAAACCTCCCTGAGCAACATGCGGAGGTGTTCAAGCTTAAATTTAAATGCTGTCATTTCAGAGTCAGACTGAAGTAATGGCTTCCCTGAATCAGAGAAGTCACCCACAGATAGAAGCTCTCCTGATTCAACTTCTGCACATTGTGAGGGTATATCAGACATAGCTACTAAAGCGACAGAGAGCTCTGTATTTGTTCTAGCCCCAGAGCTGTCTCGCTTTCCTTGTAACCCTGGCAGTTTGGACAATACCTCTGTGAGGGTATGATTCATAACTGCCGCCATGTCTTGTAAAGTAAACGCATTGGACGCGCTAGATGTACTTGGCGTCCCTTGAGCGGAAGTTATAGGTTCTGACACGTGGGGAGAGCTAGATGGCATAACCTCAATTTTGTCAGTCTCAGAAACCTCAGGTGATAAATCTTTAAAACTTATAGAAAGGTCAGTGCATTAACATAATGAACAAGGAGTTTCCTCTATGTCAGACATGTTTAACAGACTAGTAATGAGACCAGCAAGCTTGGAAAACACTTTAATAAATGTGAAAAAAGCAATAATAAAAAATGGTACTGTGCCTTTAAGAGAAAAAAAACTACCACATAAACTGCAAAACAGTGAAAAAAAGTAGTAAACTCTACAACATTTTTACAATTTTTTTACAGTGTGTATAAGGGACTAAAACAGCATTGCACCCACTTGCAAATAGATGATTAACCCCTCAGGCCCAAAAACGAATTAGAAAAACATTAAACCTGTTAACAAACAGTCAAACACACTGCCACAGCTCTGCTGTGGCTCCTACCTGCCCTTAAAAACGATTTTTGCAGGAACAAAACCCTCTATAGAGGTCCTATAAGCCAGAGGACTCCTTCAGGGAAGCTGGATGTCTCAGACTGAAAACGAAAATAGGCCCCTCCCACCATGCACTCAAAGTCAGAGGGCCTTAAAAAAAGTACTCCTAGGAGTAATCTAACAAGCCATGTGGGAACTAGGCCCCAAATAAAGATTTATCACCCTCAGAGAAAAAATGTTTTTATTTTTATAAATCATGCAAACGTTTTTACACTAAGTAATATAAGAATTAATATGAATATTATCCTTTTTTTGCAAGCATGATCCCAGTTGTTGTTAAATCACTGTATCAGGCTTACCTTAAAGGGACACTGTAGTCAGAAATGATATGCAAATAAAATCGTAGTATAGTTTTAAAACTCTTATTTTCTAATGTACTTCATTTATTAAATATGTACCCTTTGGCCAATAATTTACTTTGAAATATTAATTGTTTCCCAACCTACTTGTATGTCAGCCGTTACGGATTACCAATTCGTGCTGACAACTGCAGTTGTAAGATGGCGTTTTTTCTGAACTAATGCGCATGCGCGAGTTACCGCAGCGTCACAGGAAACGTCACCATCTGCAGTAGAATAAGGCAAGTAGAATCTATCAGCAGCAGTCGAGTGAGCTGCGCACATCACGTAAATACATAGCTTACGATCGCTTCCAGAATCGCCCTAGAGTAAACGAGCAAACTATACTTAAAATGAAAACTAGCAGGTACGCTCAGCACTTTTCTGGCCCAGCGTACCTGGTTTTCAATCCGCCGCCCTGGAGGCAGCGGATCCCATAGGAATCAATGGGAGTCTGACCATAGCGAAAGTTCAGGTTCGCTGCTGCCAGACATCCCATTGATTCCTATGGGAAATGTCTACACCTAACACCCTAACATGTACCCCGAGTCTAAACACCCCTAATCTGCCCCCCCTACGCCGCCGCAACTAAATAAATGTATTATTCCCTAAACCGCCGCTCCCGGAGCCCACCGCCACTATAATAAATATGTTAACCCCTATACCGCCGCTCCCGGAGCCCACCGCAAGCTACATTATACATATTAACCCCTAATCTGTCCCCCCCTACACCGTCGCCACCTATAATAAATTTATTAACCCCTATCCTGCCCCCCTACACCACCGCCACTGTCATAAAATGATTAACCCCTAAACCTAAGTCTAACACTAACCCTAACACCCCCCTAACTTAAATATTAATTAAATACATCTAAATAAATGTAACTCTTATTAACTAAATGAATCCTATTTAAAACTAAATACTTGCCTTTAAAATAAACCCTAATATAGCTACAATATAAATAATAATTATATTGTAGATATATTAGGATTTATTTTTATTTTACAGGCAACTTTCAATTTATTTTAACTAGGTACAATAGCTATTAAATAGTTATTAACTATTTAATAACTACCTAGTTAAAATAGAGAAATTTACCTGTAAAATAATTCCTAACCTAAGTTACAATTACACCTAACACTACACTATACTTTAATAAATGAATCCTATTTAAAACTAAATACTTACCTGTAAAATAAACCCTAAGATAGCTACAATGTAATTAATAATTACATTGTAGCTATCTTAGGATTTATATTTATTTTACAGGTAACTTTGTATTTATTTTAGCTAGTTAGAATAGTTATTAAAGTTATTAACTATTTAATAACTACCTAGCTAAAATAAATACAAAATTACCTGTAAAATAAATCCTAACCTAAGTTACAATTAAACCTAACACTACACTATCATTAAATTAATTACCTACAAATAACTACAATTAAATTCAATTAAATAAACTAACTAAAGTACAAAAAATAAAAAAAGCTAAGTTACAAAAAATAAAAAAATAAGTTACAAACATTTAACAAATATTACAACAATTTTAAGCTACTTACACCTAATCTAAGCCCCCTAATAAAATAACAAAGATAAGATAGGGAAAGGGAGGCTAGTAAAGCCAAAAATTAATTCTGTACCTTGGACTATATGGCAACGCCCAGGTGTAGCAAAACCTTATATGAAGGAAAAATAGCAAATGTGCAGACCCTTAAATTATTTAGGTATACAATATAAAAAAGGGAGATTATACAGCAACCGCAATTAGATTGCTATAAAGATAGACAGGGATTTCAGCACATATTTTTTATTTATTTATTTATAAATAGCTCAGCAAAATTCTGAGCTCCGCTAAAAAGCGGTAAGTGTGATATAAACTCGTTCACCACATTCCCATATGTCACCCAGAGTCTATATGAGTCAAAAAAATACCAACCAATGAACAAACACATGAACCAATGAATCAGGAAACGTGATTGGACAAATGCATTAGCACAGATTCCACTGTGCAGTTTTATTGTAGATCACACAGAGCAAAACAAGAGAGCTATAAAGAGCTGTCTATACTGACAACACCTCCACTAGTGGGTAGTTACGTGTGAGCGTAAAATCTGCCACCATAGTGATCATAGAGGATCTATGTCAGGACAGCTCATGTATAAATTAGACAGTAAGTAAATGACACTTAAAAGACTGAATAAAGTGTTAGATGTAATGCTTAAATAATGTGCACCTAACCTAAATTTGGCCAAATTGTGCAATAAACCTCCTCAAAATAATTTGGAAGAGAACAGTATAGTCTGTAGGGGGCCAATGAAACAACTCCAGTAACAGCGGGCACCACCAACTATATGAGAGGTATCAGGTGTCATGTTATAATGAATCAGGATCTATGTTTCTTAACCCCAGTGTATACAGACTAACTGTAAAGATATACATTGAGCAATATACATATGCTAATTTATACAATAATTTTCAAAGACAAGAAAAAGTTATGGGGATAGAAGATAACAACTCCAGGATTCAGCGGGCACCACCAATGATTAAAGGTATCCGGTGTCATGAATAATTATTTTCTGGATCTATGTTAGAACTACCCCAAAACAAATCTTTTTTCGTCTTTCACAGTTGCATATATACTGAAAATAAAAAGCATTTCAAACCCATTATACTTGATGCATAAAATGCCAGATAGAAATAAACAAATTGTACACAGGTGGTTAATGTAGCGGTGTAGGTAGATCACCCTTTAAACAGCTTAAGTATGTCCCATAACTTGGAGCCGTGTGTACAAATGGTGCATCAAAACACCCTCTGATATCCAAAACTTTAACGGGCTGAAAAGTCAGATGATAAGTACTCAGTTAGTTATACAACCGTGTTAGCTTCCTGTAATAGGATTTCCAATTGGTTTCTGTGTGAGAATAGGCTTCTATTCGCCATCATGCTAGGTTTAGCACAGCGTGGACGCCACAGCGATCTGTCCTTCATGCACGTCCATCTCCACTTCCTACGTCACTGCCGATGTACGTTTCACCCCCCACGTGACAGCCAGAAAGCACAGGGGTTTCCTCAGGGCAAAAGCGGATGCTGATTCTCAGTGCAGCCGCATTATAACCCTCCTTCTTTAAGCTCATAGGAGGATATAGGAAACAGTAGTAGCCAGTAGTAAACCTTTACCGAGCCGCAGCCCTCTTGTATATATAGAGGAGGATTTGGTGAATTTATATACAGTGATATATATTTAGTAAAGCAAACATAAAGAACCTATATTTAAAATAAAAAGAGAAAATGATAAATACAAACCTAATTTCCACGATTCTTTAAAGAAATTGTTGCAGTGTATACTATAATAAAACATTTTTCGCCATGTATATGAATTACATCAGGACGACTGTTTTACAAACATATTGTTTGTCCATTGATTCATGTGTTTTATAAAAATTCAGCAAATGTTACTGAATTTATTTATTTCTTCTAAAGTTATAATCAAGGTGCTTTAAGTTACACCCGCTGGAATTAAGAGCAGGTATAAATCAAAGGAACTGCACTTTTACAGATAATAGTAATTATTGGATGTTCTCAAGACAAATTGGCAGATTGAAAAGAAACCCTCATAAGAATGTGCTACATATTATACTTATGAGAATTTAAGATCATGTATTTATGGGTCATTTTATTTGAGGAATGCAGCAAATTCAAATTTTTCATTAAGCCCTTTGGGCATTAGAGTCTGTAACTTGTACATTCATTCAGTTTCCTTTCTAAGTAGTATATTATCGATGTCTTCTCCTCTGCCAAGAAGGGAACAGTTCAATACCCGTTACTCTTAGGTCTAGGGGGTTACACCTATGGTGTTTCATGAAGTGGAGAGCCACTCCACTTCTGATTTCACCATCTTCTGCTGCCTTGATATCGTCTCTGTGCTCAGAGACCCTATCTTTCAACATTCGCCTCGTTTTTCCCACATAGAAGGTCGGGCAGCAACAGGAAAGTAGGTAGATTACATTTTCTGTCTTGCAGTTAATAAATTGCTTTATAGGGTAAATGATGGAGTCAGTAGCAAATGTTTTGGTGCGTACAATAAATTTACAGAACACACAGTGTCCACATTTGAAACATCCTTTTATTTTTCTATGTTCTTCTAGCCAGTCTTTCTCACTGTGACTTTTTATGAAGTGACTCCTGACTAGTTTGTCCTTGAGATTTGGAGCCCTCCTGGGTACCAGAGAGGGTTTTTCCCCAACTATTTTTCTGATCGTCTCGTCAGCTCTAAGAAACTGCCATTTTTCATCCAGAATAGTGCGGATTTTTTCCCAATGACAATTAAATTGGGTAACGAAACGCACTTTGGACTCTTCGATTTTCTGATTTGAGTTATAGAGGAGGATATCTCTGTCTGTTCTCCTGGCTCTATTTCGCGCATATCTTAGATTTCGTTTAGAGTACCCTCTATTCTCAAATCTGTTAAACATTTCAACCGCATGTGCATCGAATTTGTTTAGACTCGAACAATTACGCCTTAGGCGTAAAAATTGTCCCACAGGAATGCCCCGTATTAGGGATTTTGGATGATGGCTAGATGCTTCTAAGATGTTGTTAGTGGCAGTAGCCTTACGAAAAATTTCTGTGGCTAAATTTTTCCCTTCTTTCCTAATTTTTACATCTAGGAAAGTAAGTTCACTAGCATCAAAATCAAAAGTTAAAAGAATGTTGTAGCTATTTTTATTTAGCACCTTTACAAAATCTTTCAGGGATTCTTCCGTCCCCCTCCAAAGGAGGAAGACGTCGTCCACATACCGTAACCAGATGAGAACGTGTTCATCAATCCAGTTTTGTAATTCATTGAATACTGTTTGTGTTTCCCATAGGCCCAGATGGAGGCAAGCATAGGATGGGGCACATGTAGCCCCCATCGCTGTGCCTCTAATTTGCTTATAGAATTTCTTGTCAAACGTGAATACGTTATTTTTTAACACAAACTCAAGCAAAATTAGTACAAATTCAGTATGTTTTTTTTTTTCATAGTTATTTCTTTATTGAAAAAATTAGACTAATATTTACTATCTTCTTGCGAATATGGACCATGACTAAAGTTTACAAACATTTATGACATGACCTATGACGTTTGTGATCCATATAAATTAACATAAACTAATTCAACCTAAAACAACCTAAAACCTAGAAACAGGCAGTAAACATTACATCTTTGGTATTTAATACAATTATTTCATACCCAGCATATCTTTCACATGTAACCAACCCAGAGACTGAATTAACTAGATAAAACGCATTGCTATGCCGGGGGGAACTAGGTATATGGCATGTAAAAGTTAACATTTTCCATTATTTCTGTGTAACAAGACTTCTAAATGAGTCCCAGTAGAACAATATGTCATTATAAAGCTGCAATCGATTGCTTCTAAGAAAATAATATCTTTCTAGTTTAATTAAATTGTTAACTTTATCTCTCCATGAATCTAAAGAAGGGGCTGCGTTCGATTTCCAATGGGAAGCTATCAGAACCTTTGCTGCATTGAACATTAATTGTGCTAGATTCCTTTTTATTACACATTTTAGTTCATTATATGAATTAAATAGACAAACCCTAGGTGACAATGGTAGATTACCTGATGTCGCTAAATTAACCTCTCCCACAATCAAATTCCAAAAATCTTGTATTATTTGGCACGACCACCAAATATGTCCCAAGTCCCCCACTGCTCTTTTACATCTCCAACATTTATTAGAAGCTTTGGGGAACATATGTTGAAGCCTGTGTGGGGTGAGATACCATCTCAGCATAATTTTATAATTCGTTTCTAAGCCTTGAGTGGAATGTGCAGAGTGAGCTGTTCTTTGAAAAATATCTATCCACTCTTTGGCACTTATCTGTAGGTTCAATTCCTTTTCCCATTTCTTGTTATAATTGTGTGTCTTTGGGGTATTTGTTTTCAATAGTATTTTGTACAAATGTGAGATTAGTCCTCTTATTGGGAGACCAGTATAGCACATGTTTTCAAAAGCAGTTAAGGGTCTGAGAAGGTTGTATCTTTCTTTGTGTGTATTAATATAATGATTAACTTGGTGATATCTCAACCACGATGTGAAGAGGCCTCTACCCATTTGTTCTATCTCAGGCTTGGGTTTTATTTTATTTAAGTGTGTCAAAGAGGTTATAGGTACCAATCTGTTGATAGTCGTATCAGAGTCTAGGATAAAGGATTTATTAACTGGCATATCTGGGTTAGATAGAATAGGGGTTAAGGGGGAGAATCCACTGGATATCTCTCTATTTTTAATACAAATTGATTTCCAATCTGAGTATGTGTTGTCAACGGTCTGTATTGGTTCCCCTTGTGTGAAGTAAGATATATTCGGGGTCCAGCATGCACCTCCAAGTTGTTGACTGCCTGAGATATCGTGTTCGATCTGTATCCAATGTTTAAAGTTAGCCTCACTAAATCTGCACCACTCTATTATCTTGTGTAGAGAGATTGCTTTCTTATATAAAATAAGATTTGGGACACCCAGGCCTCCCAATTCCTTAGAAGCATACATGGTTGATCTGCCAATTCTGGAAGGTTTGTTTCCCCATATATATTGGTTAATTGTTTTTTGTAATTTATGGATATATGTTTCGGTGTGGGGGAGTGGTAATGTCTGTAGAAAGTATAATATCTTTGGTAGTAAATTCAGTATGTTTTTTGTATGCTGGGCCTCTACTTTCTAGAAAGAATCTCGCCGCTCCTAAACCCACATCATGTGGGACAGAAGAGTAGAGACCTTCCACATCCAAAGAAACTAGGAGTGTATCTTGCTCTACTTCTAAACCATCCAGTTTCCTGAGAAGGTCACTGGTGTCCTTAACATAGGAGGTAAGGGTCAGTAAAAAAGGTTTTAGAAACTGATCAACGTAGTTTCCCAGGTTCTCAGTAATACTCCCAATACCTGAGATGATGGGTCTCCCAGGTGGTTCTCGTAAATTTTTATGTAATTTGGGAATACAGTAGAAAACTGGAACTCTGGGAAACTTCGTATACAGGTAACCCCATTCGCTTTTACTTATTATGCCACTTTTTCTGGCATCATTTAGTAGGTGTAGCAAATTGGCTTGTATTGATTCTAAAGGATTTTTTGGTAACAATTGGTATTGCTCCTTATTTTTCAGTTGTTTACTAACCTCTTTCATATAGAGGGACTCCTCCATAATGACCAAATTTCCCCCTTTATCTGCCTGTTTTATAACAATTCCTGATTTGTTCATCAGGTCTGACAGGGCTCGCCTCTCATTAAAGTTAAGATTGTTTTTACTTATGCCGTGATAGGGTATTTTTTCAATTTCCCTTTCTACTTCTTTAACAAAGAGATGTACGGCAGGGACTAGCATTAAGGGGGGCATATAATCAGATTTTCTTTTCAGACCTGAGTCAATTTTGACTATAGTACTTGTAGTACTTGTCTGTTGCCCTTCTTGAGTATCAGAGATGGGCATTTCATCTGGTACTTCATTTGAGTCAAGTAAATGTACAAGGTTAGAAATCGCTGCAGCATCTTCCTTATCCATGTTACCTTCAATACAGTCAGCATCTAAGGTGTTAGTTTGTCTCCCTTTCATTATGGAAGACAAAACTACCTTTCAGGCAAAGAGGTGAAGATCTTTTATCACAGTGAATTTATCCAACGAATTTGTTGGACAATACGTTAAGCCCTTTTTTAGTAAACTTATATGGGCATTGTTTAGAGGAAAGGAAGACAGGTTAACAATTTGTAGTTCATCACTACTTTTTTGTGGGGGATCAATCAAAAGTCCCCCCTGTAGTCCCGACGTGTTCTTATCCTCGACCCTACTCCTCTCCTCCAATTCCTCCCCCTTCTCTGGGGTCTGCCCCGTTCTATGGACAGATCCAGGGAGCTTTGATTTATGTCTGTGTCTTTTCCTCCCTCCCGGTTTCCTTTCTTTTTTACCTGTCCTTTGGCCCCCTCATTTTTTGATAGCTTATTATCACCTTCGGCATCAGAGCAATCTGTACCTGAGTCATAGGAATTTTTGTTTAAGTAATAAGTATATACTTGATTCTTTTTATAATCATCTTGGTCACGGCTCAATTTCCTACATTTTCTTTGTTTTATTTCTTGTTGTAATTTGGAAACTAGCTCTTTTGTTTCATCATTAAATTTTGAAAATTTCGAATCTCCCTCAAAAGAATTGACAACCCTTAAAGCTTCATCTATCTCAATTTTAATCTTTTCAAGTTTTTTAATATCCTTATTAACCATTCGTTGCATGAGGTCAAGAGAACACTCAGAGTCTCTCATTCCAGTCTTCCAGAAAGTTCTCTCCATCCTCATCATCACCCCTCATATGCATTCCTGGATCTAGATGTAACCGTAATCCCCTAGGAACAATCTTTTGTTTTATATAGTTTTCAAGACTATATTTTTCAGCTCTCATTCTTATTTGTTTAGTCAGTAAATTTTTGTATTTCTTAAAAGCTCCATAAATGTTGGATATATCATCTCCATCATTATTAATGTTATGCTGAAGGGATTCACCCAATTCAGCCTCCCATTGTTCATCTGATACAAAAGCCATATTTCAATTCAATCTGCCAATTTCTTCAAAAAGAATAAAACAATTATTTTAAATAGCACAAATGTCACCTTAAACAATATATATATTTTGTATCAAATACAGGACCCGACTCTGAGAGGCACATAAGTCTGTGGAAAAACGAGAGGAGTCAACACAAAGGGAAACACAGCAGTGTTTATATTAGTAATCAAATAGTGAAAACTAGGACTCACCTAATAGAAAAGTCCTATAGGTATCCACCAGGAAGACTTAAATTACTTACAAAGATAAGATAGGGAAAGGGAGGCTAGTAAAGCCAAAAATTAATTCTGTACCTTGGACTATATGGCAACGCCCAGGTGTAGCAAAACCTTATATGAAGGAAAAATAGCAAATGTGCAGACCCTTAAATTATTTAGGTATACAATATAAAGAAGGGAGATTATACAGCAACCACAATTAGATTGCTATAAAGATAGACAGGGATTTCAGCACATATTTTTTATTTATTTATTTATAAATAGCTCAGCAAAATTCTGAGCTTAAGTGTGATCTAAACTCGTTCACCACATTCCCATATGTCACCCAGAGTCTATATGAGTCAAAAAAATACCAACCAATGAACAAACACATGAACCAATGAATCAGGAAACGTGATTGGACAAATGCATTAGCACAGATTCCCCTGTGCAGTTTTATTGTAGATTACACAGAGCAAAACAAGAGAGCTATAAAGAGCTGTCTATACTGACAACACCTCCACTAGTGGGTGGTTACGTGTGAGCGTAAAATCTGCCACCATAGTGATCATAGAGGATCTATGTCAGGACAGCTCATGTATAAATTAGACAGTAAGTAAATGACACTTAAAAGACTGAATAAAGGGGCGTGTCCGTGCAGCGTTCTGAACAGGACGCATTTTTCTGAAGGCTCCTGTAAGATTCTTAATAATCCGCCGATTATTATATTTTTAACGGCAAGAGCAAGAGCACATTATATTAAACTACACAGCTCTGGAAATTGTGACCCTATGTGCCTTTTCTTCGTCGTTTTTATGACACGGGGGACCCAGATCGTATTATATAAGCCTTAGGCGACGGCCTGCTACTACAATGCTACACCTCCCCCCCCGGGAAGAGCCGGGTTATCAGTGCCGTCTGCATAGTTGGACTTACTGAACCTCTTCAAAATATATCTCTGATTGGACAATAATCTGACCTGCAGTCTAACTTAATATTTATTGCAACCAGATTCCTGAAGGAGAGAAGAAATAACGCTAAAGCATGACTGATACGACGGACAAGAACTGTCTAGAACATACTGAGGATTTCCCTGCAAGACTTGCGTCTCTTGTGCACAGGCTTATAGAGAGGGCCCCTTATGACTATCTGCTGAAACGCTTGTCAGAGGAAAGAGATGTAGTGAGCCACCCGATGGAACAAGCGGTAACAAAGCAAGACGCCAATACCTGTATTGCTGACGATCTACCTATTCCGAAAGTGCAGCTTAGCACGGAGCAAACCTACCAGGCCTCGGATACACACAGAGGGGAGCCTCCACACACCAAGACGGTCCTGGAACTACCGACCGCAGCTATGTTGCCAGTCCAAGGAGGATTCAAATACAGGATCACATGGTTGGGCTATCAAACAACGGAGGACGCCCGCAATACAGTATGGTGGCAGAGGGTCGCTCCGGCATTGCCTACATTAAACTGGGAACAAGGAGGAATATCCAGAAAGAACGAAACCGCAACCAGACTAGACATTTTGCTGACAAATGATCCCGGGGTAAAAATTGGAATGTTGGCAGTTGCTGATCGCAGACCTCCAGCAAACTGCGTGGTAACAGGCCCCGAGCAGACTTTCCTGTTGAGACGCTGGGGGTAGAGATGTAATCTGTTTCTGGCAGTGTTAGTATGAGATGCCTTGTTATCTCTGTTTAGCTTAGTTTAAGGAACATATTTTTAATGTTAGAGTTCGAAATGATTGTTCTACTCTTTGAATATGCATAACATTGTGAAGCCCGCCACACAACTTAGTACCATTTAAGTCACTGATTGTAATCTGCAATGAACCTTAGGGACCCCAGAGTAGGCAACATGAGCGTCAGGCAGAAATGACCTTTTGCAAGGGAGGAAACCTCATGTATATATCATGTCAAAGATGTGGTAGCACATTTATCTGCTTAATACCTTTCTCCCCTATTTTTTCTTTTACATTTCATATAAGCATGGAGTTTCTATATAGCAAAAATCTCCTTACTCATAGGATTGCATTCTCCCACGCAGCACCAACCACATTTACAAAGCCATGTCTATCAGATTCAGGCAACGGAAAAATCCTTAGCCTGTCCAGATATAGCCCTTTTCAGTATCATATCTCACCCTGAGGTATATGAAAATAATGTTGGTAAAAGATGAGGATAGGGAGATGTCTGTTAATACAAGAACGCTAATATGTTTCTCATGATTGTATTGTATCCTGACTGCATTTTCCATCAGTATGTGTACTATATAAATATATTTAACCTTTGCATATGCACACCATTTAGTATCACTTAAGCCATTGTTTATAATCAGCAATGAACCCTGGGAACCCCAGAATACATAACATGAGAGTCAGGCAGTGTTAATTAGCAGATACAGTGACCTCTCGCAGGGGAGGAAACCTCAAGTATATACCAGGTTAAAGATGTGGTAGCGCAATTATCTTCTTATAATCTTTTCCTTCTATTTTCTTCTTTTTATTTTTCATAAGTATGGAATCTCTAGATAGCAAAACTCTCCTTATTCTTAAGATTATATTTTCTTACGCAATATCAATTGTACCCACAAAACCAGGTCTATCAGATGCTGATAACAGAATAGAACTTTGCCCGTCCAGATATAGCCTTTCATAGTTTCAAATTTTATTTGTTTCTGTTTGATTTGTTCAAATTGTTTGTTTTTTGTTTTAATTATATACAACCCCTACCTTTATGCTTACATTACAGCATGGAGGACCCATGAGTGGTCCGCATTGTTATTTAAGGGGACTAAAATGAGGACAACTATACAAGATCCACAAGCATGTTTTTAAAATACCAATTTGACATAATATTGTACTCTCCTGTAAAGCATGTCTACTGTATCGTATAATTCCTCAATAAAAATTGTTTTAAAAAAAAAAAAAAAAGACTGAATAAAGTGTTAGATGTAATGCTTAAATAATGTGCACCTTACCTAAATTTGGCCAAATTGTGCAATAAACCTCCTCAAAATAATTTGGAAGAGAACAGTATAGTATGTAGGGGGCCAATGAAACAACTCCAGTAACAGCGGCCACCACCAACTATATGAGAGGTATCAGGTGTCATGTTATAATGAATCAGGATCTATGTTTCTTAACCCCAGTGCTAGCTAAAAGAAATACAAAATTACCTGTAAAATAAATCCTAACCTAAGTTACAATTAAACCTAACACTACACTATCATTAAATTAATTAAATTAATTACCTACAAATAACTACAATTAAATTCAATTAAATAAACTAACTAAAGTACAAAAAATAAAAAAAGCTAAGTTACAAAAAATTTAAAAATAAGTTACAAACATTTAACAAATATTACAACAATTTTAAGCTACTTACACCTAATCTAAGCCCCCTAATAAAATAACAAAGCCCCCCAAAATAAAAAAATGCCCTACCCTATTCTACATTAAAAAAGTTCAAAGCTCTTTTACCTTACCAGCCCTTAAAAGGGCCTTTTGCGGGGCATGCCCCAAAGAAAACTGCTCTTTTGCCTGTAAAAGAAAAATACAGCCCCCCCAACATTAAAACCCACCACCCACATACCCCTAATCTAACCCAAACCCCCCTTAAATAAACCTAACACAACCCCCCTGAAGATCATCCTACCTTGAGTCGTGTTCAGCCAGCCGACCACCGATGGAACCGAAGAGGAGATCCGGAGCGGCAGAAGTCATCATCCAAGGGGCGCTGAAGAAATCTTCCATCCGATGAAGTCATCATCCAGGCGGCGCTGAAGAAATCTTCCATCCGATAGAAGTCTAAATCCAGGCGGCGTTTTCAATCTTCATCCATCCTGAGCGGAGAGAAGCCATCTTAGGAGGAGCCTATGCGGATCCATCCTCTTCTTCCCGACGACTAACGACGAATGACGGTACCTTTAAGTGACGTCATCCAAGATAGCGTCACTCGAATTCCGATTGGCTGATAGGATTCTATCAGCCAATCGGAAATAAAGTAGAAAAATCAGCCAATCGGAATTCGAGTGACGGCATCTAGGATGACGTCACTTAAAGGTAACGTCATTCGTCGTTGGTCGTCGGGAAGAAGAGGATGGATCCGCGTAGGCTCCTCTGAAGATGGCTCCGCTCAGGATGGATGAAGATTGAAGACGCCGCCTGGATTTAGACTTCTATCGGATGGAATATTTCTTCAGCGCCCCTTGGATGATGACTTCTGCCGCTCCGGATCTCCTCTTCGGTTCCATCGGTGGTCGGCTGGCTGAACACGACTCAAGGTAGGATGATCTTCAGGGGGGTAGTGTTAGGTTTATTTAAGGGGGGTTTGGGTTAGATTAGGGGTATGTGGGTGGTGGGTTTTAATGTTGGGGGGGGCTGTATTTTTATTTTACAGGCAAAAGAGCAGTTTTCTTTGGGGCATGCCCCGCAAAAGGCCATTTTAAGGGCTGGTAAGGTTAAAGAGCTTTGAACTTTTTTAATGTAGAATAGGGTAGGGCATTTTTTTATTTTGGGGGGCTTTGTTATTTTATTAGGGGGCTTAGATTAGGTGTATGTAGCTTAAAATTGTTGTAATATTTGTTAAATGTTTGTAACTTATTTTTTTATTTTTTGTAACTTAGCTTTTTTTTATTTTTTGTACTTTAGTTAGTTTATTTAATTGAATTTAATTGTAGTTATTTGTAGGTAATTAATTTAATTTAATTAATTTAATGATAGTGTAGTGTAAGGTTTAATTGTAACTTAGGTTAGGATTTATTTTACAGGTAATTTTGTATTTCTTTTAGCTAGGTAGTTATTAAATAGTTAATAACTATTTAATAACTATTCTAACTAGCTAAAATAAATAACAAAGTTACCTGTAAAATAAATATAAATCCTAAAATAGCTACAATGTAATTATTAATAAGTGTAGGGGGGGCAGATTTGGGGGTTAATAAGTTTAATATAGGTTGCGGCAGGGTCCGGGAGCAGCGGTTTAAGGGTTAAACTATTTATTTAGTTGCGACGGGGTCCGGGATCGGCAGGATAGGGGTTAATAACTTTATTATAGGTGGCAGCGGTATAGGGGAGCAGGATAGGGGTTACTAGGTATAATGTAGGTGGCGGTGGGCTCCGGGAGCGGCGGTTTAGGGGTTAATACATTTATAAGAGTTGCGGCGGTGTCTAGGAGCGGCGGCTTAGGGGTTAGTAACTTTATTTAGTTGCGGGGGGCTCCGGGGGCGCCGGTATAGGGGGTAGAACAGTGTAGTATAGTGTGGGTGCTTAGTGACAGCTTGTTTACATATAAACTGAACAAAAAAGTTACTGCTTTAGTTCTTTTTAATTGTAAACAGCCGTACAATATTTAGCTAGATATAAGACGTGTCAATGTTATCTAATACGTAGAAAGTCTGGATAACCGATTCAATAGATTTTCCCTCCAATGCGCAAGCGTAAAACTAACAGAGATGTGGGTAACTTCGGCTTCTACAATTACAAATGCGCATGCGCAATTTAGCTGAATTGACGCGCAGGCTTATTAGGAAGGGTTATGCTAGTAATGATATGCATAGGAGCGAAATGTTATTGGTCAATCATTTCATATACACACTATGCCGAAAACGATGGGCTGGGAAAGGTGACGTCATGGCCGGGTAATATTTAGTAAAAATATAAGGTTTGTAAGCTTCGTTTTATACAAAATATAGGTTAGTAGCTTTTAATAGATGATAATTATACAAAATATGGGACTATTGAGTAACGAAAAAAGTAAAAAACAGTAATCCTTTAAATATACCAGGCACTGTCAGCATTTTCTATCTAGACCTTATCATCTCTCTAGAAAAAAAATATACTGAACATACCTCAAAGCAGGCAATCTGCAGACCGTCCCCCCAACTGAAGTTTTCTTTCCATACTCTTCAGTTATGTGTGAGAACAGCAATGGACCTTAGTTACAAACCGCTAAGATCATCAAACCTCCAGGCAGATTCTTCTTCTAATTTCTGCCTGAGAGTAAAACAGTACAACGCCGGTACTGTTTAAAAATAACAAACTTTTGATTGAAGGTAAAAACTACACTAAGTCACCACATCTCTCTTGATACTTCCTTTCTTGTCGAGAGCTGCAAGAGAATGACTGGGGGTGGCAGTTAGGGGAGGAGTTATATAGACAGCTCTGCTGTGGGTGTCCTCTTGCAGCTTCCTGTTGGGAAGGAGAATATCCCACAAGTAATGGATGAACCCGTGGACTGGATACACCTTTACAAGAGAAAAGTGTGAAGAGACGACCAAGTTGCAGCCTTGCAAATCTGTTCAACAGAAGCATCATTTTTAAATGCCCATGAGGAAGCCACAGTCCTAGTAGAATGAGCCGTAATTCTTTCAGGAGGCTGCTGTCCAATAGTCTCGTATTCAAAACGGATGATACTCTTCAGCCAAAAAGAAAAGGAGGTAGCCGTAGCTTTTCTGGCCCCTACGTTTTCCGGAAAAAAACAACAAATAATGAAGATTATTGACGAAATTCTTTAGTCGCCTGCAAGTAAAACTTCAGGGCACGGACCACGTCCAAGTCATGTAACAAACAGACGCTCCTTCTTAGAAGAAGGATTGATCCACAATGAAGGAACAATAATTTCCTTATTAATATTTTTGTTGGAAACAACCTTAGGAAGAAAACCAGGTTTGGTATGTAACACTACCATATAGGAATGAAAAATAAGGTAAGGAGAAGTATATTGTAGAGCCGAAAGCTCAGAAACTCTGCGAGCAGAAGAAATTCAAACTCCAAGGAGGAGTAATAGGTCTAAACACAGGCCTAGTTCCTAGTCAGAGCCTGACAAAAAGATTGAGCATCTGGAATATCTGCCAGACGTTTGTGTAGCAAAAACAGAATTTATGCTTACCTGATAAATTACTTTCTCTTACAGGTGTATTCAGTCCACGGATTCATCCTTACTTGTGGGATATTCTCAATCCCTACAGGAAGTGGCAAAGAGAGCACACAGCATAGCTGTCCATATAGCTCCCCTCAGGCTCCGCCCCCCCAGTCATTCGACCGATGGTTAGGAGAAAAAGGAGAACCATAGGGTGCAGTGGTGACTGTAGTTATTGTAAATTAAATTTGAACCTGACTTAAATATCAGGGCGGGCCGTGGACTGAATACACCTGTAAGAGAAAGTAATTTATCAGGTAAGCATAAATTCTGTTTTCTCTTACTTGGTGTATTCAGTCCACGGATTCATCCTTACTTGTGGGATACCAATACCAAAGCAATAGGACACAGATGAAGGGAGGGAACAAGTCAGGTAACCTAAACGGAAGGCACCACTGCTTGCAAAACCTTTCTCCCAAAAATAGCCTCCGAAGAAGCAAAAGTATCGAATTTGTAAAATTTGGCGAATGTGTGCAGTGAAGACCAAGTCGCTGCCTTACAAATCTGTTCAACAGAAGCCTCATTCTTGAAAGCCCATGTGGAAGCCATAGCTCTGGTGCAATGAGCTGTAATTCGTTCAGGAGGCTGTTTACCAGCAGTCTCATAAGCCAATCGGATGATGCTTTTCAGCCAGAATGAAAGAGAGGTAGCAGTCGCTTTCTGACCTCTCCTCTTACCAGAATACACAACAAACAAGGATGATGTTTGTCTGAAATCTTTAGTTGCTTTTAAATAGAACTTTAAAGCACGAACCACATCAAGATTGTGCAACAGTCGTTCCGTCTTAGAAACTGGATTAGGGCACAGAGAAGGAACAATGATTTCCTTGTTAATATTCTTATTAGAAACCACCTTTGGAAGGAAACCAGGTTTAGTACGCAAAACAACCTTATCTGCATGGAACACCAGATAGGGTGAATCACACTGTAAAGCAGACAATTCTGAAACTCTCCGAGCAGAAGAAATAGCTACTAAAAACAAAACTTTCCAAGATAATAACTTGATATCTATGGAATGCAAAGGTTCAAATGGAACCCCTTGAAGTACTGAAAGAACTAAATTTAGACTCCATGGAGGAGCCACAGGTCTGTACAGGCTTGATTCTAACTAGGGCCTGTGCAAACGCCTGAACGTCTGGTACAGCTGCCAGACACTTGTGTAACAGAATAGACAGAGCAGATATCTGTCCCTTTAAGGAACTAGCTGACAGACCTTTCGCGAAACCTTCTTGGAGAAAAGACAATATCCTTGGAATCCTAACCTTACTCCACGAGTAACCCTTGGATTCACACCAACAAAGATATTTCCCCCATATCTTATGGTAAATTTTCCTGGTGACAGGCTTTCTGGCCTGTATCAGAGTATCTATAACTGATTCAGAGAAACCCCGCTTAGCTAGGATTAAGCGTTCAATCTCCAAGCAGTCAGTTGCAGAGAAACTAGATTTGGATGCTTGAAAGGACCTTGGATTAGAAGATCCTGCCTCAATGGCAGTTTCCATGGTCGGACCGATGACATGTCCACTAGGTCTGCATACCAAGTCCTGCGTGGCCACGCAGGCGCTATCAGAATTACCGAAGCCTTCTCCTGTTTGATTCTGGCTATTAGCCGAGGGAGAAGAGGAAACGGTGGAAAGACATAAGCTAGACTGAATGACCAAGGCGCTATTAATGCATCTATCAATGCCGCCTTGGGATAACCGGGATCTGGATCCGTAAAGGGGAAGTTTGGTGTTCTGACGGGACGCCATCAGATCCAACTCTGGAATGCCCCAAAGCTGAGTCAGCTGAGCAAAAACCTCCGGGTGGAGTTCCCACTCCCCTGGATGGAAAGTCTGACGACTTAGAAAATCCTCCTCCCAGTTGTCTACCCCTGGGATGTGAATTGCAGATAGATGGCAGGAGTGATCCTCCACCCATTTGATAATCTTGAATACTTCCTTCATCGCTAGGGAACTCTTTGTTCCTCCCTGATGATTGATGTACACTACAGTCGTGATGTTGTCCGACTGAAATCTGATGAATTTGGCCTCTGCTAGTTGAGGCCACGCCTGGAGCGTATTGAATATCGCTCTCAGCTCCAAAATGTTTATCGGGAGAAGAGATTCTTCCTGAGACCATAGTCCCTGAGCCTTCAGGGAGTTCCAGACCGCATCCCAGCCTACCACACTGGCATCGGTCGTGACAATGATCCACTCCGGTCTGCAGAAACTCATTCCCTGAGACAGGTGACCTTGAGACAACCACCAGAGAAGAGTCTCTGGTTTTTTGATCCATTTGAATTTGAGGAGACAAATCTGCATAATCTCCATTCCACTGTTTGAGCATGCACAGCTGCAGTGGTCTGAGATGGATTCGGGCCAAAGGGACTACGTCCATTGACGCAACCATTAAACCAATTACTTCCATGCACTGAGCCACAGAAGGCCGAGGAATGGAATGAAGAACTCGGCAAGTATTCAACAGTTTTGACTTCCTGACCTCTGTCAGAAAGATTTTCATTTCTACAGAGTATATTAGTGTTCCCAGAAAGGGAACCCTTGTGAGCGGGGACAGAGAACTCTTTTCTACGTTCACCTTAAACCCGTGAGACCTTAGAAAGGCCAGAACGATGTCCGTATGAGCCTTGGCTCTGTGAAAGGACGACGCCTGTATTAATATGTCGTCTAGGTAAGGTGCTACTGCAATGCCCCGCAGTCTTAGTACCGCTAGAAGGGACCCTAGCACCTTTGTGAAAATTCTGGGAGCGGTGGCCAACCCGAAAGGAAGGGCCACAAACTGGTAATGTTTGTCCAGAAAGGCGAACCTTAGGAACTGATGGTGATCTTTGTGGATAGGAATATGCAGGTACGCATCCTTTAGATCCACGGTAGTCATATATTGACCTTCTTGGATCATCGGCAAGATTGTCCGAATGGTTTCCATCTTGAAAGACGGAACTCTGAGGAATTTGTTTAGAATTTTTAGATCCAGGATTGGCCTGAAAGTTCCTTCCTTTTTGGGAACTACGAACAGGTTTGAGTAAAAGCCCAGTCCTTGTTCTGCAATTGGAACTGGGTGTATCACTCCCATTTTTAGTAGATCTTCTACACAGCATAAGAACGCCTGTTTCTTTGTTTGGTCTGAAGACAAACGAGAAATGTGGAACCTTCCCCTTGGGGGAGAATCCTTGAATTCTAGAAGATACCCCTGAGCAACTATTTCTAATGCCCAGGGATCTGGAACATCTCTTGCCCAAGCCTGAGCAAAGAGGGAAAGTCTGCCCCCTACTAGATCCAATCCCGGATCGGGGGCTACCCCTTCATGCTGTCTTGGTAGCAGGAGCAGGCTTCTTGGCCTGTTTACCCTTATTCCAGCCCTGCAAGGGTTTCCAGGTTGCTTTGGGCTGTGAAGTTATCTTGCTTTGCGGCAGCAGAGGTTGCAGCAGGTCCGCTCCTGAAGTTGCGAAAGGAGCGAAAATTAGCCTTGTTTTTGGCCTTAAACGGCCTATCTTGTGGAAGGGCATGGCCATTTCCCCCAGTGATATCCGAAATAATTTCTTTCAGCTCTGGGCCAAATAGGGTCTTCCCCTTGAAGGGAATATTTAACAGTTTCGTTTTGGACGACACATCGGCCGACCATGATTTGAGCCAAAGCGCTCTGCGCGCCATGATGGCAAAACCTGAATTTTTCGCCGCTAGCTTAGCTAATTGGAGAGCGGCATCAGTGATAAAAGAATTAGTCAGCTTTAGAGCATGAATTCTATCCATGACCTCATCGTATGAAGTCTCCCTTTGGAGCGACTCTTCCAAGGCTTCGAACCAAAAAGCCGCAGCAGTAGTTACCGGAATAATGCAGGCAATTGGTTGAAGAAGAAAACCTTGCTGAACAAAAATTTTCTTCAGCAATACCTTCCAATTTTTTATCCATAGGATCTTTGAAAGCACAACTGTCCTCTATTGGTATAGTTGTACGTTTAGCAAGTGTTGAAACAGCCCCCTCTACCTTAGGGACCGTCTGCCACGCGTCCCGCCTAGGGTCGTTTATGGGGAACATTTTCTTAAAGATAGGTGGGGGAACAAAGGGTACACCTGGTCTCTCCCACTCCTTAGTCACAATATCCGCCACCCTCTTTGGGATCGGAAATGCCTCAGTGTATACAGGGACCTCTAAAAATCTGTCCATTTTACACAATTTTTCAGGGACCACCATGGGGTCACAATCATCCAGCGTAGCTAAAAGCTCCTTAAGCAGGATGCGGAGGTGTTCCAGCTTAAATTTAAACGCTAAGGAATCTGACTCTGCCTGCTGAGAAACTTTTCCTGTATCAGAAATTTCTCCCTCAGACAGACCTTCCCTCACTGCTACCTCTGAGTTTTGTGAGGGTACTACAGATAAATTATCCAAAGCTTCAGATTGCTCATCCTCTGTATTTAAAACTGAGCTATCGTGCTTTCTTGGAAAAGCTGGCAGTTTGGATAAAAATGCTGCAAGGGAATTATCCATTACTGCTGCTAATTGTTGTAAAGTAATAGGGGCCAATGCGCTAGAGGTACTAGGCATCGCTTGCGCGGGCGTAACTGGTGTAGACACGTGGGGGGAGGAAGAAGGACTATCCTCATTACCCTCCGTTAAGGAATCATCTTGGGCAGCATTTTTAATTGTCACTGGATGATCTTTAAAATGCTTAGATGTTTTGGCACACTTTAAACATAAATGCAATGGGGGTACTGCCATGGCTTTTGAACATAAAGAACAAGGTCTATCTGAAGGCTCAGACATGTTTGACAGACTCAGACAACACTAAAATATTGAAAAAAATACTTTTTGAAAAAACTTTACTGTCTCTTTAAATAATAAAAAGCACACACTTTTTTTACCAAATCATCAAAAAACATCCGATCTTAATGAAATTTTCACCACATAATCCTAATGCTTTGAAATGATTGCACACACATTTTCAAATCAATTAACCCCTTAATGCCCAAAACGGAGCAAAATGAAGTAAACACCCGGTTTAACCCACTACAGTACGATGCCACAGTCTTTGCTGTGGCTTTACCTTCCTTTAGGGTTATTTGCAGGTGTAAATTAAGCCTCCCTGAAGTCCTCCTGTACTCTTAAGGCTCTGCACATGAAGCTGCATGGAGCTGTGTTGCAAATCAACTGCACAATTGAGGCGCGAAAATGAGGCCCCCTCCTTCATTACTCCAGAGTTATGGGGCCTTTCTGAGTCAGATTAGCTGTCTTACAAAATGCCAGGCGTAAAAAAGTCCCTAAAATGTGTTTCCAACGTCTAAAACGCTTAATAAATATAAGATTACCTTAATAAAGTAATCGATTTAGCCCATCACAGTGTCTGTCAGTATTAAAGACCTTAACTGAAGCCATCATTCTATACTGTGTCTCAGAAAATGGCTTACCTTCCCTCATGGGATTTCTGTCAGTCTTCTAGCACTACCAAGTCTTGTTAGAAAAAATGACTGAACATACCTTAAGCAGTATAAGCCTGCAAACTGTTCCTCCCAACTGAAGTTCTCCGGTACTCAACAGTCCTGTGTACGAACAGCAATGGATTTTAGTTACAACATGCTAAAATCTTGTACCTCTCAGCAGAAATCTTCATCACTTTCTGCTTCAGAGTAAATAGTACAAACCGGCACTATTTAAAAATAAACTCTTGATTGAAGAAATAAAAGCTACAAATCTAACACCACAAACTCTTTACCCTCCCGTGGTGATGCTACTTGTTAGAGCGGCAAAGAGAATGACTGGGGGGCGGAGCCTGAGGGGAGCTATATGGACAGCTTTGCTGTGTGCTCTCTTTGCCACTTCCTGTAGGGATTGAGAATATCCCACAAGTAAGGATGAATCCGTTGACTGAATACACCAAGTAAGAGAAAACAGAATTTATGCTTACCTGATAAATTACTTTCTCCAACGGTGTGTCCGGTCCACGGCGTCATCCATTACTTGTGGGATATTCTCCTCCCCTACAGGGAAAGGCAAGGAGAGCACACAGCAGAGCTGTCCATATAGCTCCCCCTCTAGCTCCGCCCCCCAGTCATTCGACCGACGGTTAGGAGAAAAAGGAGAAACTATAGGGTGCCGTGGTGACTGTAGTGTATAAAGACAAAAAAAATTTCAACCTGATTAGGAAAACCAGGGCGGGCCGTGGACCGGACACACCGTTGGAGAAAGTAATTTATCAGGTAAGCATAAATTCTGTTTTCTCCAACATTGGTGTGTCCGGTCCACGGCGTCATCCATTACTTGTGGGAACCAATACCAAAGCTTTAGGACACGGATGAAGGGAGGGAGCAAATCAGGTTACCTAAATGGAAGGCACCACGGCTTGCAAAACCTTTCTCCCAAAAATAGCCTCCGAAGAAGCATAAGTATCAAATTTGTAGAATTTGGCAAAAGTGTGCAGAGAATACCAAGTCGCTGCCTTACATATCTGATCAACAGAAGCCTCGTTCTTGTAGGCCCATGTGGAAGCCACAGCCCTAGTAGAGTGAGCTGTGATTCGGTCAGGAGGCTGTCGTCCGGCAGTCTCATAGGCCAATCGGATAATGCTTTTTAGCCAGAAAGAGAGAGAGGTAGCAGTAGCTTTTTGATCTCTCCTCTTACCAGAGTAAACGACAAACAAAGATGAGGTTTGTCTAAAATCTTTTGTTGCTTCTAAATAGAACTTTAAAGCACGAACAACATCTAAATTGTGTAATAAACGTTCCTTCTTTGAAACTGGTTTCGGACACAGAGAAGGAACAACTATTTCCTGGTTAATATTCTTGTTGGAAACAACTTTTGGAAGAAAACCAGGCTTAGTACGCAAAACAACCTTATCTGAATGGAAAACCAGATAGGGTGGATTACACTGCAAAGCAGATAATTCAGAAACTCTTCTAGCAGAAGAAATAGCACCCAAAAACAGTACTTTCCAAGATAATAACTTAATATTTATGGAATGTAAAGGTTCAAACGGAACCCCTTGAAGAACTGAAAGAACTAAAATTAGACTCCAAGGAGGAGTCATGGTTCTGTAAACAGGCTTGATTCTAACCAAAGCCTGAACAAAAGCTTGTACATCTGGCACAGCTGCCAGTCGTTTGTGTAACAAGACAGATAAAGCAGAAATCTGTCCCTTTAGAGAACTAGCGGACAACCCTTTATCCAAACCTTCTTGGAGAAAGGAGAGAATCCTTGGAATTTTTATTTTATTCCAGGAGAATCCCTTGGATTCACACCAACAGATATATTTACGCCATATTTTATGGTAAATCTTTCTAGTCACAGGTTTTCTGGCTTGGACCAGAGTATCTATCACAGAATTCGAAAACCCACGTTTGGATAAAATCAAGCGTTCAATTTCCAAGCAGTCAGCTGCAGAGAAACTAGATTTGGATGTTCGAATGGACCTTGTTCTAGAAGATCCTGTCTCAAAGGTAGCTTCCATGGTGGATCCGATGACATATTCACCAGGTCTGCATACCAAGTCCTGCGTGGCCACGCAGGAGCTATCAGAATCACCGAGGCCTTTTCCTGTTTGATCCTGGCTATGAGCCTGGGAAGGAGAGGAAACGGTGGAAACACATACGCTAGGTTGAACGACCAAGGCGCCACTAATGCATCCACTAGAATCGCCTTGGGATCCCTGGATCTGGACCCGTAACAAGGAATCTTGAAGTTCTGACAGGACGCCATTAGATCCATGTCTGGAATGCCCCATAATTGGGTTAACTGAGCAAAGACCTCCGGGTGGAGTTCCCACTCCCCCGGATGGAAAGTCTGACGACTCAAATAGTCCGCCTCCCAGTTGTCTACTCCTGGGATGTGAATAGCAGATAGATGGCAGGAGTGATTCTCTGCCCATTGGATGATCTTGGTTACTTCCTTCATCGCTAGGGAACTCTTTATCCCCCCTGATGATTGATGTATGCAACAGTCGTTATGTTGTCCGACTGAAATCTTATGAACCTGGCTTTCGCTAGCTGAGGTCAAGCCAGGAGCGCATTGAATATTGCTCTTAGTTCCAAAATGTTTATCGGGAGAAGCGACTCTTCCCGAGACCATAGGCCCTGAGCTTTCAGGGAGTCCCAGACCGCGCCCCACCCCAAGAGGCTGGCGTCGGTCGTGACAATGACCCACTCCGGTCTGCGGAAACTCATTCCCTGAGACAGGTGATCCTGGGTCAACCACCAGAGAAGTGAGTCCCTGGTTACCTGGTCTACTTGAATTTGGGGAGACAAGTCTGTATAGTCCCCATTCCACTGATTGAGCATGCACAGCTGTAATGGTCTTAGATGAATTTGAGCAAAAGGAACCACGTCCATTGCTGCGACCATTAGTCCTATTACTTCCATGCACCGAGCTATGGAGGGTTGAGGAATAGAATGAAGAACTCGACAAGCGTTTAGAAGCTTTAACTTTCTGACTTCTGTCAGGAAGATCTTCATTTCCATAGAATCTATTATTGTTCCCAGAAACGGAACCCTTGTGGACGGTGACAGTGAACTCTTTTCTATGTTCACCTTCCACCCGTGAGATCTGAGAAAAGCCAACACAATGTCTGTGTGGGCCCTCGCTTTGGAAAGAGACGACGCTTGGATTAGGATGTCATCTAGATAAGGTGCTACAGCGATGCCCCTCGGCCTTAGGACCGCTAGAAGGGACCCTAGCACCTTTGAGAAAATTCTGGGAGCGGTGGCTAAACCGAATGGAAGAGCCACGTGAAGGATGGAACTCTGAGGAAATTTTTTAATATCTTTAAATCCAGGATTGGCCTGAAAGTTCCCTCTTTTTTGGGAACCACAAACAGGTTTGAGTAAAAACCTAGACCTTGTTCCCCGGAGGGGACTGGGTTTATCACTCCCATCTTTGATAGGTCTCTTACACAATGTAAGAATGCCTGTTTCTTTATCTGGTCTGAAGATAAGTGAGACAGGTGGAATCTTCCCTTTGGAGGAAGTCCCTTGAACTCTAGCAGGTATCCCTTAGAGACTATTTCTAGTACCCAGGGATCCGGAACATCTCTTGCCCAAGCCTGAGCGAAGAGAGATAGTCTGCCCCCTACCAGATCCGGTCCCGGATCGGGGGCTACCCCTTCATGCTGTCTTGGTAGCAGCAGCAGGCTTCTTGGTCTGTTTACCCTTGTTCCAGCCTTGCATGGGCTTCCAAGCGGGTTTGGGCTGGGCCGCGTTACCTTCTTGTCTAGCGGCAGTGGAGTTATTAGCCGGTCCGTTCCTGAAATTGTGAAAGGAATGAAAATTAGACTTGTTCTTAGCCTTAAAAGGCCTATCATGTGGGAGGGCATGGCCCTTACCCCCAGTGATGTCTGAAATAATTTCCTTCAATTCCGGCCCAAAAAGGGTCTTACCCTTGAAAGGAATATTAAGTAACTTAGTCTTGGACGACACATCTGCCGACCAGGATTTTAGCCAAAGCGCCCTCCGCGCTACTATAGCAAAACCTGAGTTTTTCGCCGCCAATTTCGTTATTTGAAAAGCGGCATCCAATATAAAGGAATTAGCTAACTTTAATGCGTGAATTCTGTCCATGACTTCTTCATAGGAAGTCTCTTTCTGGAGCGACCTTTCTAGTTCCTCGAACCAAAAGGACGCCGCTGAAGTGACAGTAATAACACACGTAGCTGGTTGAAGGATGAACCCTTGTTGAACAAAAATCTTTTTAAGCAATCCTTCCAATTTTTATCCATAGGATCTTTGAAAGCGCAGCTGTCCTCTATAGGAATAGTTGTGCGCTTCGCTAGTGTTGAAACAGCTCCCTCAACCTTCGGGACCGTCTGCCATGCGTCCCTTCTAGGGTCTACTATGGGAAACATTTTCTTAAATATAGGAGGTGGGGCAAAGGGTACACCTGGCTTCTCCCACTCCTTATCCACTATGCTCGCTACCCTCTTGGGTATTGGAAAAGCGTCTTCGTGCACTGGGACCTCTAAAAATTTTCCAATTTGCACAACTTCTCTGGTACTACTACAGAATCACAGTCATCCAGAGTAGCTAATACCTCCTTAAGCAAAGCGCGGAGATGTTCTAGCTTAAATTTAAATGCTACTATATCAGGTTCTGCCTGTTGAGAAATTTTTCCTGAGTCTGAAATTTCACCCTCAGACAGCCCTTCCCTCACAGCCAATTCCGATTGATGTGAGGGTAAAATAGATAAGGCATCGTCAGCGTCTGATTGTTCATCCTTTTTTTATCTGTATTTAAAACTGAACAATCACGCTTTCTCTGAAATGCTGGCAGTTTGGATAAAAGATTTGCTATAGAATTATCCACTACTGCTGTTAATTGTTGCATAGAAATAAGCACTGGCGCGCTAGGTGTCGCCTGCGCGGGCAAAGCTGGTGTAGACACAGAAGGAGAGGATGTAGAATTATCCTCACTACCTTCATTAGATAAATTATCTTGGGCAACATTATGAAATGTAACAGAGCTGTCCTTATTTTGTTTGGACGCTATGACACAATTATCACAAACACTCAAAGGGGGAACACATTTGTCTCTACACACACAGAACATAGGTTATCTGATGGCATAGACATGTTAAACAGATTTAGGCAGGCAAACAATGCAATAAAAACGATTTTAAACAAAAACGTTACTGTCTCTTTAAATAATAAAATTACACACTTTATTTCTGAATGTTCAAAAAACTATGAAGGCAATATCCGATTTTTATGAAATTTGGACCCCAGTGTCTTAATGCTTAGAAAGTATTGCACAGCAAATATGGAGACTCTAGCTCTTAAAACAAGCAAACGAGAGCTAATTGTTGGATTTAACAGTTTTTATACACTACAATCCCTGCTACAGTATTGCTGCAGCATTTTACCTTCCTTAGGGGTCAATCATCCACAGAAATAAGCCTTCTGGAGTCACTTTCTGAGTCACAGGACCCTCTCACATGAAAACTGCATGCACTGCCTTGAAATCAACTGCACAGCTGAAGCACCAAAATGAGGCTTCCTCCCTCAGCACACTATAGTGAAGGGGCCTTCCTGACTAGATTTAGGTGTCTAAAACATGCCAGATCAATAAAAAACGTTCCCAAGTGTATATGAGCTTATAAAACAGTTCAAATGCCATGATATTGTAATAAAAACCAATCGATTTTGCCCCTAACAGTGTCTACCAGCATAAAAATCAAAAAGGGGAAGCCTGTTATCTTTTTTGCTGAGGTGAAAGAAAAATGGCTTACCATTTTCCCTGAGGGGAAAAATGACTGTCATCTAGCATTAGCCTGTGTTGTTAGAAGGAGACTAGTCATACCTGAAGCAGATGAGTCTGCAAACTGTTACCCCCAACTGAAGTTCTCTGGTTTCAACAGTCCTGCGTGGTAACAGCAATGGATTCTAGTTACTTGTGCTAAAATCATATTCCTCTTAACAGAAATCTTCATCACTTTTCTGTTGTAGAGTAAATAGTACAAGCCAGCACTATTTTAAAATAACAAACTCTTGATAGAAGATATAAAAAACTACAACTAACACCACAAACTCCTCACCATCCCCGAGGAGATGCTACTTGTTCAGAGCGGCAAGGAGAATGACTGGGGGGCGGAGCTAGAGGGGGAGCTATATGGACAGCTCTGCTGTGTGCTCTCCTTGCCTTTCCCTGTAGGGGAGGAGAATATCCCACAAGTAATGGATGACGCCGTGGACCGGACACACCAATGTTGGAGAAATAGATAAAGCAGAAATCGGTCCCTTTAAGGAACTTTCTGATAACCCCTTCTTCTTGGAGAAAAGACAAAATCCTAGGAATCCTAATCTTACTCCATGAGTAACCCTTGGATTCGCACCAATAAAGATATTTACGCCATATCTTATGGTAAATCTTTCTAGTAACAGGCTTACGTGCCTGAATCAAGGTATCAATGACCGAATCAGAGAACCCTCCCTTAGATAAAACCAAGAGTTCAATTTCCAAGCAGTCAGCTGTAGAGAAAGTAGATTCGGATGATGGAAGGGTCCCTGAATGAGAAGATCCTGCCTCAATGGAAGCTTCCACGGTGGCAGAGAGGACATGTCCACTAGATCGGCATACCAAGTCCTGCAAGGCCACGCAGGAGCGATGAGAATCACTGAAGCCCTCTCCTGTTTGATCCGAGCAAACACCCGGGGAAGGAGAGCAAACAGTGGAAACACATAAGCTAGGTTGAACGACCAAGGCACTGCCAAGGAATCTATCAGTTCGACCTGAGGATCCCTGGACCTGGATCCGTATCTCGGGAGCTTGGCATTCTGATGAGATGCCATAAGATCCAGCTCCGGTCTGCCCCATCTGAGAATCAGGGTGGCAAAGACCTCCGGATGGAGTTCCCATTCCCCCGGATGAAACGTCTGTCTGCTCAAAAAATCCGCTTCCCAGTTGTCCACTCCTGGGATGTAGATTGCTGACAGATAACAAGAGTGAGCCTCCGCCCACCAAATTATTTTGGATACTTCTGTCATCGCTAAGGAACTCCTTGTTCCTCCCCGATGATTGATATAAGCCACAGTTGTGATGTTGTCCGACTGAAATCGGATGAATTTGGGCGAAGCCAACTGAGGCCAAGCCTGAAGCGCATTGAATATTGCCCTCAACTCCAGAATATTTATTGGAAGTAGAGACTCCGACCGAGTCCACACACTCTGAGCCTTCAGGGAATTCCAGACTGCGCCCCATCCTAGTAGACTGGCGTCTGTTGTCACTATCACCCATGAGGGTCTGCAGAAGCACGTCCCTTGTGACAGATCATCCTGCAACAACCACCAAAGAAGAGAGTCTCTTGTTTCCTGATCCCTATCTATCTGAGGAGACAAATTTGCATAATCTCCATTCCACTGTCTGAACATGCTCAGTTGTAGAGGTCTGAGATGAAAACAAACGGAATGATGTCCATTTCCTCCACCATCAATCCAATTACCTCCATGCACTGAGCCACTGATGGCCGAGGATTGGACTGAAGGGATCGGCATGTATTCAGAATCTTTAACTTTCTGACTTTCGTCAAGAAGATTTACATGGATATAGAGTCTATTAAGAGTTCCCAGGAAAGGAACCCTAGTCTGTGGAATTAGTGAACTCTTTTCTAGATTCACCTTCCACCCACGAGTCCTTAGAAAGGATAGACCCATGTCGGTATGAGACTTTGTCAGCCGATAAGACGACGCCCGGATCAGAATATCGTCCAGATAAGGCGTCACTGTAATGCCCCGCGGCCTGAGAACCGCCAGCAGAGACCCTAGAACCTTTGTAAAGATCCTGGGTGCCGTGGCCAGCCCAAAAGGAAGGGCCACAAACTGAAAATGTTTGTCCAGAAAGGCAAACCTCAGGAACTTGCGATGATCTCTGTGGATAGGAATATGAAGATATGCATAATTTAAGTCCACGGTAGTCATATATTGACCCTCCTGGATCAATGGAAGAATTGTCCAGATAGTCTCCATCTTGAAGGATGGAACTCTGAGAAATTTGTTCAGACTCTTGAGATCTACAATGGGTTGGAATGTTCCCTCTTTTTTGAGAACCACAAAAAGATTTGAGTAAAACCCCTGCCCCTGTTTTGGAACGGGACAAATTACTCCCATAGTGGAGAGGTCTTTTACGCAACGTAAAAACGCCTCTCTTTTTATCTGGTCTACAGACAATCGTGAAAGAAGAAACCTTCCCATGGGAAAGAATTTGTGAACTCCAACTGATACACTTGAGACACGATTTCTAGTGTCCAGGGATCCTTAAAGTCTCTTATCCAAGCCTGGATAAAGAGAGAAAGTCTGTGCCCTAGCTAGATCCGGTCCCGGATCGGGGGCCGCCCCTTCATGCTGTCTTGGGAGCAGCAGCGGGCTTCTTGGGTTGTTTACCCTTGTTCCAAGCCTGGTTGGGTCTCCAGGTGGACTTGGCTTGTGAATAATTCCCTTCCTTTAAGTTCAATCTTCTTATCCTACGGGAAAAGATGCCTTTACCTCCCGAGATATCAGAGATGATCTCCTTCGGAGCAGGTCCGAACAAGGTCTTACCTCTGTAAAAATAGTCTTAGAAGGCACATCCGTGGACCAAGGCTTTAGCCCTAAAGTCCTGTGGGCTAGACCCGAACTCTTAGGTGCCAGCCTAAGCCCTGCAACAAGCGTCTGTAATAACAGCATTAGCAAGTTTCATAGTCACTATCTTGTCATGTATCCCCTCCAAGGGAGCGACTGACTGAAGAGACTCAATTAGATAGCCGTGACGGTAATTTAATCGCCCGTAAGGGTCTGAAAGCGCTGCTAACAGCAGTGACCACCGAACCCGCAACCCTGGGTTGCTACAGAATTAAGTTCTAGTGTCTTAGTGTCTGTTAAGCTACCTGTCCGGCTACTTTCAAGTATGTGAGTTATTTATACCATCCTAAGTCACAAAGGATGTCATAATAAAAAACAGATGGATTTTTTTTTCTTTTTCCCCATAATCGTACTGTCTCTTTAAATTGTAAGAGAGCATCTTATTTCTGTCAGGTAGAACCAGACCAATATCAACCTTGTTGTAACTAGACATTGATAAGGACCTGAAAGCAATGCCTAAGCAAGGAACCGCAGAGCACCGCCTGTGGGCTAGCAATAATAGCGGACACTATAGGTAGAAAAATACAGAAAGTATTGACCAGTGACACCAGACTTCACATTAGAAGGAAAATAGAAGAGAAAAGTCAACACAAATAAATGTGTCGAGGTCTCTTTAAATTTTAAAAGTGCAATATTTTTCCTTTTTAAGAATTTGCAAGAAAAAGGGCCAAAACAGCAGAAACAACATTGCTAGTTTATCAATACCCCTCAGTAGAATGCCCCTTTAAGTAGTATGAGCCTTCAACCGGGGCCCCATCGCAACACAAAGACTGTATATGGACCTTTAGTGCGTGTTAAACAGACTACATTTGCGTCACAAATATGGGAAAACATCTCCTTGGATCCTTATCAAAATGATCCATAACGAGAGGGAAAATGGCATACTCCATAATGAAATAAAGCAGCTCCCGGTCGGTATGTAGTGACTATGGAACCGCGCGGGAGATGAGTAAAAGGGTGGGCTTAATGTAAAAGACTCCAAGTAAATGTTCGCTGCAGGACCGCCCTTCGTGGGCGTACACAAAATGCACTATGAAGTCGGTACGTAGATCTTTATTGAACCGCCGGGAGAGGATCAACAGCGTGAGCCCAAAACAGAAGTATCACAACAGATAACTCCCAGGCGGCAAGAAAGTCTTATAAGGATCTTTAGTGTGTGGTGTAACTAGATCCATTGACCCGCCGGGACCACAAAAAGGCGCGCAATTGTAAGAAACGCCTCCAAGTACCGCCCTTCGTGGGCGTAGCATGTAATCAACTCCCAGTCGGCATTTTGTTTTCTGTAACCGCCGGGAGATGTATAAAGCGCATAATAAAATGAAATAAGGCGCTAACAGTCCCCAAAACAGGCATAGGAAATAACATTACCTATTAGACACCTCCCGGTCGGCATTGTTTTCTGTAAACGCTGGGAGATGTATAAAGCGCATAATAAAGTGAAATAAGGCGCAACAGTCCCCAAAAACAGGCATAGGAAAAAACATTAGACATTTCCCGGTCGGCATTGTTTTCTGGAACCGCCGGGAGAAGTAATAACAGCCCAAAACATTTTATGTCACAAACAACATACTGTGCTATACCAAGTGTGGGTGCCCTTATTCTGAAACATAGGGAATAAAATTGGCCCTGAGACAATTACCCCGTCTAGGGAAATACCAGCAGAGTCCTCTCCCAGGCGGCATGTTCTTACTGTCTTAGTGAATGAAGCCGCCGGGAGGTTAGGTCTTCTTAAAAACCAATAAATGTGCTGTCCAAAGTAGAACATACCCGAGTGAAAAGCCCATCTCTTTCACTAAGGGCTTTTAATCACAATATGAGTGGCCACATTGTAGATCTTCTCTAAGGGCTTTTATCGGCCCAGAAATAAAAAATGGCACTTACCTCCCCATCTGCCGACAGAAAAGGCAACTCCCAGGTGTGTGAAATCCTACTGCTCACATGGATCTGAGGACAACAAAGGAAAATACGGAGTAAGATCCCTCAGATTGTTCCCCGAATAGGGCAGCAACAGTACATGGAAGACGCAGTGAGAAAAATGTGATCACCAGTTCCCATTACTTTAAAGCCACCAGATGCTTCTCTTTTTGTACTGAAGAGACTGATCTGGTCTAGGCTACACCTCAGAACAAAGTAGCACACTGTGGCACTACTTAATAAATAATAAACACTTGATTGAAGAATCTATAACACCTCACTCTGCCTCTTCCTATCACTAACACAGGCAAAGAGAATGACTGGGGGGAGGGAAGGGAGGAGCTATATATATACAGCTCTGCTATGGTGCTCTTTGCCTCCTCCTGCTGACCAGGAGGCAATATCCCATAAGTAAGGATGAAATCCGTGGACTCGTCATATCTTGTAAAAGAAAGAGTGTTTCCGGAATGAGAACTTTGGATGGAAAAGCTACTTGCACTTTCATTATTGCCTCATCATTTAATTCCATAAAGTATTTTTATTGTCTTGAGGGTACCTCAAAAATGGAATCAAAACGCCTTAAAGGGATAGTAAAGCCCAAAATGTCCTTTTATGATTCAGATAGAACATACAATTTAAACAACTTTCCAATTTAATTCTATTATCAATTGTTCTTCATTCTCTTGTTATCCATTGCTGAAGGGACAGCATTTTACTATTGACAGGAAGTTGAAAATATCTATTTAGTCAATCACAAGAGACAAATGTGTACAGGCACCAATTGGCAGCAGCTCGCACTAGTGTATGATATCCGCATATTAATTTTTTAACAAGGGATACTAAGAGAACAAAGCACATTTGAAAATAGAAGTGAATTTAAAAGTGTGTTAAAATGACATGCTCTATCTGAATCATGAAAGTTTAATTTTGACTTTCCTATCCCTTTAAAAAAAACAAACAAAAAAAAAAAAAGCCCAAGCAAGAATGCAAAACCGTACCTAAGCTAAACTCCTTCAAAACCTGAGAATATATTAAAACAGCTTCTCCGGAACACCTTTCAAATAATGGTGAAGAGGCGGATGATAACCGCTAACCAAAGCAGATTTGAATCGCCTGCCCTCAAAAGAGGACTTTAAAGTTTTCCTTATTCAAGTAAGACTATGCATAAAAGAGGCATATTAGAAGTTAAAAAAGACCTGTTCTGGGACTCAAGAGTGGTGCAGTCAGAAGAACACCAGTAAGAAACATCAGGCCTTGACAAGTTGATAGAACTTGATATAGTAAACTTAGATCACATAAGTCCGTATACTGATGATCTTACATAATAGTTTCTAATTGTCTTACTGTAATATCATATAAAATGCTTTATGGTTTTCTAATCCAATTTCTTTGAGAAATGTTAACTTTTTTTGTTGCCCAGTATAGCTATAGATGCTCTTGACTGTGCTAGCCTAATTGATATTACGTCTATAGCTGTGGATCCTAAAATTAGTTTTTTGTGTTTCTTAACGTTCTTGCTCTTGCTGCCAACAATGTTCTTTTTACTCTTAAGACACTTGAAGCCTCTACTGAACAACAGATGTATTCTTGTAGCACTCCACCTCAATCTTGGATTGGTGAGTTTTCTGTCCTAGTTTATACAACAAACATCTAGGGTTAATCTCCCCAAAGAGGGATTGCTAACAACACCTCCTTATTCAATTTTACATGGCTTCACACATGCTATGTATAACACCACAAAATACAAAAGGGCTAAACTCCCCCATGAAACCCTCCATTGCCCTAATTCGTGTAAAAAGCACTGTGGAGATATATTATTTTTCCAGGAAAACACACTTCTCAAGACACTCAGCACCCAGGACTTGGTAGCAAAGACAAGCATTTTGGACTGTTTAGATCTGTTCTAATTAGGGTTTGGCTTCTATGAGAAACTGGAAGAACCCTGCTTCTGTGAAGAGATGGAGGACTTCGTTTTTGTTCCTTTCGTCAATCTAAAAACCAGCTTAGAAGCGCTGAATTTTTCTTTAGACTTCTTATCCTGAGGTAGAATTGCATCTTTTGCACCAGTCACCATAGAAATAATGTCATCGAAACCAGACCTAAACAATACTTTTTCTTTTAGAGGAAGAGACAGAAGTATCGATTTAGAAACCATTTCAGCAGACCATGATTTCAACCATAGGTCTCTTCTAGTCAAAACTTCCAGAGCCGTATTCTTAGTATTGATCTTAACATTAACAACAGCATCACAAATGAAAACATTAATGTTTCTAAAAGTTTCAATTCATTAGAAAACTTCACAATTAGAATCCTCAGAAAGGTGCTCAGATAAACCCTTACACCAAATTATAGAGGCTGCTGCAACACAAGCAACAGCAATTGCTGGCTGAAAAAGGAAACCTGCTTGCAAAAAAGGCCTTTCCATGAAAAGACTAATTTCCTGTCCATTTGGACTCTAAAAAAAGGTACTATATTCCAGAGGAATAGTAGTACATTTAGTCAAAGTAGAAATAACCCCATTTACTTTAGGAATAGGTTCCGAAAGCTTAAAAGTGACACCAGGCTTAGGCCACTCTTTAGAAATTATCTCAGCGATTGCATTAGCAACTGGAAATACTTCAGATGACTTAACAGGGGGCTTAACAATTAAATTAAACTGTTTACACTGACGTATCCTCACAAACTATAGAATCCTGAACCCCTAAAGCACATTACACTTCTCTTAAAAGTGAACAAAGGTGTTCAAGCTTAAACAAAGAAGAGGAAGATTCAGTTTTCTGATCAAAAACTGACTCTGAAAATCTGAAAGCACTTCACTTTTAGAGGATAAAACAGAAGAATCAGGGCCTGGAGCATTTAGCTTAACAAACTTTGATTTACTCAAATGAGATACACTAGTAGAGGGATTATCAGAAACCACATTCTTAAACTTAATACATCTCAGCTATAGTAGAGCGTAAAATCTTTAATTCCTGGAGCAAAATCTGAAGAACTCCCTTGTGTAGAACCGAGTAGGGCATACCCTTAGAAGCAAGAGAATCATTAAACGGATCAGAATGTGAAAAGATGATCTGTACATGATTTGCACAGCTAAGCACAGGGGGATATCAACCAACTTGCAAAAAAAATAAATTTATGCTTACCTGATAAATTTATTTCTCTTGTGGTGTATCCAGTCCACGGGTTAATCCATTACTTGTGGGATATTCTCCTTCTCAACAGGAAGTTGCAAGAGGACACCCAAAGCAGAGCTGTCTAGATAGCTCCTCCCCTAACTGCCACCCCCAGTCATTCGACCTAAGACAAGCAAGAAAAAAAGAGAAACTATAGGGTGCAGTGGTGACTGTATTTAAAAATAAAAAACACCTGCCTTAAAATGACAGGGCAGGCCGTGGACTGGATACACCACAAGAGAAATAAATTTATCAGGTAAGCATAAATTTTGTTTTCTCTTGTAAAGGTGTATCCAGTCCACGGGTTCATCCATTACTTGTGGGATACAAATACCAAAGTTTTAGGACACAGATGAAGGGAGGGACAAGGCAGGAGCTTAAACGGAAGGCACCACTGCCTGTAAGACCTTTCTCACAAAAATAGCCTCAGAAGAAGCAAAAGTATCGAATTTGTAGAATTTAGAAAAAGTATGAAGCGAAGACCAAGTCGCCGCCTTACAAATCTGTTCAACAGAGGCCTCATTTTTAAAAGCCCATGTGGAAGCCACCGCTCTAGTGCAATGAGCTGTAATTCTTGGCCAGCAGTCTCATAAGCTAAGCGGATTATGCTTCTCAGCCAAAAAGAAAGAGAAGTTGCCGAAGCCTTTTGGCCTCTCCTCTGTCCAGAGTAGACAACAAACAAAGCAGATGTTTGACGAAAATCCTTCGTAGCTTATAAATAAAACTTTAAAGCACGAACCACATCAAGACTGTGTAAAAGACGTTCCTTCTTTGAGGAAGGATTAGGACATAATGAAGGAACAACAATCTCCTGATTGATATTCTTATTAGATACTACCTTAGGAAGAAACCCAGGTTTGGTACGCAAAACTACCTTATCTGCATGGAAAATCCGATAAGGGGAATCACACTGTAAAGCAGATAACTCCGAAACTCTTCGAGCCGAGGAGATAGCTACTAAAAACAGAACTTTCCAAGATAAAAGTTTAATATCTATGGAATGCAAAGGTTCAAACGGAACCCCTTGAAGAACTTTAAGAACTAAATTTAAACTCCATGGCGGAGCAAGAGGTTTAAACACAGGCTTGATTCTAACTAAAGCCTGACAAAATGCCTGAACGTCTGGAACCTCCGCCAGACATTTGTGTAAAAGAATAGACAGAGCAGAAATGTGTCCCTTTAAGGAACTAGCTGACGATCCCTTCTCCAATCCTTCTTGGAGAAAGGATAAAATTCTAGGAATCCTGACTTTACCTCATGAGTAACCCTTGGATTCACACCAATGAAGATATTTACATCATATCTTATGATAGATTTTCCTGGTGACAGGCTTTCGAACCTGAATAAGGTATCAATGACCGACTCGGAAAAACCTCGCTTTGATAGAATCAAGCGTTCAATCTCCAAGCAGTCAGATGCAGAGAAATTAGATTTGGATGTTTGAAAGGACCTTGAAGTAGAAGGTCCTGCCTTAGCGGCAGAGTCCATGGTGGAAAGGATGACATGTCCACCAGATCTGCATACCAAGTCCTGCGTGGCCACGCAGGAGCTATCAAAATCACTGAAGCTCTCTCCTGCTTGATCTTGGCAATCAGATGAGGGAGCAGAGGAAACGGTGGAAACACATAAGCCAGGCTGAAGGACCAGGGCGCTGCTAGAGCATCTATCAGCGCTGCCTTGGGATCCCTGGACCTGGACCCGTAACGAGGAAGCTTGGCGTTATGACGAGACGCCATGAGATCCAGTTCTGGTTTGCCCCAAAGTTGGATCAACTGGGCAAATACCTCCGGATGGAGTTCCCACTCCCCCGGATGAAAAGTCTGCCGACTTAGGAAATCCGCCTCCCAGTTCTCTACTCCTGGGATGTGGATAGCTGAGAGATGGCAAGAGTGAACCTCTGCCCATAGAATTATCTTTGAAACCTCCAACATTGACAGGGGGCTCCTTGTTCCCCCCTGATGGTTGATATAGGCTACAGTCGTGATGTTGTCCGACTGAAATCTGATAAACCTGACCGCAGCTAGCTAAGGCCAAGCCTGAAGAGCATTGAATATCGCTCTTAGTTCCAAAATGTTTATCGGAAGGAGGGCTTCCTCCCGAGTCCACGAACCCTGAGCCTTCAGGGAGTTCCAGACTGCGCCCCAGCCCAGAAGGCTGGCATCTGTCGTCACTATAGTCCATTCTGGCCTGCGGAAACTCATTCCCCTGGACAGATGGACCCGAGATAGCCACCAGAGAAGAGAATCCCTGGTCTCTTGATCTAGATTTAGCAGAGGGGACAAATCTGTGTAATCCCCATTCCACTGATTGAGCATGCAAAGTTGCAGTGGTCTGAGATGTAGGAGGGCAAACTGAACTATGTCCATTGCCGCTACCATTAAGCCGACTACTTCCATACACTGAGCCACTGACGGCTGAGAAGTGGAATAAAGAGCACGGCAGGAAGTTAGAAGCTTTGACAACCTGACCTCTGTCAGAAAAATCTTCATTTCTACTGAATCTATCAGAGTTCCTAGGAAGGAAACTCTTGTGAGAGGGGAGAGAGAACTCTTTTCTTCGTTCACCTTCCACCCGTGAGACCTCAGGAATGCCAGAACAATGTCCGTATGGGACTTGGCGATTTGAAAAGTCGACGCCTGTATCAGAATGTCGTCTAGGTAAGAAGCCACCGCTATGCCTCGTGGCCTTAGAACCGCCAGTAGGGACCCTAGAACCTTCGTAAAGATTCTTGGTGCCGTGGCTAACCCGAAGGGAAGAGCCACAAACTGGTAATGCCTGTCTAGGAAGGCAAACCTGAGAAACCGATGATGATCTCTGTGTATCGGAATGTGGAGATAAGCATCCTTTAAGTTCAGGTAGTCATATTAACCCTCCTGGATCATAGGTAGGATGGTTCGAATAGTCTCCATCTTGAAGGATGGGACCCCGAGAAATTTGTTTAGGATCTTGAGATCCAAGATTGGTTTGAAAGTTCCCTCTTTTTTGGGAACTATAAACAGATTTGAATAGAATCCCTTCCCCTGTTCCTCCCTTGGAACTGGGTGTATCACTCCCATAACCATAAGGTTTTGAACGCAACGTAAGAATGCCTCTCTCTTTATCTGGTTTGCAGACAATTGTGAGAGATGAAATCTCCCCTTTGGAGATGAGGCTTTGAAATCCAGAAGATATCCCTGGGAAACAATCTCCAGAGCCCAGGGATCCTGGACGTCTCTTGCCCAAGCCTGGGCGAAGAGAGAAAGTCTGCCCCCAACTAGATCCGGTCCCGGATCGGAGGCTACTCCTTCATGCTGTCTTAGAGGCAGCAGCAGGTTTTTTGGCCTGCTTTCCCTTGTTCCAAGCCTGGTTAGGTCTCCAGACTGGCTTGGACTGGGCAAAATTTCCCTCTTGTTTTGCAGTAGAGGAAGTTGAAGCTGCGCCACTCTTGAAGTTTCGAAAGGAACGAAAATTAGTCTGTTTGGTCCTTAATTTGTTGGACCTATCCTGGGGAAGGGCGTGGCCTTTTCCTCCAGTAATATCAGAAAGGATTTCCTTCAGTCCAGGCCCAAATAAGGTCTGCCCTTTGAAGGGGATGTTGAGAAGCTTAGACTTTGAAGTAACCTCAGCTGACCAGGATTTAAGCCATAGCGCCCTACGCGCCTGAATGGCAAAACCTGAATTCTTAGCCGTTAGCTTTGTTAAATGAAAAACGGCGTCAGAAATAAATGAATTGGCTAACTTAAGAGCTTTAAGCCTGTCTAGGATATCATCCAACGGGGTCTCCACCTGTAGAGCCTTCTCAAGAGACTCGAACCAGAAAGCCGCTGCAGCAGTGACTGGGGCAATGCATGCAAGAGGATGGAGAATAAAACCTTGTTGTATAAAGATTTTCTTAAGGAAAACCTCTAATTTTTTATCCATTGGATCTAGGAAAGCACAACTGTCCTCGACGGGGATAGTTGTACACTTAGCTAGGGTAGAGACTGCTCCCTCCACCTTAGGGACCGTCTGCCACAAGTCCAGTGTAGCGGTATCTATGGGAAACATCTTTTTAAAAACAGGAGGGGGAGAGAACGCTACACCTGGTCTATCCCATTCCTTAGTAATAATTTCTGAAAACCTCTTAGGGATTGGAAAAACATCAGTGTAAACAGGCACTGCAAAGCATTTGTCCATTTTACACAATTTCTCTGGGACTACAATGGTGTCAGTGTCATCCAGAGTCGCTAAAACCTCCCTGAGCAACACGCGGAGGTGTTCAAGCTTAAATTTAAATGCTGTCATTTCAGAGTCAGACTGAAGTAACGCCTTCCCTGAATCAGAGAAGTCACCCACAGATAGAAGCTCTCCTGATTCAACTTCTGCACATTGTGAGGGTATATCAGACATATCTACTAAAGCGTTAGAAAGCTCTGTATTTGTTCTAGCCCCAGACCTGTCTCGCTTTCCTTGTAACCCTGGCAGTTTGGACAATACCTCTGTGAGGGTATGATTTATAACTGCCGCCATGTCTTGTAAGGTAAACGCATTGGACGCGCCAGATGTACTTGGCGTCACTTGCGCGGGAGATATAGGTTCTGACATATTGGGAGAGCTAGGTGGTTTAACCTTCCTTTTGTCAGTCTGAGAAACCTCTGGTGATAAATCTTTAAAAGCCATAATAGGGTCTTTATAACTTATAGAAAGGTCAGTGCATTTGGTACACATTCTAAGAGGGGGTTCCACAATGGTTTCTAAACTTAATGAACAAGGAGTTTCCTCTATGTCAGATATGTTTAACAGACTAGTAATGAGACCAGCAAGCTTGGAAAACACTTTAATAAATGTGAAAAAGCAATTAAACAAAAACGGTACTGTGCCTTTAAGAGAAAAAAAAAAACTACCACATAAACTGCAAAACAGTGTTAAAAAGTAGTAAACTCTACGAAATTTTTACAGTGTGTATAAGAGACTAAAGCAGCATTGCACCCACTTGCAAATGGATGATTAACCTCTTAGGCCCTAAACCGGATTAGAAAAACGGTAAAACCGTTAAAAAACAGTCAAACACACTGCCACAGCTCTGCTGTGGCTCCTATCTGCCCTTAAACACGATTTTTGCAGGAAAAAAACCCTCTATAGTGGTCCTAGATGCCAGAGGACTCCTTTAGGGAAGCTGGGTGTCTCAGTCTGAATATCAACTGCGCATAAAGTGTGCGAAAATAAGCCCCTCCAACCATGCACTCAATGTCAGTGGGCCTTAAAAAAGCACTCCTAGGAGTAATCTAACAAGCCATGTGGAAAACTGGGCCCCAAATAAAGATTTATCACCCTCAGAGAAAAAACGTTTTTTCTGTAAGTTATGCAAACATTTTTACACTAAGTAATATGAGAATTAACATGAATATTACCCTTATCTTGTAAGCATGATCCCAGTCGTTGTTAAATCACTGTATCAGGCTTACCTCAAATATTCCAGGCACTGTCAGCATTTTCTAGACCTTATCATCTCTCTAGAAAAAAATATACTGAACATACCTCAAAGCAGGTGATCTGCAAACCGTCCCCCCAACTGAAGTTTTCTTTCCATACTCTTCAGTTATGTGTGAGAACACCAATGGACCTTAGTTACAAACTGCTAAGATCATCAACCTCCAGGCAGATTCTTCTTCCAATTTCTGCCTGAGAATAAAACAGTACGCCGGTACCGTTTAAAAATAACAAACTCTTGATTGAAAGTAAAAACTACACTAAGTCACCACATATCTCTTGATACTTCCTTTCTTGTCGAGAGTTGCAAGAGAATGACTGGGGGTGGCAGTTAGGGGGGGAGCTATATAGACAGCTCTGCTGTGGGTGTCCTCTTGCAACTTCCTGTTGGGAAGGAGAATATCCCACAAGTAATGGATGAACCTGTGGACTGGATACACCTTTACAAGAGAAATATGCTTTAAATTAGTAGGAAAGTGTTGAGAGGATCCAGCTTCTAGAATACTAGTAATAACAGAAGAGGAGACAGAATCTGAATGCTCTATTATGAAAAATAACAAGTAGGCAATGAGAAAATAAAATTAAAGATAATGATTAAAATATAGGCCTTAAGGTGTGTTAAGTATATGTTTGTGCGCTTCAGTATGCCTTATATAATGGTCCCCAGGCTATGATATACATAAAATTGAGTACCTACAAACAGCCTATAGGCTAAAACAGCTGCCTACAGACTTTATATATATTTTATAAATCCTGCACTTACCTAAAAGGCACTCATACTACTGGACTTAACATAAGCAGCAGGAACTGCTTTAATAGGTAACCTATCCAGTGCTGTACACGTTACAACAGAGAATCTAAATTTAAAGTAGAACCGATAGGAGGAGCCAAGGGACATGTGTCTCAGGCCTGTAACTAACTCCCATAGGGTGTTTTTGTGCCACTTCTCATACAGTAGATTTCTGAAGGGAAAACTGGGCCGCAAATCGATCTGCGCACCCTTCTCACAAACACCTGGGGCACCTTCCTCCTGCAAAGGCCAAGACAAGACAAGTTTCCAGTAAGGTGAGAGGGGTTTTAGGGGTTCTTGGAGTTTTGATATCTTTGCCTCCTCCTAATGGTCAGGAGAAAAATTCACAAGAGTAATATATCGTGGACTCTCACCACATTTATGAAAGAAAACTTTTCTATTGATATAGAGAAAAATTTTTGTTTTACGTTCATGTTCCATTAAAAAAAAGGTATGGGTTTATGCATTTGCAACCTTAGATAAACTACACTATTACATAATATATATTCATTATCAGGATCTTAATATGCTAGGGAATACAAGATCAATAAAAAGTAAATAATCCATAAAACAGTATGCAGATTAACCAGGCCAAAATGATGTTATAAGCTATTAAAGTAATATATTTTCATTCAATACCTGTGGAGGTTGCTCAGGGGAGTTTTTTGGGGAAGAATCATCGTCGTCTTCATCTTCATCATCATCATCGTCATCATCTTCAAAATTTACTCTCTTTACTTCCTCATATGGTCGTTTCTTTGGCTTTTTCTCTCCATCTAAAATAAAAAAAAAAAGTAAGCTTAGATGAAAATCAAAGGAAAATATTGAATCGAATTCACTAGAATTTTGAATAGACATAAGTGCACACAAATATCAAAGTTAATCTGTACAAATATATCATCCACACTTTAACACAGACGGCAAGCATAGCGACATAGGTATGGTATAGGAAGAACATTACTTACATAACGCCGTCTTCAGCTGTTGCAATACATCATTCTCATAAACTGCTCTTTCTTCCCAAATAGAAAGAACTCTGCTTAAGTGTTTTTTACAGTTTTCATCAGTCTCACTGTATATAAAAAAAATAAAAATAATAATAATATAATGTAAAGGCTACAGACATCGCCAGAGTTTAAAAAGGTACACATTAAAGGGACACTTAACCCAAATTTTTCTTTCATGATTCAGATAGAGCATGCAATTTTAAGCAATTTTCTATTTTACTCCTATTATAAATTTTTCTTTGTTCTCTTGCTTTCTTTATTTAAAAAGCCGGAATGTAAAGCTTAAGAGCCGTCCCATTTTTGGTTCAGTACATGCTTGCTTATTCATTTGCTAAATGTAGCCACCAATAAGCAAGCACTATTATTATTATTTATTATTATTCTTTATTTATAAAGCGCCGACAGATTCCGCAGCGCTGCCCATGGGTACAAGGATAACAGTACAGTGGAGAAACAATACGATAAGACACAAAATTTTACAGACAAATACAGGGGGAATTGAGGGCCCTGTTCCCGTGGGAACTTACAATCTAGATGGGTAGGAGGATTGGAAACAGGAGGTGGGGACTGCACTGCAACTGTTAGTTAATTGAAGTTAGTTTGTTAATAAGTCGGGTGATAAGCTTCCCTGAACAGAAAGGTCTTTAGGGAACGTTTAAAGGAGGAGAGGTTGGGGCAAGTCTGACATCTCGAGGAAGTACGTTCCAGAGGGTTGGTGCCGCACAAGAGAAGTCCTGTAGTCTAGAATGAGAGGAGGTGATGGTAGAGGACGCAAGAAGCAGGTCGTTGGATCTTAGGGGACGGGCAGGAGTATATTTGTTGATGAGTGAGGACAGGTAGGGTGGGGCAGCATTGGTGAGGGCTTGGTAGGTCAGGGTGAGAATTATGAATTTAAGTCTGTTGTGAATGGGGAGCCAGTGAAGGGACTCACAGAGAGGCGCAGCAGAAACAGAGCGTCAAGAGAGGTGGATTAGCCTGGCAGATGCATTTAGGAAGGATTGGAAAGGAGAGAGGCGGGAGAGAGGGAGGCCAGTTAGTAAGTTGTTACAGTAGTCAAGTCGGGAAATTACCAGGGAGTGGATGAGCTGTTTGGTAGTTTCAGCACTCAGAAATGGGCGAATTTTGGAGATATTGCGTCGGTGGTTACGGCAGGATGAAAAACAGAATTTATGTTTACCTGATAAATTTCTTTCTCCAACGGTGTGTCCGGTCCACGGCGTCATCCTTACTTGTGGGATATTCTCTTCCCCAACAGGAAATGGCAAAGAGCCCAGCAAAGCTGGTCACATGATCCCTCCTAGGCTCCGCCTACCCCAGTCATTCGACCGACGTTAAGGAGGAATATTTGCATAGGAGAAACCATATGGTACCGTGGTGACTGTAGTTAAAGAAAATAAAATATCAGACCTGATTAAAAAAACCAGGGCGGGCCGTGGACCGGACACACCGTTGGAGAAAGAAATTTATCAGGTAAACATAAATTCTGTTTTCTCCAACATAGGTGTGTCCGGTCCACGGCGTCATCCTTACTTGTGGGAACCAATACCAAAGCTTTAGGACACGGATGAAGGGAGGGAGCAAATCAGGTCACCTAAATGGAAGGCACCACGGCTTGCAAAACCTTTCTCCCAAAAATAGCCTCAGAAGAAGCAAAAGTATCAAACTTGTAAAATTTGGTAAAAGTGTGCAGTGAAGACCAAGTCGCTGCCCTACATATCTGATCAACAGAAGCCTCGTTCTTGAAGGCCCATGTGGAAGCCACAGCCCTAGTGGAATGAGCTGTGATTCTTTCGGGAGGCTGCCGTCCGGCAGTCTCGTAAGCCAATCTGATGATGCTTTTAATCCAAAAAGAGAGAGAGGTAGAAGTTGCTTTTTGACCTCTCCTTTTACCTGAATAAACAACAAACAAGGAAGATGTTTGTCTAAAATCCTTTGTAGCATCTAAATAGAATTTTAGAGCGCGAACAACATCCAAATTGTGCAACAAACGTTCCTTCTTTGAAACTGGTTTTGGACACAGAGAAGGTACGATAATCTCCTGGTTAATGTTTTTGTTAGAAACAACTTTTGGAAGAAAACCAGGTTTAGTACGTAAAACCACCTTATCTGCATGGAACACCAGATAAGGAGGAGAACACTGCAGAGCAGATAATTCTGAGACTCTTCTAGCAGAAGAAATCGCAACTAAAAACAAAACTTTCCAAGATAATAACTTAATATCAACGGAATGTAAGGGTTCAAACGGAACCCCCTGAAGAACTGAAAGAACTAAATTGAGACTCCAAGGAGGAGTCAAAGGTTTGTAAACAGGCTTGATTCTAACCAGAGCCTGAACAAAGGCTTGAACATCTGGCACAGCTGCCAGCTTTTTGTGAAGTAATACCGACAAGGCAGAAATCTGTCCCTTCAGGGAACTAGCAGATAATCCTTTGTCCAATCCTTCTTGAAGGAAGGATAGAATCCTAGGAATCTTAACCTTGTCCCAAGGGAATCCTTTAGATTCACACCAACAGATATATTTTTTCCAAATTTTGTGGTAAATCTTTCTAGTCACAGGCTTTCTGGCCTGAACAAGAGTATCGATAACAGAATCTGAGAATCCTCGCTTCGATAAAATCAAGCGTTCAATCTCCAAGCAGTCAGCTGGAGTGAAACCAGATTCGGATGTTCGAACGGACCCTGAACAAGAAGGTCTCGTCTCAAAGGTAGCTTCCAAGGTGGAGCCGATGACATATTCACCAGATCTGCATACCAAGTCCTGCGTGGCCACGCAGGAGCTATCAAGATCACCGACGCCCTCTCCTGCTTGATCCTGGCTATCAGCCTGGGGATGAGAGGAAATGGCGGGAACACATAAGCTAGTTTGAAGGTCCAAGGTGCTACTAGTGCATCCACTAGAGCCGCCTTGGGATCCCTGGATCTGGCCCCGTAGCAAGGAACTTTGAAGTTCTGACGAGAGGCCATCAGATCCATGTCTGGAATGCCCCACAGGTGAGTGACTTGGGCAAAGATTTCCGGATGGAGTTCCCACTCCCCCGGATGCAATGTCTGCCGACTCAGAAAATCCGCTTCCCAATTTTCCACTCCTGGGATGTGGATAGCAGACAGGTGGCAGGAGTGAGACTCCGCCCAAAGAATAATTTTGGTTACTTCTTCCATCGCTAGGGAACTTCTTGTTCCCCCCTGATGGTTGATGTACGCAACAGTCGTCATGTTGTCTGATTGAAACCGTATGAACCTGGTCCTCGCAAGCTGGGGCCAGGCCTGGAGAGCATTGAATATCGCTCTCAGTTCCAGAATATTTATCGGTAGAAGAGATTCTTCCCGAGACCAAAGACCCTGAGCTTTCAGGGATCCCCAGACCGCGCCCCAGCCTATCAGACTGGCGTCGGTCGTGACAATGACCCACTCTGGTCTGTGGAACATCATCCCTTGAGACAGATTGTCCAGGGACAGCCACCAACGGAGTGAGTCTCTGGTCCTCTGATTTACTTGTATCTTCGGAGACAAGTCTGTATAGTCCCCATTCCACTGACTGAGCATGCACAGTTGTAATGGTCTTAGATGAATGCGCGCAAAAGGAACTATGTCCATCGCCGCCACCATCAAACCGATCACTTCCATGCACTGAGCTATGGAAGGAAGAGGAACGGAATGAAGTATCCGACAAGAGTCCAGAAGCTTTGTTTTTCTGGCCTCTGTTAGAAAGATCCTCATTTCTAAGGAGTCTATAATTGTTCCCAAGAAGGGAACCCTTGTTGACGGGGATAGAGAACTCTTTTCCACGTTCACTTTCCAGCCGTGAGATCTGAGAAAGGCCAGGACAATGTCCGTGTGAGCCTTTGCTTGAGGAAGGGACGACGCTTGAATCAGAATGTCGTCCAGGTAAGGTACTACTGCAATGCCCCTTGGTCTTAGCACCGCTAGAAGGGACCCTAGTACCTTTGTGAAAATCCTTGGAGCAGTGGCTAATCCGAAAGGAAGCGCCACGAACTGGTAATGTTTGTCCAGGAATGCAAACCTTAGGAACCGATGATGTTCCTTGTGGATAGGAATATGTAGATACGCATCCTTTAAATCCACCGTGGTCATGAATTGACCTTCCTGGATGGAAGGAAGGATAGTTCGAATGGTTTCCATCTTGAACGATGGGACCTTGAGAAATTTGTTTAAGATCTTGAGATCTAGGATTGGTCTGAACGTTCCCTCTTTTTTGGGAACTATGAACAGATTGGAGTAGAACCCCATCCCTTGTTCTCTTAATGGAACAGGATGAATCACTCCCATTTTTAACAGGTCTTCTACACAATGTAAGAACGCCTGTCTTTTTATGTGGTCTGAAGACAACTGAGACCTGTGGAACCTCCCCCTTGGGGGAAGTCCCTTGAATTCCAGAAGATAACCCTGGGAGACTATTTCTAGCGCCCAAGGATCCAGAACATCTCTTGCCCAAGCCTGAGCGAAGAGAGAGAGTCTGCCCCCCACCAGATCCGGTCCCGGATCGGGGGCCAATATTTCATGCTGTCTTGGTAGCAGTGGCAGGTTTCTTGGCCTGCTTTCCCTTGTTCCAGCCTTGCATTGGTCTCCAAGCTGGCTTGGCCTGAGAAGTATTACCCTCTTGCTTAGAGGACGTAGCACCTTGGGCTGGTCCGTTTTTACGAAAGGGACGAAAATTAGGTCTATTTTTTGCCTTGAAAGGCCGATCCTGAGGAAGGGCGTGGCCCTTACCCCCAGTGATATCAGAGATAATCTCTTTCAAGTCAGGACCAAACAACGTTTTCCCCTTGAAAGGAATGTTTAGTAGCTTGTTCTTGGAAGACGCATCAGCCGACCAAGATTTCAACCAAAGCGCTCTGCGCGCCACAATAGCAAACCCAGAGTTCTTAGCCGCTAACTTAGCCAATTGCAAAGAGGCGTCTAGAGTGGAAGAATTAGCCAATTTGAGAGCATTGATTCTGTCCATAATCTCCTCATAAGGAGGAGAGTCACTATCGAGCACCTTAAGCAGTTCATCAAACCAGAAATATGCGGCAGTAGTGACAGGGACAATGCATGAAATGGGTTGTAGAAGGTAATCTAAAACAGTGCCTGCCGATATTATTATATCAAAATACCCAGATAAAATGATTCCTCAGGGCTAAATATGTGTTAATAATCAATCGATTTAGCCCAGAAAAAGTCTACAGTTTAAATAAGCCCTTGTGAAGCCCTTATTTACAATCGTAATAAACATGGCTTACCGGATCCCATAGGGAAAATGACAGCTTCCAGCATTACATCGTCTTGTTAGAATGTGTCATACCTCAAGCAGCAAGAGACTGCAAACTGTTCCCCCAACTGAAGTTAATTGCTCTCAACAGTCCTGTGTGGAACAGCCATGGATTTTAGTTACGGTTGCTAAAATCATTTTCCTCATACAAACAGAATTCTTCATCTCTTTTCTGTTTCTGAGTAAATAGTACGTACCAGCACTATTTGAAAATAACAAACTCTTGATTGAATAATGAAAAACTACAGTTAAACACTAAAAAACTCTAAGCCATCTCCGTGGAGATGTTGCCTGTACAACGGCAAAGAGAATGACTGGGGTAGGCGGAGCCTAGGAGGGATCATGTGACCAGCTTTGCTGGGCTCTTTGCCATTTCCTGTTGGGGAAGAGAATATCCCACAAGTAAGGATGACGCCGTGGACCGGACACACCTATGTTGGAGAAAGAGCATTTGGATGTGGGGAATGAAGGACAGATTTGAGTCAAGCGTGACTCCGAGGCAGCGGACTTGGGGTGATGGGGAGATAGTGGTGCCGCCAACAGTGATAGAAAAATTAGAGACTGGAGTGGAGCTAGAGGGGGGAATTAGAAGTAGTTCGGTCTTGGACATATTTATTTTTAGGTGGTGAGAGGCCATCCAGGAGGAAATGCCAGATAGGCAGTCGCTGATGTGAGAGTTGACAGAAGGTGAGAGTGCAGGGGTGGAAAGGTAGATCTGGGTATCATCAGCATAGAGGTGATAGCTGAAGCCATAGCTGTTGATAAGTTTACCCAGTGAAGAAGTGTAAATAGAGAAGAGTAGAGGACCCAGGACAGAGCCTTGAGGTACTCCAACAGACAGGGACAATAGAGAGGAGGAGTCACCAGCAAAAGACACTGAGAAGGATCTGTTAGAGAGATAAGAGTGAATCCAGGAGAGGGCAGTGTCACAGAGACCAAGAGAACTGAGAGACCGTAGGAGAAGGGGATGGTCAACAGTGTCAAAGGCAGCAGATAGGTCAAGTAAGATGAGTATAGAGTAGTAGCCTTTGTTTTTAGCAGAAAGGAGATTTTTAGTAACCTTGATGAGGGCAGTCTCAGTTGAGTGTTGGGACGGAAGCCAGATTGCAGGGGGTCAAGCAATGATTTGGAGGACAGACAGTGGGTTAGGCGATTGAAAACTAGTTTTTCAAGGAGTTTTGAAGCTAGTGGGGAGCAGTGATATGGGGCGGTAGTTTGCAGGGAAGTTAGGGTCGAGGGAGGGTTTTTTGAGGATGGGGGTGACCTTCGCATGTTTGAAGGAGGCAGGGAATGAGCCAGTAGAAAGTGATAGGTTAAATATGTGAGTAAGAGCCGGAGTGAGGGTGGTAGACAGAGGAGGGATTAGATGTGAAGGAATAGGGTCAAGTGGGCAGGTAGTGAGGTGTGAGGAAGACAAAAGGGAAGCCACTTCACTCTCAGTGGTTGGGAGGAGGGTGCAGAGAGTGGCAGAGGGGGTGAATGGAAGCGGAGTTGGGAGATTGCAGGTTTGTGTTGGGATGTTTCCTCGGATTGCAAGTGTTTTATTGAGAAAATAGTCAGCGAGGTCTTGAGCACTGAATGCAGATGAGGGGGGTGGTGCAGGTGGGTAGAGGAGAGAGTTGAAAATAGAGAAGAGTCTTTTAGGGTTTGAGGAGTGAGTGGATATAAGAGAGGAGAAGTAGGTTTGCTTAGCTAAGCGAAGAGCAGAGGTGTAAGAGTAGAGAATGAACTTATAGTGCATGAAATCATGTTCAGAGAGGGATTTCCTCCAGACACGCTCAGCAGTGCAGGAGTATTTTTGTAGGCGACGCGTTTGTTGGCAGTGCCAGGGTTGGAGCTGACGACGTGGGGCATTGCGAGGTTGGGGTGGAGCGATAGTGTCAAGTGCAGCAGAGAGAGTATTGTTATAGTGGGTTATAGCAAGGTCAGGGCAGGATATCGTGGAAGTGTGGGGGAGGTGTAGTTGAATAAGATTTGGGGAGCGTCCACAGTGTGCAGATTTCTGCTGGTGCGGGGGCGAGAGGGGGAAGTAGGTTTAGTATCTATATTAGGATTAAAGGTGAGCAGATGGTGGTCTGAGATGGGAAATGGGGGACATGCAACATTAGAGAGAGCGCAGAGATAGGAGAATACCAGATCAATTGAGTGTCCATCACGGTGGGTAGGGAATAGGGTGGATTGTGAGTGAGAGAAGTTTAGAGGCAGCAGGGGCAGATGGGTTGTCAATGGGGATGTTGAAGTCCCCTAGGATTAGAGCAGGTGTATTTGTAAAGTAAGGAAGCCAGGCAGCAAAGTTGTCAAGGAATTGGGAAGTTGGTCCAGGGGGGCGATAGATAACTGCCACTCAGAGAGAGAGGGGAGAACAGGCGAATGCAGTGGACTTCAAAGGAAGAAAAGGAGAGAGATGGAAATGGGGATAGGTACTGATAGGAGCAGGAAGGGGAGAGTAAGATGCCAACACCGCCACCGTGTCTCTCACATGGCCTAGGTGTGTGGCTAAAGTGAAGACCACCGTGTGTGAGAGCAGCAATGGAAGCAGTGTCAGAGGAAGATAGCCAGGTTTCAGTAATTGCTATCCATGGTGCTGAACCTAAACCTAGGGTCTGGCTTCTAAGCTTTAAATACCTTCTTTTTAAATAAAGATAGCAATAAAAATAATTGATAATAGGAGTAAATTAGAAAGTTGCTTAAAATTGCATGCTCTATCTGAATCATTAAATAAAAAAATGTGGGTTTAGTATCCCTTTAAGCCAAAACACTAAAGGGACATTAAAAACCTCTTGCATTATTGTAAAATTGATTTACCATCAAGGAGTTTCCAATGACTTATTGTACAATTGCAGAGTATAAAATATATATCGGAAATTGCTCCTCTAGGTTTACTTTTGTACATTAGCCATTTTTGCTCATTGAAAACACAGCCCATTTAAAAGGCTAAGCTTGCAGAACGAGCAGACATCCTTATCGTATACATTTCTCTAAACACACATGCCTCTATCTTTTTCTCCATACACACTAGCTGAATACTTAGACCAATAAAATTAACATGTTCGCATGTGTCACTTCCAGCCCACTGGGCTGCTACTGACTATTCCTTTCCTTTAGAGAATAAAAAAAACACATATATTATGCTTACGTGATAATTTCCTTTTCTTCCTTTGGAAAGAGTGCACAGCTGCATTCATTACTTTTGGGACATAAGAACCTGGCCACCAGGAGGCAAAGACACCCCAACCAAAGGGTTAAATACTCCTCCCATTTCCCTCATCTCCCAGTCATTCTGCCGAGGAACTATAAACAGTAGAAGAAATATCAGGGTGAAAAAAGGTGCCAGAAGAACAAAAAAAAAAAAAAAAAAAAAGACGCCCCACGCAGAAAAAAAAGGGGGTGGGGGGAATCATCAGGTAAGCATAATTTATGTTTTTCTTCCTAATTGGAAAGAGTCTACAGCTGCATTCATTACTTTTGGGAAAACAATACCCAAGCTAAAGAGGCTGAATGCCAAAACGAGAGGGTACAATAGGCGGCCCATTCTGAGGGCACCAAGCCAGAAATCACTACCCAACAAAAACCCTGCTTTGTCCGAAGCCGAGAAAACTTTGAAAAGGAAAGGCCCCAAGGGCACTGACCCGCAGATAGTCCAGAAGCCTAGCTAGAGACCGCAAAATCGGACTCAACTGAGCCAACAGTCCTCCAGGAGACACCGTCGCCCAACAGGCGGTCCCTCATCAAGGGATAAGGCAAAGAAGAACCGAAATGTCACCACAAAATCCATAAAAGGGAAACCTCCAATAGCAAGCCCAGCTCACAAAGAACCAAATGGGTCCTGACAGACAAGGGGAGGCTACGCTCAGACAAAGCAGAAACCAGAGGTTTAGGACCGGGTCTCGAAACAGAGAAACCTCTCTCTCAACATCATGCAAAAGCACCGAAAGACAACTGAAGACGGAGTCCTCACATCGTCAGAACTAAGAATACTATAGTATTCAGACAAAAAAAGAACGTGCAACAGACCCAGACAAAAAACCCTGAGTCAAGAACACGCAGCCATCATTAGGATGACACAGAAGAATCCTTGCTGAGAAGTAAAAAGCAGCCAGCAAGAGAACAGATTGCAAAAGGAGAAAACCAGACAGAGGGCACACTTCCAGGCAATCGAAGCCGCTAGACCTACACACAGGGCTCCAAAAGGGGAAGCACATAACCTCAACGAGACCCACTGCACCCCCAAGAGAGAGAGAGAGGTTACACCCAGAACCCGAAGGTGAATGGTAACCCAAGACCCTCAGCTTGTAAACCCAGGGGGCTAGCTACAATGCCAACCTAGATTCTGAAGATGACAACGCATCTCAGAACCCACTCCCAACCGGGCCAGCCCAAGCATCGGTAGGTCTTGAAAACAGAACAGAAGAACCCCAGCACCAGCTCAAAAACGAGCGGAAGAATGGCCACATCCATCCCAACAGAACACGGTGCCAACCCAACTCCATAGAAACAGACAACAAGGCCGTAGACCCTAAGGAATCTAATAAAAGGTCCACCATAGTCTCAACACGGAGCCAGCAAGACCCCAGATGTAACGTAACAATCCAGAGAAAAACACCCCTCTTTGAAAGGTTAACTCTCAGTTCCAACCTCCTGAATCCAAGAGAATCCCTAAAAAAACATAATTTATGCTTACCTGATAAATTTATTTCTCTTGTGGTGTATCCAGTCCACGGATCATCCATTACTTGTGGGGATATTCTCCTTTCCAACAGGATGTTGCAAAAGGATCACCCACAGCAGAGCTGCTATATAGCTCCTCCCCTAACTGCCATATCCAGTCATTCGACCGAAACAAGCCGAGAAAGGAGAAACCATAGGGTGCAGTGGTGACTGTAGTTTAAATTAAAATTTAGACCTGCCTTAAAAAGACAGGGCGGGCCGTGGACTGGATACACCACAAGAGAAATAAATTTATCAGGTAAGCATGAATTATGTTTTCTCTTGTAAGGTGTATCCAGTCCACGGATCATCCATTACTTGTGGGATACCAATACCAAAGTTAAAGTACACGGATGAAGGGAGGGACAAGGCAGGCTTAAATGGAAGGAACCACTGCCTGTAGAACCTTTCTCCCAAAAATAGCCTCCGAAGAAGCAAAAGTATCAAATTTGTAAAATTTTGAAAAGGTATGAAGCGAAGACCAAATCGCCACCTTACAAATCTGTTCAACAGAAGCCTCATTCTTAAAGGCCCAGGTGGAATCCACAGCTCTATTAGAATGAGCTGTAATTCTTTCAGGGGGCTGCTGTCCAGCAGTCTCATAGGCTAAGCGTATTACGCTCCAAAGCCAAAACGAAAGAGAGGTTGCCGAAGCTTTTTGACCTCTCCTCTGTCCAGAGTAAATAACAAACAGTCCAGATTATGTAAAAGACGTTCCTTCTTTGAAGAAGGATTAGGACACAATGATGGAACAACAATCTCTTGATTGATATTCTTGTTAGAAACTACCTTAGGTAAAAACCCAGGTGTTGTACGCAGAACTACTTTATCTGAATGGAAAATCAGATAAGGAGAATCACATTGTAAGGCAGATAGCTCAGAGACTCTCCGAGCCGAGGAAATAGCCATCAAAAACAGAACTTTCCAAGATAAAAGTTTAATATCAATGGAATGAATGGGTTCAAACGGACCTCCTTGAAGAACTTTAAGAACCAAGTTTAAGCTCCATGGGGGAGCAACAGGTTTAAACACAGGCTTAATTCTAATCAAAGCCTGACAAAAAGCTTGAACGTCTGGAACTTCTGCCAGACGCTTGTGCAAAAGAATAGACAGAGCAGAAATCTGTCCCTTTTAAGAACTAGCTGATAATGCTTTTTCCAAACCCTCTTGGAGAAAGGACAATATCCTAGGAATCCTAACCTTACTCCATGAGTAATTCTTGGATTCACACCAATAGAAGGTATTTACGCCATATCTTATGGTAAATTTTCCTGGTAACAGGCTTTCGTGCCTGTATAAGGGTATCAATGACTGACTCGGAGAAGCCACGCTTTGATAGAATCAAGCGTTCAATCTCCATGCAGTCAGTCTCAGAGAAATTAGATTTGGATGATTGAAAGGACCTTGTAGTATAAGGTCTTGTCTCAGAGGCAGGGTCTATGGTGGAAAGGATGACATGTCCACTAGGTCTGCATACCAGGTCCTGCGTGGCCATGCAGGCGCTATCAAGATCACTGATGCTCTTTCCTGTTTGATTTTGGCAATCAGTCGAGGGAGCAGAGGAAACGGTGGAAACACATAAGCCAGGTTGAAGAACCACGGCGCTGCTAGTGCATCTATCAGTGCCGCTTCTGGGTCCCTGGACCTAGATCCATAACAAGGAAGCTTGGCATTCTGGCGAGACGCCATGAGATCCAGTTCTGGTTTGCCCCAACGATGAACCAATTGAGCAAACACCTCCAGATGGTGTTCCCACTCCCCCGGATGAAAAGTCTGACGACTTAGAAAATCCGCCTCCCAGTTGTCTACACCTGGGATATGGATTGCTGATAGGTGGCAAGAGTGAGTCTCTGCCCAGCAAATTATCTTGGAGACTTCTAACATCGCTAGGGAACTCCTGGTTCCCCCTTGATGGTTGATGTAAGCCACAGTCGTGATGTTGTCCGACTGAAATCTGATGAACCTCAGGGTTGCTAACTGAGGCCAAGCTAGAAGAGCACTGAATATTGCTCTTAACTCCAGAAAATGTATTGGGAGGAGTTTCTCCTCCTGAGTCCACGATCCCTGAGCCTTCAGGGAATTCCAGACTGCACCCCAACCTAGAAGGCTGGCATCTGTTGTTACAATTGGCCAATCTGGCCTGCGAAAGGTCATACCTTTGGACAGATGGACCAGAGATAGCCACCAGAGAAGAGAATCTCTGGTCTCTTGATCCAAATTTAGCAGAGGGGACAAATCTGTGTAATCCCCATTCCAGTGAACATGCATAGTTGCAGCGGTCTGAGATGTAGGCGCGCAAATGGCACTATGTCCATCGCCGTTACCATCAAGTCGATTACTTCCATACACTGAGCCACCGAAGGGCGCGGAATAGAATGAAGAACACGGCAAGATTTTAGAAGCTTTGATAACCTGGATTCTGTCAGGTAAATCTTCATTTCTACAAAATCTATCAGAGTCCCTAGGAAGGAGACTCTTGTGAGTGGGGATAGAGAACTCTTTTCCTCGTTCACCTTCCACCCATGTGACCTGAGAAATGCCAGAACTATGTCCGTATGTGACTTGGCAATCTGAAAGCTTGACGCCTGTATCAGGATGTCGTCCAGATAAGGGGCCACTGATATACCTCGCGGTCTTAGGCCCGCCAGAAGTGATCCCAGAACCTTTGTAAAGATTCTTGGAGCTGTAGCTAACCCGAAGGGAAGAGCCACAAATTGGTAATGCCTGTCTAGAAAGGCAAACCTTAGGAACCGATGATGATCTTTGTAAATCGGTATGTGAAGGTAAGCATCCTTCAAATCCACTGTGGTCATGTACTGACCCTCATGGATCATAGGTAGGATGGTCTGAATAGTTTCCATTTTGAACGATGGAACTCTGAGGAATTTGTTTAAGATCTTTAGATCCAAAATGGGTCTGAAGGTTCCCTCTTTTTTGGGAACCACAAACAGATTTGAATAAAAGCCCTGTCCCTGTTCCGTCTGTGGAACTGGACAGATCACTCCCATAACTAGGAGGTCTTGCACACAGCATAAGAATTCCTCTTTCTTTATATGGTTTACAGATAATCTCGAAAGGTGAAATCTCCCTTGAGGAGGGGAAGCTTTGAAGTCCAGAAGATATCCCTGAGATATGATCTCCAACGCCCAGGGATCCTGAACATCTCTTGCCCACGCCTGGGCGAAGAGAGAAAGTCTGCCCTCTACTAGATCCGTTACCGGATAGGGGGCCGTTCCTTCATGCTGTCTTAGAGGCAGCAGCAGGCTTTCTGGCCTGCTTGCCTTTGTTCCAGGACTGGTTAGGTTTCAAGCCCGGCTTGGATTGAGCAAAAGTTCCCTCTTGTTTTGTAGCAGAGGAAGTTGATGCTGCACCTGCCTTGAAATTTCGAAAGGCCTGAAAATTAGACTGTTTGGCCCTTGATTTGGCCCATTCCTGAGGAAGGGTATGACCCTTACCTCCAGTAATGTCAGCAATAATTTCCTTCAAACCAGGCCCGAATAGGGTCTGCCCCTTGAAGGGAATGTTAAGTAATTTAGACTTTGAAGTCACGTCAGCTGACCAAGATTTAAGCCATAGCGCCCTACGCGCCTGGATGGCGAATCCAGAATTCTTAGCCGTTAGTTTAGTCAAATGAACAATGGATTCAGAAACAAAAGAATTAGCTAGCTTAAGTGTTCTAAGCTTGTCAAGTATTTCAGTCAATGGAGTAGCTGTCTGAAAGGCCTCTTCCAGAGACTCAAACCAGAACGCCGCAGCAGCAGTGACAGGCGCAATGCATGCAAGGGGCTGCAGGATAAAACCTTGTTGAATAAACATTTTCTTAAGGTAACCTTCTAATTTTTTATCCATTGGATCTGAAAAAGCACAACTGTCCTCGACAGGGATAGTGGTACGCTTTGCTAAAGTAGAAACTGCTTATTCCACCTTAGGAACCGTCTGCCATAAGCCCCGTGTGGTGGCGTCTATTGGAAACATTTTTCTAAAAATAGGAGGGGGGGAAAACGGCACACCGGGTCTATCCCACTCCTTATTAATAATTTCTGTAAACCTTTTAGGAATTGGAAAAACATCAGTACACACCGGCACTGCATAGTATTTATCCAGTCTACACAATGTCTCTGGCACTGCAATTGTGTCACAGTCATTCAGAGCAGCTAATACCTCCCCAAGCAATACACGGAGGTTCTCAAGCTTAAATTTAAAAGTAGAAATATCTGAATCAGGTTTCCCCGAATCAGAAATGTCACCCACAGACTGAAGCTCTCCTTCCTCAGCTTCTGCATATTGTGACGCAGTATCAGACATGGGCCTTAAAGCATCTGCGCGCTCTGTATTACGTCTAACCCCAGAGCTTTCCTCTGAATTCAGGCAGTCTGGCTAATACCGCTGACAGGGTATTATCCATGATTGCCGCCATGTCCTGCAAAGTAATCGTTATGGGCGTCTATGATGTACTTGGCGCCATTTTAGCGTGAGTCCCTTGAGCGGGAGTCAAAGGGTCCGACGCGTGGGGAGAGTTAGTCGGCATAACATCCCCCTCGTCAGAATCCTCTGGTGATAATTCTATTAAAGATAACAGCTGATCTTTATTGTTTAAAGTGAAATCAATACATTTAGTACACATTCTCCTGTGGGGTTCCACCATGGCTTTTAAACATAATGAACAAGGAGTTTCCTCTATGTCAGACATGTTTGTACAGACTAGCAATGAGACTAGCAAGCTTGGAAAACACTTTAAATCAAGTTAACAAGCAATATAAAAAAACGTTACTGTGCCTTTAAAAGAAACAAATTTTGCCAAAATTTGAAATAACAGTGAAAAAAGGCAGTTAAACTAACGAAATGTTTACAGTGTATGTAACAAGTTAGCAGAGCATTGCACCCACTTGCAAATGGATGATTAACCCCTTAATACAAAAAACAGATTAACAAAACGAAAAATAAGTTTTTTAAACAGTCATAACAACTGCCACAGCTCCACTGTGGCTTTACCTTCCTCAATACACAACTTTTGAAGCCTTTTGAGCCCTTCAGAGATGTCCTATAGCATGCAGGGGACTGCTGAGGGAAGCTGAATGTCTCTGTCTGTAATTTTAACTGCGCAAAAAAGTGCTAAAATAGGCCCCTCCCACTCATATTACAACAGTGGAAAGCCTCAGGAAACTGTTTCTAGGCAAAAATCAAGCCAGCCATGTGGAAAAAACTAGGCCCCAATAAGTTTAATCACCAAAGCATATATAAAAACGATTAAACATGCCAGCAAACGTTTTATATTGCACATTAATCAGAGTATATACCTCTGATAGCAAGCCTGATACTAGTCGCTATTAAATCACTGTATTTAGGCTTAACTTACATTAATCCGGTATCAGCAGCATTTTCTAGCAATTCCATCCCTAGATGCTTAAACTGCACATACCTTATTGAAGGATACCCTGCACGCTATTCTCCCTCTGAAGTTACCTCACTCCTCAGACATATGTGAGAACAGCAGTGGATCTTAGTTACTTCTGCTAAGATCATAGAAAACGCAGGCAGATTCTTCTTCTAAATGCTGCCTGAGATAAAATAGTACAACTCCGGTACCATTTAAAAACAAACTCTTGATTGAAGAAAAAACTAACTATATTACAACACTTTCCTCTTACTACCTCCATTAGGACACAATGATGGAACAACAATCTCTTGATTGATATTCCTGTTAGAAACCACCTTAGGTAAAAACCCAGGTTTGGTACGCAGAACTACCTTGTCTGAATGAAAAATCAGATAAGGAGAATCACAATGTAAGGCAGATAACTCAGAGATTCTTCGAGCCGAGGAAATAGCCATCAAAAACAGAACTTTCCAAGATAAAAGTTTAATATCAATGGAATGAAGGGGTTCAAACGGAACTCCCTGAAGAACTTTAAGAACCAAGTTTAAGCTCCACGGGGGAGCAGCAGTTTTAAACACAGGCTTAATCCTAACCAAAGCCTGACAAAACGCCTGGACGAAGGGAACTTCTGCCAGACGCTTGTGCAAAAGAATAGACAGAGCAGAGATCTGTCCTTTTAAAGAACTAGCTGATAAGCCTTTGTCCAAACCCTCTTGGAGAAAGGACAATATCCTAGGAATCCTAACCTTACTCCATGAGTAACTCTTGGATTCACACCAATAAAGATATTTACGCCATATCTTATGGTAGATTTTCCTGGTGACAGGCTTCCGAGCCTGTATTAAGGTATCAATGACTGACTCGGAGAAGCCACGCCTTGATAGAATCAAGCGTTCACTCTCCATGCAGTCAGTCTCAGAGAAATTAGATTTGGATGATTGAAAGGACCTTGTATTAGAAGGTCCTGCCTCAGAGGCAGAGTCCATGGTAGAAGAGATGACATGTCCACGAGGTCTGCATACCAGGTCCTGCGTGGCCACGCAGGCGCTATCAGAATCACTGATGCTCTCTCCTGTTTGATTTTGGCAATCAGTCGAGGGAGCAGAGGAAACGGTGGAAACACATAGGCCAGGTTGAAGAACCAAGGAGCTGCTAGAGCATCTATCAGCGTTGCTCTCGGGTCCCTGGACCTGGATCCGTAACAAGGAAGCTTGGCGTTCTGGCGAGACGCCATGAGATCCAGTTCTGGTTTGCCCCAACGATAGACAAGTTGAGCAAACACCTCCGGATGGAGTTCCCACTCCCCCGGATGAAAAGTCTGACGACTTAGAAAATCCGCCTCCCAGTTCTCTACGCCTGGGATGTGGGTCGCTGACAGGTGGCAAGAGTGAGACTCTGCCCAGCGAATTATCTTTGAGACTTCTAACATCGCTAGGGAACTCCTGGTTCCCCCTTGATGGTTGATGTAAGCCACAGTCGTGATGTTGTCCGACTGAAGTCTGATGAACCTCAGTGTTGCCAACTCAGGCCAAGCTAGAAGAGCATTGAATATTGCTCTTAACTCCAGAATATTTATTGGGAGGAGTTTCTCCTCCTGAGTCCACGATCCCTGAGCCTTCAGGGAGTTCCAGACTGTGCCCCAACCTAGAAGGCTGGCATCTGTTGTTACAATCGTCCAATCTGGCCTGCGAAAGGTCATACCCTTGGACAGATGGACCAGAGAAAGCCACCAGAGAAGAGAATCTCTTGTCTCTTGATCCAGATTTAGTAGAGGGGACAAATCTGAGTAATCCCCATTCCACTGACTTAGCATGCATAATTGCAGCGGTCTGAGATGCAGGCGCGCAAATGGCACTATGTCCATTGCCGCTACCATTAAGCCAATTACTTCCATGCACTGAGCCACTGACGGGCGTGGAATGGAATGAAGGACACGGCAAGCATTTAGAAGTTTTGATAACCTGGTCTCCGTCAGGTAAATTTTCATCTCTACAGAATCTATAAGAGTCCCTAGGAAGGAGACTCTTGTGAGTGGTGATAGAGAACTCTTTTTCACGTTCACTTTCCACCCATGCGACCTCAGAAATGCCAGAACTATCTCTGTATGAGACTTGGCAATTTGAAAGCTTGACGCCTGCATCAGGATGTCGTCTAGATACGGAGCCACCGCTATGCCTCGCGGTCTTAGAACCGCCAGAAGTGAGCCCAGAACCTTTGTAAAAATTTTCGGGGCAGTGGCCAACCCGAAGGGAAGAGCTACAAATTGGTAATGCCTGTCTAGAAAGGAAAACCTTAGGAACCAATGATGATCTTTGTGAATCGGTATGTGAAGGTAGGCATCCTTTAAGTCTACTGTGGTCATGTACTGACCCTCTTGGATCATGGGTAGGATGGTCCGAATAGTTTCCATTTTGAATGATGAAACTCTGAGGAATTTGTTTAAGATCTTTAGATCCAAGATTGGTCTGAAGGTTCCCTCTTTCTTGGGAACCACAAACAGATTTGAATAAAATCCCTGTCCGTGTTCCGCCCGCGGAACTGGATGGATCATTTCCATTACTAGGAGGTCTTGCACACAGCTTAGGAATGCCTCTTTCTTTATCTGGTTTGCTGATAACCTTGAAAGATAAAATCTCCCTTGTGGAGGAGAAGCTTTGAAGTCCAGAAGATATCCCTGAGATATGATCTCCAACGCCCAGGGATCTTTAACATCTCTTGCCCACGCCTGGGCGAAGAGAGAAAGTCTGCCCCCCACTAGATCCGTTTCCGGATAGGGGGTCGTTCCTTCATGCTGTCTTGGGGGCAGCAGCAGGCTTTCTGGCCTGCTTGCCCTTGTTCCAGGACTGGTTAGGTTTCCAGGCCTGTCTGGAATGAGCAACAGTTCCCTCTTGTTTTGAAGCGGAGGAAGTTGATGCTGCTCCTGCATGAAATCTCGAAAGGCACGAAAATTAGACTGTTTGGCCTTTGATTTGGCCCTGTCCTGAGGAAGGGTATGACCCTTGCCTCCAGTAATGTCAGCTATAATTCAAGGTCTGCCCCTTGAAAGGAATGTTGAGTAATTTAGACATTGAAGTCATGTCAGCTGACCAGGATTTAAGCCATAGCGCCCTACGCGCATGGATGGCAAATCCGGAATTCTTAGCCGTTAGTTTAGTCAAATGAACAATGGCATCAGAAACAAATGAGTTAGCTAGCTTAAGTGTTCTAAGCTTGTCAATTTCATTCAATGGAGCTGTCTGGATGGTCTCTTCCAGAGCCTCAAACCAGAATGCCGCCGCAGCAGTGATAGGCGCAATGCATGCAAGTGGCTGTAAAATAAAACCTTGTTGAATAAACATTTTCTTAAGGTAACCCTCCAATTTTTTATCCATTGGATCTGAAAAAGCACAACTGTCCTCATCCAGGATAGTGGTACGCTTTGCTAAAGTAGAAACTGCTCCCTCCACCTTAGGGACCGTCTGCCATAATTCCCGTGTAGTGGCGTCTATTGGAAACATTTTTCTAAATATAGGAGGTGGGGAAAAGGGCACACCGGGTCTATCCCACTCCTTGCTAATAATTTCTGTAAGCCTTTTAGGTATAGGAAAAACGTCAGTACACACCGGCACCGCATAGTATCTATCCAGCCTACACAATTTCTCTGGAATTGCAACTGTGTTACAGTCATCCAGAGCAGCTAATACCTCCCCAAGCAATACACGGAGGTTCTCAAGCTTAAATTTAAAATTAGAAATCTCTGAATCAGGTTTCCCCGAGTCAGAGATGTCACCCACAGACTGAAGCTCTCCGTCCTCATGTTCTGCATATTGTGACACAGTATCAGACATGGCTCTAACAGCATTTGCGTGCTCTGTATCTCTCCTAACCCCAGAGCTATCGCGCTTGCCTCTTAATTCAGGCAATCTAGATAATACCTCTGACAGGGTATTATTCATGATTGCAGCCATGTCCTGCAAGGCCCAGAGGCAGAAGTTTTTTACACTTTCTGCGATGAGATTTTTTTTTAAACATTTTTCTGCAGGTTATTTTAAAATAAAATTCAATTTTAGATTAGGCAGTAACACTAAAGCACCAATTCAGTTGCAATGTGTTGATTAACTGGAGAATAAAGCAATTGTAAACGTTTTATAATATAATGCAGCAGTTGAAAATCGGATTGCAAATTAGCATCAGACAAAAAAATAATAATTGCAAAATGTCTCTTGAATACATGTGTTTCCTTTTCTTTCAATCTAGCATAGAAATGTAGTAATAAAAAAGGTGCATTGCTCATAAGAATGTCACTCAGAAAACACACCTTTGCCGACTGGGAAAAGTTAGGGGGCTGAGAGCCAGTGAACACTGCAGAGCCAGTCAATACTGCATATTTGACTTTTCACTTTAAACAGCACTGTGGATGCGCTGTGTTAAGAAAAACTTACACAGTGCTGCCAGAGCAAAGCTCTTTTTGAAGAGAACAGCCTGATGTGGAGCAGTGCTGCAAAGTTAAAGCAGTAACAGTTCCTGCATGTGCCCTGTTCTTTCTGCAGACATACTGCATTTTCTGCGATGACATCTCAGATCACTGCATGTTCTGCCTTGGGGCTGCAAGGTAATCGCTATGGGCGTCCCTGATGTAATTGGTGCCATATTAGAGTGCGTCCCCTGAGCGGGAGGCGAAGGGTCTGACACGTGGGGAGAATTAGTCGGCATAACTTCCCCCTCGACAGAACCCTCTGGTGATAATTCTTTTATAGATAAAGACTGATCTTTACTGTTTAAGGTGAAATCAACACATTTAGTACACATTCTCCTATGGGGCTCCACCATGGCTTTCAAACATAATGAACAAGTAGGTTCCTTTGTGTCAGACATGTTTAAACAGACTAGCAATGAGACTAGCAAGCTTGGAAAACACTTTAAAACAAGTTTACAAGCAATATAAAAAACGTTACTGCTCCTTTAAGAAACACAAATTTTCCCAAATTTTGAAATAACAGTGAAAAAATGCAGTTACACTAACAAAATTTTTACAGTGTATGTAATAAGTTAGAGCATTGCACCCACTTGCAAATGGATGATTAACCCCTTAATACCAAAAACGGAATAACAAACGTTTTTTAAACAGTCACAACAACTGCCACAGCTCTACTGTGGCTTTTTACCTCCCTAAATACGAGTTTTGAAGCCTTTTGAGCCATTCAGAGAAGTCCTGGATCATGCAGGAAGAAGCTGGATGTCTGTGTCTGTAATTTTTGCTGTGCAAAAAAACGCCAAAATAGGCCCCTCCCACTCATATTACAACAGTGGGAAGCCTCAGGGAACTGTTTCTAGGCAAAATTCAAGCCAGCCATGTGGAAAAAACTAGGCCCCAATAAGTTTTATCACCAAACATATGTAAAAAAACGATTAAACATGCCAGCAAAGTTTTAAAATACACTTTTATAAGAGTATGTATCTCTATTAATAAGCCTGATACCAGTCGCTATCACTGCATTTAAGGCTTTACTTACATTACTTCGGTATCAGCAGCATTTTCTAGAAAATTCCATCCCTAGAAAAATATTTTAACTGCACATACCTTATTGCAGGAAAACCTGCACGCTATTCCCCCTCTGAAGTTACCTCACTCCTCAGAATATGTGAGAACAGCAAAGGATCTTAGTTACTTCTGCTAAGATCATAGAAAACGCAGGCAGATTCTTCTTCTAAATACTGCCTGAGATAAACAGTACACTCCGGTACCATTTAAAAATAACAAACTTTTGATTGAAGAAATAAACTAAGTATAAAACACCACAGTCCTCTTACGACCTCCATCTTAGTTGAGAGTTGCAAGAGAATGACTGGATATGGCAGTGAGGGGAGGAGCTATATAGCAGCTCTGCTGTGGGTGATCCTCTTGCAACTTCCTGTTGGGAAGGAGAATATCCCACAAGTAATGGATGATACGTGGACTGGATACACTTAACAAGAGAAATTGTACACTTTATTGTTAAAGATCTATGTATAAGATAAATTGAACTGTCATTTTGTTAGCAACATTTGCATTGTTTCTCAGTCAAGGGGCACTTCAAAAAGTAATAAGTATTCTTTATCCTATATTATAAAAGGCCAGGTATGTTTGTCCAATGCAGTCATGCGCAGTAGAGACTGCAGCGCGAGACAAACATACCTGGCCATAAGGAAGGATCAGACAGCAGAGAGGGTGGGACCGCTGCACTACAGAAAGAAAAAGTTGAGAGCATCAGGGAAGTGGAAGGAGGGAGGGAGAGGGGATCCAAATGGATAGGGATTTTATCCGTGTACACGGGCTTTAAGACTAGTCTTAAGGCTATGACACACTGCAAAGCGATGCGGTGCAAGGCGAAGCAGCTGTTTCGCGCCGCATTGCTTCTAAAGTTTAATTATTTCAACTTGATCGCTCAGCTACGTGACCTAACGCAGCTGAGCACACAGAGATGAAAAACAGAATTTATGTTTACCTGATAAATTACTTTCTCCAACGGTGTGTCCGGTCCACGGCGTCATCCTTACTTGTGGGATATTCTCTTCCCCAACAGGAAATGGCAAAGAGCCCAGCAAAGCTGGTCACATGATCCCTCCTAGGCTCCGCCTTCCCCAGTCATTCGACCGACGTAAAGGAGGAATATTTGCATAGGAGAAACCATATGATACCGTGGTGACTGTAGTTAAAGAAAATAAATTATCAGACCTGATTAAAAAACCAGGGCGGGCCGTGGACCGGACACACCGTTGGAGAAAGTAATTTATCAGGTAAACATAAATTCTGTTTTCTCCAACATAGGTGTGTCCGGTCCACGGCGTCATCCTTACTTGTGGGAACCAATACCAAAGCTTTAGGACACGGATGAAGGGAGGGAGCAAATCAGGTCACCTAAATGGAAGGCACCACGGCTTGCAAAACCTTTCTCCCAAAAATAGCCTCAGAAGAAGCAAAAGTATCAAACTTGTAAAATTTGGTAAACGTGTGCAGTGAAGACCAAGTCGCTGCCTTACATATCTGATCAACAGAAGCCTCGTTCTTGAAGGCCCATGTGGAAGCCACAGCCCTAGTGGAATGAGCTGTGATTCTTTCAGGAGGCTGCCGTCCGGCAGTCTCATAAGCCAATCTGATGATGCTTTTAATCCAAAAAGAGAGAGAGGTAGAAGTTGCTTTTTGACCTCTCCTTTTACCAGAATAAACAACAAACAAGGAAGATGTTTGTCTAAAATCCTTTGTAGCATCTAAATAGAATTTTAGAGCGCGAACAACATCCAAATTGTGCAACAAACGTTCCTTCTTTGAAACTGGATTCGGACACAAAGAAGGCACGACTATCTCCTGGTTAATGTTTTTGTTAGAAACAACTTTCGGAAGAAAACCAGGTTTAGTACGTAAAACCACCTTATCTGCATGGAACACCAGATAAGGAGGAGAACACTGCAGAGCAGATAATTCTGAAACTCTTCTAGCAGAAGAAATTGCAACCAAAAACAAAACTTTCCAAGATAATAACTTAATATCAACGGAATGTAAGGGTTCAAACGGAACCCCCTGAAGAACTGAAAGAACTAAATTGAGACTCCAAGGAGGAGTCAAAGGTTTGTAAACAGGCTTGATTCTAACCAGAGCCTGAACAAAGGCTTGAACATCTGGCACAGCTGCCAGCTTTTTGTGAAGTAACACAGACAAGGCAGAAATCTGTCCCTTCAAGGAACTTGCAGATAATCCTTTCTCCAATCCTTCTTGAAGAAAGGATAGAATCTTAGGAATTTTTACCTTGTCCCAAGGGAATCCTTTAGATTCACACCAACAGATATATTTTTTCCATATTTTGTGGTAAATTTTTCTAGTTACAGGCTTTCTGGCCTGAACAAGAGTATCAATAACAGAATCTGAGACCCCTCGCTTTGATAAGATCAAGCGTTCAATCTCCAAGCAGTCAGTTGGAGTGAGACCAGATTCGGATGTTCGAACGGACCTTGAACAAGAAGGTCTCGTCTCAAAGGTAGCTTCCATGGTGGAGCCGATGACATATTCACCAGGTCTGCATACCAAGTCCTGCGTGGCCACGCAGGAGCTATCAAGATCACCGATGCCCTCTCCTGATTGATCCTGGCTACCAGCCTGGGGATGAGAGGAAACGGCGGGAATACATAAGCTAGTTTGAAGGTCCAAGGTGCTACTAGTGCATCTACTAGAGTCGCCTTGGGATCCCTGGATCTGGACCCGTAGCAAGGAACCTTGAAGTTCTGACGAGAGGCCATCAGATCCATGTCTGGAATGCCCCACAGTTGAGTAATTTGGGCAAAGATTTCCGGATGGAGTTCCCACTCCCCCGGATGTAAGGTCTGACGACTCAGAAAATCCGCTTCCCAATTTTCCACTCCTGGGATGTGGATTGCAGACAAGTGGCAGGAGTGAGTCTCCGCCCATTGAATGATTTTGGTCACTTCTTCCATCGCCAGGGAACTCCTTGTTCCCCCCTGATGGTTGATGCACGCAACAGTCGTCATGTTGTCTGATTGAAACCGTATGAACTTGGCCTTTGCTAGCTGAGGCCAAGCCTTGAGAGCATTGAGTATAGCTCTTAGTTCCAGAATGTTTATCGGTAGAAGAGATTCTTCCCGAGACCAAAGACCCTGAGCTTTCAGGGGTCCCCATACCGCGCCCCAGCCCATCAGACTGGCGTCGGTCGTGACAATGACCCACTCTGGTCTGCGGAAGCTCATCCCCTGTGACAGGTTGTCCAGGGACAGCCACCAACGGAGTGAATCTCTGGTCCTCTGATTTACTTGTATCGTCGGAGACAAGTCTGTATAGTCCCCATTCCACTGACTGAGCATGCACAGTTGTAATGGTCTTAGATGAATGTGCGCAAAAGGAACTATGTCCATTGCCGCTACCATCAAACCTATTACTTCCATGCACTGCGCTATGGAAGGAAGAGGAACGGAATGAAGTATTTGACAAGAGTTTAGAAGTTTTGTTTTTCTGGCCTCTGTCAGAAAAATCCTCATTTCTAAGGAGTCTATTATTGTTCCCAAGAAGGGAACCCTTGTTGACGGAGATAGAGAACTCTTTTCTACGTTCACTTTCCATCCGTGAGATCTGAGAAAGGCCAGGACAATGTCCGTGTGAGCCTTTGCTTGAGGAAGGGACGACGCTTGAATCAGAATGTCGTCCAAGTAAGGTACTACTGCAATGCCCCTTGGTCTTAGCACCGCTAGAAGGGACCCTAGTACCTTTGTGAAAATCCTTGGAGCAGTGGCTAATCCGAACGGAAGTGCCACGAACTGGTAATGCTTGTCCAGGAATGCGAACCTTAGGAACCGATGATGTTCCTTGTGGATAGGAATATGTAGATACGCATCCTTTAAATCCACCGTGGTCATGAATTGACCTTCCTGGATGGAAGGAAGAATTGTTCGAATGGTTTCCATTTTGAACGATGGAACCTTGAGAAACTTGTTTAGGATCTTGAGATCTAAGATTGGTCTGAACGTTCCCTCTTTTTTGGGAACTACGAACAGATTGGAGTAGAACCCCATCCCTTGTTCTCCTAATGGAACAGGATGAATCACTCCCATTCTTAACAGGTCTTCTACACAATGTAAGAATGCCTGTTTTTTTATGTGGTCTGAAGACAATTGAGACCTGTGGAACCTCCCCCTTGGGGGAAGCCCCTTGAATTCCAGAAGATAACCTTGGGAGACTATTTCTAGCGCCCAAGGATCCAGAACATCTCTTGCCCAAGCCTGAGCGAAGAGAGAGAGTCTGCCCCCCACCAGATCCGGTCCCGGATCGGGGGCCAACATCTCATGCTGTCTTGGTAGCAGTGGCAGGTTTCTTGGCCTGCTTTCCCTTGTTCCAGCCTTGCATTGGTCTCCAGGCTGGCTTGGCTTGAGAAGTATTACCCTCTTGCTTAGAGGACGTAGCACTTGGGGCTGGTCCGTTTCTACGAAAGGGACGAAAATTAGGTTTATTTTTGGCCTTGAAAGACCTATCCTGAGGAAGGGCGTGGCCCTTGCCCCCAGTGATATCAGAGATAATCTCTTTCACGTCAGGGCCAAACAGCGTTTTCCCCTTGAAAGGAATGTTAAGCAATTTGTTCTTGGAAGACGCATCCGCTGACCAAGATTTTAACCAAAGCGCTCTGCGCGCCACAATAGCAAACCCAGAATTTTTCGCCGCTAACCTAGCCAATTGCAAAGTGGCGTCTAGGGTGAAAGAATTAGCCAATTTGAGAGCACGGATTCTGTCCATAATCTCCTCATAAGAAGGAGAATTACTAGTGATCGCCTTTTCTAGCTCATCGAACCAGAAACACGCGGCTGTAGTGACAGGGACAATGCATGAAATTGGTTGTAGAAGGTAACCTTGCTGAACAAACATCTTTTTAAGCAAACCTTCTAATTTTTTATCCATAGGATCTTTGAAAGCACAACTATCTTCTATGGGTATAGTGGTGCGTTTGTTTAGAGTAGAAACCGCCCCCTCGACCTTGGGGACTGTCTGCCATAAGTCCTTTCTGGGGTCGACCATAGGAAACAATTTTTTAAATATGGGGGGAGGGACGAAAGGTATACCGGGCCTTTCCCATTCTTTATTTACAATGTCCGCCACCCGCTTGGGTATAGGAAAATCTTCGGGGGGCCCCGGGACCTCTAGGAACTTGTCCATTTTACATAGTTTCTCTGGGATGACCAAATCTAAAACAGAGCAGTCGCGCTTTCGCTGATAAGTGGGCATTTTGGCTAAAATGTTTTTGATAGAATTATCCATTACAGCCGTTAATTGTTGCATAGTAAGGAGTATTGGCGCGCTAGATGTACTAGGGGCCTCCTGTGTGGGCAAGACTGGTGTAGACGAAGGAGGGGATGATGCAGTACCATGCTTACTCCCCTCACTTGAGGAATCATCTTGGGCATCATTTTCTCTAAATTTTGTGTCACATAAATCACATCTATTTAAATGAGAAGGAATCTTGGCTTCCCCACATTCAGAACACAGTCTATCTGGCAGTTCAGACATGTTAAACAGGCATAAACTTGATAACAAAGTACAAAAAACGTTTTAAAATAAAACCGTTACTGTCACTTTAAATTTTAAACTGAACACACTTTATTACTGCAATTGCGAAAAAGTATGAAGGAATACCAAAATTTCACCACAGTGTCTTAAAGCCTTAAAAGTATTGCACACCAAATTTGGAAGCTTTAACCCTTAAAATAACGGAACCAGAGCCGTTTTTATATTTAACCCCTTTACAGTCCCTGGTATCTGCTTTGCTGAGACCCAACCAAGCCCAAAGGGGAATACGATACCAAATGACGCCTTCAGAAAGTCTTTTCTATGTATCAGAGCTCCTCACACATGCCTCTGCATGTCATGCTTCTCAAAAACAAGTGCGCAATACAGGCGCGAAAATGAGACTCTGCCTATGATTAGGGAAAGCCCCTAGAGAATAAGGTGTCCAATACAGTGCCTGCCGGTTATTTTACAAAATTCCCAAGATTAAAATAATTCCTCAAGGCTATGGAGAATAAAATATGTTTATATATGAATCGATTTAGCCCAGAAAATGTCTACAGTCTTAAAAAGCCCTTGTGAAGCCCTTATTTACTGTCTTGTAATAAAAATGGCTTACCGGATCCCATAGGGAAAATGACAGCTTCCAGCATTACATCGTCTTGTTAGAATGTGTCATACCTCAAGCAGCAAAAGTCTGCTCACTGTTCCCCCAACTGAAGTTAATTCCTCTCAACAGTCCTGTGTGGAACAGCCATCGATTTTAGTAACGGTTGCTAAAATCATTTTCCTCTTACAAACAGAAATCTTCATCTCTTTTCTGTTTCAGAGTAAATAGTACATACCAGCAACTATTTTAAAATAACAAACTCTTGATTGAATAATAAAAACTACAGTTAAACACTAAAAAACTCTAAGCCATCTCCGTGGAGATGTTGCCTGTACAACGGCAAAGAGAATGACTGGGGAAGGCGGAGCCTAGGAGGGATCATGTGACCAGCTTTGCTGGGCTCTTTGCCATTTCCTGTTGGGGAAGAGAATATCCCACAAGTAAGGATGACGCCGTGGACCGGACACACCTATGTTGGAGAAATACAGGACACACTGAGCGCGCACAGCTGCATCAACACGCTGCGCAACACATCGCTTGCAGTATGTCACAGCCTTTATATATTCTGCAGTGGCCAGTAATCAGATAAAATTAAGCTGCTACACTGATTTAAAAAATCTGCAGAATGTAAAAGCGCTACTGAAATCTGCAGTAAATACTACAACCTCTTCTGAGAAATTAAAAAACAAAACTTTTCAAAGTTAAAGGAAAAAAATAAGTACATTGCAAAGTATTTTATACTACACATATTTTATGTGGAATTTTGTTTTTGAGTTTTATATGCCTTTAAGAAATGCTTAGCATTCTAATTAATAGCTTAGCATTTTTAAATTATTCCTATTCTTTGTTAAGAAAAAAGTATTTCCAAAAACACTGCAAGTTTTATGTACAAACACAGTTTGGTAAATGTTGTTATTACTTGTGCAATCTGAAAATTACAATTGAAAGTTACAGTACCTTGCCACATGTTTAAAGGCGTCCGCTATAACGGGTGCAAAGTCTTTTGTGAATTCTGGGCCTTTCCTTTTACTATTCTGAATGACGTCATTTGCCAGATAAAGGAATGTCAGTTTTCTATTGGACTTTGCTGAAAAACATAAAAACAAAAATAGTAATGGATAATGCAAGGAGTTCACTGTGAATACATTTATATACATACTGGCTTTTCAGTGGAAGAACCGTAGCACTCATTATCTAGTACTTATGTCATTACATTGTACTAAACCACCAGAAGCATCTCATATGCCCCATACAGCGGCATAATCTTGAACATATGCCAACATGTATGGCTATACCATACTGTTTATGTATGTATACTATTATATAGATTTTTTTTACAACATGTATGCCAAAAGTTATTCAAACTTTCAAAAGCCAGAAAATTAAAATCTTAAATACAGAATTGCATAATCAACAGATGAATAATAAAAAGACAATGCAATAAGCAGTGATTCCCCCCCCCAACAATATTACAAATTTATTTAAAATTCACTAGCCCCTTGTATCATGCAGCAGTCATCAGCCAATAGGCTTATATATGCAAGTAGTGGCTGATGCTTCAGAAAGTGTGCATATCAAAAGAGATAATTTGATAATGGAAGTAAATTAGAAAGTCTAATAAAACTGCATGCTCTTTCTGTACCAAGAAAGTTTAATTTTGATTTAAAGGGACAGTCTACACCAGAATTCTTATTGTTTAAAAATATAGATAATCCCTTTATTACCCATTCCTCAGTTTTGTATAACCAACACAGTTATATTTATATATGTTTTACCTCTGTGATTACCTTGTATCTAAGCCTCTGCAGACTGCCCCCTTATCTCAGTGCTTTTGACAGACATGCAGTTTAGCCAATCAGTACAGACTCCTAAATAACTCCATGGGAATGAGCACAATGTTATCTATATCAAACCTGAACTAGTACTGTCTAACTGCAAAAAAAAAAAAAAAAAAAAACTTTCAAAATGCTCTGAGCTAAGAGGCGGTTATCAACGGTTTAGAAATCAGTTTGAGCCTAGCTAGGTTTAGCTTTTCAAAAATACCACCAAGGGAACAAAGCAAATTTAATGATAAAAGTCAATTGGAAAGTTGTTTAAAATTTCATGCCCTATCTCTGAATCATGAAAGTTTAAATTTGATTAGACTGTCCCTTTAAAAGGGGTATGAAACACAAATTTTTTCTTTGATGATTCAGATAGAGCGTGCAATTTTAAGCAACTTTCTAATTTACACCCATTATCAATTTATCTTTGTTCTCTTGGTATCTTTATTTGAAAAAGCAAGAATATAAGCTTATGAGCCAGCCCATCTTTGAACACCTGGTTTAAATAAAGAACACCTGGTTCAACACCTGGGTAGCGCTTGCTGATTGGTGGCTAAATGTAGCCACCAATCAGCAAGCGCTACCAAGGGTTCTGAACCAAAAATGGGCCAGCTCCTATGCTTACATTCCTATAATATACAGTTGCAAGAAAACGTATGTGAACCCTTTGGAATGATATGGATTTCTGCACAAATTGGTCATAAAATGTGATCTGATCATCATCTAAGTCACAAAAATACACAATCACAGTCTGCTTAAACTAATAACACACAAAGAATGAAATGTTGCCATATTTTTATTGAACACATCATGTAAACATTCACAGTGCAGGTGGAAAAAGTATGTGAACCCCTAGACTAATGACATCTCCAAGAGCTAATTGGAGTGAGATGTCAGCCAACTCGAGTCCAATCAATGAAATGAGATTGGAGGTGTTGGTTACAGCTGCCCTGCCCTATAAAAACACACACCAGTTCTGGGTTTGCTTTTCACAAGAAGCATTGCCTGATGTGAATGATGCCTCGCACAAAAGAGCTCTCAGAAGACCTACGATTAAGAATTGTTGACTTGCATAAAGCTGGAAAGGGTTATAAAAGTATCTCCAAAAGCCTTGCTGTTCATCAGTCCACGGTAAGACAAATTGTCTATAAATGGAGAAAGTTCAGCACTGCTGCTACTCTCCCTAGAAGTGGCCGTCCTGTAAAGATGACTGCAAGAGCACAGCGCAGACTGCTCAATGAGGTGAAGAAGAATCCTAGAGTGTCAGCTAAAGACTTACAAAAGTCACTGGCAAATGCTAACATCCCTGTAAGCGAATCTACAATACGTAAAACACTAAACAAGAATGGATTTCATGGGAGGATACCACAGAGGAAGCCACTGCTGTCCAAACAAAACATTGCTGCACGTTTACAGTTTGCACAAGAGCACCTGGATGTTCCACAGCAGTACTGGCAAAATATTCTGTGGACAGATGAAACCAAAGTTGAGTTGTTTGGAATAAACACACAACACTATGTGTGGTGAAAAAGAGGCACAGCACACCAACATCAAAACCTCATCCCAACTGTGAAGTATGGTGGTGGGGGCATCATGGTTTGGGGCTGCTTTGCTGTGTCAGGGCCTGGATGGATTGCTATCATCGAAGGCAAAATTAATTCCCAAGTTTATCAAGACATTTTGCAGGGGAACTTAAGGCCATCTGTCTACCAGCTGAAGCTCAACAGAAGATGGGTGTTGCAACATGACAATGACATAAAGCATAGAAGTAAATCAACAACAGAATGGCTGAAACAGAAGAAAATACGCCTTCTGAAGTGGCCCAGTCAGAGTCCTGACCTCAACCCGATTGAGATGCTGTGGCATGACCTCAAGAAAGCGATTCACACCAGACATCCCAAGAATATTGCTGAACTGAAACAGTTCTGTAAAGAGTAATGGTCAATAATTACTCCTGACCGTTGTGCACGTCTGATCTGCAACTACAGGAAACGTTTGGTTGAAGTTATTGCTGCCAATGGAGGTTCAACCAGTTATTAAATCCAAAGGTTCACATACTTTTTCCACCTGCACTGTGAATGTTTACATGGTGTGTTCAATAAAAACATGGCAACATTTCATTCTTTGTGTGTTATTAGTTTAAGCAGACTGTGATTGTCTATTGTTGTGACTTAGATGATGATCAGATCACATTTTATGACCAATTTGTGCAGAAATCCATACCATTCCAAAGGGTTCACATACTTTTTATTGCAACTGTATATATATATATATATATATAAAAAATAATGTCCCTTCAAGTTTACAATTTCTTGGCTTGTGTGTCATACAGTAGAAAATTCTAGTCAACCAAAACTACAAAGTTAGAAGAAAGACAAAACCTCATTGGAGTTGTGCAAGTAGATTCAACTAAATAATGTGCTCTTCATCCCAGTTTCTACCACATTTTAATGTCCATTAAATCTAGAATAATATTAGCCATTTTGCGACAGTATCACCACCCCTCATTGTTATCTTATCTCTTAAGAAATTAAATATATCTTAAGCTCAATAACTTTCATATTGGTCAGCCACAAAGCTCAGATAGAAGCTGAGCTTAAAAAGGGACACAAAGTGCATTAGCTCACTTTCTTGTTGCACTATTGCTTGCCTTTACCTTTGCGTTCAATCCTTCTGTAAACAGATAGCACACCCAGTTAAAGGCAGCTCCAAACAGCCAATCAGGAGCTGAATATGGCCATTGAGCTATTTGAAGGCAGCATATGTGCATAGCAACCATGTTCAGCTCACGGTTAACAGTATGTTGCTGTATTGGGGCCGACATCAACTATGTGTTTAAACCTTTGGCAAGGGTTAAAATCACGTTTAGACAAGCATTAGATTTTTTTTTACTGCAGCTTTAGGTCACTTTATGTCAAACCCCCCCAATTAAAACAATATTCTATATAGAAGCGACTGGTTGAAAACTTTCACAACAGTTTGAAGGAAGAAATGTTTGCTGCAGAATTTGCATTTAATAAGAATAAAAGAATATGAGATATAAGAGAGGAGATCACAATGTTACACATATTAAACACATTATTAAAACCTGTATAGCAACTCAGCTGTCTAACACACAGCTGGTAGATTCCCTTGTTGTGCAGAACCCTCCCTAGAGCCATTCAAAGGAACATTACAGTTACCCCTTGATGATTTAGCAAAAATAGAAATTAGACCAATTACTTTGTTTAAGGATCAAATTCATCTTCTGCCATCCTTGAAAAGTGTCAGATAATTAGACCCACTGTGGATTTCTTTTCGCTATTAAAAAGTATATGCTTCAATTATTCTCCTGTTAGAAAGTAAATAAGGTGTGGATGCTAGTGAGATAATTATGTAAGTTGTAAATATTTTTCACTCAGCATGGAGATGTTAAAGCAACATGTACAGATGGCAATGTGAGATTGATAAAGACTATAGAAGTAAATACTTATCAGTCACACTAGCAACTACCATTGTGTGTGTACTCAACTGTTTTAGGCCATCACTTGAGAAACACGACCAGTTAACTCTGTTTATGTCGTTCTTGCACAATTCCAAAAAGAAAATAATAAATGGCTGCTAATCTTGAAAGATCTTTACTTCATTTATAAACACAAACAAATATATAAGCAACCTAAAAGGAACACTGATATATTTAATGATTTATTAATGATTTTGTAATTTCATTTGCCAGCATCCTTTAAAAACCCCAAACTTGCATCAAAACACAAAAAATATACACTTTAAAAAAAAAAACAAATAAAAAAACAACAACCCAACAACAGCCCCTTTAATGAATAAATGAAGCAAAGAATGATGATGCAGTAAAAAAACAAAAGAAACTTGTTTTTCCCAACAGGAAGTTGCAAGAGGATCACCCAAGCAGAGCTGCTATATAGCTTCTCCCCTCACATGTCATATCCAGTCATTTGACCGAAACAAGACGAGAAAGGAGAAACTATAAGGTGCAGTGGTGACTGGAGTTATAATTTTAAAATTTAGAACCTGCCTTAAAAAGACAGGGCGGGCCGTGGACTGAACACACTACAAGAGAAATAAATTTATCAGGTAAGCATAAATTATGTTTTCTCTTGTTAAGTGTGTTCAGTCCACGGGTCATCCATTACTTATGGGATACCCATACCAAAGCTAAGTACACGGATGATGGGAGGGACAAGGCAGGAACATTAAACAGAAGGAACCACTGCCTATAGAACCTTTCTCCCAAAACCAGCCTCCGAAGAAGAAAAAGTGTCAAATTTGGAAAAAGTATGAAGTGAAGACCAAGTTGCAGCCTTGCAAATCTGTTCAACAGAGGCCTCATTCTTAAAGGCCCAGGTGGAAGCCACAGCTCTAGTGGAATGAGCTGTAATTCTTTCAGGAGGCTGCTGTCCAGCAGTCTCATAGGCTAAACGTATTATGCTACGAAGCCAAAAGAGAGAGAGGTAGCCGAAGCCTTTTGACCTCTCCTCTGTCCAGAGTAAACGACAAACAGAGAAGTTTGTCTAAAATCTTTAGTTGCCTGTAAGTAGAACTTCAGAGCACGGACCACATCCAGATTATGCAAAAGACGTTCCTTCTTAGAAGAAGGATTAGGACATAATGATGGAACAACAATCTCTTGATTGATATTCCTGTTAGAAACAACCTTAGGCAAAAACCCAGGTTTAGTACGCAGTACTACCTTGTCTGAATGAAAGATCAGATAAGGAGAATCACAATGTAAGGCAGATAACTCAGAGACTCTTCGAGCCGAGGAAATAGCCATCAAAAACAAAACTTTCCAAGATAAAAGCTTAATATCAATGGAATGAAGGGGTTCAAACGGAACACCCTGAAGAACTTTAAGAACCAAGTTTAAGCTCCACGGAGGAGCAACAGCTTTAAACACAGGCTTAATTCTAGCCAAAGCCTGACAAAAGGCCTGGACGTCTGGGTTCTCTGCCAGACGTTTGTGTAAAAGAATAGACAGAGCTGAAATCTGTCCCTTTAGCGAACTAGCGGATAAACCCTTTTCTAAACCCTCTTGTAGAAAAGCCAATATCCTAGGAATCCTAACCTTACTCCATGAGTAACCCTTGGATTCACACCAATATAAATATTTACGCCATAACTTATGGTAAATTTTTCTGGTCACAGGTTTCCGAGCCTGTATTAATGTATCAATAACCGAATCCGAAAACCCACGCTTTGATAGAATCAAGCGTTCAATTTCCAGGCAGTCAACCTCAGAGAAATTAGGTTTGGATGGTTGAAAGGACCCTGAATTAGAAGGTCCTGCCTCAGAGGAAGAGACCATGGTGGACAGGACGACATGTCCACTAGGTCTGCATACCAGGTCCTGCGTGGCCACGCAGGCGCTATCAGAATTACCGATGCCCTCTCCTGTTTGATCCTGGCAATCAGCCGAGGTAGCAACGGAAATGGCGGAAACACATAAGCTATGTTGAAAACCCAAGGGGCTGCTAATGCATCTACCAGCACCGCTCCCGGGTCCCTGGACCTGGATCCGTAACAAGGAAGCTTCGCGTTCTGGCGAGATGCCATGAGATCCAGATCCGGTTTGCCCCACGACGAATCAGTTGAGCAAATACCTCCGGGTGAAGTTCCCACTCTCCCGGATGAAAAGTCTGGCGACTTAGGAAATCCGCCTCCCAGTTCTCTACGCCCGGGATGTAAATCGCTGACAGGTGGCAAGAGTGAGACTCTGCCCAGCGAATTATCTTCGAGACTTCCAACATCGCTAGGGAACTCCTGGTTCCCCCTTGATGATTGATGTAAGCCACAGTCGTGATATTGTCCGACTGAAATCTGATGAACCTCAGTTTTGCTAACTGAGGCCAAGCTAGAAGAACATTGAATATTGCTCTTAATTCTAGAATGTTTATTGGAAGGAGTTTCTCTTCCTGAGTCCACGATCCCTGAGCCTTCAGGGAATTCCAGACTGCTCCCCAGCCTAGAAGGCTGGCATCCGTTGTTACAATCGTCCAATCTGGCCTGCGAAAGGTCATTCCTTTGGACAGATGAACCGGTGACAACCACCAGAGAAGAGAATCTCTGGTCTCCTGGTCCAGATTTAGCAAAGGGGACAGATCTGAGTAATCCCCGTTCCATTGACTGAGCATGCATAGTTGCAGCGGTCTGAGATGCAGGAGCGCAAATGGCACTATGTCCATTGCCGCGACCATTAAGCCGATTACCTCCATGCACTGAGCTACTGATGGGCTTGGAGCGGAATGAAGGACACGGCAAGCATTGAGAATCTTTGATAACCTGGACTCCGTCAGGTAAATCTTCATCTCTACAGAATCTATAAGAGTCCCTAGAAAAGGAACCCTTGTGAGTGGTAACAGAGAACTCTTTTCCACGTTCACTTTCCACCCATGCGACCTCAGAAATGCTAGAACTATCTCTGTATGAGACTTTTCATTCTGAAAACTTGACGCTTGTATCAGAATGTCGTCTAGGTACGGAGCCACCGCTATGCCTCGTGGTCTTAGTACCGCCAGAAGTGAGCCCAGAACATTCGTAAAAATTCTCTGGGCCGTGGCTAACCCGAAGGGAAAAGCCACAAACTGGTAATGCCTGTCTAGAAAGGCAAACCTTAGGTACCGATAATGATCCTTGTGAATCGGTATATGAAGGTAAGCATCCTTTAAATCCACTGTGGTCATATATTGACCCTCTTGGATCATGGGTAGGATGGTTCGAATGGTTTCCATCTTGAACGATGGTACCCTTAGGAATTTGTTTAAGATCTTTAAATCCAAGATTGGTCTGAAGGTTCCCTCTTTTTTGGGAACCACAAATAGATTTGAGTAAAATCCTTGTCCCTGTTCCGATCGTGGAACTGAGTGGATCACTCCCATGATTAAGAGGTCTTGTACGCATTGTAGAAATGCCTCTCTCTTTACTAGGTCTGTCGATAACCTCGAAAGATGGAACCTCCCTTGTGGAGGAGAGGTTTTGAAATCCAGAAGGTATCCCTGAGATATAATCTTTAACGTCCAAGGATCCTGCACATCTCTTGCCCAAGCCTGGGCGAAGAGAGAAAGTCTGCCCCCCACTAAATCTGTCTCCGGATAGGGGGCCTTGTCTTCATGCTGTCTTAGGGGCGGGAGTAGGCTTTCTGGCCTGCTTGCCCTTGTTCCATGACTGGTTGCCTTTCCAACCCTGTCTGTAACGAGCAGTAGTTCCTTCCTGTTTTGAAGCGGAGGAAGTCGACGCTGCTCCTGCCTTGAAGTTACGAAAGGCACGAAAATTAGACTGTTTAGCTTTTTGGTTTGGCCCTGTCCTGGGGAAGGGCGTGGCCCTTACCTCCCGTAATGTCAGCAATAATTTCCTTCAAGCCGGGCCCGAATAAGGTCTGCCCTTTGAAAGGAATGTTAAGTAGCTTAGACTTGGAAGTTACATCCGCTGACCAGGATTTAAGCCAGAGCGCTCTGCGCGCCTGTAAGGCGAATCCGGAATTTTTAGCCGTAAGTTTGGTTAGATGTACTACGGCATCTGAAACAAACGCATTAGCTTGCTTAAGGGTTCTAACTTTGCTCAAAGCCTCATCCAATGGCTCTGTGCGAATCGCCTCTTCCAGAGACTCAAACCAGAATGCCGCTGCAGCCGTGACAGGCGCAATGCATGCAAGAGGCTGCAATATAAAACCCTGTTGAACAAACATTTTCTTAAGATAACCCTCTAATTTCTTATCCATTGGATCTGAGAAAGCACAGCTATCCTCCACCGGGATAGTGGTACGCTTGGCTAACGTAGAAACTGCTCCCTCCACCTTAGGGACCGTCTGCCATAAGTCTCGTGTGGTAGCGTCTATAGGGAACATTTTTCTAAATATCGGGGGAGGGGAAAAAGGCACACCGGGTCTATCCCACTCCTTACTAATAATTTCTGTAAGTCTTTTTGGTATAGGAAAGACGTCAGTACACACCGGTACCGCATAGTATCTATCCAACCTACACAATTTCTCTGGAATTGCCACCGTGTCGCAATCATTCAGAGCCGCTAATACCTCCCCTAGTAACACACGGAGGTTCTCAAGCTTAAATTTAAAATTTGAAATTTCTGAATCCGGTCTCCCCGGATCAGAACCGTCACCGACAGAATGAAGCTCACCGTCCTCATGTTCTGCAAATTGTGACGCAGTATCAGACATGGCTCTCGTGTCATCAGCACGCTCTGTCCTTAACCCAGAGCTATCGCGTTTGCCCCTTAATTCGGGCATATTATATAATACTTCTTTCATAACATTAGCCATATCATGTAAAGTGATTTGTAAGGGCCTAGATGTACTTGGCGTCTCAATCCTACGCATCTCCCGAGCGGGAGACGCAGGTACTGACACGTGAGGAGAGTTAGGCGGCATAACTTCCCCCTCGTTGTCTGGTGATAATTTCTTTATCGGTACAGATTGACTTTTATTCAAAGCAATATCAATACAATTGGTACACATCGTTCTATTGGGCTCCACATTGGCTTTTGAACATGATGAACAAACATTTTCCTCTGAATCAGACATGTTTAAACAGACTTAGCAATGAAACTAGCAAGCTTGGAAATCACTTTCAATAAGTTTACAAGCAATATAAAAAACGCTGCAGCGCTTAAAAAATACAGATATAATTAAACAATTCTTAACAAGAAGTGTATTATTAGCAGAGGATTGCACCCATTTGCAAAAGGATGATTAACCCCTCAATACCCAAAACGGATAAAACAGATATCAATTAAGATTTAACGTTTTTAATCACAGTCAAGCACACTGTCACAGATCTGCTGTGACTGATTAGCTCCCTCACAAATGAATTTTGCAGACCCCTGAGCTCTCTAGAGACGTACTGGATCAAAGAGGAAGAAGCAGGAAGACTGTGCTAGAATTTTAGCTGCGCAACAAGGCGCTAAAACAAGGTCCCTCCGACTCCTATCACAACAGTGGGAGCCCTGATATAACGGTTTCCATGCAGAAAAATATGTTAGCCATGTGGAAAAAAATCATGCCCAAAGAGATTTATCACCAAAGTACCTCACAAAAACGAATAACATGCCAGTAAACGTTTTATTAAAAAACAACATTTTCCAATGTCATGCAAATTTATCACTAAGCCTGCTACCAGTCGCTACCACTGCAGATAAGGCTTGAGTATTATTTCAGTTTTAACAGTATTTTCTCAGTCAAATTCTAGTCCCTAGAAAATAACTCGACTGCGCATACATTTATCAGCCTGATACCAGTTGCCACTACTGCATTTAAGGCTGTACTTACATCATACGGTAACAGCAGTATTTTCTTAGTCAATTCCATTCCCAGAAAATAAAGTACTGCACATACCTCATTTGCGGAGGCCCCCGCATGCTATCCCCAGTTTCTGAAGTTACCCCACTCCTCAGAATGTCGAGAACAGCCAGTGGATCTTAGTTACGCCTGCTAAGATCATAGAAAAAAAACGCAGGCAGTTTCTTCTTCCAAACACTGCCTGAGATAGAAAAACAGCACACTCCGGTGCCATTTAAAATAACAAACTTTTGATTGAAGAATAGATAAGTAAAAACTCCAGCTCCTCTCGCGACCTCCTTCTATGTTGAGGGTTGCAAGAGAATGACTGGATATGACATGTGAGGGGAGGAGCTATATAGCAGCTCTGCTTGGGTGATCCTCTTGCAACTTCCTGTTGGGAAGGAGAATATATCCCATAAGTAATGGATGACCCGTGGACTGAACACACTTAACAAGAGAAAAGAATGCAGGCAAACTTTTAAACCAGCACACGCTCATTAATCAAGTGCGAAAAGTAGATAGCCTTGACTCAAAGACCAGACGCGAAAGCTGTATACAAGAAAACATCTGTGCCCTTTATTAACTATAAATAAAAAACATATATGGTTTCAGCACCAAACAATAATATTGATATTGTGACATATATACCTTCCTCACATGGGAGGATAATAGACCTGTATGTAGGGACCTATAATGAAAAAATGTAGTCCTGCAAAGGCAGCTGCCTGTATTGTTAACAATAACGGTAGGGTTAGCATTGGCAGTTCATAACAAAGCAAGCATTGTTAGATGACAAGCAACAAGCCTTGTTAGTGCATAAAGTAACAACTGTCCACAGCGTAATGTGGTAAGAAGGTCCCTTGTATGCCGCAGTTAATACTGAAAGGGTAATTCCTTTGTCAATGGTAGCAAGCCATAAGCAGAGTGGTAATAAGAAGATGTTAGTTCGTAGGTTAAGAATAAACAACCAGGTCGGTATATAAAGGACGCTAGTGGCTGTAAGGTAAATATGGTCATAGAAAACTGTCCATTAAGAGTCGTTATGGAGAGCAACGGATATATGGTGTTGTCGGAAGTTGATAAGTACTTTACTCACGATCACCTTTCCTTTGACCGTCAGCGGGAGTGACGTCTCACTGCCACCGCTTCTTTGGATCCTGCAGGTATTACCTGTGAAGACTTCCCCGTTAGATCAGCTCTCTCGACTCTAAGGTTCGCTTGTTGCCAAATACCTTACCATAGCCATACAACGCGTCCTACAAACACTTCCACGCTCACGGAGCTCCTGTGGGCGTGGCAAAACAGCTACACGTGTTTCACCCAAACTTTCGTTCTGATTGGGCTTCCTCAGGCATGTGATATATATCTATATATATATAAAAATATAAATAAAACTGTGCTAATGCTGGCTTGTAATAGTTTAAGTTTAAATGGATATAAAACCATTTTTCTTTTATGATTTAGATGGAGCATGTAATTTTAAACACCTTTCTAATTTACTTATCCTATAATATAAAAGGCCATGTGTGTTTGTCCGAAGCTGTCATGCGCAGTAGAGACAGCACAAGGACAAACACACCAGGCCTTAGAGTCTACCTGATTTGCTGCGGCACTATGAGTGGAAGTGGGCGTGGCCAGGCATGAGCGGGGCGTGGTCAGGTGCGCGCGCGAGAGAGAGAGAGAGGGGAAGGAGATAGAAAGAGAGGGTAAGAGAGCAAAAGAGAGGAGAAAGAGCAAAATAGAGGGAGGAGAGAGCAAAAGAGAGGGGAAAGAGCAAAATAGAGGGAAGAGAGGGGGGGGAAGAGAGAGCGCAAAAAAGGGGAAAGAGCAAAATAGAGGGAAGAGAGAGGGGGAGAGAGAGAGCAAAAGAGAGGGGGAGAGAGAAAATAAGAGGGGGAAAGAGAGAGAGCAAAAGAGAGGGGGAAAAGAGAGAGCAAAAGAGAAGGGGGAGAGCGCAAAAGAGAAGGGGGAGAGCGCAAAAGAGAAGGGGGAGAGCGCAAAAGAGAAGGGGGAGAGCGCAAGAGAGAGGGGGGAGAGCGCAAGAGAGAGGGGGGAGAGCGCAAGAGAGAGGGGGGAGAGCGCAAGAGAGAGGGGGAGAGCGCAAGAGAGAGGGGGGAGAGCGCAAGAGAGAGGGGGGAGAGCGCAAGAGAGAGGGGGGAGAGCGCAAGAGAGAGGGGGGAGAGCGCAAGAGAGAGGGGGGAGAGCGCAAGAGAGAGGGGGAGAGCGCAAGAGAGAGGGGGGAGAGCGCAAGAGAGAGGGGGGAGAGCGCAAGAGAGAGGGGGGAGAGCGCAAGAGAGAGGGGGGAGAGCGCAAGAGAGAGGGGGGAGAGCGCAAGAGAGAGGGGGGAGAGCGCAAGAGAGAGGGGGGGAGAGATTTACTTATCCTATAATATAAAAGGCCATGTGTGTTTGTCCGAAGCTGTCATGCGCAGTAGAGACAGCACAAGGACAAACACACCAGGCCTTAGAGTCTACCTGATTTGCTGCGGCACTATGAGTGGAAGTGGGCGTGGCCAGGCCTGAGCGGGGCGTGGTCAGGTGCGCGCGCGAGAGAGAGAGAGAGGGGAAGGAGATAGAAAGAGAGGGTAAGAGAGCAAAAGAGAGGAGAAAGAGCAAAATAGAGGGAGGAGAGAGCAAAAGAGAGGGGAAAGAGCAAAATAGAGGGAAGAGAGGGGGGGGGAAGAGAGAGCGCAAAAAAGGGGAAAGAGCAAAATAGAGGGAAGAGAGAGGGGGAGAGAGAGAGCAAAAGAGAGGGGGAGAGAGAAAATAAGAGGGGGAAAGAGAGAGAGCAAAAGAGAGGGGGAAAAGAGAGAGCAAAAGAGAAGGGGGAGAGCGCAAAAGAGAAGGGGGAGAGCGCAAAAGAGAAGGGGGAGAGCGCAAAAGAGAAGGGGGAGAGCGCAAAAGAGAAGGGGGAGAGCGCAAGAGAGAGGGGGGAGAGCGCAAGAGAGAGGGGGGAGAGCGCAAGAGAGAGGGGGGAGAGCGCAAGAGAGAGGGGGGGAGAGCGCAAGAGAGAGGGGGGAGAGCGCAAGAGAGAGGGGGAGAGCGCAAGAGAGAGGGGGGAGAGCGCAAGAGAGAGGGGGGAGAGCGCAAGAGAGAGGGGGGAGAGCGCAAGAGAGAGGGGGGAGAGCGCAAGAGAGAGGGGGGAGAGCGCAAGAGAGAGGGGGGGAGAGCGCAAGAGAGAGGGGGGAGAGCGCAAGAGAGAGGGGGGGAGAGGGAGCAAAAGAGAGGGGGGGGAGAGGGAGCAAAAGAGAGGGGGGGAAAGGGAGCCAAAGAGAGGGGGGGAGAGGGAGCCAAAGAGAGGGGGGGAGAGGGAGCCAAAGAGAGGGGGGGAGAGGGAGCCAAAGAGAGGGGGGGAGAGGGAGCCAAAGAGAGGGGGGGAAGGGGGAGCCAAAGAGAGGGGGGGGAGAGGGAGCCAAAGAGATGGGGGGGGAGAGGGAGCAAAAGAGATGGGGGGGAGAGGGAGCAAAAGAGATGGGGGGGAGAGGGAGCAAAAGAGATGGGGGGGAGAGGGAGCAAAAGAGATGGGGGGGAGAGGGAGCAAAAGAGATGGGGGGGAGAGGGAGCAAAAGAGATGGGGGGGAGAGGGAGCAAAAGAGATGGGGGGGAGAGGGAGCAAAAGAGATGGGGGGAGAGGGAGCAAAAGAGATGGGGGAGAGGGAGCAAAAAAAAAAAAAAAAGAGGGAAGAGAGAGAGAAAGCAAAAGAGAGGGGAGAGAGCAAAAGAGAGGGGAGAGAGCAAAAGAGAGGGGAGAGAGAGAGAGCAAAAGAGATGGGAGAGAGAGAGCAAAAGAGAGGGGGAGAGAGAGAGCGAGAGAGAGGGGGAGAGAGAGAGAGCAAAAGAGAGGGGGAGGGAGAGAGCGATAGAGAGAGCAAAAGAGAGGGGGAGGGAGAGAGAGCAAAAGAGAGGGGGAGGGAGAGAGAGCAAGGGGTGGACCGGAGTACTGCAAAAAATGGACCGTGTGAACCGGCTTTAAGACTAGTATTATCTAATTTGCAATCAATCACTTAGGGCAGCATTTATCATTCTGTGGCAGACAAGGACAGACCTTTTTGCCCCTGTCCGACTGGCTTCTCCTCTGGTGGGTAGAAATCTGCTGCCCGCATTCAACATTTCACACGAGCGCTCCTTTGCACTCATGTGCAACCCCGCCCATCACGAACGGGCAGATTCTGTTACCTAAGTGGTGGATAACAGGGTATGAAAGCAGTGGTTTGATGACTGCTGCTTGATAAATCCTGACCGTTAAAGGTGGAAGAAGGGCTTGATAAATCAAGTTCATAGTATCAGTTGTTGAAAAGGATACCTAAGAAGGATCAGGAGCAGCAATGCATTACTTGGAGCTAGCTGCTGATTGGTGGCTGCACATACATGCCTTTTGTTATTGGCTCACCAAGTGCTCAGCTAGATCCCAGTAGTGCATTGCTGCTCCTGAAAAAAAAAAAAGATAATGAAAATGAAGCAAATTTGAAAATGGAAGTAAATTGGAAAGTTGTTGAAAGTTGTATGTTCTGTCTGAAGTGCTGCTCGAAGAGTCTAATCACTGTAAGCCATTGGAATAAAATAAAGGACTGAGCGCTTTGGGGCAAAACAGAAGATACTGGTTAGAAATTAAAAGGAAATTGCAGAGCAGTTTTTATTGGTTCTAAGTAAAAGTTGCTAAGTTAAAAAATAACCAATGTACAAATAGTACTGTATATTATACAATAGTTATATAAAACATGCCCAGGGGCAGAACTTTTTTTCACTTTCTGCGATGAGATTTTTTTAGTGAAATTTTTTCTGCAGGTCATTTTTAAATGAAATAAAATTGTAAATTTGTCAGTTACACTAAAGCACCAGATCAATTGCAATGTGTTGGTTAACTGGAGAATAAAGCAATATTTATTTATTTATATTTAAAATTTGGGTTGAAACCAATACTGTACAAATGGTTTTGCCCTGCCTGTGAATGCTGACCGGCAGACAACTGCCTCACCGGTTGAGAAAGAATAGTGTGTTCTCCCCAGGACAATTTTAATGGGTGCACCACACAGCTGATTTAACGGGCCACTCAACCAACATTTTAGCCAAAAATAATCTAAGATTAGCTAATATTAGTTAAGTTTTAATGTTTATTGCTCCAATTATAATTAAATACATTTATGTTAAAAATGTTATACTATTAGAAAGTATTACATTACCCTCATCCGGCTACTTTATAACGCCACACCTCTGAGAGTATCAAAATAAAACATTGATTTATTCAGGACAGGAAGAAAAGTTTAAATAAATAAAATAAATAAACTGCAATACCGTCTAAAAATTCAATGGCTTCCATTGTCAAATTTTCTGTGTTTCTTGGTGTAATTTGTTGATCAGCAAATAATTCACAGCTAATATACACAAGACTGTGATTGGCTGATATCTGTCACATGTTAAAGGAAACATGGAAATCAATTTTATTATGCACAAACACTGATCAAGTGTTCTGATAATTTATCCCAGCAACTTTATAAAACACTGTCCCTACCTCTTTAAGAGGCCAAAAATCCAATACAGACACACAAACGTTTTACTCACAAACTTGCACCAAAGTAAAACTCTCTGTCTAAAGGGATACTCAAATTAAAATCTTAAAAATAATACATAAAATATCTTATTTAATTGTTATAAACAAACACTTAATGATATAAAAAAAAACGGTCTTTTCTTCTTAAAAAGGAAGGATTCCGCAGCTGCATTCATTACTTTTGGGAGTTCAGAACCTGGCCACCAGGAGGAGGCAAAGACACTCTAGCCAAAAGCTTAAATACCTCCCCCACTCCCCTCACCCCCCAGTCATTCTTTGTCTTTCGTCACAGGAGGTTGGCAGAGAAGTGACAGAAGATTGAAGATAGCCTCTTATGGAGGGTAGTACTCTTCGAAATTGGGACTGGAGTTTTAAGTAATCCTGTCAGCCTCTCAGTGAGAGTATGAATGAAAGTTAGAATCCGGAGATGCAGGGATTGTCGTTTCTGCGAAACCATCCTCACTCACGTTAACAGCTTCTTGGCAATAAGCGTTGACTAGTTTTGCTGCCTGCCTTTATTCACTCAAGACCATGTCAGAAGCGATGCTACTATCTGTCACACTTGAAGGGCCGTGTTCCTGTTCCACGGCGTAGATTCCGGTAAGATCGTTCCATTTTATTTTGAGATGTGAATGTAACGTTAACGAAAGAAGACAGGGTCCCAGTGGGACTCTGTTATCTTTTTGCTGGCTTACATGGTGCACCTTGAAACTGGGTGTGGTCACGTAATTCCATTTCTGTACTCTGACCGAGTGGCGACGGAGAGAATCTGTTAGTTAGTTGTCTGGTTCACAGGAGGTGGTGAGTGCCCCAGCCATTGGAGGTGTAAGGTGCCGTTTAGCTTTTAGAACACAGAACCCAGGAGGGGATCCGATAAGAGGTGCGCTCTCTACAAATGTAAGCAATGAGTGTGATCTCCAAAAAAACAATGTTCAATGTATAGTTCTCTTTCACAAGTAAAATGGATCCGGTTTGACTGTGAGGATCTCTGCTCTTGTTCAGTGTATAAATTGATAGTTGAGGCTGCTCCCCTTGACCCGGTGTAAGGTGAATCTATTAGATTGAAGTAAAAAGAGGGCACCTTATAGTGTAGTATGTCGCTTATCTGTTGGTATTTAAAAATGGTAATAGAGGCTTACCGGAATCCGTTGCACTGTGCTGTGACCAGTGCTCTTGAGCAGTCTAGCTCTTTACAGCGGCTAGTTCACTGTTCCTTGGTATCGGTCGTCCAATACAGGATACGGCTTGTGATAACCTCAACAGCAAATAAAGCTGGGGCTGTAAACAGACTGACAACTTCCACAGAAGAGTAAAGAATGAATGCTTTGTTATGCAACACGTTTCTCGACCACAACTGGTCGTTTCATCAGGCAGGTAAAAAAGTCCATATTTGCAATCTCCAAGTTATGGAGGATTCTGATTTTTTTTAGAGATGAACATCCCCAACTCGGAGTATACATCTTGTGAGGAGTATGAAATGGCCCGGGTTACCCATGCCCATCAGTTATGTTCCGATTGCCATTCTAGAGTACTTTCTTCCCCCGAATCAGGGAATGTAGAGTGCGTTGAGCCATCCGCCCCTGAGGTTTCCATGTCCCGTGAGGCGCGTGCCCCAGAACCTTTTTTTGCTACGCAAGCAGGTATCCCAATGGCCGTTACTCCTCCGGAAGGCGGCTCATTTCCTCCAGAGGTTACGGCACAGTTCCGCAGGGCCATATCTATGGCACTGGCACATTTATATCTCCCAAGATAAGTATTTTTAAGATACTGTCCGTGTTCTGTTAACCAGGGTCCGTCGGGCGTGAGATCGCCTGAGTCAGTTCGACCTTCTGGGGAAGTGATGGCCTCTGAGACTTCAGGGGCCCCTCCCTCAGGCCGGGATCGTCAATCGATCCGGTGGGGGAACATTTTGCCTTCCGTTATAGACTGGCACGTCTTTGTGTACTACTGAGGCATGTTTTAACAGTGCTGGAGGATTCCAGTCCTGCTGGGCCAAGGGATCCTCGGTCTTCCGTGCCGGATGGCATACTGGGTTAGACGTATGGGGATGAAGCCAATCTCCTTGACGTCTGTTTTTCTTTTCTTTTAAAAGTATCGGTTCCAGATCTGATCGGCCGGTCCTGTTAGCGTGCCCATTCTCCTTGGGCGTTCACCCATGGGTGCTTCCTTTATTTTCTTTGATCAGGTTAGGATGTGTTTAATTTGTTTTACGAAGCTCATGTTTGTTATGATTTTCCGTTTTGGGAACGTTTCTTATCTGGAACTGATACTTGCGATTTTGTGGTCACATGGGCACTTCCTCGGAAGCTGCGCAGTACTATATAATGACATAGTTATGTTTATAGTTTATGTTATCGATCCCTTTGGGGGCTTCAATTTTTCTTGGACCTTGGACAGTACGAGTGCTCTCGTACCAGGCGGGTACTGGTCGGGCGCTAGCTGCTGCTCCTTACGGTTCATGTCACCCACGTGGTGCCGGCACGCTGGTTACCCTGTCGGTGCTGGATTGTTCACTTTGACAAGTGTTTGTTTTTCTTTTTGCCTCCATTACTAGAAGATGGAGGGACTGCATTGGTCCGCCTCCCGTTCCTACTGTTGAGGGGTTCCAGTCTCTGAGCCTGCTGAAGCTCATCGGGAGAGGCCCGTTTGCTTTGGAACGGAAGTTCTCAAATCATGGATTTAGAGGTTTGGATGACACCTGGGCATTGGGGTATCAGATGGATAACGATTTTCTTTTTCACTCTTGGTATCTTCTGGATTGTCTTTTTTTTGTGGCCTAGTCGCAGGTACCTCTTGTAGGTCGCTGGGGCTATTTGTTTCCCTTCTTGGTGGTCGGGTCATCTGTGTCTGAAAGTTCGGAGTAGATCCTTATTACTTCCTTTTTTAGAGTGCACGCTCTCTATCGAGAGTGTAGGGGTTGGGGTTACTCCCTGTTTTTTTCCCCCGGCATCCCCCTGGTTGATTTATCTGCCAGGAGTTGTGAGGCTCTCACTGTTTTTCTTGTGAGGTACAGGATTCTCCGGGAGGCTGATCCTGTAGGGGTCTTGGTGATTTTATCGCCTTCTCACCCCAAGGGCTTGTTGGAGCCTGTTCCGTGTAAACCTGTTGTCTTTAGGGGGGTGTCCCCTTTGACTCTCTAAGAGATCTAACTCTTTGGGTTTGCAAGCAGAGGGTCCTGGTTTCAGACGCTCCTCTTGGTGCTGGTTGCCCTCTTCTTAGGCCTGTTAAGTTGTCCTTCTAGGCTCTTTGGTCTGAAGCTATTTGAGCATCCAATGTCCAGGGACCTTGGGATGTGGGATGCACTGCCCAAAGTGCACTCCTCCGTAGAGGTACATTGATGGTTCCTCAGGGGATTAGAACATTGACCAGTCTCTGGCTCTGGGGATCTGGCTTTTGGCCATGTCTCTTATCGGAGTCCGGACCTGGATCGGTCCTGGGAGGTTCGGTTTCACACCTTTTGGTTTTGGAACATCCACTGTCCCTTCAGGGGAGATTTGGTAACTGCCTGAGGGGTAGTTTTGCTGTCTCTCAGGCGGGATCTTACAGAGGTGTCAAGGGCAGCTATTGCACCTTGATGTGGGCTCGCGGTTGTTTGTTCAACCGAGCTGTCGGTATGACCGAATGGTTTCTTATCAATTGGTTTTCACTGTTATCTCATCTCTTCTCCATGTCTATGGCTGGGGCAGCAGTTCCTTTGTGTAGCCCTCCTTCGGGGAGGTTTAAGAATACAGTATTCCATTTTCACCCCCAAATGTCCTTCTCTTCTCGTTTTCCGAGGGGTTCTGCCCTTCTTTGCGTGCAAGAGGTCATGGGGCTGGATTCGGGTACTGGGACACTGGAGTTTAGTATCCTATCTCCCTTGTTTGGGAGTGGTCCCTCTTAGGAAGGGAGCTGTGTAGGAGTTCTGGAACCCGAGCACGTTGTATTTCTAGCATGACTTCGTGGTAGCAAGCAAGATTTAAATAATGGTCAGAGTTCTCCCATGGGTTCGTTCCTTTTTAGGCCCCATCCTTTTTCATTTGAGGTGTGGTTCGCAGAATTTTGTATTCGGACATTGCCATTCCTTTTGGACTGGGTTTGTTACTTCGGAGTGGGGGTCAGGGATCTGACTGCTCTGTCGAGTCTTGACCGTAAACTTCCAGTTGATACAGGTCTAAGTGGCCTAAGGGATATCTACCCTGCCTAAGAAGCTGGAGGCTTGGAGTTTGAATTCTGCTGTGGCAGCTTTCTAACCTGGTTTCCTGCCTTCGGTGGGGGGGGGGTTCACGGTGTTTCATTCCTCCACTGGTTTTATATGCTGCTAGTGTTGGATGTTCTTCTAAGGTCTGGATTTTTTCCAGGACGAGAGTTGTCGATATTTTTCGCCATTCTCTGTGGGATGGTCTACCACGATCGCTTAGGGTCAGCTTTGCTGCCTTGAGGCTGGAGCTCAAGAGATGGCTGTGTTTTCACAAGATAGCTTTTTGTCTTATAGGTAATTAGTTTTTTCTATCCTGTCTGTGGGCTCCGAATTTTCTTCGGTTTATATTACCTGTCTTTGACTAGTTTAGCGGTTGTGTCTGCTAGACTATGGTACAGTGGGGAGCTTGTGGCTTCCTTAAAGCACCATAAGTCGTATTGTGTTGTATCATGGATCTGAGGGTAGACCTGGGTTCTCTCTCGTGATCGCCTTTTCATAGGTGTGGAGTTGATCTCTGGTCCTTGTCCTTCTAGGGAGTTCTTTTCCCTGGGTGTTTGTCTTTAGCAACCTTGGGTTCGCTTTAGTCGTTTTTAGGTTATTTTCCCTAGTTAGTGGTCCTTTAGATATCTTATGGGTTCTCCGTTTTTCCCCCTCGGGGGTAGGTGAAGGATCTCTTCCTTTGGGTAGGGGTTAGTTCCGTGTGATTAGAAAGCCTGCAAGACTTGGCTCCTTAGGGGCTTTTTGTGCTCAATGGATTCTAGGAGTTCTTAGTGGTCTCTAACACGGCCTTCTAGGTGGTTTAACTGATGGGTTACTTGGTCCTTTCAGTTTTTTAACCCCTTGTTTCTAAGTAGTACAGTTTTTTACCGGGTGTTGGGTAATTTCAGGCAGTGGTGCCCTTCGAAAGGGGCCGCCTTCTGTACCCACACTTTGTTTGCATTCAGTGTCCTCTATAGCTTGGGTATTGTTTCCCAAAAGTAATGAATGCAGCTGTAGACTCTTCCCATTTAAGAAGAAAAACAAATTATGCTTACCTGATAATTTTCTTTTTTTCTGACGGGAAGAGTCCACAGCTCCCCGCCGGCGTTGTTCATATGGGGCGGCCGTATTTTTTTTTTCTTCTGGCACCTTTTTACCCTGATATTTCTCCTACTGTTCCTTGTTCCCTTGGCAGAATGACTGGGGGATGAGGGAAGTGGGGGAGGCATTTAAGCCTTTGGTTGGGGTGTCTTTGCCTCCTCCTGGTGGCCAGGTTCTGAATTCCCAAAATGAATGAACGCAGCTCTGGACTCTTCCCGTCAGAAGAAAAGAAAATTATCAGGTAAGCATTATTTAAGTTTTTCACGTAGTATTGCTTGATAAACAGTTTTCTTAAGTAATTCAATCCAGAAATTCTATAGGTAAGTTCAATATTTCTAGGTAGTGAATAATTACAAAATGTTTCCAATAAAAATTGTTTAAAATATTATAAACTTTTTTGGATAAAAAAAAATGTCCACTTATTTATAGCTAATTATGATAATATAATCCAAACACTTCAGAAGCGTCTGTCAGAGCATCAGACTATGTTTAACAACCTGTTAATGGCGAGTATAGGTCCGTAAACCACAAAAGCTAATACTGGTATAGAAAATAATGGGAAGCCGTTTTCCTGTGCTTTCTTGCCTTACAAACTTCACTTTTCTTCTTTGGTTGTTAACCTTGTAACGAGTATCCCCACTTTGGCTGCTAAAACCGATGAGTGAATCTCTTCAAACGCTACAGGAGCATGTTCCGGCTGCACGAACGGATACGGTAGCTTCCCTAGGACACAAATCTGCTACGTATTGTGGCAAACACTATTGCCTTTCTCAAGCAGTATCCTTATGATGTGGTTCCTCCCTATCTATAGTGATTATTAGAAATTAGGTTGTTATTGGTTTAAGACAAAGAAAATATGGCATAAGAAAAAGAAGGTGTCAGACAGAGCGAAAGAAGCAGGAGGAATGTATGTAAAACCAAAAGACAAAAAAAGAAGATAGAGATAGTACAAACTATTCAAAAAAATAAAAAGTATTGGTATTTATAATTTAAGTCAATTTCAATTAACGGATGAGCACAAAAAGATTTTAGAGAAAGGATTATCCTTTGCTCCAAATAAAAGATTGAATAAATTTGATACATATATTGATGCTAAACAATTTGTAAGGTCATTAACCTTTTAAAGGTTTAAAAACAAAAACTACAACAACAATTGAAAGACAAATAAAGTCCGGAATTAATCAAAATGACTTTATACATTCAGGTTTGAAAACAAAATCAACCTTTTATCCTACAAATGAAAAGGGATCATGTCTTGAGACATTTGAAAAACTTATTTTAAGGACATAAAAAAAAAACATTGAGGCAAAAGAAAATTAAATTTAAAGGGACAGTCTACACCAGAATTTTTATTGTTTTAAAAGATAGATAATCCCTTTATTACCCATTTCCCATTTTTGCATAACCAACACAGTTATATTAATATACTTTTAACCTCTGTGATTATCTTGTATCTAAGCCTCTGCAAACTGCCCCTTTTTTCAGTTCTTTTGACAGACTTGCAGTCTAGCCAATCAGTGCCTGCTCCCAGATATCTTCTCGTGCACAAGCACAGTGTTATCTATATGAAATACGTGAACTAACACCCTCTAGTGGTGAAAAACTGTTAAAATGCAATCTGAAAGAGGTGGGCTTCAAGGTATAAGAAATTAGCATATGAACCTCCTAGGTTAAGCTTTCAACTAAGAATACCAAGAGAACAAAGCAAAATTGGTGATAAAAGTAAATTGGAAAATTGTTTATCTGAATCATGAAAGTTTATTTTGGCCTAGACTGTCCCTTTAATCTCACCAAGAAACAAAGTAATTAACAAATTACAATAATTTTTAACAGCCAATCTCTCACAATATATAGATAGCTACCTTCAGAAATATATAATTAATCTACAATAATATCTAGGAGTCTCAGGAAGTATTAAATATTATTAAAAATGTAAAGTGGGAGGAAGGCATATCATTGATAACATGATGTGACCTCATTGTATACATGCATTAAACATGCAGATGGAATCCAAGCTGTTGAAGCACTATTTAGAATTGGATCAAAGGATGCACACTTTTTTTATTAAGACTGTCAGATTAATCCTAACCAATAATTATTTCTCTTTTGAAAATACATTTTATGAACAAATATGTGGAGCTGCTATGAGAACTAATTTCGCCCCCCAGCTATGCCAACCTATTTATGAGTAACTGGAAAACTAGTTTTTGAAGAATGGCTGGACATACTTCGTCCTCTATAATACTGTAGATACATAGACAATATCCTAATGGTATGGAAAGGCAGTAAAGAATAATTTATAACTTTTTTTTTAACAAAATGAACAACAATGATAAGAACTTAAAATGTACATATGAAATGAGTAAAGAACATATATTTCTTGATATAGAAATATTTGTTGACAATGAGAATTTAAACACAAAAACACATTTTAAGTCAGTAGATCTAGTTGTCATTCAAATAGATGGAAGCAGAACATTCCCAAAACTCAGTTTATAAGGGTAAAAAGAAATTGTAGTAAACAGGAGGATTATTTGGATCAATCTGACACACTGAAGGATAAATTGATTGAAAGAGGTTACAAAGTTGAATTTATAGAAACAGTAAGATGAGACATTGGAGATCAAAGTAGAAAAAGTATATTAAAGAAATGATGTTAGGAGATAGAAAAGAAAAATGTGATAGATATTCCATTTATAACCCAGTACAGTGAAGATCATAGAGTAATAGAAAAGATTATTAAGAAACATTGGGGAGTTTTACAACAAGATAAGATAGGGAATTTATTACCCAATAGACCTAGCACCAACAGAGATAAAAAAGAAAAAAAGAAACATTTGAGGAGCATGATTTATTGGGAAATAAGCTGAAATGATTCCCCCCCCCCCCCCCGTCTAGTTTGTAAAGCGTGCAGGCACTCTAAAAAGTGTAAAACTTTTAAATCAAATGTAACGGGTAAAGAATATAGGATTAACAACCTCATTAGATGTACCGACCGTAATGCTGTTTACTTAAAGGGATACTAAACCAACATTTTTTCTTTCATGTGTTAGAGCATGAAATTTTAAGCAACTTTCTAATTTACTCCTATTATAATTTATTCTTTATTCTCTTGCTATCTTTATTTAAAACGCAGGAATTTAAATCTTAGCAGCCAGCCCATTTTAGGTTCAGCACCATGGATAGCGCTTGCTTATTGGTGGCTGACATTTAGCCACCAATAATCAAGCATAACCCAGGTTCTCAACCAAAAATAGGCAGGCTCCTATGCATTACATTCCTGCTTTTTAAATAAAGATACCAAGAGAATGAAGAAAAATTGATAATAGGAGTAAATTAGAAAGTTGCTTAAAATTGCATACTCTATCTAAATCATGAAAGTAAAAAGTGTGGGTTTAGTGTGCCTTTAAGTAAACAGAGTGCAGTTGTGGGAAACAATACACAGGGGAATCAGAGAGGCATGTCAGGGAACATATAAGAACATCTATATTCCATTGAAAATGTAGAGGATGATAAAAATAAAGATCTCCCTGTACCAACTGTAATTTTTTTTTTTTTTTTACCTATGTGGGAATATCAAAATTAGAAAAAAGTGGAGAGGGGATGACATACACAAGGAGTTATTAAGACTGGAGGGGAAATGGATTTTTGAGATGGAAACTCTGACCCCTTGTGGTTTATATTTAGAAATAGATTTTTATAGAAAGTATTTTGTATTGAGTTTAATTTATTATCATTGTAGTTCATTTATTTAATTTTAGTTTTATAATTAGGGTTTTCTATTTGTAAATTGAGTATTTAGATGGACATAGATAAATTATTAATTACCATGTTTAAAGTGCTAGGTTAGATTGTACTCCACAGCAATTGTTTTTTAGCAATGATTTTATCTGGAGAGAATGTCATGAAAGAACAGGTTATGACTATTTGAATTCCCTTTTTATTTATTTTTGTATTGTTTATTTACATATATTCCTTTTTGTGTGCCTATATTTTTAAATGGCAACCAATAACAACCTAATGAATTGGAATAATCACTATAAATAGAAGGAACTGCATCATGAGGATACTGGTTAAGAAAGGCAATATTGTTTGCCAAAACGCGTAGCAGATTTGTGTCCTAGGGAATCTAACGTATCTGTTCGTGCAGCCTTACAGCTGGAACTTGCTCCTGTAGAGATGGAAGAGCCGTCAAGATTCACTCATTGGTTTGAGCGGCCAGAGTGGGGATACTCGTTACAAGGTTAACAACGAATGGAGAAAAGTTTGTAAAGAAAGTGCAGGAAAAGAGCGGTAGGATACAGCTTCACATTATATGCTATACCGGTATTAGCTTATGTGGTTTACGGAACCATACTGGACATTAACAGGTTGTCAAACACAGAGTGATTACAATGAACGCTTCTGCAGTGTTTGAATTATATTATAATAAAATGCAAAAAACCGGGGAGGAACCGCTGTGTAAAAGCAAATAAATTTTATTTCGAACGTAAGTTTAAAAACAGATAGCATCCCAAACAGAAAAGGCGGACAGGATTGCTAACATGTTTTGGCCATTCCTCCCCGTTTTTTTGCATTTGACTTGCACCAGTCTAGGAACCGCTGTACCCGCCTGGTCGGGCGTTTGGCTGTCTACCCAGGATTTCCGTTTGGAGCCCCTCCTCTTCCCCCCCGCTGCAAGTACGTCATTGGAGACGTCGAGTGGAGCCTCGGTCTGGTGCAGTGAGGAAGCGTGCACTACAGGATCGCCGGATGGAAGCTGTGGGACCAAAGCAATGTATCATAGGTCCCTGAACAGCGCCGGAGCTTGAGTTGTCCTGGTTGTTAAACATAGTCTGATGCTCTGACAGACGCTTCTGAAGTGTTTGGATTATATTATCATAATTAGCTATAAATAAGTGGACATTTTTTTTTATCCAAAAAAGTTTATAATATTTTAAACAATTTTTATTGGACACATTTTGTAATTATTCACTACATGGAAATATTGAACTTTCTAATAGAATTTCCATTTTGGATTAAAGGACCAGTAAATACAGTAGATGTGAATAATTAACAAATGCATGAGAAAAATAAAACTCAATAGCACTTAAGACAACTTTAAATGAGTAGGAGATTATTTTCTGACAAATTTCAAAGTTATGTCAATTTACACTCCCCCTGTATCATGTGACAGCTATCAGACAATCACAAATGCATATATTCTGTGAATTATTGCACATGTTCAGTAGGCGTTGGTGACTCAAGTGTGAATAAGAAAAAAGACTGTGCACATGTCTGTTAATGGAATGAAATTGGAAAGTTGTTTTAAATTGCATGTTCTATCTGAATCATTAAAGTTTAATTTTGACTTGAGTATCCCATTAAGAAAACTATTTTTATCAAGCAATACTTTTTGAAGAGAAACTTTTTGATTAATTTCATGATTGTTATATTTTATGTATAAGTAGGATCCCAGATTTCATATTATCATTAAGTGTTTATTTATAAAAATAAGATAGTTTATGTAATATTTTTAAGATTATAATTTAGGAGAGTGTTTCACTTTGGCGCAAGTTTGTGAGTAAAATGTTGTGTGTCTGCAACAAGGAATTTAAACAAAGTGTCAATGCATTGTCTTTTTTATTGGGTAACAATCATATTATTCTACTGCATTTAAAGGGACGAGTGACGAGTCAAAATATCAGATGTTCTAATTTGTTACATAATGTAATTTTAAGACTGCGTTTAATCCCCACAAAGATGAAACTACATCTGATTCAATCAGCAGCGCTAGTTACACAGCTTGATCATGAGTTTAGAGTTGCTCATTGGGTCAGAAGTTTCCGCTGGGGACCAGCAGTGCTTTGCAGGTCCCTAGAAGTACTTCCACTGGGCGTTTAACCCCTTTGTGGGTGGGTAAACATAGAGGTGCAGGGTCACAGATCTTAAAATTACACGCTCTAATGAATTAGAGCATATGTTTTTATCCAACTATTATGGTCTGTTAACCTATTGCTGATAACACTCCTTTCACTAGATAAGGAGTTCCATTTGGTTCTCGGTTTTTCTTTCCTTTATTCAATTTTCTGTATTGAAGTGGCAAAGAGAGCATGCACAACAGTCTTTCTTCCCACTGCAGAACAGCACCGATTTCAGTGACAATGCCCATCTTTTCTGATAGAAAAAGCACTGCCTACCTGTAAGGTCTGCTGCCATTTTAACCTCTAGGATGCCAGAGAGCTACAATGCAAACTAGTACACATGGGGTTTATAAAAAAAAACTAAAAAAAAAAAACACACCCCACAGAGCTGTACCGGAGTTAAATATTTAGAAGCCAGACATTTTTAGGAGCCAGACAGTGGTAGTTGTATATGGATATATGGAGAATAACCCAAAAAGCTAGGAACCAGAGGGAAAATTCTAGGAGCCAGTGGCTCCCTGGTTCCTGGGTTTGTCAAGCCCTGTGTAAAGGTTTGTGTAACAAAAGCATATATCTAAATCCTTTTTTTTTTTTTTTTTTTTAAAAACGAAGCCTCCGAGTGATATACATTTAATTTTTGTATTCCCACAATAACGTCAGTAACGATAGTCCACACAAATGGGCTGTCTGACATGCATCATTTCATTCTGATCAGCATATTGAAAATAAATGACTCACAGTCCCCCAACGCATGCGAAGTGAAGCAATTTTCTAGCACATGCGCACCACCATTTTTGAAGTAGTTTGCCAGGCATAAAAAAACTTGATCGTTGTCCCCGGCTTCCAGACTAATTTGCAATGCGATCCTCAATGTGGTCACGTGACCGACGAGCTCTGGAATACATTGTGCATACACTAGGGTCCAATGCAAGAGCGCATGCATAGGGAATTCTCTAGCTACCAGGATATGTGGCTAGAGAAAACCCAGGTTGCCCACCGTGATTGGTTAATTCAAATTAGCCTCACAGTGGGTTTGGAAACACTATTTTTAGAGGAAGATTGCAAGGAAACTATTGAAAAACCATCAACACAAGGTATTTAACCATATTTTCAATTGAGAATCACCTATACAATGAAAAAAGGATCATTTTAACTTTTCATATCCCTTTAAAACGATGGTAAAGTAGCCTTTCTGAAATGCTAGCTTGTATGTAAGGAGTAAATTAAGAGTGCCATTTGGCTAACACAGCTATTGGAGAAGAAGTGGAAATGTCACCTTGTGGAAAAATATAAAAATTAAAAAGAAAATAGCTTTGTGGTGGGTGAGTGGTCATGGTCAAATGCAGGTAAAGTGAATGTAAAGTAAATAGTATTGTTTCAAAGAAATCAATATCTCTTTGCAAAATAATAGCACTTTAATTCATCATTATTTACGAATCTCAATCTAACTTTAGATATCTTTGATTCTTATCCTCGATCCGGCTCCCAGTAAGTCAACCCGTTATTTCATTTTTTTTTCTAGACAACAATCACGTTGTTTGAATAACCAATTGATTCACTGGCCGTTAGGCGGACGTCAATTGACGTCAGCAAGGTTTAGTTATGTATGCGCATGCGTAGCCTTTTGTAGTACTTTCGGCGAAGCGAGTGCGTCCTCGTTTTGCGCATGCGCACAAAGGAAGCGCAGTAGAGACGAGCAACAGCAATTAACGCATGCGCAAATATCCGTGTCCAAAGAGTATGCGCATGCGCAGTTACTCCATGCTCGATGTGCACGAGCTTACTAGACACGTATAGAGCGGGTGGGACCGCTCTATACGCCACAGTGTCAGAAAACAGGAAATGGAGGATGGGTGGAGATTCGGCAGGTAACGGAATGAAAAATAAAGATAAAAATATACCAAAATAATTACATTTTTTGGAGAGAAAAAAAACCTAGCGACTGGATTTAACTGAGTATAAGGTACTTAAAAACATATGCTACTTACCAAAACTTTACCTTCACTTTCAGTTAGCAGAAAAAGCAAGTAAATAATGGTACATTGTAGCACATTTTTAATTAAAAATCAGGAATAAGGACCTTTAGTTTACTCCTTATATACAGGCTAGCTTTTAAAAACACTACACTTCACTATCACGTCAATGCACATAAAGTAATTATTAGCATGAATTAATGGTTTCCATTGGACTACATTTGGTATTTAACTATAATTGCCAAATTCTGCAGGCAATATTCACACCCATTACACTTAGATATTACAATTGTAAAGGAATTCCAAACAACATCAATTCCAGCCTCCAAATTTCTTTGAAAGGACCTTTATTATCTCATAGTTTGGTCCAAAGGCAAAATACACCGTTTCAGGCTGGTGTTCTGACGAACATAGCTATCTTGTCGAGATTTGCTACCTCGGCCCACGCATGCTCACAATTACGTAATTGCAATCCACATATGTTTAAAAGAAATACTTGGAATGCTATTATGTAATGACGAGCATGCACAAATGCAGGTAGCAAATCTCAATGAGGGAACTAATCTGCTGCTTCCAGTGTATGTCGTTAATCATACATATATACATTGCACTATAATTCCCCCATCTTCACTATCTTTTTTGCCTCCTCCTGGGGCAAAAAAAAAGATAGTGGACATGGGGGAAATTACAGTGCAGTATATGTCTGATTAACAACAACTACACTGGACATCTTATTGTCTAAGTTAGGAGCTCCCCCCACAGAGCAGTTACAGGAAATCAGTGCTTGTCAAGATTTGCTACCTGCATCTATGCATGCTGGTCATTAAATAATCACATTCCAAAACATATGTGGAGTGCGATTACGTTATTGTGAGTATGCACAGGTCAAGGTAGCAAATCTCGACAAAGTAGCTATTTTTGACAGGACACCGGCAATATTATTATCGGTTATTTGTAGAGCGCCAACAGATTCTGCAGCGCTATAAACAAAGGGGAGTACAACAAAACAATTAAAGGGATCAAATGGGTAGAGGGCCCTGCCAAGAGTTGCACTGTTGTAGTCCACTCTTAAGAAGGTGATCTACAAACAGCTGGACTCTTAGGCTTACATGCTAAGGGGGTTCAGGGGATAGCAATGAAGGAGAGGAACTGGTATAAAGTAAGGTTAGCATAGGTTGTATGCATCCTTGAACAGTAGAGTCTTTAGGGAGCGCTTGAAGCTTTCAAAACTAGGGGAGAGTCTTGTGGGGCGAGGCAGAGAGTTTGGAGAAGTCCTGTAAACAGGAGTGCGATGAGGTAACCAGAGAGGAGGAGAGTAGGAGGTCATGAGCAAAGCGAAGGGGACGGGAGGGAGAGTATCTGCAGACAAGGTCTGAGATATAGGGGGGAGCAGTGCAGTTGAGGGCTTTGTATGTCAGAGTGAGAATTTTGTGTTTGATCCTAGAGGCAAGAGGAAGCCAGTGTAGGGATTGGCAGAGAGGAGCAGCAGATGAAGAGTGACGTGTAAGGAAGAGGAGTCTGGCAGAGGCATTCATTATGGATTGTAAGGGAGCTAGGCGGCAGGTGGGGAGACCAGAGAGGACAGAGTTGCAGCAATCAAGGCGGGAAAGAATGAGAGAGTGGATTAAAATCTTAGTTGTGTCTTGTGTAAAGAAGTGTCTAATTTTGGAGATGTTTTTAAGGTGGAAGCGGCAGGCTTTAGCCAAGGACTGAATGTGAGGAGTGAAGGAAAGATCTGAGTCAATGTAATGATGGAGTTGTCGACAGTTATAGAGATATTGGGGGTGGAGATTTTGGAAGAAGGGGGGAAAATGAGGAGCTCGGTTTTGGAGAGATTTAGCTTGAGGTAGTGAGAGGACATCCAGGAAGAGATGTGAGAAAGACAGTTAGTGACACGGGTTAGCAAGGAAGGAGATAGGTCTGGTGCAGAGAAGTAGATTTGGGTGTCATCGGCATACAAATGATATTGGAAACCGTGAGACTTAATTAGGGAGCCTAGTGATGACGTATAGATTGAGAAGAGAAGGGGACCGAGGACAGAGCCTTGCGGTACTCCGACAGAAAGTGGTGACAGGCAGAGGAGGCCCCAGAGAAGGCTACACTGAAGGTACGGTTTGATAGGTAGGAAGAGAGCCACGAAAGGGCAGTGTCACAGATGCCGAAGGATTTGGAGGGTTTGGAGCAAAAGAGGGAGGTCGACAGTGTCAGAGGCTGCAGACAGATCAAGGAGGATAAGCAGAGAGAAGTGGCCTTTTGATTTTGCTGTAAGTAGGTCGTTGGTGACCTTAACAATAGCTGTCTCTGTGGAGTGATAGGGACGAAATCCAGATTGCAGCGGGTCAAGAAGGGAGTTTAACGTAAGGAAATGGGATAGGCGTGCATATACTAGTTTTTCAAGAAGCTTTGAAGCAAGCGGGAGGAGGGAAATAGGGTGGTAGTTGGATGGGGAGGTAAGATCAAGGGAAGGTTTTTTTGAGGATAGGTGTGACCAGTGCATGTTTCATCGATGAGGGAAATGTACCAGTGCTGAGGGAGAGGTTGAAAAATGTGTGTTAGTATAGGGGTAAGGGTAGCAGAGAGGGAGGGGAGTAGCTGTGAGGGGATAGGGTCAAGGGGACAGGTAGTGAGGTGAGTGCGCAGTATAAGTGCCGAAACTTCTTCCTCAGTAACAGGGGAGAATGAACTGAGTTTCAGGTTATGGTTGTGGTTGAGTGAGAGCATTTGAGGGGGGGAGAGAATGGAATTATGTTGAGAGCTGATTTTATGTCTGATGGAGTCAATTTTGTTAATGAAGTGACTGGCAAAGTCTTGAGCTGACAGAGAAGTTGTATTAGGAAGTGGGGGAGGGCAGAGGAGAGTATTGAAAGTGGAGAACAGACGTTTTGGGTTTGAAGAAAGATTAGAGATAACAGTAGAGAAGTAGTGTTGCTTGAGGAGATTAAGAGCAGAATAGTAGGAGTTGAAGATAAATTTGTAATGAAGAAAATCAGCTGAACTCCGTGATTTTCTCCAATGCCGTTCAGCAGTACGGGAACATCTGCGTAGGTACCGTGTCAGAGGAGTATGCCAGGGCTGGGGATGAGTGTGTGATTTCCGAGCAATGGTAAGAGGGGTGAGATTGTCCAGGACGGATATAAGGGTGGAATTATAGTGGCAGATAGATTGTTCAGGGCAGAAAAAAGAGGAGAAGGATGAGAGGATATATAAAAGACAAAACAAAGGGGCGCCTCATGTGTAGTATCATCAAATAAGCATAAAGCCACAGAAAAAAGCCAAATGATTGGGTACTCACATATTATGTGCTAGTAGGAGCAAGCTGGCATATTATGGTAAGGTGTGTCAGCTCACCACCAAGGGACTTTTCCTTAGGATGCAATATCCAAAAGTGGCAGACTTCAGTGTGTTAGGTTCCACTCCAAGCAGGTGCAGGCAGGTAAAATCACTCACAAAAAAGTTCTATTTATTAAAAACAAATTAAAATACATATACAAAGGAGTGAACTAGGGGCATACAGTCAAGCCCCCTGTAAATGCAACACGTTTCTCGGCTCATACACCGGAGGAAACGGCGTATGAGCCGAGAAACGTGTTGCATTTACTCTTGTGAGTGATTTTACCTGCCTGCACCTGCTTGGAGTGGAACCTAAAACACTGAAGTCTGCCACTTTTGGATATTGCATCCTAAGGAAAAGTCCCTTGGTGGTGAGCTGACACACCTTACCATACAATGCCAGCTTGCTCCTACTACCACATAAGTGTACTCATCTAATATGTGAGTACCCAATCTTTCTTTGTGCTAAGTCAAACACCATATAATTTGTGATCTGCACAATTTGGTGCTTTTCCTGTGTTTTATTTTCCTACTACAGTTAATGAATGATATACTCTGTGGGTGAGCTGTCACACCTGATAAAATCTGCAGCCTGTCCCTACAAGCACATAGGTGTGCTCCAGAGCCTTGTGAGTACCCATTTGGCTTTTTTCTGTGGCTTTATGCTTATTTGATGATACTACACATGAGGCGCCCCTTTGTTTTGTCTTTTATATAGCATCTCTGGACCATTGTTGGTGAGGAGGAGGCTGCCATCGCTGGGAAGAAAGATACACTTCTTAATCTGAAATTAAACTTTCCTTTAACATGCCAAATTGCTGGCAATTCTAATTGTATTTACATGCTTATATATCATTGAGGTTATCACTAGCTATTTATTAGCGCTCACCCTTTTGTTGTGTAGAAGGATGAGAGGAGCGGTTTAAGGGAATTAGCAAGTTGTTGCTGATCTAAAGAAATAATGCTTCCGTGAAGTTTGGTGTGAGGAGTAGAAGGAGGGAGAGTTGTAGGAAGGGATGATATGTTGCAAGTAAGGAGATGGTGGTCAGAAAGAGGAAAAGGGGAGTTTGAGAGAGTGCATCGATAGCTAAAGATCAGGTCAAGAGAGTGACCGTCTTTGTGAGTGGGAGAATCAGTCCATTGTGACAGACCAAAAGAGGAAGTGAGTTGCAGAAGTTGTTTAGCAGATGAGGCAGTGGGATTGTTAAGGGGGATGTTGAAGTCGCCAAGAATGAGGGCAGGGGTGTCTGAGGAAAGGAAGTAGGGTAGCCAGGCAGCCAAGTGATCTAGAAATTGAGTTGAGGAGCCAGGGGGTCGGTATATGACATGTTGGCATGTTTTATATACTAATATATCTATTTTGTTATAATTGACAAATGGGTTTGTGGAGCTCACTTTTTTCTTCCTTAGTAGTATAATGCATGTAATTAGGAACATTCATTTTTTTATGATATATGAATATATTTGTATTTTATGTATACTTGTATGTTGTTTAATTTAATTGTCAACAGGTGTATTTGTCCCTTTAAATAGGGCTAACAACACCTGACAAACTTACCCTATGATTAAGTGCCCAACAAGGCACGAAACTAGTCAGGGAGTTTGGAGCTGTGTAATTTTTTAACACATGTTTAAATAAAGGTTATTATTTTTAACCATTTTTTGCCCTAAGACTCCTATGCTTAAAGTGCTGCTGTACATGACTGACTGGTCGGTATATGACTGCAACACGTACAGAGAGAGGGGAGAATAAGCGAATCATGTGGGTTTCGAATGAGGGAAAAGTGAGGGAAGAGATAGGATGTATTTGTTGAAAGGGGCAACAAGAGGAAAGTAAAATACCTACACCACCTCCTTGTCTGTTGCCAGGCCTAGGAGTGTGGCTCAAGTGGAGACCCCCATGTTACAGAGCAGCAGTGGATGCTGTGTCTAGGGGAGAGAGCCAGGTTTCTGTTAGGGCCAGAAGGTTGAGGGAGTGGGAGATGAAGAGGTCATGTATAGAAGTGAGCTTGTTGCAAACAGAGCAAGAGTTCCAGAGTGCACAAGTGAAAGGGGTAGTGGTGTTAGATGCAAGAGGAATGTGAGTAAGGTGTGCAGAGTTTTGTTTTCTGAGTCTATGGGATGATACACATGGATGTGCACGGCTTGTCAGTGGTTGGGGACCAGGATTAGGGGAGATGTCACCAGCAGTAAGTAGAAGCAAGAGGGAGGGACAATAGGCCCTTAGTCATGTATTATTATATGACAAAGGGCCTATTGCAGGCCTAAAACATATTTTTACTTTGGACCCAACTGAGATAATAAAAGGTCCTTTTAAAGAACTTTGGAGGCTGGACTTAATGGTGGACACTTGGAAGGTCTGTGATTTTGTGCCCCAGTGTTGCAAGTGTGCCATTTTCCACTATCTTTGAAAAATTACAACTTGTAAAGGCATGCCACATTGAGTCAGTAATGTTCATTATTGAAACTTGTTATGCCCCATTCTCATCATAGACCCTGCTATTTAGCAAAGAGACTAAGACCAGTACATCTTCAGCATTGTCCAAATACCTGTAGTGAGCGAGTAGAAAAGGCAAAATACTCTGTAATGTTACCAATAAAGAGCACAATATTGCATTTGACTATCAAATATATCATACACACCCTTTCCGCTCTCAAACCCAGTCCTTACCCCATACACTATTGCAGATACAGAGTAATAACAACAAGCAAAACCACTTAAAAAAAGGGCTTTTCTCCGGGTTAGACTCAAAGCAACGCAAACTACCATCACAAATCAAAATAATTCAGAAATAGTTATATGCAAGCATATTTTAAGAGATACAAATACCTCTGTACAAAAGACCACATATACCATTGTAGTGTGGGAGGCAAGAGACTAAAATGAGACTGTCCAAGAGAAAAAGAAGGGATTTATAGACTTCTCATCTCTTACGACTGCATTGCAGAGCATATCTGAATTAACTACATCACTATGTAGGCTCAGAAAATAATCGCTATGATCTGTGAGTTGACTATGTTTCCCTTTATCCTGACAAAACTGACTATCAAAACGGTTGCTCCACATTTCATATATCCTAGGTTCAAAAACGTCTTTAATTATTTTGTTTTCTTGACACAACTGAAAAAAATCCTCAGTTCAGACCAAAAGACACAATTAAAGTATGCTCTCTATAGACCTTATATGAACATAGCTGAATTACTTCACAAATAGAATAGAAAGTCTCTTGAATTACCAAAACATAAGTTGATTGACAAAATACCATTACCCTTTCATGGCCAGGAGAGGACAGAAAATTTGATTTTTATCCAAAGCTCACAACCTCCACATTAACATGAGCCATAGATCCTTATAAAGCACTGTAAACTAAGAGATGACGATCTTACCTCACATTCTTTGATTCTTTTGTGATGAGAAAATAGGTCCAAATGTTTGTTTGCTTTCTTGCAAATTCCAATGTGGCTCTAATGCAAGGGCACCGCTTTCTTTCGCACTAACCCTAAACTTGCTGCATGCGGCACTAAGGAATATTTTTTTAAATCCAATTATATTGCTTTACATGTAACAAACAACAACAAATGTATACAAGCATTTTATTGGCAAATGATCCACTCCAACACATCAGATCAGTTTTATGTCTCTTTTAATATACGAGTACCTGAATATGAAACACTGCCATTCTGTCACTTTTACAGGACCACTAAATACAGTAGAATTCCATAATTAACATATGTGTAATAAAAAGACAATGCAATAATAATAAAATAAGCAGATTTGTTTCTGACAAATTATGTTTTTCCCCATTTGGCAGCCCCCTTTATTATGTGACAGCCATCAGCATATCACAGACTAGTATACGAATAAATTATGAATTTGTGCATATGCTCAGTAGGTGATGGTGCCTCAAAAAGAGTGTATATACAAATATTGTGTAAAATTTGATAATAGAAGTAAATTGAAAAGTCTTTTAAAATTGCATGCTCTATCTGAATCATGAAAGTTCTATTTTAGTGTCCCTTTAAACTAGAAAGTTATATAAAAGTCTGGATATAAGTTTATCTCTAAAGAGGGTTAGCACCACTCTACTATTTTAGTTTTCCACTTTTGTGTGCACATCTCCAGTAGTCACTGCCCACTCCAGTATAACTGGATATGACAGAGACAGAGACAAAAAAATACTATATTATATATTTATATTATAATACACATGTAATGGGTAAATTTAAGAGATTGTAAATCCTAGAGTTTGTGAAACGCTAGTATTTGCAATTGGAACAAATAAAGGGGACTTTCATTCATGAAGTATAAAATACTTCATAGTTAAAGCTTCTTTATTTGTTGGAAGCGTTTGCCGCACTGAGCTGCTCAGGCAGCTCACATCAGAACGCTATGCTGCTGAGAGGTGACGTTTCCACCTCTTAGCCAATAGCCATGCGGGATATCCAGCAAGGCGCCAGTTGGAACGCATTGCTATTTGCCAAGAGGTGGAAATGTCACCTTTCAGCAAAATAGTGTTCTGCAGTGGGCTGCCTGAGCAGCTCAGTGAGCGAACACTTCCAACAAATAAAGGAGCTTTCAGCATTAAAGGGATAGTCTAGTCAAAATTAAACTTTCATGATTCAGATAGAGCAGACAATTTTAAGCAACTTTCTAATTTGCTCCTATTATCAAATTGTCTTTGTTTTCTTGGTATCTTTATTTGAATGCAAGCTTAAGAGCCGGCCCACTTTTGGTTCAGCACCTGGGTAGCTCTTGCTGATTGGTGAATACATTTAAGACTCCAATTATCAAACATTTGGGGAATTCTCCTTTCTGTTCTCCTATCAGTTCTCCACAGCTCTCCTTAGGAGAGGAGCACATGTGCGCCCATATTTTACATAAAAACGTTCTTTTTTTCTCCATGGGAGAGCTGGGGAGAACTAATCAAAAATTTCTCCAGTCGAATTAGTATCTTCTCCTTATTTATCACTAAAAATAAGCAACTATTCTCCATGTCAATCATATATAAACCAATAGAAATCTTTATACAGCCTTCCTAGTAGCTTTGTTAACGCCCCTCTTCAGCAACCTTTTATATAAGAAAATAGATCTACATTTTCATTGTTTTAGTGCTTCAATTTTAGAACTTTTTTATATCTTATTTTTATGCCCCAATAGATATCATTTTTGTGCTCTGTTATATATTATTTTGGTGCTCCATTATATATATATTTTTACTCCATCATAAATTATTATTGCATTTCAATAACCATTATTATTGTGCTTTGTTATAGATAATTATTGCACCTTGTAGAGCCCTTTTTTGTGTGTAACTGCTTCTACAACTGGTAGAGAATAGATTTCTAATGCTGTTCTCCATTTTAACTATGGAGAACTTTAAGGTAGGAACTTGCAGGAGAACTTTCAGTCCTCCACAGGAGAATATAAATGATACATTTGTAACTAGGAGAATTATGAAGAGAACTGACGTCAGAAATGACAAAACCGGCTTCCTCCAATCATGGCTTGCACCCCAGAGCGTCCATCTCGTGATGCCCATCTGTGATTGGAGGAAGCCAGTTTCGTCATTGCTGTGGTTGTACAGCAGGAAGAAGAAGGCGGGGATCATTGATCCGGCTTTGCAGAAGTAAAAGGTAAGTATTTCTACAAATTCGGTGCCATGTAAACTTTCATCAATGAAAGTGCCCCTATTTTTAAAAGTATTTTTAAAAACTGGGCACTCATTGCTGAAAACTGACATTCACTTTAAAAGAGGGGGAAGGAGGAGCATGCGTGACAGGTGAACACGTATTAGGACAGAGCAGGAAATATCGGGATTAGCGCATGCGCATTATTACCCTGTGACGCCAAAAATGAGAGGTTGAAACCCCCCCCCCGGGGGGGGGGGCAGTGATTGGTAATCAGATGCTGCAAAATATGTCAATCAAAAATAAAATATTGCAGGCGGAGGTTTGGAACGAAGATTGAGCAGATTACAAGGTATTATTTGGAGATATTACTCAGATCTAAAAAACAATGATGAATGAAAGTGCCCCTAATTTGTTACAAATGTTAATGTGGCGTTAACGAATGTCACTGACTTTACATTCACTTTAACGTGCAATGGAAAAGCACTGGGTGCAGCAGTGCCTTCACTACTTCACAGAAATATAAATAGCTGTTACTGATATATGCTTCACATTGAACCCAATTGTAGAGACATATTCTCTTTTACTTTAGAAACGTGTAATCTTTGCTATATGCCTGTGCTTTTAATGCTTATAAACTATTACCAATTGAAGTATACAAGGAAAGAAAGCCGCTGTTCTGTATTATTTGCCGACCGACTTCAATATGTAACCATTGATTATGATAAAAATGCAGCATATTAAAACCATTTCCACTACGGCCGTACCTTTGCGCAGCTCCCTGTCCCACACGGTGACGATAACCTTAGAGTGCTTCCTATGGTGGATTAGCCACAGGGACAGGGTCTGTACGCTTTGTTGAGAGTTGCTTAGCTCTGACAGCTTCTTCTCCAGTGCCGCTTCCGAAAATGCGGACATGGCAGCTTAATTACCAATTCACACAGAGCAGATGGCGCAGAATACACGGATGTGCTGGGACGTAATGTTTCATACAGTGTGTCACACACACACTGCTATAAGGGCAAATACCTTACTCATAAACACACAGATCTTCAATTCATTATCTAAGTAAGTGGAACCCTCAACCCAATCGGAAATGCACGCGCATACTAAGCTGTCATTTTCTGTTTACAATGCGTGCTCCCCGATTCATTCAGGGAATGCAATGATGACGAGACAGCGGAAATTACGTCGTGTCTGAGCACTAAGACAAAGCCATTTTGCTACACCCAAAGCATGCATTTGGGTTTTGGATTGTGGTTTATTTAGGGCGCATCTTTAAAGTATTTATCTGACCTGAAATATGCATAAAACCCTAAATATATTTCAGACGTATAATAGGAGATGCCAGACAGATTGCGAATATGCAAATTGTCTGGAAATAACATTTTTGTAGACTTTTTTTTAATTCGAAACTTTTTTTTTTTACCTATATAAATATTGGATTTCAATAATTCAGTCACACTAAATATGGCCCCTTTATATAATCTTGTTATATAGAAAGCTGCAGAAAAAAATGTGCATGAAACCAAGGGCAAACTTTGCCATCAATGCAAAAGTTAAAATGCTAACTAACTGCTATTTTAAAGGGGTAGTAATAAGCATTGGGGGCACTGATTTCACTATTGGAATATGCAGTCTGGTTGCCCCCCCCCCCCCCCATTACATACAGTGTTTAGCCTGGCCCAATGTTTTTTTAGATACCTTATTTCACAATTCTGAATAAGTAACTAATATTTAAAAATGGTTACATTAGATTATTGGCTTTACTATGGTAATGCCTAGGCTGGATACCCTGCAATGACATGCAATAGTCATTAGCCCAGATTAATGGCATTTTGGGCTTAGAAAGTGGTGTAAACTTTAGCATGGTTGTTTTTCACAATTCTAAATAAGTAACTGACATTTTCATAGGGTTTGAGTTGCTTGTTTTGCTATAGGACCTCAGGCTTGATCCCCTGCCATAACAGTTGACATTAGCCTGTCCCTCTTAAGTTTTTGGCATGGAATGTATTGTCCATCTGGGTTTTATTTTTATGACATTTTGAATGTTATCATTTGAAAGGGTTTATCATCATTGGTCCACTGACTTAATGCAAATATATATATATATAAATATATATATATATATGTGTGTGTGTGTATCTATTGGATGGCAGTTGTCTCAAGCCTTTCTAGGGCATTTTCGTAAGAAAAATGTGGTGCCAACCTTTGCATTGATGCATTTTGTTCATTTTCAAATGGTTAATCACTATTGGACCACTTATAATTTCAATTAATGAAGTGCATTTAATGAGGGGTAAGTTACCAGTGGTGTTTCTGAAGAGTCCGTTTTTGGGCCTGTTTTTTTTTAACACGTTCATCAGTGATATTGGAAGTGGGCTCCAAGGGAAGGTGTGCTCTTTGCTGATGATATAAAATATGTAATGTAATTGATGTTCCAGGAGGGGTGGATAAAATGAGCAGTGATATTAAGAAAGTGGAGGATTGGGCAAATAAGATCTAAAATGTAAATGCATATAGGTTCCATAAACCCAAAAGTCAATTAAAGTCTTAATAGTACATTACTGACTGTAAGTAAAGAGGCACAGGACTTGGGAATCATTATTTCTGAGTATTTATACTTTGCTAGACATTGCAGCAGTGCAACAAGCCATGGACAGTCAAATTCTTGGTTGCAGAGGTATTAGCAGTAGAAATAGCAAGGTTCTTATGCCATTTTACAGATAACTAGTTAGGCCTCATCTGGAATACTGAACAGTTCTGGAGACCATATCTCTAGAAGGATTTAAATAAACTAGAAACTGTCCAAAAGAAGGCTGCAAAATGGTACATTGTCTTAAATATAAAACGTACAAAAAGAAAGAGTCTGTTATGTAAACATGTATAGTTTAGATTAGTGAAGGGTTACAGGATACAAACCTTCAAACATATGAAGAAACTTAATGTGGGAACTGAAAAAACATTTTCTACAAAACAAGGGGTCACAATCAGTCTTCCCTCTAAGGCCATTTTTGTGTGTGGCCCAGCAGTGAAACAGTTAATTAGGTAACCACACCCTGCAATTAGCAAACACTGCACAATGCAGATGGAAAGGTATGGTTCTCTTGTTAACTGTTTCACTGCTGGGCTGCACACAAAACTGTCCTTAGAGGGAACACTGGTCACAATATTAGGTTAGAGGTTAGCAAGTGTAAGATTAAAATCTAGGAAGCAGTTTTTTACATAAAGGGTGGTAGATATATGGAATAAACTTTCAATAGAGTTGGTAAACAAAAGGACTTTGAAAGAATTAAAAAATACCTGAGTCACACATTAGGCTATCAGAAAAAAAGTAACATGTAATATGGTAGAGTTGATGGTTCTTTTTGTTTAAGGTCTACTGTCAAATTCTACGTTTCTATGATTTCACTATGGTAATACATTGGCTGTGATTTATTAGACTTGCCTAATGGTGTTTTGGGTAAATAAAGTGATGCCAACCTGGCAATGGATTCTTTATTTCACATTTTTTTTAGTAAATTATATCTGACCACTAGGCCACTGGCTTCAGTATTGGAATACATAGCTTGGTTCCCCCCTCCGTGAAACACAATTGTCTATCCTGGCCCAATTATTTTTTGGGGGGCATAGTAGTGATGCCAACCTCATAGTAGTGATGCCAACCTTGGCATGGATGTCATTTTCACAATTTTGAATAGGTAATATTTTGTAGGGTTTAATTTCAGTTGGGCCACTGATTCTACTATGGGAATAAGGAGGCCCCAGAGGCAGAACTTTTCTTCACTTTCTGCAATGAGATTTTTTAGTGAAAATTTTTCTGCAGGTCATTTTTAAATAACATAAAAATTTAAATTAGACAGTTACACTACGGCACAAGTTCAACTGCAATGTGTTGGTCAACTGAAGAATAAAGCAATTTTTAATGCTTTATAATATAATTGCATTGCAAATTACATGCATACAATTTTTTTTTTAAAGGTCTCTTGAATAAATCTTTTCTCTTGGTCTAACAGAAATGTAGTAATAAAAAAGATGCAATGCTCATACTAACGTCTTAAATTCAGAATAAACAGCTTTGCAGACTGGGAAAGGCTAGGGGTGGGTTTGAAAAAATCTCTTGAGAGCTAGTCAACAAGCAATGTGCTGCTGCTTTGCAGCGCTACTGCATTATTGACTGATCACTTCAAACAGCACTTTACTCTGGGTGCACTGTGTTAAGGAAAACTTACACACTGCAACCCGAGCACAGCTCTGTTTGAAGAGAACTGTCTAATGTGGAGCAGCACTACAGAGTTCGAGCGCTAACAGTTCCTGCATGTGTCCTGTTCTTTCTGCAGACATGCTGCATTTTCTGCGATGACATCTCAGATCACTGTATGTTATGCCTTGGGGAAGGAGGCTAGATCCCCTTCCGTACCACAGTATTGTCAGCCTGGCCAAGTGCCGTGTTGGGCAAGGCAAGTGATGCAAACATTTTTTTGTTTGCATCACTTGCAAGTGATGGTGCATTTTTTTTCTTTTAACTAAGCCTCAAGCAAGTATACAGAAGCAGCAATGACCAAGCAATAACTCTGGTAATAAATGAATGCAGTAGACAACTACTCATAAGCAGTAGAAACTGATGCAAAGGTTGAAAATGTCCTGCACTTTGCTCAAGATTTTTCCTTTTTGTTAACCCAATCCGTTGTATCTATACATCATGCGGTACATTGCTCGTTGTAGCACATAACATATATATATATATACACAGAAATAGAGAGTGAAACAGCGCTATATGAAGATAAACTGGGAAAGTGTACCAATATGCATATTTCACAGACTCTTTGTGGTGATATAGTGTATTATGGGTGTACAAATAATAGATACCACAGTATGATAAAACAATATATATATATATATATATATATATCTAGATGTAGTCTGGCAGTGGATCTGGATTCTGCCAGATCTCTACACCTCCACTGAATACATATATATATACACACAAGTGTGACTGGTATCTGACAGCAGGTGAATATAACTACTTAAATAGGCAGTCCTTAGGAGAGAGTGTCTATTAGGTATCCTTAGGTTCAATTCCAAACAATCCCCACAAAGTGCAGCTCAGTCCAAGCAAAAAAAGATTCACCTCTTCAGGAGAGGATCCTCCCAGGTATGCTATGGAATAGAGAAAAGACAAGTGCATGGGGGGTGCACCTAGTGCAATAAACGACAAACTGGGTGACTTCAAAATAAAAAGATGTACAGCACACTCACGTGATTCCACCTCAAACGTATGAGGTATGTTAAAGACACTTGTAATATAATAGCAGATGCTCCTCTGGGAAATCTCCTGCCTGGATCAGACTGCTCCTTGGGACACACTCAGACTGCAGGCGAGTACACCTCCACGTGTACAGCTAGTCAGAAGTCCTATATCTTTATTAAAAGAGGGGCAGGGCCAGGGACAACTATATACAAAGAAGTTTATCCAGACATGTATTTATATACAAATGTCAGTAAAAGGTTCACAAAGTAAGAGGTCAGGAAACAAAGAGCTTCAGGAAACTCCAGCCGCCTCTGCTGTAAAATTGCAGCTGAGACTGCTGCTCCTGAGCTGCAGGAAATCTGCCCTCATATGATAATAGAGCACAATCGTTGCTCAGTTATCAAATGGGTGCAGATTTCCATATCATTACAGACAGTGACAAGGTCTGTATCACTGTCTGTAACAAACTCATTCGGTGCGGTATGGAGGTGGGTTGTCGACACAGGCGGATCAAGCGGCCTTACACTGCATAAAATTAAGTTTGGGGTCACTACACTACAGTAAAAAAAAAAAATCAGGGGTGGGGGGGACCCTACAATCACATGGAGGAGGGGAGGTGTGGGGACCACTACACTACAGAAAAAAAAATGTAGCTAAACTGGGTACTGGCAGTTTGGGAGGGATTATGGAGGTGAGATGGTATGGGCAGATCCTATACTGCAGAATATATATAAAATTAATTTATATAAAACAAAATAAAAAAGCCCTACAATTTGGTGATGGCGAGGAGTGTAGATGGTGTGGAGGAGAGCTGTTTGGGAGGGATCAGGGAGGTGTCAGGTGGGAGGGTAATCCTTACACTAAAATACTATAACCCTTGCCAGCTAATTAATCAACTTCTTAACTGCACCGCAATTTCAGAAGTATGTTGCGCAGCTGCAATTAGCGGCCTTAGCAATGGGAAAGCCATGCATTGATAATATTTCTGAACAAAAGGGACTCAATAGAAGCTTTTACATTCATTTGTGTTATAACAGCACAAACAGTATGCAAATAATTTCATTGAGAGACACAAAGTTTGTAAAAAGACTAAAAAAAATTTTAATGATCGCATTTGGCCACGAAACAGTGGCATGAAATGAAATATACCAAAAAGGGCCTAGCTCAATACCTTGGGTTGTCTGCTTAAAAAAAAGTATATCATTTTGATAGGTAAATAAATAAAAAAACAAAACTCTATTTCTGTTAAATGGAATGATAGCAAACATGCTAAAAATTCTTCTTTATTTTTGGCAAGTTTTTTTCTGGAATTCCCGGTAGTGAAGGGGTTAAAGTAATTAAAACAGGAAAACTTTAACCCCTTTATGCCGTAACGACATTCTATGGTGTCCTAACCTAAAAGTGCTGGGCTTTAACACCATTAAGATGACATCCTACCATATAAGGTAGGATGCCATCTTAATGCCATCCTGTAGCTACCCCCTTTGATGAAAGCAAGGATCAGCCTGGGGGGCATGCCTTGCAACGTAGGCAGTCCCCATGAGCCGATCCCGGCCTTGAAATCACACAATCGCTTCAACGATAGCATGATTTCATTGTTACTAATAGCTTTTACATCAGAACTTTGTTTTGGTGTGAACGCTATTATAACGCCACAAAGGGGTTAAACATAAAAGAAGCCTTGATAAAGGCCTAGCAAGGGCTGAAACGCGTAGACCTGCACTGGTAAGCCTTATTTCAATCAGAGAATTTATTTGTGAGTGTTCTACACATTTTGTTCTATCTTTTTTTCCCACAGGATTTCTTCCATTCTGGCCCATTAGTCGCTAGTGTTAGGAGAACAGAGACATTGTTCCACTGAATATTTCTGTTTGACAGTATTTTTATAGTTTGTTATTGGCACTTCACTTTGTTTTGCGAACAACACATTTTTTATGAGACATTTTTGTATGAGACTTTTTTTCACATTTGAATTACACAAGTTAAACACATCACCGGATTTGTTTATTTTTATTTTTTTGGATATGACACCACGTTGACCTCATTAATTTTGGATATATAATTCTTGGACATTTTGTTTTGTTTCACATTTGGATCACAGTTCAGTTTGAGAAGGATCACTAACAAATTGACATTTTATCTCCCTCACATTCCTTTTTTTCTGTCCACACCAGGACCCTTGTTTGGATTTTTTACCTTTTTTAACCTGACTGACACCTGTATATACATCTTGTCTTACCACTTATGTTTTAATCTACTAATTCATTACGTAATTTATCTTTTAATTGTGTCACTTTTTTTCTTATTGTAAATTGTTCGCATGGATCCATGATATCTGTTTTTATTGATCAAGTTTGTAATAAATGTTTTAATTACACATTTTATTGCCTATATATACCTTAGCCTCCGTTTGGTTTGGCGCCTGGACACACTCTTCTCTATCAATTGACTTCTGCAGTGACAGCTAGGGATCACCGCCCCCGGGCTTTTAGATTATATTGGCGCTGGAGTATACCCCAGTTTCTCTATTTGTTTTGCCTTTTAACTTGCTCTTGGAAAAGACGACTGGTTCGTTGAAACGCGTAGAGCTTAATAAACCCATATTTTTATAAAGACACTAAGGTTTCTTTCTTGTCATATTGTGGCGTTGCTGATACTGGATTTTTGATTCAGTGAGTATACTGCACTTATTTTAATTGAGTGTATACAAACACAAAATTGGTGTCCTTTCATTTCCAGAATCTTCTGGTTTGATATTGAATTTGTGGATTACACATTGGAGCAAGCACCCCTCTAATCAAACCAACAATGTTTGCCAATAGAGAACCCCCCAGCCACCCACACTAAGTCCAAAGCCTCATTAAATGACTGGTAAGGGACTGACCTCAACTCTGGGGAAATCGCATCACTAACCAACCCCTCCTTTCAGATAGGAAAGGGGCTGTATTAGTCAAAATTCACCTACCTCCTTCTTTGGTACCAAGTGTGGAAACCACCAAGTCAGGAAATGGAGGCTCAAAAAAGGGGCCACTATCCTGCCCACGCTTAAGTCTTTAGCAGATTTTTCCCTCACTACATCAGGATGTAAGTGCACATACTTTAAATTACATGGTTTTTGACCCAGTCATAAAGAACCCACCTGGGATCAAAAAACCCTTCTCAAGGTAATCCACCCTCACTGGAGTGGGAGCCACTTTCTACACTTGTCTGTTACCTCTGCTCTCTCTTCTTCACACACTTACAGCCGGGTGTTGCTCTGAACAAAATTTAAAGATATGATGCCATCTTCCTGCTAGACATAGATTAGCCATCCAGCCCTGATCAGATTCTTTAAGATTTTCTCTTCTGCCCCTTTCACACAAGACTTAAATAAGTATCAGACTCTGTTTTAGAAGAAGAATCAGACAAATCAGACCGAGAATGGACAAACATGAAGTGGTCACTTGATCCTGAAGCCAAAATGACTGCTAACAACTCCCATCACTGGGACCACTGGAAGCTGCAGTTGCAGACTGACTCATGTTGTTACTGGGTTATCCCACTGGACTCTGTTCCACCATTCTCACCTCCAACTGCTAATGCTGAAGAACACTCCAATGAAGGCAAGACATATACAATTATGTGAGCACTAAGGACTGACTAGAGAAAAGCCAGATAGAAGATCTACAAATCAAAAGTGCATAACCATGCTCACATTATTTCTCATGCACCACCTCTCCTTCAGTTAGAAACCCATCAGAAAATGTCTAACATGTCCTTGGACACACTCATACCAGTATCACTAATGAGAATCAAGGTTTCCCAAAGCAATATCCTTTGTCCCTGATCCACAAGGGCTTCCGGCTTACCACCCCAGGTGCCCCCTACTATTTCCAGAGGAAAACGCCCCCAAATTATTAGGGACATTTTAAATTAAAAACCAGCACATACTGCCCAATTAATACTTTGTGGGAGCACCGTTTGCATTTATTACAGCCGCAAGTCTTTGTGAATAAGTCTTATTAACTTTGCACATCTAGACTTTGCAAAAAAAAAGTTAAAATTCCTTCAAATTGGGAAGGGGTCTCTTGATTACAGCTCTCTATAGGTTATTCCACAGGATTTTTTTATGGGATTAAGGTTTGGGACTTTTATTTTCCTTTTCCTAACCATACCTTGGTTAACTTGGATGTGTGCAGCCATACCTTGGTCAACTTGGATGTGTGCTTTGGATCATTGGCATTATGGAATGTGAAATTCCTCTTTATCTTTAGCATTATTTGTGTAAGCAGTTTTTTTTACAGAAAGGGTGGTGGAGTCATGGAATAAACTTCTAAAAGATGTGGTAAACACAAGGACTGTAAAATAATTCAAAATGCTGGTGGCAAGCATAAGGCTGTCCTAAGAAGTAAGTAACATGTAATATGGGTAGATTTGATTGCCTTTCTGGTTCTAATCTACTGTCAAATTCTATGTTTGTAACAGAGGCCAGCAGGTTTTGTGTCAAAATATCCTGATAACTGGAGCTATTCATTATTTTATCTATATTGACAACAGCCTCTGACTGAAGAGAAGCATTCCCAAAGCATGATGCTACCACCACCATGCTTCAAATTTGGTATGGTGTTCTTTGGATGAGCTTTGCTGACTTTGCGCCAAACATATCTTTTACACTTTAATCAGAAGAGTTCAACCTTTGTCTTGTCAGACCAAAGCACATTTCCAACATGATTTCAGCTAACTAAATTAATCTTTTGGCATAATTTAGATGTGCTTGAGTGTTTCTTTTTGTAAAAAGGGTTTCTGACTCGCTACCCTACCCTGTAGCCCAGAATAGAAGAAATGGTGCTCACATGCAAGGAGTGACTGGTGCCTGCTAGAAATTCCTGTAGCTGCTTCACTGTTGCTGTTGGCCTCTTGGTAGTCTCTCTGGTAATTTTCTCCTTGTCCTCTCATCAACTTTGGAGGGTAATCCTAATCTTTGCAATGCCTCTGTGTTGCCACATTTTCTCTGCTTAATAATAATGGTTTTGATAGTGGTCCATGTTACAGTGCCTTCAATATTCTTTTATATCCCTTTCCTGTTTGATACTATTCAACAATTAGCTCTCAGTTTCTTTGTCAACTCTTTGCGGACCATTGCTCTCCCAATAGAATGCAACCCCAACTTTCATTGATGGCAGGTGTATGCTATTTACCTAGAGGCATGATTTAGAATGGGATTGGTTAACTTTGAACACAGCTAAAGCCCTCATTATGAAAGGGAGTGAAGACCTAAGCAATCAGGGTCTTGTAGACTTGTTTTTTATATATTTAAAATATTCATAATAAATAACTACAGGTAGCCCTCAGTTTACGCCGGGGTTAGGTTCAAGAAGAAATGGTTGTAAATCGAAACCGTTGTAAACTGAAAACCAGTTTATAATTTAAGTCAATGGGAAGTGAGGGAGATAGGTTCCAGGCCCCTCTCAAAATTGTCATTAGTAACACCTAATACATTATTTTTAAAGCTTTGAAATGAAGACTTTAAATGCTAAACAGCATTATAAACCTAATAAAAGAATCACACAACACAGAATATATAATTAAACTAAGTTAAATGAACAAAAACATTTGCTAAACAGCATTATAAACCTAATAAAATAATCAAACAACACAGACTTCACTTGCATTTTTCTGCAAACAGTTCTTTCTATGCATTCCAATCTAGGCTGATTTATAGACAGGAAGATCTTGTTCCTTTGAAATCTGCTCGATAGCTCAGGTCTGGTTAAACTGATGAATTTCAGCTTGCTTGGCTTTGCTGCAACACAAGCAGACAGCTCCACCTACTGGCTATTTTAATAAATGCACAAGTGAAGTCTGTGTTGTGTGATTATTTTATTAGATTTATAATGCTGTTTAGCAAATGTTTTTGTTCATATAACTTAGTTTAATTATATATTCTGTGTTGTGTGATTATTTTATTAGGTTTATAATGCTATCTAGCATTTAAAGTCTTCATTTCAAAGCTTTTAAAATAATGTATTAGGTGTTACTTATGACAATTTTGAGAGGGGCCTGGAACCTAACTCCCCCACTTCCCACTTACATTATAAACTGGGTTTAAATTTACAACAGTTTCGATTTACAACCATTCCTTCTGGAACCTAACCCCGGCGTAAACTGAGGGCTACCTGTATTGTGTTTGCATTAAAGCTTTGCATTGTGTTTGTATTAAAGCTGTGTATTGTGTTTGTATTAAAGCATTGTTTTGTGTTTGTATTAAAGTATTGTATTGTGTTTGTATTAAAGCTTTGTATTGTGTTTGTATTAAAGTATTTTATTGTGTTTGTATTAAAGCTTTGTATTGTGTTTGTATTAAAGCATTGTATTGTGTTTGTATTAAAGCATTGTATTGTGTTTGTATTAAAGTATTGTATTGTGTTTGTATTAAAGCTTTGTATTGTGTTTGTATTAAAGCATTGTATTGTGTTTGTATTAAAGTTTTGTATTGTGTTTGTATTAAAGTATTGTATTGTGTTTGTATTATATTTTGTTTGTATTAAAGCATTGTATTGTGTTTGTATTAAAGTATTGTATTGGGTTTGTATTAAAGCATTGTTTTGTGTTTGTATTAAAGCATTGTATTGTGTTTGTATTAAAGCATTGTATTGTGTTTGTATTAAAGTATTGTATTGTGTTTGTATTAAAGCTTTGTATTGTGTTTGTATTAAAGCATTGTATTGTGTTTGTATTAAAGCATTGTATTGTGTTTGTATTAAAGTTTTGTATTGTGTTTGTATTAAAGTATTGTATTGTGTTTGTATTAAAGTATTATATTGGGTTTGTATTAAAGCATTGTATTGTGTTTGTATTAAAGCTTTGTATTGTGTTTGTATTAAAGCATTGTATTGTGTTTGTATTAAAGCATTGTATTGTGTTTGTATTAAAGTTTTGTATTGTGTTTGTATTAAAGTATTGTATTGTGTTTGTATTAAAGTATTATATTGGGTTTGTATTAAAGCATTGTTTTGTGTTTGTATTAAAGCATTGCATTGTGTTTGTATTAAAGCATTGTATTGTGTTTGTATTAAAGCTTTGTATTGTGTTTGTATTAAAGTATTGTATTGTGTTTGTATTATATTTTGTTTGTACTAAAGCATTGTATTGTGTCTGTATTAAAGCATTGTATTGTTTGTATTAAAGTATTGTATTGTGTTTGTATTAAAGTATTGTATTGTGTTTGTATTATATTTTGTTTGTACTAAAGCATTGTATAGTGTCTGTATTAAAGCATTGTATTGTGTTTGTATTAAAGTATTGTATTGTGTTTGTATTAAAGCTTTGTATTGTGTTTGTATTAAAGCATTGTATTGTGTTTGTATTAAAGCATTGTATTGTGTTTGTATTAAAGTTTTGTATTGTGTTTGTATTAAAGTATTGTATTGTGTTTGTATTATATTTTGTTTGTATTAAAGCATTGTATTGTGTCTGTATTAAAGCATTGTATTGTGTTTGTATTAAAGTATTATATTGTGTTTGTATTAAAGCATTGTTTTGTGTTTGTATTAAAGCATTGTATTGTGTTTGTATTAAAGCTTTGTATTGTGTTTGTATTAAAGTATTGTATTGTGTTTGTTTTATATTGTGTTTGTATTAAAGCTTTGTATTGTGTTTGTATTAAAACTTTGTATTGTGTTTGTATCAAAGCATTGTTTTGTGTTTGTATTAAAGTATTGTATTCTGTTTGTATTAAAGCATTGTATTGTGCTTGTGTTAAAGCAGTGTATAGTGTTTGTATTAAAGCTTTGTATAGTGTTTGTATTAAAGCATTGTATTGTGTTTGTATTAAAGTATCGTATTGTGTTTGTATTAAAGTATCGTATTGTGTTTGTATTAAAGCTTTGTATTGTGTTTGTATTAAAGTATTGTATTGTGTTTGTATTAAAGCTTTGCATTGTGTTTGTATTAAAGCTGTGTATTGTGTTTGTACTAAAGCATTGTATTGTGTTTGTATTAAAGCTTTGTATTGTGTTTGTATTAAAGCTTTGTATTGTGTTTGTATTAAAGCTGTGTATTGTGTTTGTATTAAAGCACTGTATTGTGTTTAGAATAGAAGCATAATGGAAAGGTGTTTTTTTTGTATATTCTATCTGAATCATGAAATAATTTGTTTATGTTTTGGTTCCCTGTATGTACATTAGTGCATAAAGAATCTAAGGTGATATATTTTACATATACTATAATGTATCAAAATCTTTCTTTATCTGCAAGACGTCTTACCCTAGAACTTTCATAGCATTGTGTTTGTATTAAAGCATTGTATTGTCTTTATATCAAAGTTTTGCATTGTGTTTGTATTAAAGCATTGTATTGGGGGGTAGTTATCAAGCCGTCTACTTTTCTGCCTTCGCCGGCCCAATACGCCCGCCTAAGCTCGCCTACCTTCGCCGCCGCGGACCTGAAAAAATACGCCTAACTTATCAAATAAAGCTGTCAAAAAGCCGTGGGGCGATGAGCAGCGGACTGTGAGAGTTATCACTCATCCGATCTCGCTGCTCTTCGTTTTTTTCCCAGCTTTATTGCTAGCCTGTCACTAAGCACTCACACTAAACTACACTGTTCTACCCCCTATACCGGCGCCCCCGGAGCCTCCCGCAACTAAATAAAGTTACTAACCTCTAAACCGCCGCTCCTAGACCCTGCCGCAACTCTTATAAATGTATTAACCCCTAAACCGCCGCTCCTAGACCCCGCCGCAAGTCTTATAAATGTATTAACCCCTAAACCGCCGCTCCCGGACACCGCTGACACCTACAGTATACCTAGTAACCCCTATCCTGCCCCCCCTATACCGTCGCCCTCTATAATAAAATTATTAACCCCTATCCTGCTGATCCCGCACCTCGCCGCAACTAAATAAATAGTTTAACCCCTAACCCGCCGCTCCCTGAACCCGCCGCAACCTATATTAAATTTATTAACCCCTATCCTGCCCCCCCTACACCGTCGTCACCTATAATAAATTTATTAACCCCTATCCTGCCCCCCACTACACCGCCGCCACCGTAATAAAATTATCAACCCCTAAACCTAAGTCTAACCCTAACGCCCCCCTAACTGCCCCTTTCACACAAGACTTAAATAAGTATCAGACTCTGTTTTAGAAGAAGAATCAGACAAATCAGACCGAGAATGGACAAACATGAAGTGGTCACTTGATCCTGAAGCCAAAATGACTGCTAACAACTCCCATCACTGGGACCACTGGAAGCTGCAGTTGCAGACTGACTCATGTTGTTACTGGGTTATCCCACTGGACTCTGTTCCACCATTCTCACCTCCAACTGCTAATGCTGAAGAACACTCCAATGAAGGCAAGACATATACAATTATGTGAGCACTAAGGACTGACTAGAGAAAAGCCAGATAGAAGATCTACAAATCAAAAGTGCATAACCATGCTCACATTATTTCTCATGCACCACCTCTCCTTCAGTTAGAAACCCATCAGAAAATGTCTAACATGTCCTTGGACACACTCATACCAGTATCACTAATGAGAATCAAGGTTTCCCAAAGCAATATCCTTTGTCCCTGATCCACAAGGGCTTCCGGCTTACCACCCAGGTGCCCCCTACTATTTCCAGAGGAAAACGCCCCCAAATTATTAGGGACATTTTAAATTAAAAACCAGCACATACTGCCCAATTAATACTTTGTGGGAGCACCGTTTGCATTTATTACAGCCGCAAGTCTTTGTGAATAAGTCTTATTAACTTTGCACATCTAGACTTTGCAAAAAAAAAGTTAAAATTCCTTCAAATTGGGAAGGGGTCTCTTGATTACAGCTCTCTATAGGTTATTCCACAGGATTTTTTTATGGGATTAAGGTTTGGGACTTTTATTTTCCTTTTCCTAACCATACCTTGGTTAACTTGGATGTGTGCAGCCATACCTTGGTCAACTTGGATGTGTGCTTTGGATCATTGGCATTATGGAATGTGAAATTCCTCTTTATCTTTAGCATTATTTGTGTAAGCAGTTTTTTTTACAGAAAGGGTGGTGGAGTCATGGAATAAACTTCTAAAAGATGTGGTAAACACAAGGACTGTAAAATAATTCAAAATGCTGGTGGCAAGCATAAGGCTGTCCTAAGAAGTAAGTAACATGTAATATGGGTAGATTTGATTGCCTTTCTGGTTCTAATCTACTGTCAAATTCTATGTTTGTAACAGAGGCCAGCAGGTTTTGTGTCAAAATATCCTGATAACTGGAGCTATTCATTATTTTATCTATATTGACAACAGCCTCTGACTGAAGAGAAGCATTCCCAAAGCATGATGCTACCACCACCATGCTTCAAATTTGGTATGGTGTTCTTTGGATGAGCTTTGCTGACTTTGCGCCAAACATATCTTTTACACTTTAATCAGAAGAGTTCAACCTTTGTCTTGTCAGACCAAAGCACATTTCCAACATGATTTCAGCTAACTAAATTAATCTTTTGGCATAATTTAGATGTGCTTGAGTGTTTCTTTTTGTAAAAAGGGTTTCTGACTCGCTACCCTACCCTGTAGCCCAGAATAGAAGAAATGGTGCTCACATGCAAGGAGTGACTGGTGCCTGCTAGAAATTCCTGTAGCTGCTTCACTGTTGCTGTTGGCCTCTTGGTAGTCTCTCTGGTAATTTTCTCCTTGTCCTCTCATCAACTTTGGAGGGTAATCCTAATCTTTGCAATGCCTCTGTGTTGCCACATTTTCTCTGCTTAATAATAATGGTTTTGATAGTGGTCCATGTTACAGTGCCTTCAATATTCTTTTATATCCCTTTCCTGTTTGATACTATTCAACAATTAGCTCTCAGTTTCTTTGTCAACTCTTTGCGGACCATTGCTCTCCCAATAGAATGCAACCCCAACTTTCATTGATGGCAGGTGTATGCTATTTACCTAGAGGCATGATTTAGAATGGGATTGGTTAACTTTGAACACAGCTAAAGCCCTCATTATGAAAGGGAGTGAAGACCTAAGCAATCAGGGTCTTGTAGACTTGTTTTTTATATATTTAAAATATTCATAATAAATAACTACAGGTAGCCCTCAGTTTACGCCGGGGTTAGGTTCAAGAAGAAATGGTTGTAAATCGAAACCGTTGTAAACTGAAAACCAGTTTATAATTTAAGTCAATGGGAAGTGAGGGAGATAGGTTCCAGGCCCCTCTCAAAATTGTCATTAGTAACACCTAATACATTATTTTTAAAGCTTTGAAATGAAGACTTTAAATGCTAAACAGCATTATAAACCTAATAAAAGAATCACACAACACAGAATATATAATTAAACTAAGTTAAATGAACAAAAACATTTGCTAAACAGCATTATAAACCTAATAAAATAATCAAACAACACAGACTTCACTTGCATTTTTCTGCAAACAGTTCTTTCTATGCATTCCAATCTAGGCTGATTTATAGACAGGAAGATCTTGTTCCTTTGAAATCTGCTCGATAGCTCAGGTCTGGTTAAACTGATGAATTTCAGCTTGCTTGGCTTTGCTGCAACACAAGCAGACAGCTCCACCTACTGGCTATTTTAATAAATGCACAAGTGAAGTCTGTGTTGTGTGATTATTTTATTAGATTTATAATGCTGTTTAGCAAATGTTTTTGTTCATATAACTTAGTTTAATTATATATTCTGTGTTGTGTGATTATTTTATTAGGTTTATAATGCTATCTAGCATTTAAAGTCTTCATTTCAAAGCTTTTAAAATAATGTATTAGGTGTTACTTATGACAATTTTGAGAGGGGCCTGGAACCTAACTCCCCCACTTCCCACTTACATTATAAACTGGGTTTAAATTTACAACAGTTTCGATTTACAACCATTCCTTCTGGAACCTAACCCCGGCGTAAACTGAGGGCTACCTGTATTGTGTTTGCATTAAAGCTTTGCATTGTGTTTGTATTAAAGCTGTGTATTGTGTTTGTATTAAAGCATTGTTTTGTGTTTGTATTAAAGTATTGTATTGTGTTTGTATTAAAGCTTTGTATTGTGTTTGTATTAAAGTATTTTATTGTGTTTGTATTAAAGCTTTGTATTGTGTTTGTATTAAAGCATTGTATTGTGTTTGTATTAAAGCATTGTATTGTGTTTGTATTAAAGTATTGTATTGTGTTTGTATTAAAGCTTTGTATTGTGTTTGTATTAAAGCATTGTATTGTGTTTGTATTAAAGTTTTGTATTGTGTTTGTATTAAAGTATTGTATTGTGTTTGTATTATATTTTGTTTGTATTAAAGCATTGTATTGTGTTTGTATTAAAGTATTGTATTGGGTTTGTATTAAAGCATTGTTTTGTGTTTGTATTAAAGCATTGTATTGTGTTTGAATTAAAGCATTGTATTGTGTTTGTATTAAAGTATTGTATTGTGTTTGTATTAAAGCTTTGTATTGTGTTTGTATTAAAGCATTGTATTGTGTTTGTATTAAAGCATTGTATTGTGTTTGTATTAAAGTTTTGTATTGTGTTTGTATTAAAGTATTGTATTGTGTTTGTATTAAAGTATTATATTGGGTTTGTATTAAAGCATTGTATTGTGTTTGTATTAAAGCTTTGTATTGTGTTTGTATTAAAGCATTGTATTGTGTTTGTATTAAAGCATTGTATTGTGTTTGTATTAAAGTTTTGTATTGTGTTTGTATTAAAGTATTGTATTGTGTTTGTATTAAAGTATTATATTGGGTTTGTATTAAAGCATTGTTTTGTGTTTGTATTAAAGCATTGCATTGTGTTTGTATTAAAGCATTGTATTGTGTTTGTATTAAAGCTTTGTATTGTGTTTGTATTAAAGTATTGTATTGTGTTTGTATTATATTTTGTTTGTACTAAAGCATTGTATTGTGTCTGTATTAAAGCATTGTATTGTTTGTATTAAAGTATTGTATTGTGTTTGTATTAAAGTATTGTATTGTGTTTGTATTATATTTTGTTTGTACTAAAGCATTGTATAGTGTCTGTATTAAAGCATTGTATTGTGTTTGTATTAAAGTATTGTATTGTGTTTGTATTAAAGCTTTGTATTGTGTTTGTATTAAAGCATTGTATTGTGTTTGTATTAAAGCATTGTATTGTGTTTGTATTAAAGTTTTGTATTGTGTTTGTATTAAAGTATTGTATTGTGTTTGTATTATATTTTGTTTGTATTAAAGCATTGTATTGTGTCTGTATTAAAGCATTGTATTGTGTTTGTATTAAAGTATTATATTGTGTTTGTATTAAAGCATTGTTTTGTGTTTGTATTAAAGCATTGTATTGTGTTTGTATTAAAGCTTTGTATTGTGTTTGTATTAAAGTATTGTATTGTGTTTGTTTTATATTGTGTTTGTATTAAAGCTTTGTATTGTGTTTGTATTAAAACTTTGTATTGTGTTTGTATCAAAGCATTGTTTTGTGTTTGTATTAAAGTATTGTATTCTGTTTGTATTAAAGCATTGTATTGTGCTTGTGTTAAAGCAGTGTATAGTGTTTGTATTAAAGCTTTGTATAGTGTTTGTATTAAAGCATTGTATTGTGTTTGTATTAAAGTATCGTATTGTGTTTGTATTAAAGTATCGTATTGTGTTTGTATTAAAGCTTTGTATTGTGTTTGTATTAAAGTATTGTATTGTGTTTGTATTAAAGCTTTGCATTGTGTTTGTATTAAAGCTGTGTATTGTGTTTGTACTAAAGCATTGTATTGTGTTTGTATTAAAGCTTTGTATTGTGTTTGTATTAAAGCTTTGTATTGTGTTTGTATTAAAGCTGTGTATTGTGTTTGTATTAAAGCACTGTATTGTGTTTAGAATAGAAGCATAATGGAAAGGTGTTTTTTTTGTATATTCTATCTGAATCATGAAATAATTTGTTTATGTTTTGGTTCCCTGTATGTACATTAGTGCATAAAGAATCTAAGGTGATATATTTTACATATACTATAATGTATCAAAATCTTTCTTTATCTGCAAGACGTCTTACCCTAGAACTTTCATAGCATTGTGTTTGTATTAAAGCATTGTATTGTCTTTATATCAAAGTTTTGCATTGTGTTTGTATTAAAGCATTGTATTGGGGGGTAGTTATCAAGCCGTCTACTTTTCTGCCTTCGCCGGCCCAATACGCCCGCCTAAGCTCGCCTACCTTCGCCGCCGCGGACCTGAAAAAATACGCCTAACTTATCAAATAAAGCTGTCAAAAAGCCGTGGGGCGATGAGCAGCGGACTGTGAGAGTTATCACTCATCCGATCTCGCTGCTCTTCGTTTTTTTCCCAGCTTTATTGCTAGCCTGTCACTAAGCACTCACACTAAACTACACTGTTCTACCCCCTATACCGGCGCCCCCGGAGCCTCCCGCAACTAAATAAAGTTACTAACCTCTAAACCGCCGCTCCTAGACCCTGCCGCAACTCTTATAAATGTATTAACCCCTAAACCGCCGCTCCTAGACCCCGCCGCAAGTCTTATAAATGTATTAACCCCTAAACCGCCGCTCCCGGACACCGCTGACACCTACAGTATACCTAGTAACCCCTATCCTGCCCCCCCTATACCGTCGCCCTCTATAATAAAATTATTAACCCCTATCCTGCTGATCCCGCACCTCGCCGCAACTAAATAAATAGTTTAACCCCTAACCCGCCGCTCCCTGAACCCGCCGCAACCTATATTAAATTTATTAACCCCTATCCTGCCCCCCCTACACCGTCGTCACCTATAATAAATTTATTAACCCCTATCCTGCCCCCCACTACACCGCCGCCACCGTAATAAAATTATCAACCCCTAAACCTAAGTCTAACCCTAACGCCCCCCTAACTGCCCCTTTCACACAAGACTTAAATAAGTATCAGACTCTGTTTTAGAAGAAGAATCAGACAAATCAGACCGAGAATGGACAAACATGAAGTGGTCACTTGATCCTGAAGCCAAAATGACTGCTAACAACTCCCATCACTGGGACCACTGGAAGCTGCAGTTGCAGACTGACTCATGTTGTTACTGGGTTATCCCACTGGACTCTGTTCCACCATTCTCACCTCCAACTGCTAATGCTGAAGAACACTCCAATGAAGGCAAGACATATACAATTATGTGAGCACTAAGGACTGACTAGAGAAAAGCCAGATAGAAGATCTACAAATCAAAAGTGCATAACCATGCTCACATTATTTCTCATGCACCACCTCTCCTTCAGTTAGAAACCCATCAGAAAATGTCTAACATGTCCTTGGACACACTCATACCAGTATCACTAATGAGAATCAAGGTTTCCCAAAGCAATATCCTTTGTCCCTGATCCACAAGGGCTTCCGGCTTACCACCCAGGTGCCCCCTACTATTTCCAGAGGAAAACGCCCCCAAATTATTAGGGACATTTTAAATTAAAAACCAGCACATACTGCCCAATTAATACTTTGTGGGAGCACCGTTTGCATTTATTACAGCCGCAAGTCTTTGTGAATAAGTCTTATTAACTTTGCACATCTAGACTTTGCAAAAAAAAAGTTAAAATTCCTTCAAATTGGGAAGGGGTCTCTTGATTACAGCTCTCTATAGGTTATTCCACAGGATTTTTTTATGGGATTAAGGTTTGGGACTTTTATTTTCCTTTTCCTAACCATACCTTGGTTAACTTGGATGTGTGCAGCCATACCTTGGTCAACTTGGATGTGTGCTTTGGATCATTGGCATTATGGAATGTGAAATTCCTCTTTATCTTTAGCATTATTTGTGTAAGCAGTTTTTTTTACAGAAAGGGTGGTGGAGTCATGGAATAAACTTCTAAAAGATGTGGTAAACACAAGGACTGTAAAATAATTCAAAATGCTGGTGGCAAGCATAAGGCTGTCCTAAGAAGTAAGTAACATGTAATATGGGTAGATTTGATTGCCTTTCTGGTTCTAATCTACTGTCAAATTCTATGTTTGTAACAGAGGCCAGCAGGTTTTGTGTCAAAATATCCTGATAACTGGAGCTATTCATTATTTTATCTATATTGACAACAGCCTCTGACTGAAGAGAAGCATTCCCAAAGCATGATGCTACCACCACCATGCTTCAAATTTGGTATGGTGTTCTTTGGATGAGCTTTGCTGACTTTGCGCCAAACATATCTTTTACACTTTAATCAGAAGAGTTCAACCTTTGTCTTGTCAGACCAAAGCACATTTCCAACATGATTTCAGCTAACTAAATTAATCTTTTGGCATAATTTAGATGTGCTTGAGTGTTTCTTTTTGTAAAAAGGGTTTCTGACTCGCTACCCTACCCTGTAGCCCAGAATAGAAGAAATGGTGCTCACATGCAAGGAGTGACTGGTGCCTGCTAGAAATTCCTGTAGCTGCTTCACTGTTGCTGTTGGCCTCTTGGTAGTCTCTCTGGTAATTTTCTCCTTGTCCTCTCATCAACTTTGGAGGGTAATCCTAATCTTTGCAATGCCTCTGTGTTGCCACATTTTCTCTGCTTAATAATAATGGTTTTGATAGTGGTCCATGTTACAGTGCCTTCAATATTCTTTTATATCCCTTTCCTGTTTGATACTATTCAACAATTAGCTCTCAGTTTCTTTGTCAACTCTTTGCGGACCATTGCTCTCCCAATAGAATGCAACCCCAACTTTCATTGATGGCAGGTGTATGCTATTTACCTAGAGGCATGATTTAGAATGGGATTGGTTAACTTTGAACACAGCTAAAGCCCTCATTATGAAAGGGAGTGAAGACCTAAGCAATCAGGGTCTTGTAGACTTGTTTTTTATATATTTAAAATATTCATAATAAATAACTACAGGTAGCCCTCAGTTTACGCCGGGGTTAGGTTCAAGAAGAAATGGTTGTAAATCGAAACCGTTGTAAACTGAAAACCAGTTTATAATTTAAGTCAATGGGAAGTGAGGGAGATAGGTTCCAGGCCCCTCTCAAAATTGTCATTAGTAACACCTAATACATTATTTTTAAAGCTTTGAAATGAAGACTTTAAATGCTAAACAGCATTATAAACCTAATAAAAGAATCACACAACACAGAATATATAATTAAACTAAGTTAAATGAACAAAAACATTTGCTAAACAGCATTATAAACCTAATAAAATAATCAAACAACACAGACTTCACTTGCATTTTTCTGCAAACAGTTCTTTCTATGCATTCCAATCTAGGCTGATTTATAGACAGGAAGATCTTGTTCCTTTGAAATCTGCTCGATAGCTCAGGTCTGGTTAAACTGATGAATCTCAGCTTGCTTGGCTTTGCTGCAACACAAGCAGACAGCTCCACCTACTGGCTATTTTAATAAATGCACAAGTGAAGTCTGTGTTGTGTGATTATTTTATTAGATTTATAATGCTGTTTAGCAAATGTTTTTGTTCATATAACTTAGTTTAATTATATATTCTGTGTTGTGTGATTATTTTATTAGGTTTATAATGTTATCTAGCATTTAAAGTCTTCATTTCAAAGCTTTTAAAATAATGTATTAGGTGTTACTTATGACAATTTTGAGAGGGGCCTGGAACCTAACTCCCCCACTTCCCACTTACATTATAAACTGGGTTTCAATTTACAACAGTTTCGATTTACAACCATTCCTTCTGGAACCTAACCCCGGCGTAAACTGAGGGCTACCTGTATTGTGTTTGCATTAAAGCTTTGCATTGTGTTTGTATTAAAGCTGTGTATTGTGTTTGTATTAAAGCATTGTTTTGTGTTTGTATTAAAGTATTGTATTGTGTTTGTATTAAAGCTTTGTATTGTGTTTGTATTAAAGTATTTTATTGTGTTTGTATTAAAGCTTTGTATTGTGTTTGTATTAAATCATTGTATTGTGTTTGTATTAAAGCATTGTATTGTGTTTGTATTAAAGTATTGTATTGTGTTTGTATTAAAGCTTTGTATTGTGTTTGTATTAAAGCATTGTATTGTGTTTGTATTAAAGTTTTGTATTGTGTTTGTATTAAAGTATTGTATTGTGTTTGTATTATATTTTGTTTGTATTAAAGCATTGTATTGTGTTTGTATTAAAGTATTGTATTGGGTTTGTATTAAAGCATTGTTTTGTGTTTGTATTAAAGCTTTGTATTGTGTTTGTATTAAAGCATTGTATTGTGTTTGTATTAAAGCATTGTATTGTGTTTGTATTAAAGTTTTGTATTGTGTTTGTATTAAAGTATTGTATTGTGTTTGTATTAAAGTATTATATTGGGTTTGTATTAAAGCATTGTTTTGTGTTTGTATTAAAGCATTGTATTGTGTTTGTATTAAAGCTTTGTATTGTGTTTGTATTAAAGTATTGTATTGTGTTTGTATTATATTTTGTTTGTACTAAAGCATTGTATAGTGTCTGTATTAAAGCATTGTATTGTGTTTGTATTAAAGTATTGTATTGTGTTTGTATTAAAGCTTTGTATTGTGTTTGTATTAAAGCATTGCATTGTGTTTGTATTAAAGTTTTGTATTGTGTTTGTATTAAAGTATTGTATTGTGTTTGTATTATATTTTGTTTGTATTAAAGCATTGTATTGTGTCTGTATTAAAGCATTGTATTGTGTTTGTATTAAAGTATTATATTGTGTTTGTATTAAAGCATTGTTTTGTGTTTGTATTAAAGCATTGTATTGTGTTTGTATTAAAGCATTGTATTGTGTTTGTATTAAAGTATTGTATTGTGTTTGTATTAAAGCTTTGTATTGTGTTTGTATTAAAGCATTGTATTGTATTGGAATTAAAGCATTGTATTGTGTTTGTATTAAAGTTTTGTATTGTGTTTGTATTAAAGTATTGTTTTGTGTTTGTATTATATTTTGTTTGTATTAAAGCATTGTATTGTGTCTGTATTAAAGCATTGTATTGTGTTTGTATTAAAGTATTATATTGGGTTTGTATTAAAGCATTGTTTTGTGTTTGTATTAAAGCATTGTATTGTGTTTGTATTAAAGCTTTGTATTGTGTTTGTATTAAAGTATTGTATTGTGTTTGTATTAAAGCTTTGTATTGTGTTTGTATTAAAGCATTGTATTGTGTTTGTATTAAAGCATTGTATTGTGTTTGTATTAAAGCATTGTATTGTGTTTGTATTAAAGCATTGTATTGTGTTTGTATTAAAGTTTTGTATTGTGTTTGTATTAAAGCTTTGTATTGTGTTTGTATTAAAGTATTGTATTGTGTTTGTATTAAAGCTTTGTATTGTGTTTGTATTAAAGCATTGTATTGTGTTTGTATTAAAGCATTGTATTGTGTTTGTATTAAAGTTTTGTATTGTGTTTGTATTAAAGTATTGTATTGTGTTTGTATTATATTTTGTTTGTATTAAAACATTGTATTGTGTCTGTATTAAAGCATTGTATTGTGTTTTTATTAAAGTATTATATTGTGTTTGTATTAAAGCATTGTTTTGTGTTTGTATTAAAGCATTGTATTGTGTTTGTATTAAAGCTTTGTATTGTGTTTGTATTAAAGTATTGTATTCTGTTTGTATTAAAGCATTGTATTGTGTTTGTATTAAAGCATTGTATTGTGCTTGTGTTAAAGCTGTGTATAGTGTTTGTATTAAAGCTTTGTATTGTGTTTGTATTAAAGCATTGTATTGTGTTTGTATTAAAGTATTGTATTGTGTTTGTATGAAAGTATCGTATTGTGTTTGTATTAAAGCTTTGTATTGTGTTTGTATTAAAGTATTGTATTCACTGTTCCCTCTAAGGTGCGCGGCTGCGTGGCCGCGCACCTTCCCTTCTGGTGTAGCGCAGGCAGAATATCAGGCCGCGCAGCACCTGCTGTGAGCAGAAGCAGAGAGAGGAAAATGCCTGAAGAACTAATTTGCCAAGTGCCGCCTGCACTGCGCATTGGACCCAGCAATCTGTCACTCATCTAGCCTTATTCTGTGTTCCTGTATGCCAGCACCGAGCTAATGTACTCAGCTTAAAAGTATATTAGCTCAGTGCTGGCAGCAGCGCTGTATACAGGAACACAGAATCAGGCTAGATGAGTGACAGATTGCTGGGTCCAATGCGCAGTGCAGGCGGCACTTGGCAAATTAGTTCTACATTTTTGGGATCTCAGCTCTGCACCTGCCTGACTGCCTCCACTATCTATGCCTCCCAACTGTCCCGGTTTCTGCATTGCCACCACTAGCTCATAAGTGTTGCACACAGTATTTTTAATCTTAGTGCTAGTAGGAATGTTGGAGCCGGAAGTGGAAGAGAGCGCCAGGCCCGGACTGGACGTCGGGCATAGCAGGCAAATGCCCGGTAGGCCGCAAGGTATTTTAGCCCCGCCCACTGCGACATCACGGCATAAAAAAATAAACTGAATTTTGTTTTCCAATATTTAATAAATTTGAAGTTAATGTTATTAATATTTTTTTTTACTTTGTTTAAACTTTATTATCGACTCTTGTGTATATATTTGCACACACAGTTCAGCACATCACACTCTAGTTCAGGCCGGCGGCTGCCGCCATAATACATTCCCCATTCGGATAGGCCGCACACAGGCGCACTGCTTCCGGCCATACGCAAATGCTAATGAGCTGACAGGAGGAGGTCTGAGCGCACTGAGTGATGTTGACGACACCCGGCACGCGGCTGCACTACATTGATACCAGCATGCCGCGTACCGGGTCCACGTGACACAGAGAGAAGCAGCGAGCAGCTGAGACAGCTGTTGTCAGACAGAGGTGAGCCAGACTAGTGTGCTGCTGCGGCTGCCTGTGTGTCACGTGTGTGACTGTCACTCAGTGGTTGGAGGGAGGCCTCAGGCTGGAAAAGATGCTGCCGCCAGGCCAATGCTCCATCATGCATATTGCCTGTCATTCAGTGAGACCTGGGGAGCAGCAGTGCGTGACGTGTGCGGTGCGACCGTGTGTGCCAGACTCAACTGCCAGACTGTTAGGTGAGGAGAGCTGCGAGTGCACTGTGAAGATGCAAGGCTGTGACTCAGCAGGTGGCCAGGTAGCTGAGGTCACTCTGGTCTCTCAGAGAGAGAGAGAGGACCCGACCTTTTCTTTTTCTTTGGAGTCAATGTTTGTGAAACTTCCTGTTCTGGAGCACATGACATCAGCATGCACATCGCAAACACAAATCATTAGTTGGCCGATGGGAAGGAATGTAAGTGCTTCCTTCCCATCGGCCAACTAATGATTTGTGTTTGCGATGTGCATGCTGATGTGCTCCAGAGTGTGCTGCTGAGGTGCCGTTATCTCTTTAGGAGCAACAAATTAAAGGTGACATAATTTACTGCAGTGCTTTGAATTGAACTCCAACATATTTTTTTTAGCAGACTGTGTGTAGCAACTAAGCTGAAGGGCAGAGTTAACCTCTTAACTGCTGGCATTTCAGAAAGGCTGCAGACTTACCCAGCTTAATTCTTGCAGCCTGCTATAAAAACAAATTTATCAATACAGTTTTAAAAGCATTGACTGCTATAAAAGTTTTCAAACTTTTAATATTATCAAATAAAAAATGGGGAAAAAAAGGTTATAACATCCTTTTGTGTTTAACAAATAACAAAATAGCTAATGTGAGAGTCTCCCTGGAATGGAACTGTTTCCAAGTTTTACAGCATATAACAAACACTGAGATTGAAGTAAGCTTGTTGATCTTTCTGTTGGTATATGTGTTTAACATGGGTATTTGTAAACTTACATAACATCCAGAGGATTGTATCCCTTTAAGGTCATCTGGTCATGAGTTAATGACAGGCTTATATTATTTATGTATGCAGTGTCACTATCTTCAACACATCTGTGTTAAAAGCCTGCTTGTTATTTGGATAAATTAGAGTAACCATTCAAATTAACACAGCCACATTGCCAAAGATATTGAACTGCAAACGGTTACTTTAATTTACCCAAATAACAAGCAGGCTTTTAACATAGATGTGTTGAAGATAGTGACACTGCATACATAATATAAGCCTGTCATTAGCTCAAGACCTTAAAGGGATATAATCCTATGGTTGGTATTAAAGTTTACAAATACCTGTGTTAATTTGAATGGTTACTCTAATTTATACAAACAACAAGCAGGCTTTTAACAGAGATATGGTGATTCTGAAGATAGTGACACCGCATATACAATATAAGCCTGACATTTAAAGGGACATACATTTTTGGTTGGTATCTAATCTCACAAACACCTTTGTTTACATAAACAGTTACTCAAATTTACCTAAACAACTAGCAGGCTTTTTTCAGAGATGTGGTGAAAACAGGGACACCACATATATAATATTAGTCTGTCATTAACTCATAACCTTAAAGGGACATAATTCTCTGGATGGTATTAAAGTTCACGAACACCTTTGTTAATGTAAACGGTTACTTCTATTTACCTCAATAACAAGCAGGCTTTCTTACACAGATGTGGTGAAAATAGGGAAACAGCATACATAATATAAGCCTGTCATTAGCTCATGACCTTAAAGGGATACAATCCTCAGGTTGGTATGCAAGTTTACAAACACCCATGTTAAACACATATACCCACAGAAAGATCAACAAGCTTACTTCAATATCAGTGTTATATGCTGTATAACTTAGAAACATTTCCATTCCAGTTAGACTCTCACATTAGCTATTTTGTTATTTGTTAAACACAAATTTTTTCTTTCATGATTTAGAAAGAGAATGCAATTTCAATCAACTTTCTAATTAACTTCTATTATCTAATTTGCTTCATTCTCTTGATATTCTTTGTTGAAAAGTATATCTAGATAGGCTCAGAAGCTGCTGATTGGTGGTTGTACATAAATACCTCTTGTGATTGGCTCACACATCTGCATTGCTATTTCTTAAACGAAGGCTATCTAAAGAATGACGCAAATTAGATAATAGAAGTAAATTGGAATGATGTTTAAAATTGTATTCGCTATCTGAATAATGAAAGAAAAAAATTTGGTTTAATGTCCCTTTAACATTTCACAAGCCTTATTCAGCTAATACCCATTATAGCACTGACAATCATGCTAAAATGCCCCAAAATTGAATATTGTGCTAGTCATTCATACTAATTGTATATACAGTTGTCATCTACTATACACTATTTTTTATTTTTTTTAAAAAAAAGCATGTTTGATTTGTCAAATATGTTTTTGTCACTTAAACAAGTATTATACTTTCCATGTTTGGTATACGGTTAACTAAGAAATGATGAGCGGGGGGAGTGGGCCTCTTTACCCTAAAATGCCTGGGCCTCTTTTTGGTACCAGTCCGGCCCTGGAGAGCGCTATACATCCTGTACGCGCTACACTAAAAACCCCAGACTGACTGAGTAATAAGCAGTTGCTGTCGCTACACTAATTTTGACTACAGACTCAGAGCCATAAGACCGGCTCCTTCTCTAGCTAAACTGATTGGCCTGCCCTGTTAGCATAGGACGCTGAGGGAAAGCTAAATGAGGCACAGCAAGAAGGGACCGGCAATAACAGCAGTTACTATATATAGCCTTCATTCATAAAAAAAAAACTGACACTTGCCTCCAAAAACCCTTAATTTATTATACAATCTAAGACAGAGCAATCTAAGACAGAGGTCACCTGATCGCCCCCAGCACACAGAATCATTTTACACTGCGTGCGTGCTGCTGTAGGAAGTATGTTCATGTTGGTGGAGTTAGAGCAGGACCCTTTAGACAGTGTGAGTAACAAACTCATTCATTATTTGTTGTCAGTAGTGCCTTAGATGTTTGAAGCTGTTCACACTCCTTTACATGAATCTATGCTTCAAAGTAGCTGTGTCTGACTCTGTTGGTAGTCTCCCCCCTCCCTGCTCTCAATTCCTTCTCAAGACTGTGTGGCATCTCCCCTCCTGTTATCTATCTCTAACCTACTTGTCATGAGGATGATGTCAATAGGTTATCAGAAAAGATAAATCACATGGGAAATGTGTTGCTGGGGGTTGGGGATTCCTATTTCAGAATAAATATTAACCCCTTCTTCAGACTTTGCCACATAGTGTGTATGTATGAGTGTATATCTGTGTATGTTGGTGTGCATTTGTGTATGTATGTGCATATGTATGTATGTATGTGTGTGTGTGTGTGTGTGTGTGTGTATATATATATATATATATATATATATATATATATATATATATATATATATATATATATATATTTTTGTGTGTGTTTGTGCACACAACCTAAATACGCCACTGAGTGTCATACATATTTTATGACTAATTAATAAATGAATCTGTATATATAGGAAATGAGTGAACTTTCTAGTAATTATAATTTCTTCAAAATGATCCTCCATCCTATTTCTAACATACTCATGTATCCACCACGAGCTGATATTTTATTGCCATGTGCATAAAAAAATAAGAAAAAGAAAAAAAGTAAGGGCAGGGGTAATTAAATATTTTTTCATAGAGTTAACTTGTTTTAATTGAGCCAATCATTTTTTTTTTGCAGTTTCAAAAATACCCCAATATTATACATAAAATGCTTTCAAATGTTTGCAAATTATTCAAATATTTCCACAAAAACATTTCATAATTTTAAAGAAATGGCACATATGTACACATACATTCATATATGTTATTAGTAGAAATGTAAGGCAGCTACAAGTACATCAAATTAAATCCCTTATTTGAAGAAAGCAAAGTACATATCATGTCCCTCTGTGTATTGTGGGTGGCACTAGCAACAGAGGGGCTGCTGTCTATACATAAAATATATATATAAACCCTGAGTCCTCTCAATGCTTCTAGATATTTAATCTTTTGTAAACTATTGTATATGTATAAGGGCTGGTTGATTATATACTGTTGCTGCACATGGGCTTCTACTTATGAAAATAATGTGGGGACACAATGCTGCAAGCAGGTCCGCTTTTTGGGTGGAGCGAGTAGGCTGCACTCATTTACACACCCGCCGGCATGTTATCAGATCCCATAAGTTATTGGTTGTAATGCAGGTGGAAGCTTTCTTTGTAAGAAACTTGTCCAGGGATGCTCCTACATGGTGAGGCTAGAGAAGGAGTTAGGTGCTTGTGGTTTCCTGACATTAACTGGTGGATTGAGGCTGTGGAAGGTAACGGTTAGTTATTTGTTGTCTTGAAACCTTTTTATTTTACAGAGTCTGTGAAGCCATTTTAATATTTCAGAACAGTAAGATTTAGTGTTTTGGGAAGTAAACTAGTTGCCAGGAGTAGCCTTTTATACTGCAAGGAGGCATAGGTGTGTTTGCAGTATTTATACAGCAGTCTGACTTTCAGGATATGTGCTTCATTGCAAAGTGATGTGTTCCTTTGGTCCCCTTTATATTGTCGTGTTTGATGAAGCTCATGTGTGCATGTGTTTGTGCGTATGTGTGATGTGTGGTGTGTGTGCATATGAGTGTGTGTGTGCATATGAGTGTGGGCGTGTGGTGGGTGTGTATGTGGTGTGTATTTATATGTGTGTGTATGTGGCGTGTGTGTATGTGGTGTTTGTGTGTGTGTGTGGTGTGTGCATATGAGTGTGTTTATATGTAGTGTGCATGCATCGGAATGTACCTGTGATGTTTGTGTGTAAGTATGTATGGGAGGGCTGCTTTGCCTTAAAATGCCCGGGCCTATTTTTTTTTCTCAAAGATCTCATTTAATCTTATTTTTAGACTTTTTCTCTCTTCTATATTTGCTAAAATCAGTTAACAGCAATGTGAGATATATATATATATATATATATATATATATATATATATATATATATATATATATATATATATATATATATATATATATACTAAAATCAGTTATCAGCAATTAAATAAAGTTGGTAAAAACTGAGTGTATTCACATGGACTTTAAGAATTGTGAATATTCCAACAAAATATTCTCACACCCCAGGTCTCAGGGTTATAATCACTTTATAACAACATTTACTGTCTCCAGGTTTATTTCATTATGCTGTGTGTGTATATATATATATATATGTTTATATTTTAAAGCAGGAATATTTATGTTAGGATGTTTTTATAGACGTGGTTAAAGTAAAACCGGTGTAAAAAGCTTGAAATATTTAATAATATAATCTGTAATATATTAATGTAATGTAATAAAATATATATATTGCCGCACACAAGCGGTATCAAGCCCGCACACAGAAAAAAATAATTGCACGCACGGAAAAAAAAATAGAGGGAACATTGATTGTATTGTGTTTGTATTAAAGCTTTGCATTGTGTTTGTATTAAAGCTGTGTATTGTGTTTGTACTAAAGCATTGTATTGTGTTTGTATTAAAGCTTTGTATTGTGTTTGTATTAAAGCTTTGTATTGTGTTTGTATTAAAGCTGTGTATTGTGTTTGTATTAAAGCACTGTATTGTGTTTAGAATAGAAGCATAATGGAAAGGTGTTTTTTTTGTATATTCTATCTGAATCATGAAATAATTTGTTTATGTTTTGGTTCCCTGTATGTACATTAGTGCATAAAGAATCTAAGGTGATATATTTTACATATACTATAATGTATCAAAATCTTTCTTTATCTGCAAGACGTCTTACCCTAGAACTTTCATAGCATTGTGTTTGTATTAAAGCATTGTATTGTCTTTATATCAAAGTTTTGCATTGTGTTGGTATTAAAGCATTGTATTGGGGGGTAGTTATCAAGCCGTCTACTTTTCTGCCTTCGCCGGCCCAATACGCCCGCCTAAGCTCGCCTACCTTCGCCGCCGCGGACCTGAAAAAATACGCCTAAGTTATCAAATAAAGCTGTCAAAAAGCCGCGGGGCGATGAGCAGCGGACTGTGAGAGTTATCACTCATCCGATCTCGCTGCTCTTCGTTTTTTTGCCAGCTTTATTGCTAGCCTGTCACTAAGCACTCACACTAAACTACACTGTTCTACCCCCTATACCGGCGCCCCCGGAGCCTCCCGCAACTAAATAAAGTTACTAACCTCTAAACCGCCGCTCCTAGACCCTGCCGCAACTCTTATAAATGTATTAACCCCTAAACCGCCGCTCCTAGACCCCGCCGCAAGTCTTATAAATGTATTAACCCCTAAACCGCCGCTCCCGGACACAGCTGACACCTACAGTATACCTAGTAACCCCTATCCTGCCCCCCCTATACCGTCGCCCTCTATAATAAAATTATTAACCCCTATCCTGCTGATCCCGCACCTCGCCGCAACTAAATAAATAGTTTAACCCCTAACCCGCCGCTCCCTGAACCCACCGCAACCTATATTAAATTTATTAACCCCTATCCTACCCCCCCTACACCGTCGTCACCTATAATAAATTTATTAACCCCTATCCTGCCCCCCACTACACCGCCGCCACTGTAATAAAATTATCAACCCCTAAACCTAAGTCTAACCCTAACCCTAACGCCCCCCTAACTTAAATATTAATTAAATAAATCTAAATAATATTTCTATTATTAACTAAATTAATCCTATTTAAAACTAAATACTTACCTATAAAATAAACCCTAATATAGCTACAATATAAATAATAATTATATTCTAGCTATTTTAGGATTTATATTTATTTTACAGGTAACTTTGTATTTATTTTAGCTAGTTAGAATAGTTATTAAATAGTTATTAACTATTTAATAACTACCTAGCTAAAAGAAATACAAAATTACCTGTAAAATAAATCCTAACCTAAGTTACAATTAAACCTAATACTACACTATCATTAAATTAATTAACTAAACTACCTACAAATAACTACAATTAAATACAATTACATAAACTAACTAAAGTACAAAAAATAAAAAAATAAGTTACAAACATTTTAAAAATATTACAACAATTTTAAGATACTTACACCTAATCTAAGCCCCCTAATAAAATAACAAACCCCCCCAAAATAAAAAAATGCCCTACCCTATTCTAAATTAAATAAAGTTCAAAGCTCTTTTACCTTACCAGCCCTTAAAAGGGCCATTTGTGGGGGCATGCCCCAAAAAGTTCAGCTCTTTTGCCTGTAAAAGAAAAATACAACCCCCCCCAACATTAAAACCCACCACCCACATACCCCTAATCTAACCCAAACCCCCCTTACAAAAACCTAACACTAATACCCTGAAGATCATCCTACCTTGAGTCGTCTTCACTCAGCCGAGCAACGATGGAACCGAAGTGGACATCCGGAGCGGAAGAAGTTAATCCTCCAAGCGGCGCTGAAGAAATCTTCCATCCGATGAAGTCATCATCCAGGCGGCGCTGAAGAAGTCTTCGATCCGGGCGATGTCATCTTCCAAGAGGCGCTGAAGAGGTCTTCTATCCGGGCGATGTCATCTTCCAAGCCGGGTCTTGAATCTTCCTCCCGCCGACGCGGAACCTCCTTCTTCACCGACGGACTACGACGAATGAAGGCTCCTTTAAGGGACGTCATCCAAGATGGCGTCCCCTCAATTCCGATTGGCTGATAGGATTCTATCAGCCAATCGGAATTAAGATAGGAAAAATCTGATTGGCTGATGGAATCAGCCAATCAGATTGAGCTCGCATTCTATTGGCTGTTCCGATCAGCTTAATTAACTTCTTCCGCTCCGGATGTCCACTTCGGTTCCATCGCTGCTCGGCTGAGTGAAGACGACTCAAGGTAGGATGATCTTCAGGGGATTAGTGTTAGGTTTTTGTAAGGGGGGTTTGGGTTAGATTAGGGGTATGTGGGTGGTGGGTTTTAATGTTGGTGGGGGGTTGTATTTTTCTTTTACAGGCAAAAGAGCTGAACTTTTTGGGGCATGCCCCCACAAATGGCCCTTTTAAGGGCTGGTAAGGTAAAAGAGCTTTGAACTTTATTTAATTTAGAATAGGGTAGGGCATTTTTTTATTTTGGGGGGGTTTGTTATTTTATTAGGGGGCTTAGATTAGGTGTAAGTAGCTTGAAATTGTTGTAATATTTTTAAAATGTTTGTAACTTATTTTTTTATTTTTTGTAACTTAGCTTTTTTTATTTTTTGTACTTTAGTTAATGTAATTGTATTTAATTGTAGTTATTTGTAGGTAGTTTATTTAATTAATTTAATGATAGTGTAGTATTAGGTTTAATTGTAACTTAGGTTAGGATTTATTTTACAGGTAATTTTGTATTTCTTTTAGCTAGGTAGTTATTAAATAGTTAATAACTATTTAATAACTATTCTAACTAGCTAAAATAAATACAAAGTTACCTGTAAAATAAATATAAATCCTAAGATAGCTACAATATAATTATTATTTATATTGTAGCTATATTAGGGTTTATTTTACAGGTAAGTATTTAGTTTTAAATAGTAATAATTTATTAAAGTATAGTGTAGTGTTAGGTGTAATTATAACTTAGATTAGGATTTATTTTACAAGTAAATTTCAGTTTATTTTAGCTAGGTAAGCTATTAAATAGTTAATAACTATTTAATAGCTATTGTACCTAGTTAAAATAAATTGAAAGTTGCCTGTAAAATAAAAATAAATCCTAAGATAGCTAGAATATAATTATTATTTATATTGTAGCTATATTAGGGTTTATTTTAAAGGTAAGTATTTAGTTTTAAATAGGATTAATTTAGTTAATAATAAAAATATTATTTAGATTTATTTAATTAATATTTAAGTTAGGGGGGCGTTAGGGTTAGTGTTAGACTTAGGTTTAGGGGTTAATAATTTTATTACAGTGGCGGCGGCGTAGTGGGGGGCAGGATAGGGGTTAATAAATTTATTATAGGTGGCGACGGTGTAGGGGGGGCAGATTAGGGGTTAATAAATTTATTATAGGTGGCGACGGTGTAGGGGGGGCAGATTAGGGGTTAATAAATTTATTATAGGTGGCGACGGTGTAGGGGGGGCAGATTAGGGGTTAATAAATTTATTATAGGTGGCGACGGTGTAGGGGGGCAGATTAGGGGTTAATAAATTTATTATAGGTGGCGACGGTGTAGGGGGGGCAGGATAGGGGTTAATACATTTAATATAGGTTGCGGTGGGCTCCGGGAGCGGCAGTTTAGGGGTTAATATGTATAGAGTAGCTTGCAGTGGGCTCCGGGAGCGGCGGTGTAGGGGGTAATAACTTTATTTAGTTGCGGCGGTGTAGGGGGGGAAGATTAGTGGTGTTTAGACTCGGGGTACATGTTAGGGTGTTAGGTGCAGACAGCTCCCATAGAAATCAATGGGATGTCTGTCAGCAGCGAACTTGTACTTTCGCTATGGTCAGACTCCCATTGATTCCTATGGGATCCGCCGCCTCCAGGGGTGGCGGTTTGAAAACCAGGTACGCTGGGCCGTAAAAGTGCTGAGCGTACCTGCTATTCATTTGATAACTAGCAAAAGTAGTGAGATTGTGCCGCACTTGTGTGCGGAACATCTGGAGTGACATAAGAATCGATCTGTGTCGGACTGAGTCCGGCGGATCGAAGCTTACGTCACAAAATTCAACTTTTGCCGGTCTGTAGCCTTTGATAACTAAGGCGAATCAGCCTCGCCACAAATACGCTGCGGAATTCCAGCGTATTTGAGGTTGACGGCTTGATAACTACCCCCCATTGTGTCTGTATTAAAGCTTTGCATTGTGTTTGTGTTAAAGCTGTGTATAGTGTTTGTATTAAAGCATTGTATTGTGTTTGTATTAAAGTATCGTATTGTGTTTGTATTAAAGCTTTGTATTGTGTTTGTATTAAAGTATTGTATTGTGTTTGTATTAAAGCATTGTATTGTGTCGGTATTATTATATTTTGTTTATATTAAAGCATTGTATTGTGTTTGTATTAAAGTATTGTATTGTGTTTGTATTAAAGCTTTGTATTGTGTTTATATTAAAGCTTTGTATTGTGTTTGTATTAAAGTATTGTATTGTGTTTGTATTATTATATTTTGTTTGTATTAAAGTATTGTATTGTGTTTGTATTAAAGTATTGTATTGTGTTTGTATTATTATATTTTGTTTGTATTAAAGTATTGTATTGTGTTTGTATTAAAGTATTGTATTGTGTTTGTATTAAAGCATTGCATTGTGTTGGTTTTGGCCATTACTGGGCTAAAAGAAGCTGCACCCAGGTGTTAAATCGCCATAGAACAGGCTAACAATAGTATTGAGCCAGTTGTTCGTTCTTGTGAGTATGCTTCTCTCTGTGTATTTAGTCTCCCTATGGGAAAAAGGGGAAACCAGACGTGGACTCCTTGGTCAGTGTGCTTAGAGGAATATGGCTACACCTCACTGACGAGGCCCAATGAAAGCCGAAACGATTGTCTGGGGTTGCTGTGTTCCTTGTTCAGAGAGGAATTGCCTGGTATTTTGGCGCTGGACTGACCGTAATAGGCAGGATCAGACTGATATACTACAGGAAAGTTCTTCTCTGTGAAAAGCATTACTGAGCTAAAAGAAGCTGCACCCAGGTGGTAAATCGCCATAGAACAGACTAACAATAGTATTGAGCCAGTTGTTCATTCCTGTGAGTGTGCTTCTCTCTGTGTGTATTTAGTCTCCCTATGGGAAAAAGGGGAAACCAGACGTGGACTCCTTGCTCAGTGTGCTTAGAGGAATATGGCTACACCTCACTGACGAGGCCCAATGAAGGCCGAAACGATTGTCTGGGGTTGCTGTGTTCCTTGTTCCGAGAGGAATTGCCTGGTATTTCGGCGCTGGACTGACCGTAATAGGCGGGATCAGATTGATATATAGAGAACACCAATGGGATATATGAAAGTGTAATGGCAAGGACTCACCATGTACAAATAAATGTGTATATACTCAACGATCTTCACTACTCCAATGAGTTAGTAGCTATGTAATCACAAGTGAGAGTCCACTGACAGGAGTCTGCCCACCACACGTTTCCCACAACAACGCTGGTGGTGATATAAGGAGCGTAGGATCAACAGTGCTTCTGTATCCGAAGTTATTACAATCAAATCGGCATATAGTGCACACTACCACAGTAATCAGAACCTGTCATGTATCCGGATCATATGCAACAAACATGCAAAGAGGCTGACTATAACTCAGTCACTTTACCTTCGTGCTTGATGCCGTTGCGTCCTGCTTGATATCGCAGCTGACTCCTGTGTCCGCCTTCCACGGCGGTTGTGTCAATCACTGAACCTCCTCCTGTTGCAAACGCCAAGGCGGTGTGTGTGTACATACGGTCCTCACCCCAAGTAAGTGCTCACTTCCTGGCCAGAACCGGTACAGTGAAAGGAAAAAATGGAGGAGCACAAACCGGGTGGAATGCAAATAAAATAAGGTTTATTAAAACCTGGCGCCATAGCGCGGCATGAGGGTAGACAAAAAGACAATTTACAATGGTTCACAAAAAGTAATGTGGAGGGGATAAACACCCCGGGATAAACACGGAAGATTACAAGGGCTGAATAATGTCAGGTAAACGCGTTTCAGCGTGTAGCCTTACTCATTACCTAATCTAAAAATAGTACACTGTGCACTATAAAACAAACAGCCCAGATTCTCATTGGTCAGAGGGTACACGCCCTCCTCCTTAACTCGACCAATAGATTCCTTAGTAGGAAGCCAGCCCCTTACTGCTAAGTGAAGTAAACAAACAGCGTTGCATTATGCGTTAGCAGTGGAATACTCATAAATTAATTTCTATACTAAGAACAACAATAGTAATTAGTATTGTTATTGATTACAGTGCACCTTGAAATAAAGTGTGGGGAATATATAAGGCACAGCAGATGGGATCAAAAATAGAAATGCAAATGTACAAATAAATTGAAAATAAAAAGTATGTGAATAAATTAAGCATAAACGTATTTATCTCCACTATCCTCAAATTGTCGCCTGCCAGCAGATGCTAACTTGGGGAGGAAAGTGAAATCTGTCTCAATTGAACTAAACTATACATGTACCAGAACAACTATAAGAATAAACAAATACACATCAATAAATGGGTAGTATAGCGGAAATTTGAATAGACAATATGCAGAATATAAATATATATGTATTATTATATTATTTAGGTGCTAACGACATGGAACTTCCTCCATGGAGCAAAAGCTTCAGAGGACAGCAGGATCTCCTGTGTAAAAAGATTCAGACTGTTAGATTATTAATAGCAAGTTGTCATTTCTAAGTACATTATAAGCTATATATTAGATACGCCTATAAATCCCTTGAACCCTATTCTTGGGGGAGGAGGGTTGGGAATTACAAATGTGTTAACTACCCACTGACCATCGTGATTATTATATATATATATAAATGTACATGGATATATACGTACATACCACCCCCTGGGCAAAAATTACCCAATTATGGGTTGCCCCCGGTGGGGTTATGAATAAGCTAATGTATTAGAGAAAGTAGCTAAATGAGGGTGCAAAGAAGGATAAGAATGTAAAGTTGGGAGGAGGACTGGTGTGATGACACAAAGGTGTCACCAAAAGTTGATGAGATCATACTCAGAATTGAGGCCCACTGGAACTCTTGTTTTAAGCTTAAAGATCCAGAAGACCTCCCTCTCCCCCAACTTACGATTCCTATCCTGTCCCCCCTTTAAAGGAGGTATTCGTTCAATGATGGTCCAAGTGAATGTTGAGACATCTCTTGAGATGTCTCTCCCTATCTTGGAGTCTCTTAGTGAGGTCATCCGCTTGGTTCTCATAGGTGCTTGGCTCACTGCAGTTTCTTTTTAATCTAATAAATTGACCCTTGGCAACCCCCTTGAATACTCCCTGTGGGTGGCAACTATCAGCGTGCAGCAATGAGTTGCCCGAAATGGGCTTTCGATACGTCTCAGAGCAAATGCCTTGGCTGGTGGTACCCTTCAAGGTGACATCTAAAAAATTGATGGCCTATGAGAACCAAGCGGATGACCTCACTAAGAGACTCCGAGATAGGGGGTATAGAACTTCTGTCATAAATAGTGCCAGAAATAGTGTGAAGAATATCCCTAGGATCAAACTCCTAGAATCCAATAAGGATGGAACCAAGAAAAAAGGTCCTAGCAAGGGTCCAGTGGATAGGGTCACTTTTCTAACTGAATACTCCAGGCAGTACCGGGCCATCTGTAACATAGTAGGTAAACACTTTGGATTATTGGCAGCAGACGACAATCTACAGGGGGTGGTAGGAAGAGGCATCAGGTGTTCCTACAGAAAAAATAAATCTATTGGCAACCTGGTTGCTCCCACTAGGTTGAAAAGGTCAGAGGGGGTAACATCGTCATGGCTAAGTGTCAAGGGCACATTCCGTTGTCACCATCGGACGTGTGTGGCCTGTGAGAGACTTGTGACAGGGGATAAATTTTATTCCCTCAACACTGGACAAGAGTTTAAGATAAATTGTTGCCTTAATTGTAGGTCCACATTTATTATCTATGTGATTAGTTGTGAGGCATGCTCTGTCCAATACGTAGGGCTCACCACGAGAGAGGCCAGAACTCGCATAAAGGAACATCTTGCAGACATTAGGGCAGGTGTCCTTACCACCCCACTTGTAAACCATTTCTCAGGTTTCCACTCAAAAGATGTCTCAACATTCACTTGGACCATCATTGAATGAATACCTCCTTTAAAGGGGGGACAGGATAGGAATCGTAAGTTGGGGGAGAGGGAGGTCTTCTGGATCTTTAAGCTTAAAACAAGAGTTCCAGTGGGCCTCAATTCTGAGTATGATCTCATCAACTTTTGGTGACACCTTTGTGTCATCACACCAGTCCTCCTCCCAACTTTACATTCTTATCCTTCTTTGCACCCTCATTTAGCTACTTTCTCTAATACATTAGCTTATTCATAACCCCACCGGGGGCAACCCATAATTGGGTAATTTTTGCCCAGGGGGTGGTATGTACGTATATATCCATGTACATTTATATATATATATATAATAATCACGATGGTCAGTGGGTAGTTAACACATTTGTAATTCCCGACCCTCCTCCCCCAAGAATAGGGTTCAAGGGATTTATAGGCGTATCTAATATATAGCTTATAATGTACTTAGAAATGACAACTTGCTATTAATAATCTAACAGTCTGAATCTTTTTACACAGGAGATCCTGCTGTCCTCTGAAGCTTTTGCTCCATGGAGGAAGTTCCATGTCGTTAGCACCTAAATAATATAATAATACATATATATTTATATTCTGCATATTGTCTATTCAAATTTCCGCTATACTACCCATTTATTGATGTGTATTTGTTTATTCTTATAGTTGTTCTGGTACATGTATAGTTTAGTTCAATTGAGACAGATTTCACTTTCCTCCCCAAGTTAGCATCTGCTGGCAGGCGACAATTTGAGGATAGTGGAGATAAATACGTTTATGCTTAATTTATTCACATACTTTTTATTTTCAATTTATTTGTACATTTGCATTTCTATTTTTGATCCCATCTGCTGTGCCTTATATATTCCCCACACTTTATTTCAAGGTGCACTGTAATCAATAACAATACTAATTACTATTGTTGTTCTTAGTATAGAAATTAATTTATGAGTATTCCACTGCTAACGCATAATGCAACGCTGTTTGTTTACTTCACTTAGCAGTAAGGGGCTGGCTTCCTACTAAGGAATCTATTGGTCGAGTTAAGGAGGAGGGCGTGTACCCTCTGACCAATGAGAATCTGGGCTGTTTGTTTTATAGTGCACAGTGTACTATTTTTAGATTAGGTAATGAGTAAGGCACACGCTGAAACGCGTTTACCTGACATTATTCAGCCCTTGTAATTTTCCGTGTTTATCCCGGGGTGTTTATCCCCTCCACATTACTTTTTGTGAACCATTGTAAATTGTCTTTTTGTCTACCCTCATGCCGCGCTACGGCGCCAGGTTTTAATAAACCTTATTTTATTTGCATTCCACCCGGTTTGTGCTCCTCCATTTTTTCCTTTCACTGTATCAGACTGATATACAACAGGAAAGTTCTTCTCTGTGAAAAGCATTACTGGGCTAAAAGAAGCTGCATCCAGGTGGTAAATCGCCATAGCACAGGCTAACAATAGTATTGAGCCAGTTGTTCATTCCTGTGAGTGTGCTTCTCTCTGTGTGTATTTAGTCTCCCTATGGGAGAAAGGGGAAACCAGACATGGACTCCTTGCTCAGTGTGCTTAGAGGAATATGGCTACACCTCACTAATGAGGCCCAATGAAGGCCGAAACGATCGTCTGGGGTTGCTGTGTTCCTTGTTCAGAGAGGAATTGCCTGGTATTTTGGCGCTGGACTGACCATAATAGGCGGGATCAGACTGATATACTACAGGAAAGTTCTTCTCTGTGAAAAGCATTACTGGGCTAAAAGAAGCTGCATCCAGGTGGTAAATCTCCATAGAACAGGCTAACAATAGCATTGAGCCAGTTGTTCATTCCTGTGAGTGTGCTTCTCTCTGTGTGTATTTAGTCTCCCTATGGGAGAAAGGGGAAACCAGACATGGACTCCTTGCTCAGTGTGCTTAGAGGAATATGGCTACACCTCACTGATGAGGCCCAATGAAGGCCGAAACGATCGTTTGGGGTTGCTGTGTTCCTTGTTCAGAGAGGAATTGCCTGGTATTTCGGCGCTGGACTGACCGTAATAGGCGGGATCAGACTGATATACTACAGGAAAGTTCTTCTCTGTGAAAAGCATTACTGGGCTAAAAGAAGCTGCACCCAGGTGGTAAATCGCCATAGAACAGGCTAACAATAGTATTGAGCCAGTTGTTCGTTTCTGTGAGTGTGCTTCTCTCTGTGTCTATTTAGTCTCCCTATGGGAAAAAGGGGAAACCAGACGTGGACTCCTTGCTCAGTGTGCTTAGAGGAATATGGCTACATCTCACTGACGAGGCCCAATGAAGGCCGAAAGGATCGTCTGGGGTTGCTGTGTTCTTTGTTCAGAGAGGAATTGCCTGGTATTTCGGCGCTGGACTGACCGTAATAGGCGGGATCAGACTGATATACTACAGGAAAGTTCTTCTCTGTGAAAAGCATTACTGGGCTAAAAGAAGCTGCACCCAGGTGGTAAATCGCCATAGAACATGCTAACAATAGTATTGAGACAGTTGTTCGTTCCTGTGAGTGTGCTTCTCTCTGTGTGTATTTAGTCTCCCTATGGGAAAAAGGGGAAACCAGACGTGGACTCCTTGCTCAGTGTGCTTAGGGTAATATGGCTACACCTCACTGACGAGGCCCATTGAAGGCCGAAACGATCGTCTGGGGTTGCTGTGTTCCTTGTTCAGAGAGGAATTGCCTGGTATTTCGGCGCTGGACTGACCGTAATAGGCGGGATCAGACTGATATACTACAGAAAAGTTCTTCTCTGTGAAAAGCATTACTGGGCTAAAAGAAGTTGCACCCAGGTGGTAAATCGCCATAGAACAGGCTAACAATAGTATTGAGCCAGTTGTTCGTTCCTGTGAGTGTGCTTCTCTCTGTGTGTATTGTGTTGGTATTATTGTATTATATTGTGTTTGTATTAAAGCATTGTATTGTGCCTGTATTAAATTGAATGTCAAGTTTGATGAATCAGTGCCCGGTTTTTAAAATTCCTATTAAAAACAGGGGCACTTTCATTTATCAAACTTTACATTTCACTTGTTTTGTTAAAATACTTAACTTTTAATCTTAAAAGCCGCTGAATCAATCATGAAATCTGAAATCTGAATCATGAAATAATTTGTTTATGTTTTGGTTCCCTGTATGTACATTAGTGCATAAAGAATCTAAGGTGATATATTTTACATATACTATAATGTATCAAAATCTTTCTTTATCTGCAAGATGTCTTACCCTAGAACTTTCATAGCATTGTGTTTGTATTAAAGCATTGTATTGTCTTTATATCAAAGTTTTGCATTGTGTTTGTATTAAAGCATTGTATTGTGTTTGTATTAAAGCTTTGCATTGTGTTTGTGTTAAAGCTGTGTATAGTGTTTGTATTAAAGCATTGTATTGTGTTTGTATTAAAGTATCGTATTGTGTTTGTATTAAAGCTGTGTATTGTGTTTGTATTAAAGCTGTGTATAGTGCTTGTATTAAAGCTGTGTATTGTGTTTGTATTAAAGCTTTGCATTGTGTTTGTGTTAAAGCTGTGTATTGTGTTTGTATTAAAGCTGTGTATAGTGTTTGTATTAAAGCTTTGTATTGTGTTTGTATTAAAGCTGTGTATTGTGTTTGTATTAAAGCTTTGTATTGTGTTTGTATTAAAGCTTTGTATTGTGTTTGTATTAAAGCTGTGTATAGTGTTTGTATTAAAGCTTTGTATTGTGTTTGTATTAAAGCTTTGTATTGTGTTTGTATTAAAGCATTGTATTGTGTTTGTATTAAAGCATTCTATTGTGTTTGTATTATTGTATTGTATTGTGTTTGTATTAAAGCTTTGTATTGTGTTTGTATTAAAGCATTGTATTGTGTTTGTATTAAAGCTTTGTATTGTGTTTGTATTAAAGCATTATATTGTGTTTGTATTAAAGCATTGTATTGTGTTTGTATTAAAGCTTTGTATTGTGTTTGTATTAAAGCATTGTATTGTGTTTGTATTATTGTATTGTATTGTGTTTGTATTAAAGCATTGTATTGTGTTTGTATTATTGTATTGTATTGTGTTTGCATTAAAGCTTTGTATTGTGTTTGTATTAAAGCTTTGTATTGTGTTTGTGTTAAAGCTGTGTATTGTGTTTGTATTAAAGCATTGTTTTGTGTTTGTATTATTGTATTGTATTGTGTTTGTATTAAAGCTTTGTATTGCGTTTGTATTATTGTATTTTATTGAATTTGTATTAAAGCATTGTATTGTGTTTGTATTATTATATTGAGTTTGTATTGGAAATCTATTAAATCTAGCAGTGGAACTCATTGCCTGATTCAAGTGTTAAAGGGACAGTCTAGTCCAAAATAAACGTTCATGATTCAGATAGGGCATGTTATTTTAAAAAAAATTCCAATTTACTTTTATCACCAATTTTGCTTTGTTCTCTTGGTATTCTTAGTTGAAAGCTAAACCTAGGAGGTTCATATGCTAATTTCTAAGTCCCTGAAGGCCGCCGCTTCTCTCAGGGCATTTTGACAGTTTTTCCACCTCTAGAGGGTGTTAGTTCATGTTTGTCATATAGATAACACTGTGCTCACGCACGTGGAGTTCGGGTGAGCCAGCTCTGATTGGCTAAAATGGATGTCTGTCAAAAGAACTGAAATAAGGGGGCAGTTTGCAGAGGCTTAGATACAAGGTAATCACAGAGGTAAAAGGTGTATTTATATAACTGTGTTGGTTGTGCAAAACTAGGGAATGGGTAATAAAGGGATTATCCATCTTTTTAAACAATACAAATTCTGGTGTAGACTGTCCCTTTAATTAACTTCCTAAGCATTAACTAAACTTACAGAAAACAAATCTGCTCTTTTACAGATAGTTGAAAAGGCTCTAAAGTAGTATTGTCTACTGTCTACTATATGGGGACAGATGTGAAATAGCTACTAATTTGATTACAAAAATCTCTGTGAATCGTGTTGCACAATTATATTATGGGAAAACCACAATTGTCAGTTAAATTTACAGGAAAATATGGAAAAATAAACAATTAAAGTATATTACAAAGTGTTTTACTACCTGTGAATATCCTATATCCTATTATCTGCAAGATGCCTTAACCTAGAACTTTCATAGCATTGTGTTTGTATTAAAGCATTGTATTGTCTTTATATTAAAGTTTAGCATTGTGTTTGTATTAAAGCTTTGCATTTTGTTTGTATTAAAGTTTTGCATTGTGTTTGTATTAAAGCTTTGCATTTTGTTTGTATTAAAGCTTTGAATTGTGTTTGTATTAAAGCTGTGTAATGTGTTTGCATTAAAGTATTGTATCGTGTTTGTATTAAAGCATTGTATTGTGTTTGTATTAAAGTATTGTATTGTGTTTGTATTAAAGCATTGTATTGTGTTTGTATTAAAGCATTGTATTGTGTTTGTATTAAAGTATTGTATTGTGTTTGTATTAAAACTTTGTGTTGTGTTTGTATTAAAGCTTTGTATTGTGTTTGTATTAAAGTATTGTATTGTGTTTGTATTAAAGCTTTGCATTGTGTTTGTATTAAAGCTGTGTATTGTGTTTGTACTAAAGCATTGTATAGTGTTTGTACTAAAGCATTGTATAGTGTTTGTACTAAAGCATTGTATTGTGTTTGTATTAAAGCTTTGTATTGTGTTTGTATTAAAGCATTGTATTGTGTTTGTATTAAAGCTTTGTATTGTGTTTGTATTAAAGCTGTGTATTGTGTTTGTATTAAAGCTGTGTATTGTGTTTGTATTAAAGCTGTGTATTGTGTTTGTATTAAAGCACTGTATTGTGTTTAGAATAGAAGCATAATGGAAAGGTTTTTTTTTTGTATATTCTATCTGAATCATGAAATTATGTGTTTATGTTTTGGTTCCCTGTATGTACATTAGTGCATAAAAAATCTAAGGTGATATATTTTACATATACTATAATGTACCAAAATCTTTCTTTATCTGCAAGATGTCTTACCCTAGAACTTTCATAGCATTGTGTTTGTATTAAAGCATTGTATTGTGTTTGTATTAAAGTATTGTATCGTGTTTGTATTAAAGCATTGTATTGTGTTTGTTTTATTATATTTTGTTTGTATTAAAGCATTGTATTGTGTTTGTTTTATTATATTTTGTTTGTATTAAAGTATTGTATTGTGTTTGTATTAAAGTATTGTATTGTTTGTATTATTTCATTTTGTTTGTATTAAAGTATTGTATTGTGTTTGTATTATTATATTTTGTTTGTATTATTTGTATTGTGTTTGTATTAAAGTATTGTATTGCGTTTTTATTAAAGCATTGCATTGTGTTTGTGTTATTGTAATGTATTGTGTTTGTATTAAAGCATTGTATTGTGTCTGTATTAAAGTGAATGTCAAGTTTGATGAATCAGTGCCCGGTTTTTAAAAATCCTATTAAAAAAAGGGGCACTTTCATTTATCAAACTTTACATTTCACTTGTTTTGTTAAAATACTTACCTTTTAATCTTGAAAGCCGCTCCAGCGCTTCCCCCGCCCGTCGCAAGCCTCTTCATATGTCAAAAATTACAAATCCGGCTTCCTCTAATCACGGCGTTGTTAATTAACTTCCTAAGCATCAACTAAACTTACAGAAAACAAATCTGCTCTTTTACAGATAGTTGAAAAGGCTCTAACGTAGTATTGTCCAATGAAATGGTCAAGTGCCACAAGGTAGCCTTCCAATGTATTTTATAAGGCACAACACTTTTCAAAACAGCCTCTATTTCTCCATATTTCCAACACACATAATGTAGGTTTATGTTCAGGTATTGTTAATTTGAACTTCCTTTTTATAAATGTATATATTTATGTTTCAAGTAATATCAGTTAACAAAAAATAAAAATAAATACAGTAACAAATACTTATTAAGGTGTGTGATATAAATGATAAATGTGTTTCAAATATAGACAGTCTCACTGGATTGCTATTTTTTTTTTTTTTAATTATAGGAATGTACAGAAGTTTATTTATGTATTATTGCACCATCTACTGGTAATAATAAGGTATTGCATTATTTGCATGCCTAAGTTGAATAAAGTTAAAATTCAGATATGCCCTCTCATGTTTTTGACTGTGTAAACAGCTAGTACACCAGAATGCTAGAGAGTTATGGTAAGATTGTTTTAGAATTTAAAGATTAAAAGATCTTTGTGCTAGACACTTGAAATAAAAACTTGATCTAACAACATCTAATATGTTCTCTCCATATCTTAAATATTTAATGCATTTGGTATATCAACAAAGTGTGTTTTGTTAGTATGTGATCTTTAACACACATTTTTATATATATTCGCTTAAACTATGCTTTTAAATATGAAAACACACATTTATACATACAAACAAATATTTCACATACTTCATACACCTATATATTTCCTTCTAATTTATTTTATCAGAAGTATAAAATAAATTTAATGTGATTACCAGCCATGCCTAGTTCTTACATATTATAGTAGGAGAGTTTATCTAGGCAAAGTTGGGTTTGGTTTTGTCAGTCTCCTATTTCATAAAATGAAAAAAAAAATGAAAAAAAAACTGCGGGACACTCACAGATGCCAGTTTACCATATTGTATATATTTTATAATGTTGTTTCCCTAATGTAAGAGGAGAATTACATCATAGGAAAGGAGACCAAAATCTTCGACTGTCCTGGAAAAGCTGTGCAGTTGCAAGGTTTGGAGCCCTAAAAATGGATATAAAAGGATGTTTGTGAAATTAAAACATTTAAAAACACTTATATATTTAATGGGACATATTTTTGTATATTATATATCAACAATTGATCACTGCTTTGCAAAATATCTGCAGTATTTGTGATAGTAAAATGTCCATAGTTTCTCTGTTCAGACTTTTTAGTATTGACTATCGTATCTCCTTTGCTGTAACAAATTAAGAAAATACATGAACGTTTACATTGGTCAAGTAATCAACGAGTAGTGTGTGTGGGGTCTTAATTCAGGATCTTGCAGGATCCACTATAGCCTCTAAATTTAAAGGTCTATATGGGGTGGAGCCAACTGCAGTTACAGACAGACGTGTCTTGCTGCAGCTCCATAAAAAGTTTGTTTAAAACTTGATTTATCTGCCTAAAAAGCATAAACGTACTATCTATATCAGCCGGTTAGTTGATTACACCATCGAAGGCGACCACAGAGGGTAAATAGAAGGCGCACAACCCTCTAAAAAGCATTTTGCGCTGAACGAGGCCTTTGAGGCCAGATACAGTTGCCGGAGGGTCGGGGCTCCTCTCCACTCTGACAGCTGTCCACAAGATTTCCCACTCAACCTGCGAAATATAAATTGACTTACCAGCAAACACCATAAACCACAACGTTCTGGTGTCAAAGATGTGGTTTGACTTGCTCGAGAGCCGAGACCGACAGAAAGTGATAAGCTACTGCAGAGGTGAAAAAAAGCATGCTACTTCAGCCAGCGAACTAAGATTATCAGGTGAGAGATCCATCCATATCTACGGATCAGCGATTGAGACTAAGGTCTCTAAGGACATAAAGTCAATTGCAAGCAATATCGATATTAAACATACTGCTGCAGTGGACATACAGCTTCCCTATTGCACAAGGCAGAAAAAAAACACCATTTTTTTTTACAATGCCTGACCAGCAAAACCACTGTAGCAACAATTGATCACTTTAACCTGTTTGCAAAATTCAGTTTATGTAACCCCCGCTTTCTGAGTGCAAATTCCTGGGATATATTAAGGGATATCAGTATATAAGATTCTGATGATAAATCAATAAGTGAATATTACACAGTTCCTTTTGAGGTCTTTATTTACATTGAAATACAGTTCCCTACCTTGACTGTAAAGTATTTATTGCAACAGGCTAGGAATATATAGGAAACTCATTTTAAAGGCCAGTTAGTCACCAGATGAAGGAACCTTCATATACAGTGGATGATAGTGTTCACCACTTGAACTTTCTAATACTTTTATCCTCAATAAGGAGCATTAATGTGATGTCTATATGCTTAGGAGGGTAACAGATGGCACACTGCAACACTATGAAAACTATTATGGCATAAATAAGTAATTCATAGAAGACATGAATAATCTAGTCTAAGAATTTTTCCTAAAACCTTCCCTGATCCTGAGAGTTCTTTAAAAACTCATAAAGCTCCTTTATTTCATCTCCTTATTACCAACGTATTAAACTCTTAACTGCTTACAATTGGAGTGAGGTGAAATTTCTCAAGATAAAAAAATAAAACATAAACAGTTAAGGAGTGCCTTTCAAAGTCTCAATCTCAGCAAAACGTACTTGATAAGAGCCCTCCATCCAATAATACTAGCCCCACAGCAAACTCACAGAAAGAGGCTGAGCAAAGCACCACAGAAACTCTTAATTAAGAGCTCCTGATCCAGATAAAATCTTTATTCCAGGAGGAACAAAAATAGCTATCTCAGAGATAAGACAATATATCAGAGAAATTGGAGGTCGTACAGCAGAACTTGAAGAAAAATTAGACAACATTGTTGAAGAAATTCCCTATCTCCGTGACTCCATACAAGATAACTCTGCATGTATCACCAAACTAGAGGACCAGATTGAAAATCTGGAAAACAGATCACGTAGATCCAATCTGCGTATCAGAAATCTCCCAGAATCTTACGAAAATCTCCAAAACACTATAGTGGATCTTTTTCACCAATTGGTTCCAGAAATAGAACCTAATATGCTATTACTGGATCATGTACATAGATCCTTAACAAAGCCGCAACAACTTGCAACAAGAGACATTATTACCAAACTTCATTATTTCCATGTGAAGGAACTAATCCTGAAAGATGCCAGATCCTAACACAATATAGAATATGAGGGTCACACTATCCAAATCTATACTGATCTTGCTCCATTTACTCTACGAAAGAGAAGAGAACTGAAACTGATAACAACAGAACTTACCAAAGCTTACATCAAATATAGATGGAACTTTTCCTTTAAATTGGTCTTCTCCTATCTAAATATCACTTATACCTGCACTACGACGGAAAAAGGATGCACCCTTCTAGACCGACTCAAGATCCCTATGGAAATAATTGCCACATCACCATCTGCTAAAGCAACAAGGAAAACATTCCAGAAAGAATGGACACCAGTAAGAAAAACTGCAAGTACAAAGCGACACAAATCTACCCCAAGCAATCCTAAAGACTATAAGAGTCTTCAAACGAAGAAGATGAACATGACTGAAGTAAAGTACCAGTAAGTGATCTAAATAATGTCTGGACTTGCCTAAACAAGGAGGTCTGCTCCTCTAAAAGTCTTAGGTAAGCAAATACAGGTTATAGTTTGAGGTTTTCCAGTTATGGTCTACTAATCCAATTTCCCTCAGAGACTTTTATATTGTTGAACTCAGTTCTGGACTCAAAGTTACAAAATCTCTTTGTAATTTTCATGTTATATGTTACTTGATTGTTATTTAATTCACTACTAATATTCTCAGGATCCTACCTTTTCCTTCCTACCTTCCCTCCCACCCTTCCCCCTCCTTTACCTCCCATTCCCACACAATTCCTACCTCCCTTTACCTTCAATACCCAACTCCACTTCAATCGACAACATTTGTTCATGCCTAGTTATAGTTTTGGAAGGCATGCCATCCAACAGATCCCCTCATATCTATCTATTTCAGAATTACTGACATTCCTGTAATTGTTTTATTGTTTTTTTTTGTGTGTTTGTTATGATTGTTTCTCACTCCAAATTATTTACTACAATGCTACAATATTTGTTATGCAAGTATTTTCAGTATATTTGTTGGTATATAACATTTGTTTTCAATAAAGGTGTATATATCCTACAACTATTGAAAATAAAGGTTCTCCAAGGGTTCAATGTCTCTGAACAAGACTTTGTGAGTCTTGGCTCTCCCCAAAGCAAAGTGGTTCAGAAGGATCTAAGTTCCCCCTTCCATTGTTTGGATCTATTCCCAAACAAAAGGTACCGTTGTCTTAATGTCCTCTTCTCTATCCGAATATGTCCATCAAGATAATTTCACATAACATCAGAGGGCTTAACTATGACATCAAACGAAAAAATGCCATTTCTGAATATAAAACACTAAAAGCACATGTAGTAATGCTACAAGAAACACACTTTACTAGGTCATACACTCCAAAATATTGGGACAAAACATATCTTATACAATATCACGCTATAAGTCCAAAAAATAAACGTGGAGTTACAATTCTCCTTAACTCTTCATTAAACTTCAAGGAAGAAACAGTAATAAGAGATAAAGAAGGCAGATTATTGAAAGGCATTACCAGAGCCTTTCATGATGCTCTTGTCACCCATTATTCTTGCCCAACAGCATTTGTCAAACTATCAAGATATCAATAAAAATCAATACATATAAATAATGGCACAAGTCAAAGCTGCCCCCTCTCGCCCCTATTATTTGCGCTAAGTATAGAACCTCTGGCAGTCAAAATTAGAGATAACCAGAGCATTTAAGTTGGTAAACTAGAACACAAAGTGTCACTGTATGCGGATGACATTATCTTGTCATTAACCAAACCTTTGTTGTCCCTACCCTCTCTTTATTCAACATTACAACATTTCGGAAACCTTTCAGGTTATAAAATCATTGAGGATAAATGCGAAGCAATAGGTATTAAATTACTGCAAAACAAACAGGTCTTGCCACTGCAGCTCCCTGAATGCTCCTTGCAAATGGAATGAGGAAGTGGAACAAACCACTAGGCTAATGCTGGAGGGGGTGCACGCTGCAGTGGCCAAACAAGTCAGCCAAAAAGCATCAAGAGAAAAAAAGATGCAACCGCACTACAAAAGGCACCAGATAGAATGCTGAAAAAAGTAGAAACTTTATTGGCTTTTAAAATACAGATACATATCAGGAAACTCCTGACTAGTTGCGTGCCACATCGGGCACTTAATCATAGGATATGTGATTCTGCTAAGACTCCATATTTAAAGGGACCTGATTAGCCTGTAATCAAAACGTATTAAAAACATCTGACGCAAGTAAAAAAACATATGTACAAGCTGCAGAAATATATTACACATTACTAAGAGCAAACAAAAACACAAGCACATTCAAATTCTAAACACAAGAGAAACTATACCCAAAATGACATTTGATAAAAAATGACAAGGATATATTAATTAAACCCCCAACAGATGAAACATATATGGGACAAAAAAATGCTATTATTAAATAAAAAAATATAAGTGAAGTCAGAATCCAAAATTCAAACTAACTGCTAGATTTAGAGTTCTGCGGCCAAAGGGGTACGTTAGCTACGCATGCTTTTTTTCCCCCGCACCTTATAAATACCGCTGGTATTTAGAGTTCACAGAAGGGCTGCGTTAGGCTAAAAAAAGGGAGCGTATAGCATAATTTACCGCCACTGCATCTCTAAATACCAGCGGTGCTTACGGACGCGGCCAGCTTAAAAAACGTGCTTGTGCATGATTCCCCCATAGGAAACAATGGGGCCATTTGAGCTGAAAAAAACCTAACACCTGCAAAAAAGCAGCGTTCAGCTCCTAACGCAGCCCCATTGTTTCCTATGGGGAAACACTTCCTAAGTCTGCACCTAACACCCTAACATGAACCCCGAGTCTAAACACCACTAACCTTACACTTATTAACCCCTAATCTGCCGCCCCCACTATCGCTGACCCCTGCATTTTATTATTAAACCCACCACCGCAACCTACATTATCCCTATGTACCCCTAATCTGCTGCCCCTAACACCGCCGACCCCTATATTATATTTATTAACCCCTAATCTGCCCCCCCCCAACGTCGCCGCCACCTACCTACAATTATTAACCCCTAATCTACCGACCGGACCTCACCGCTACTATAATAAATGTATTAACCCCTAAAGCTAAGTCTAACCCTAACACTAACACCCCCTTAAGTTAAATATAATTTAAATCTAACGAAATAAAATAAATCTTATTAAATAAACTAATCCTATTTAAAGCTAAATACTTACCTGTAAAATAAACCCTAATATAGCTACAATATAAATTATAATTATATTGTAGCTATTTTAGGATTAATATTTATTTTACAGGCAACTTTGTATTTATTTTAACTAGGTACAATAGCTATTAAATAGTTAATAACTATTTAATAGCTACCTAGTTAAAATAATTACAAAATTACCTGTAAAATAAATCCTAACCTAAGTTACAAATACACCTAACACTACACTATCAATAAATTAATTAAATAAATAAAATACCTACAATTATCTACAATTAAACCTAACACTACACTATCAATAAATAAATTAAATACAAATAAATACACTAACTAAAGTACAAAAAATAAAAAAAGAACTAAGTTACAAAAAATAAAAAAAGAACTAAGTTACAAAAAATAAAAAAATATTTACAAACATTATAAAAATATTACAACAATTTTAAGCTAATTACACCTACTCTAAGCCCCCTAATAAAATAACAAAGCCCCCCAAAATAAAAAAATGCCCTACCCTATTCTAAAATAAAAATTGAAAAGCTCTTTTACCTTACCAGCCCTTAAAAGGGCCTTTTGCGGGGCATGCACCAAATAATTCTGCTCTTTTGCCTGTAAAAAAAAACCATACAATACCCCCCCCACATTACAACCCACCACCCACATACCCCTAATCTAACCCAAACCCCCCTTAAATAAACCTAACACTAAGCCCCTGAAGATCTCCCTACCTTATCTTCACCACGCCGGGTATCACCGATCCGTCCAGAAGAGGCTCCGAAGTCTTCATCCAAGCCCAAGCGGGGGCTGAAGAGGTCCATCATCGGGCTGAAGAGGTCCATCATCCGGCTGAAGTCTTGATCCAAGCAGGGGCTGAAGAGATCCATCATCGGGCTGAAAAGGTCCATCATCCGGCTGAAGTCTTGATCCAAGCGGGGGCTAAAGAGGTCCATCATCAAGCTAAAGTCTTCTATCAAGCGGCATCTTCAATCTTCTTTCTTCCGGATCCATCTTCATCCCACCGACAGCCAATAGAATGCAAGCTCAATCTGATTGGCTGATTGGATCAGCCAATCGGATTGAACTTGAATCTGATTAGCTGATTCCATCAGCCAATCAGAATTTTCCTACCTTAATTCCGATTAGCTGATAGAATCCTATCAGCCAATCGGAATTCGATGGACGCCATCTTGGATGACGTCCCTTAAAGGAACCGCCATTCGTCGGGAAGTCGTCAGCCAGGATGGATGTTCCGCGTCAGCGGAATGAAGATGGATCCGGAAGATTGAAGATGCCGCTTGATAGAAGACTTCAGCCCGATGATGGACCTCTTCAGTCCCCGCTTGGATCAAGACTTCAGCCGGATGATGGACCTCTTCAGGCCGATGATGGACCTCTTCAGCCCCCGCTTGGATCAAGACTTCAGCCGGATGATGGACCTCTTCAGCCCGATGATGGACCTCTTCAGCCCCCGCTTGGGCTTGGTTGAAGACTTCGGAGCCTCTTCTGGACGGATCGGTGATACCCGGCGTGGTGAAGATAAGGTAGGGAGATCTTCAGGGGCTTAGTGTTAGGTTTATTTAAGGGGGGTTTGGGTTAGATTAGGGGTATGTGGGTGGTGGGTTGTAATGTTGGGGGGGTATTGTATGTTTTTTTTTTACAGGCAAAAGAGCAGAATTCTTTGGGGCATGCCCCGCAAAAGGCCCTTTTAAGGGCTGGTAAGGTAAAAGAGCTTTTCAATTTTTATTTTAGAATAGGGTAGGGCATTTTTTTATTTTGGGGGGCTTTGTTATTTTATTAGGGGGCTTAGAGTAGGTGTAATTAGCTTAAAATTGTTGTAATATTTTTATAATGTTTAAATATTTTTTTATTTTTTGTAACTTAGTTCTTTTTTTATTTTTTGTAACTTAGTTCTTTTTTTATTTTTTGTACTTTAGTTAGTGTATTTATTTGTATTTAATTTATTTATTGATAGTGTAGTGTTAGGTTTAATTGTAGATAATTGCAGGTATTTTATTTAATTAATTTATTGATAGTGTAGTGTTAGGTGTATTTGTAACTTAGGTTAGGATTTATTTTACAGGTAATTTTGTAATTATTTTAACTAGGTAGCTATTAAATAGTTATTAACTATTTAATAGCTATTGTACCTGGTTAAATAAATACAAAGTTGCCTGTAAAATAAATATAAATCCTAAAATAGCTACAATATAATTATAATTTATATTGTAGCTATATTAGGGTTTATTTTACAGGTAAGTATTTAGCTTTAAATAGGAATAATTTATTTAATAAGAAATAATTTATTTTGTTAGATAAAAATTATATTTAACTTAGGGAGGTGTTAGGGTTAGGGTTAGACTTAGCTTTAGGGGTTAATAAATGTATTAGAGTAGCGGTGAGGTCCGGTCGGCAGATTAGGGGTTAATAATTGTAGGTAGGTGGCGGCAACGTTGGGGGCGGCAGATTAGGGGTTAATAAATATAATATAGGGGTCAGCGGTGTTAGGGGCAGCAGATTAGGGGTACATAGGGATAATGTAGGTTGCGGCGGTGTGCGGTCGGCAGATTAGGGGTTAAAATTTTTTATTAGAGTGGTGGCGATGTGGGGGGCCTCGGTTTAGGGGTACATAGGTAGTTTATGGGTGTTAGTGTACTTTAGAGCACAGTAGTTAAGAGCTTTATGAACCGGCGTTAGCCCAGAAAGCTCTTAACTCCTAGCTTTTTGCTGCGGCTGGAGTCTTGTCGTTAGATTTCTAACGCTCACTTCAGCCAAGACTCTAAATACCGGCATTAGAAAGATCCCATTGAAAAGATAGGATACACAAATGGCGTAGGGGGATCTGCGGTATGGAAAAGTCGCGGCTGCAAAGTGAGCGTTAGACCCTTTCCTGACTGACTCTAAATACCAGCGGTAGCCGAAAACCAGCGTTAGGAGCCCCTAACGCTGGTTTTGACGGCTAACACAGAACTCTAAATCTAGGCGTAAGTATATTATATCATTACATGCAATGTTAGCCTATTGTAGAAAAAAGAATAAGAGGATAAATAATGAAATAAATAATAAAAAATAATAATTCATAAGTATGTCAATTAATTTGTTAAAAGAGCAATTTATATTCAAAACTGTAGTTGATAATTAATACAATACTTGTCAATAAATCTACAATCAGAGGAATTTACCTCAACCTATACTATTTCATTTATTTTGTTATATTTTATTCTATTTTATTTTTTCTGTTTTATTGATCAATAGACATGACCTTATTTATGACATTAAGGACTCCTTAGAAAACATTACTATAATACATTGGCTCTGTGCATAAAGGGTATATTTCAAATACTGGTTCCACAAAATACTGCTACTAATAAATGTAGCATGACAATTTACATACAGGTGGACAAATAATACCGTAAACAGAGCTAAAGCGCTAATCTATAAAATAGCTCATCCCATTTTCAGTTTTAACCCTGTCAGGATAATGGTTTGCAATTTATAAATCCAGTACAATTCCTGTTTTTGTAACAGCTTGTATTTATCAGCACCTCTTAGGGGTGGGATTACTTTGTCAATCACTTTAACTGTCATATTAAAGACATTTGCCATATGGAACAAGTTATGGTGTCTGGCAATAGCAGATTCTTTGACAAAATCCTTTGTGTCTCTGACATGTTCCCTTACTCGGGACCTCAACTCTCTAGAGGTCTGACCAACATACTGAATTTACTGGAGAATTCCTCATTGGTTACTGTGCATTTAAACGAATCACCAACACTCAAAAAACCACAGGTAATGCAAGTGCCATTACCACATCTATATGTCCCTTTCCTCCTTCGCCATTCTCTGTTACTAGGAATGCCTTTGCATACAGGGCTAGGAGCTAGTTTAGTGGATAAAGTAATAGGTTTCTTGGGAACAAACTTACAAGTTTCAATTACACTGGATAGAGCACTGTCCTCCTTCAATATGTTTAAATTGTTCCTGAGTATAGAACACACCTTATAGAATTGACTAGAGTACTCAGTTGTAAAAACAACTTTATCTTGTGTAATATCATTAGTTCTCTTTGTACCAATAAGCAAATCACTCTGTCTTAATTTCTTAACCTCATCATAGATATTATCCAGTTGTTTTTTGTTATAACCCCTAGCTTGTAGGTGTACAATTAAGGCTTTAGCTTGACTGTCAAACAACTCATCTGAGTTAGTGTTCCGACGTAATCTCAAAAACTGACCTCTGGGAATGGACCTCACCAAATGTGGTGGGTGACATGATTGGGCATGCAAGATAGTATTCCCAGAGGTCGGCTTGCGATAAGTGCCACTGATAACCCTACCATTGGGGACATCTCCCCGTAAGTTCAAATCCAAAAAATTCACTGAGTCACTAGGAGGATAACCAACAAATCTTAAATTGAGATCATTGAAATTAAGATATTCTTTAAATTTGTCATAATCAAATGGCTTCTTGATGACAAAGATCAAGTAATCAATGAACCGCATATACATCACTATGCTGTTCTTAAATGGATTGTCGTCAGTATACAAGTAGGCAGATTCCCACCAACCTACATACAGGTTTGTGGAAGAGGGAGCAAATGTTGCCCCCATGGCAGTTCCGCAAATCTGTATGTAGAATTATCTATCAAACATAAAAAAAAGTATGCTTTAAGAGAAAGTCAACCACCTCACATAGAAAGACCTTATTCTCATTTGAAAATCTGGTGTGACAATCCAAAAAATGATTAAATTACTGCAACACACTAAAAAATTACTGGAAATAAATTTTGCATTTAAATGGGCAAAGAAATCCATTAAATATTTAGGGATTAATCTTCTCACTGACATTCACACCCTGTACCAAGCTAATTATATTCCTATGTTTAAACACATTAGAGACCTAATCACAAAATGGATTAAGCTTAAAATTTCTTTATATGGCAGAATTATTTCAACTAATATATCCTTACTTCCAAAATTGTTATATCTTTTTAGGTCCCTCCCTATCTCTGTTTCCCATTCAGAACTACACAAACTTCAGAAAGATGTACTAAGATTTATATGGCAAGGGAAAAGAGCTAGAATTAATAAAAAAAACGTATGTGTACTAATAAGAGGGAGGGAGGAGTAGGAGTCCCGAACCTAGTCCCATACTATTACTAAGCAAGAATGTCACAGACCCTTCATTGGTTATGAACAGACCATAAGATGCTATGGACTCATATTAAATCAACTATTATGGAAACTGATTTATTAGCTAGACTGCTGTGGGTCCCACACTCCACATATTCCCCCCAGAAAAGTAGTTATATTTCAATCAATCATACTATTTACATATGGAGATTGCTGAATTCCATGTTCTCCCTAATTCAAGCTAGATCCAGATTAACCCGACTGATAACTTTTTTCGCCTATAGATAAAAGAGTACAACAGAAATGGTCTAACAAAGGACTTTACAGAATAGCGGACATTATTATAAAGGATAAAATAATTTCTTATGAGCAATATCAGGCACTGGACACTGACGACAAAAACATATGGTACCACTATCTACAATTGAAATCCAGAGCTCATGAAGTTTTAGGCAACACCAAGTTACTCCCAAATACAACCTTAGAAACTTTCGGCTAGATTTAGAGTTTTGTCGGTAACGACCCGCGTAGCTAACGCTGGCTTTTTTCTGGCCGCACCTTTAAAATAACTCTGGTATTGAGAGTCCACAGAATGGCTGCGTTAGGCTCCAAAAAAGGAGCGTAGAGCATATTTAACGCAACTTCAACTCTCTATACCAGAGTTGCTTACGGACGCGGCCAGCCTCAAAAGCGTGCTCGTGCACGATTCCCCCATAGGAAACAATGGGGCTGTTTGAGCTGAAAAAAAACCTAACACCTGCAAAAAAGCCACGTTCAGCTCCTAACGCAGCCCCATTGTTTCCTATGGGGAAACACTTCCTACGTCTGCACCTAACACTCTAACATGTACCCCGAGTCTAAACACCCCTAACCTTACACTTATTAACCCCTATTCTGCCGCCCCCGCTATCGCTGACCCCTGTATATTATTTTTAACCCCTAATCTGCTGCTCCGTAAACCGCCGCTACTTACATTATCCCTATGTACCCCTAATCTGCTGCCCCTAACACCGCTGACCCCTATATTATATTTATTAACCCCTAATCTGCCCCCCACAACGTCGCCTCCACCTGCCTACACTTATTAACCCCTAATCTGCCGAGCGGACCGCACCACTATTATTATAAAGTTATTAACCCCTAATCCACCTCACTAACCCTATAATAAATAGTATTAACCCCTAATCTGCCCTCCCTAACATCGCCGACACCTAACTTCAATTATTAACCCCTAATCTGCCGACTGGAGCTCACCGCTATTCTAATAAATGTACACCCCCCTAAATTAAATATAATTTTAATCTAACGAAATTAATTAACTCTTCTTAAATAAATTATTCCTATTTAAAGCTAAATACTTACCTGTAAAATAAATCCTAATATAGCTACAATATAAATTATAATGATATTATAGCTATTTTAGGATTAATATTTATTTTACAGGTAACTTTGTATTTATTTTAACCAGGTACAATAGCTATTAAATAGTTAAGAATTATTTAATAGCTAAAATAGTTAAAATAATTACAAATTTACCTGTAAAATAAATCCTAACCTAAGTTACAATTAAACCTAACACTACACTATCAATAAATAAATTAAATTAAATACCTATAATTATCTACAATTAAACCTAACACTACACTATCAATAAATAAATTAAATACAATTCCTACAAATAAATACAATGAAATAAACTAACTAAAGTACAAAAAATAAAAAAGAACTAAGTTACAAAAAATAAAAAAATATTTACAAACATTAGAAATATATTACAACAATTTTAAACTAATTACACCTACTCTAAGCCCCCTAATAAAATAACAAAGCCCCCCAAAATAAAAAAATGCCCTACCCTATTCTAAATTACTAAAGTTCAAAGCTCTTTTACCTTACCAGCCCTGAACAGGGCCCTTGATTGAGCTCGCATTCTATTGGCTGATCGGAACAGGCAATAGAATGCGAGCTCAATCTGATTGGCTGATTGGATCAGCCAATCGGATTGAACTTGATTCTGATTGGCTGATTCCATCAGCCAATCAGAATATTCCCACCTTAATTCCGATTGGCTGATAGAATCATATCAGCCAATCGGAATTCGAGGGACGCCATCTTGGATGACGTCATTTAAAGGAACCGTCATTCGTCGTTCAGTCGTCGGCCAGGATGGATGTTCCGCGTCGGAGGTTTTCAGGATGCTGCCGCTCCGCTCCGGATGGATGACGATAGAAGATTTTGCTTGGATGAAGACTTCAATCGGATGGAAGACCTCTTCTGCCGCTTGGATGAAGACTTCTACCGGATGGAGGACCTCTTCTTGCTCCGCTTGGATGAAGAATTTGGCTCGGCTGGGTGAAGACGACTCAAGGTAGGGAGATCTTCAGGGGCTTAGGGCTCCATGTACTAAGCAGTCAGCGAGCTACCCGCAACAAATCTCGCGTCAAAACTCGCAAACTGATATGTACAAAGTCGTCAACTATGTTCAAACTCGCATCTTTAAAATTGCGAGCGTACTTATCCGCCAAACCTCGCTACGTCTCCATTTTTCACTGTAATTAGACACATTTGACCACCAACTCGCCAAAAACGAATGTACTAAAAAATCTATTTGTCCGCTCGCTACAATTTCCGCTCCCACCTCGTTATTTTTGCCTCGCCACCTTTTAGGTGGCGGGCAAGGTACAAAACAATAGGAAAGTCAATCTAGACGCCAGTCTAGACATATATAAAAGGCAGTAATATCAGCATTGTACAGCATAACTGGCGTCTAATTTGTCTCTCATTTCCATGAACATAAATTGCGCCAAATTTGTCGACTGTAATTAAAGAGTAATCTATATTTTAAATTTGTATTGTATAGTTGTCAATCTTTATAATTATTTTTATATTAATATTTATATATTATCATATCCAGATGAAGCCATATCCAAATTGTAAATAAATATTACAAAAATATTTGTTATCACTCTGTTATCTGTTATCGCTCTGTTAACACTCTTCAAAAAATTTTGAACAATAATAAAGTTGTTTAGATAAGTTGAACTTTTATAGGAGAAAAATTCTATTCCCGCGACTACTATGATGTTCGTGACACCTTGCATGTCACGTGTTAATAAATGGCCAGACAATTCAACTGAAAGTTAAGTACATCAGCTTAGTCGCGGCGAGCGAGGCGTCAAATTTATCAATAATCCGCCACTGCTCGCGGCGGGCTAGACTTGTCTATTTATTGGGGGATTATTAGTACATAGTGACAGCGGACACCATTTCGCCCGCGGCGAGTAACGGTGAGTTTATCCGCATCTAAAATGACGGATGAATTGACGGCTTAGTACATGGAGCCCTTAGTGTTAGGTTTATTTAAGGGGGGTTTGGGTTAGATTAGGGGTATGTGGGTGGTGGGTTGTAATGTTGGGGGGGGGGTATTGTATGTTTTTTTTTACAGGCAAAAGAGCTGAACTTCTTGGGGCATGCCCCGCAAAGGGCCCTGTTCAGGGCTGGTAAGGTAAAAGAGCTTTGAACTTTAGTAATTTAGAATAGGGTAGGGTATTTTTATATTTTGGGGGGCTTTGTTATTTTATTAGGGGGCTTAGAGTAGGTGTAATTAGTTTAAAAAAAAAAACTATTTTAGCTATTAAATAGTTCTTAACTATTTAATAGCTATTGTACCTGGTTAAAATAAATACAAAGTTACCTGTAAAATAAATATTAATCCTAAAATAGCTATAATATAAATGTAATTTATATTGTAGGTATATTAGGATTTATTTTACAGGTAAGTATTTAGCTTTAAATAGGAATAATTTATTTAAGAAGAGTTAATTAATTTCGTTAGATTAAAATTATATTTAATTTAGGGGGGTGTTAGTGTTAGGGTTAGACTTAGCTTTAGGGGTTAATACATTTATTAGAATAGTGGTGAGCTCCAGTCGGCAGATTAGGGGTTAATAATTGAAGTTAGGTGTCGGCAATGTTAGGGAGGGCAGATTAGGGGTTAATACTATTTATTATAGGGTTAGTGAGGCGGATTAGGGGTTAATAACTTTATTATAGTAGTGGTGCGGTCCGCTCGGCAGGTTAGGGGTTAATAAGTGTAGGCAGGTGGAGGCGACGTTGAGGGGGGCAGATTAGGGGTTAATAAATATAATATAGGGGTCGGCGGTGTTAGGGGCAGCAGATTAGGGGTACATAGCTATAATGTAGGTGGCGGCTCTTTGCGGTCGGCAGATTAGGGGTTAATTATTGTAGGTAGCTGGCTGCGACGTTGTGGGGGGCAGGTTAGGGGTTAATAAATATAATATAGGGGTCGGCAGTGTTAGGGGCAGCAGATTAGGGGTACATAAGTATAACATAGGTGGCGGTCGGCAGATTAGGGGTTAAAAAAATGTAATCGAGTGGTGGCGATGTGGGGGGGCCTTGGTTTAGGGGTACATAGGTAGTTTATGGGTGTTAGTGTACTTTAGAGCACAGTAGTTAAGAGCTTTATAAACCGGCGTTAGCCCAGAAAGCTCTTAACTACTGACTTTTTTCTGCGGCTGGAGTTTTGTCGTTAGATTTCTAACGCTCACTTCAGACACGACTCTAAATACCGGAGTTAGAAAGATCCCATTGAAAAGATAGGATACGCAATTGACGTAAAGGGGATCTGCAGTATGGAAAAGTCGCGGCTGAAAAGTGAGCGTTAGACCCTTTTTTGAATGACTCCAAATACCGGCGGTAGCCTAAAACCAGCGTTAGGAGCCTCTAACGCTGTTTTTCACGGCTACCGCCAAACTCCAAATCTAGGCCTTTGTGCCTTACTAATCACCACGTACGAGGTGCGATATCTATACTATACCCTATATTTAACTCAACTCAGAAAGAAGTTAAAACACAATTTATGCTTAGGTGGGAATACAACATTGGCAAAACTTGGCCAATTAAAACATGGACCACTTGTCTCATTAATGGCCTTACTTTTTCACATAATTCAATTCTTAAAGAAAATTTTATATAAATAGCTTTTAGATGGTACCTTCACCCAACTAGATGTAATTAATTAGAGGGCTCAATGTCTCATCTTTGCTATAGAGGTTGTGGTGTAAGGGGCACTTATGTACATATGTGGTGGGAATGTGGAAAAATTAGGGCGATTTGGGACCAGACATCTGAACTATTAAGTTAAATTTTCCAAACACAAATATTAACTTTAGAACAAGCACTACTTCATTTCCCCATCCCTGATATCCATAAATTTAATAATAAACTAGTTATGACAATCTGTACTACAGTTAGGCATAGTATTGCTCAATTTTGGAAGTCAACGCCACCTAACTTTTCTTTTATAAAAAACAAGTTACTATACCACTACAATATGGCAGGCTCAGTTGTTGAAACCTTTAATGAGAAAGAGAGTTTCTTGACATGTTGGGAGCCTTTCATTACGTTTTACGAATCGAACAGAAGAAATAATGACTGATGTTATTGCAACGTGTAAATTTGAGGAATACAAGCAGAGGCCCACAACCATAACAAAAATAAAGCATCCTACTTGGGGACACAAATGGTAAATTTAAAGCTAAAATTTCTGAATTGCACTGCTTTGAGCTGTAAGAAAACACTGGATGCCTGAATATGTAATTCTGTGAAATGTTGTAGGAATGTATTTACGTAGATTATATTATCAAACACAAGGAAACTTTGTGATGGAATGTTTGACAAATGTATATTTTGTTTGTAAAACTTAATAAAAACAATTTCAACATAAATTTAAAGGTATATAAACCCCAAACATTTAATTTTGTGATTCAGACAGAGCATACAATTTATTTATTTTTTATTTCTGGCAGGAAATATTACTACCATCTACTGCTCTTGCAAATGTATAACATTCTTGTAAAACTGTCGCCATATAGACAATGCACAATCCAGGTCATGGTTTCAGATTTCAGGAAAAAAACAGGCAAATAAATTATGAAAGTGCACTTGCAAAGTTCACTATGCACAATTAAACATTTTATGAGGAATTTATTTCTGTCTTTAATGCCCCAGTGCAATAAAGCACTGAATTTACTGCTGGCTCTAGAGCTTTCAACTGATTTACACTGAATGGCACACAGGTAATCATTCAAGTCAAAATGAAACTATCATTATTCAGATACAGCACACAATTCTAAACAACATTCTATTTCACTTCCAGTATCTAAACGTGCACAATTTTTTATATATACACTTTCTGAGGCACCGGCTTCTACTGAGCATGTGCAAGATTCAGAGAATATATGTGTATGCATTATGTGATTGGCTTATGGTTGTCACATTATGCAGTGGGAGGGAAAATAGAACTAACTTTAAAATCTGTTAGAAAGAAATTTACTACTCATTTCAAATTCAAACTAACGGCTAGATTTGGAGTTTTGTCGGTAACGACCCGAAAATCTAACGCCGGCTTTTTTCTGGCCGCATCATAAAAATAACTCTGGTATTGAGAGTCCACATAAAGGCTGCGTTAGGCTCCAAAAAAGGAGCGTAGAGCATTTTTAACGCAGCTTCAACTCTCCATACCAGAGTTGCTTACGCAAGCGGCCAGCCTCAAAAACGTGCTCGTGCACGATTCCCCCATAGAAAACAATGGGGCTGTTTGAGCTGAAAAAAAACCTAACACCTGCAAAAAAGCCGCGTTCAGCTCTTAACGCAGCCCCATTGTTTGCTATGCGGAAACACCTCCTAAGTCTGCACCTAACACCCTAACATGTACCCCGAGTCTAAACACCCCTAACCTTACACTTATTAACCCCTAATCTGCCGCCCCCGCTATCGCTGACACCTGCATTTTATTTTTAACCCCTAATCTGCCGCTCCGTAAACCGCCGCTACTTACATTATCCTTATGTACCCCTAATCTGCTGCCCCTAACACAGCCGACCCCTATATTATATTTATTAACCCCTAATCTGCCCCCCACAACGTCGCCGCCAGCTACCTACACTTATTAACCCCTAATCTGCCGACTGCAAAGCGCCGCCACCTACGTTATCCTTATGTACCCCTAATCTGCTGCCCCTAACACCGCCGACCCCTATATTATATTTATTAACCCCTAATCTGCCCCCCTCAATGTCGCCTCCACCTGCCTACACTTATTAACCCCTAATCTGCCGAGCGGACCGCACCGCTACTATAATAAAGTTATTAACCCCTAATCCGCCTCACTAACCCTATAATAAATAGTTTTAACCCCTAATCTGCCCTCCCTAACATCGCCGACAGCTAACTTCAATTATTAACCCCTAATCTGCCGACTGGAGCTCACCGCTATTCTAATAAATGTATTAACCCCTAAAGCTAAGTCTAACCCTAACACTAACACCCCCCTAAGTTAAATATAATTTACATCTAACGAAATTAATTATCTCTTATTAAATAAATTATTCCTATTTAAAGCTAAATACTTACCTGTAAAATAAATCCTAATATAGCTACAATATAAATTATAATTATATTATAGCTATTTTAGGATTAATATTTATTTTACAGGCAACTTTGTAATTATTTTAACCATGTACAATAGCTATTAAATAGTTAAGAACTATTTAAGAGTTACCTAGTTAAAATAATTACAAAATTACCTGTAAAATAAATCCTAACCTAGGTTACAATTAAACCTAACACTATACTATCATTAAATTAATTAAATAAAATACCTACAATTACCTACAATTAAACCTAACACTACACTATCAATAAATAAATTAAATACAATTCCTACAAATAACTACAATGAAATAAACTAACTAAAGTACAAAAAATAAAAAATATTTACAAACATAAGAAAAATATTACAACAATTTTAAACTAATTACACCTACTCTAAGCCCCCTAATAAAATAACAAAGACCCCCAAAATAAAAAATGCCCTACCCTATTCTAAATTACTAAAGTTCAAAGCTCTTTTACCTTACCAGCCCTGAACAGGGCCCTTTGCGCAGCATGCCCCAAGAAGTTCAGCTCTTTTGCCTGTAAAAAAAACATACAATACCCCCCCAACATTACAACCCACCACCCACATACCCCTAATCTAACCCAAACCCCCCTTAAATAAACCTAACACTAAGCCCCTGAAGATCATCCTACCTTGTCTTCACCTCACCAGGTATCACCGATCCGTCCTGGCTCCAAAATCTTCATCCAACCCAAGCGGGGGCTGGCGATCCATCATCCGGTGGCTGAAGAGGTCCAGAAGAGGCTCCAAAGTCTTCATCCTATCCGGGAAGAAGAGTAGATCCGGACCGGCAACCATCATCTTCCAAGCGGCATCTTCTATCTTCATCCGATGAGGACCGGCTCCATCCTGAAGACCTCCGACACGGACCCATCTTCATCCGGCAACGTCCAACTGAAGAATGAAGGTTCTTTTAAGGGACGTCATCCAAGATGGGGGTCTTTGTTATTTTATTAGGGGGCTTAGAGTAGGTGTAATTAGTTTAAAATTGTTGTAATATTTTTCTTATGTTTGTAAATATTTTTTTATTTTTTGTAACTTAGTTCTTTTTTATTTTTTGTACTTTAGTTAGTTTATTTCATTGTAGTTATTTGTAGGAATTGTATTTAATTTACTTATTGATAGTGTAGTGTTAGGTTTAATTGTAGGTAATTGTAGGTATTTTATTTAATTAATTTAATGATAGTATAGTGTTAGGTTTAATTGTAACTTAGGTTAGGATTTATTTTACAGGTAATTTTGTAATTATTTTAACTAGGTAACTATTAAATAGTTCTTAACTATTTAATAGCTATTGTACATGGTTAAAATAATTACAAAGTTGCCTGTAAAATAAATATTAATCCTAAAATAGCTATAATATAATTATAATTTATATTGTAGCTATATTAGGATTTATTTTACAGGTAAGTATTTAGCTTTAAATAGGAATAATTTATTTAAGAAGAGTTAATTAATTTCGTTAGATTAAAATTATATTTAACTTAGGGGGGTGTTAGTGTTAGGGTTAGACTTATCTTTAGGGGTTAATACATTTATTAGAATAGCGGTGAGCTCCAGTCGGCAGATTAGGGGTTAATAATTGAAGTTAGGTGTCGGCGATGTTAGGGAGGGCAGATTAGGGGTTAATACTATTTATTATAGGGTTAGTGAGGCGGATTAGGGGTTAATAACTTTATTATAGTAGCGGTGCGGTCCGCTCGGCAGATTAGGGGTTAATAAGTGTAGGCAGGTGGAGGCGACGTTGAGGGGGGCAGATTAGGGGTTAATAAATATAATATAGGGGTCGGCGGTGTTAGGGGCAGCAGATTAGGGGTACATAAGGATAACGTAGGTGGCGGCGCTTTGCGGTCGGCAGATTAGGGGTTAATAAGTGTAGGTAGCTGGCGGCGACGTTGTGGGGGGCAGATTAGGGGTTAATAAATATAATATAGGGGTCGGCGGTGTTAGGGGCAGCAGATTAGGGGTACATAAGGATAACGTAGGTGGCGGTCGGCAGATTAGGGGTTAAAAAAATTTAATAGAGTGTCGGCGATGTGGGGGGACCTCGGTTTAGGGGTACATAGGTAGTTTATGGGTGTTAGTGTACTTTAGAGTACAGTAGTTAAGAGCTTTATAAACCGGCGTTAGCCCAGAAAGCTCTTAACTACTGACTTTTTTCCTGCGGCTGGAGTTTTGTTGTTAGATGTCTAACGCTCACTTCAGACACGACTCTAAATACCGGAGTTAGAAAGATCCCATTGAAAAGATAGGATACGCAATTGACGTAAGGGGATCTGCGGTATGGAAAAGTCGCGGCTGAAAAGTGAGCGTTAGACCCTATTTTGAGTGACTCCAAATACCGGAGGTAGCCTAAAACCAGCGTTAGGAGCCTCTAACGCTGGTTTTCACGGCTAACGCCAAACTCCAAATCTAGGCCTAAGTGATTTTGCATTGCATTTGTATTATACATTTACTGATTATGCTATTTTACTGTGTTTAGTGGTCTTTTAACCAATATGGAAGTAAGAGGACACAGAAGGGCATCACTTTCTAAAGGGACGATAAACATAATTGCTATAAGCAAATTAATTACAGCCGTGTGTACATTCTGTTTATCCTAACAAGGGCTTACATTATAAACATTCTAATTGTTAAAATTTTAACCACTCTGTTTTTCAAATGTAGCCAGCTGCCTATTGCTGGCCACTGACAGTAATTAGAGCTTGCTCTATCACTCTGCTTTAGTTGCTCTTGATTTGGTCTGTGCAGCTAAAGTAGAGGGCATGAGATCCTGTTTGGCAGCTGGGTAGTAAATATAATTTACTCTCACACTCAGCTTTAGTTGCTCTTGATGTGGTCTGCACAGCTAATGTAGAGTGCAGGAGATCCTGTTTGACAACTAGATAGTGGCAGTTAGTGATAACGGTGTTGTAATAGTATCACAATAAAATTTATTGTAAACATTACACATTAAGGGTAAACGATCTATTATAATAAAACATATGTGATAAATGTACCAGTGTTATAGTGACTGTGAGTATTTCCCGCTGGTCACTAATCATAGTGACCACCCATAAAGATAATAATAACAACTAGTATTTATATAGCGCCTTTCTCCCAGTGGGACTCAAAGCGCTTTTTCAGTGCTTGCTCTTGGAATTCACCAAATCGGCAGCTGAATAGTAATAGTTGTTATTATTACCCAATTTAATGGTACTCATTTTATCGACCTCAGAAGGATGAAGGCTGAGTCAGCCCTGCGGGGATTTGAACCTGTGACCTTGGATCTTTTAAACAGGCTTTTGTTGTAGTCAGGGCATTTACCAACTGAGCTACCTCACCGGCCTTTTATTATTACAGTTAGGTCCATAAATAATTGGACGCTGACATAATTTTCATAATTCTTGCTCTGTATGCCACCACAATGGATTTAAAATTAAAGAACCGTGATGCATTTGAAGTGCAGACTTTCATCTTTAATTCAAAGGGTTAAACAAAAATATTGTATGAAACGTTTAAGAATTGCAACCATTTTCATACAAACTCCCATTATTTAAGGGGCTCATATTTTATTGGACAAATTAACACAATCATAAATAAAATGTTAGTTTTTAATACTTTGTTGAGAATTCTTTGCAGGCAATGACTGCTTGAAGTCTGGAATGCATGGACTTCACAAAAGCTGGGTTTCATCCTTTGTGATGCTTTGCCTGGCCTTTACTGCAGCTGTCTTCAGTTGTTGTTTGCTCGTGGGTCTTTCTGTCTTAAGTTTTGTCTTCAGCATGGGAAATGCATGCTCGATCAGGTTGAGATCAAGTGATTGACTTGGCCATTGCAGAATATTCCACTTCTTTGCCTTAAAAAACTTCTCGGTTGTTTTCAAAGTATGTTTTGGGTCATTGTCCATCTGTAAACTTGGCTGATTTTGGCTGAATCTGAGCAGACAATATATCCAAATACACTTCACAGTTCATCTGACTGCTTCTGTCTTCTGATTGAAACAAGAAGTGAAACCTCAACTTTGTAATTTTGACCCCATATTCCAGGACCTACAGCCTCTAAAGGTGTTTAGTATGCATCCCATACCACACACACACACACATATATATATATATATATATATATATATATATATATATATATATATACTGTATGTAATAAATCACAGCACTTTTCCAATTAACTATAAGTCAATCAAAAGTTCATGCCTTCCTTGACGCTGAATGCATGTCAGAGCCTGGTCCTCTTCATGGGTAGACTTGCTTATTTAGATCCAAGCGCATGTCTCTTACCCGCACCAGAAAAAACTGCTTGTCAATCTCTGTTAGGGTCCCAAACCAGGAAGTAAGCCTAACAAGTGGAGTCGTGTTGTCACCGTGAGGCAGTCCGGGGGAAAGCGTATGGGTTAACCAACCAGTGAGCAGCTGTGAGCTGGTAGTTATACAAAGTAAAAAGGAGGTGCTGCATGCTGAATATAAAACCTTATGTTTATTGGTATCCTTCAAAAACAAAGCACAATATTGGCTCAAAGTATAGAGTGGTGCATCATAGACTGCTTCTGTTTTCTGTCACATCCTCAATAAACACTAGTGACCCAGTTCCATTGGAAGCCGTGCATGCCCATACCATCACTGCCTCTGCCGTGTTTTACAGATGATGTGGTATGCTTCAGATCATGAGCCGTTCCAAGTCTTCTCCATACTTTTTTCTTCCCATCATTCTGATACAGTTTGATCGTAGTATCATCTGTCCAAAGAATGCTGTTCCAGGACTGAGCTGACTTTTTAAAATATTTTTTGGCAAAGTCTAATCTGGCTTTTCTATTCTTGAGGCTTATGAATGGTTTGCACCTTGTGATCTTCTCTTTATGGTAGACTTGGATAATGAAATGCCTACTACCTCCACAAATAGCAAAAAAACAACAGATGAAGGTGGCACACTTTCAATAAATGAATCCTTTAATAAAAGGGCAAAGCTTTGGGACTCCTGTTCCTTTCTCAAGCTAATACATAATAAAGCAAACATACATTTTATAGGGTACAGACCTAAAAAGATAACCAATCACCTGTAGCTAAGAGGGGTTAAATCACATGACTACGTACCTATAGGTCAGCTGAGCTTACTGTTATGCTGAAGGTTGACCCTCTAACTGCAAGGTGAAAATTGAATACCTATTAAAAACAAATCCAGCAAAACATAGAATAAATACCTCAATATCACAAAAAGTGCAAAAAATACAAAGATCATAATTCAGAGATATGAAGGAAATTTAACCTAAATACACAAGCAGACCCTTCAATGTCAGTGAGTTCCTGCGCTATATAACCTTGTTGTTGAAATTTCCCTTTAATTTCAGAAATTCTAGATTCTCTAACCTCAGGATCAGATACTATATGTTTGACCCGAATCATCTGGGATTTCGGAAAACTCTGAAAAATTCTATCAGGATGAAAACTATTTCTGTGTAGCAAGGTGTTGCGATCTGTGGACTTGACATGTAAATCTGTACTGAATCCGTCATTATTTTTAAAGACCAAAGTGTCTAAAAATCCCACTTGATTGCAATCCACCTTGCTAGTAAATTTTAAAAAGGGTACATCTCTTTCAATGTCTGATTTTAATTCCAACAGTTTGTCAGGGGGGCCTCGCCACACAATGAACAAATCATCTTTGTAGCGGTGCCAAAACTGGCAGAAAAAATTGTGAGGATATACATATTTTTCTTCTATCACATCCATGACCAGGCATGCATAGGCTGGGGCCACATTCAACCCTATAGCCATGCTGTTTTTTTGCATGTAAAACTTATTATCAAAAATGAAAAAATTGTTGGTTAGAACCATCTCCAACAATTGGATCAAAAAGTCCATTTGTGGTTTACTATATAGTTTACAATTTGTCAGTATTTTACGTATGCAGTCTAAGCCCACTACATGGGGAATGACTGTGTATAAGGAAGATACGTCCCAGGTAGATAACCAAACTTCATCATTGACATTAGTAAACAATTTAGTGAAAAAGACTTCCGTAGGAGGAGGAGCTCTTGCAGCACGCTGCTCATGTTTCAGCGGCTCTAGAGGGCTGAATTCAGATCTACTCTCTCGCTCCTAACGAATCTGGCTCTTAGCCGTACCCACTCCGGCTTTCTTTCTGGGCCATACTACCGCTGCACAGACCTGATGCAGCTTTCGGCGGAAGTATCTTAATAGCGGAGACGCCGCTACCAGTGTGCAGGGAAATACCTGGGATTTGCTCCTTTGACCAAGACAGAAGGTTACCTGAAAGAATTACAGCGGTCTGTCTGCTCAACCCCTAATTACCTCTTCAAATTTGCAGGAAACGCTGCTGAGGGGCATAAGGAGGAACAAACACCTGCGCTCTCCTGGTAGGGCGAAGCAGGTTGGAGGTGTCAACACCTTCCGAAACTCCCAGGCGATTGGTCCGTGTCAGTGGCGGAGGGATCTAGGAGCATCAGCATTTTCCCGCCGGCCCTTCAGCAGAGACGCATCGGCCTGGCGTTAGTGTCGTTAGACATACTACATCAAGCATCGGTATAGCTGAAACTACAGGAACAGAGGAAGAGAGGTCTTGGTATCAAATAAGGTATCCACAATCACTGGCTGGAAAGACGGTAAAGCAAATTGTGGTTCCTCTGTATTCTTGGTCACTAGGTCTGGTGACTCCCCTGCAGCACTGGTATGTAAACTTTTTATTTTTGTGGGACATTTTCTTCAATCCTGGGAAATATACAGATTTGACTATGGCTTCAGTCGATAAAGAAAAAAAAAAAAAAAGGGAAAAGAGACTCTATATAAAGTTTCTGGTGTGGAGTGATAGAGATAAAGGGAAAAAAATAAAAGGGGGGTCATATTAAAATTTCCTGAACTGTGTGTTTGAAGGAGAAGGGAAAAGGCAAATCAAAGGGGGATATCAGCATCACATATCTCTTTCCATGTTTTTTCCCTCTGTTTTTTGACCCCCTGGAAAAGAACTTTGGGACTATCATCACATCCAAATAGTTATAACCTGTTGTATAGTTAAGAGGCTGTATTCACAAAGGATTTTTTTTTTTATTGTCTCTTTTACCTCTACCTCTCTGGGTCACTAGAATAGTGAATACACAATAATTTTTGTATTTGAGAATAAGCTCAGGACTTCTTGTTAATTTGTTTAAAGTTTAATAGAAGGGTATTATCACGTATTCATAGGGCACAGTACAGTGTTAACTGTCTGTGCCAAATCCTTAGCACTATATTAGAAGATCTCCTCTAAGTGGGTCCCCCCATACAGAACCAAATAAGAGTTGGTCAACTTGTTTTTTTTGTCACTTATTGGTTAAAGAAACCTCCTCAGTCTATTTTTTTACCCAAAGTAGAGAAAAAGAAAAAAAGAAATAAAAGTTTAACATATCCCTTTTCTTCTTGGGGCTTAATTAACACTACTTTTCTATTTCACACGCCACTTTCTAAAACTAGTGTCATAACTAAAGATTAATTCAACAAATTATTTAATACACTTTAAAAAAAAAAAAAAAAGTTATTTTTTGCTACACTTCACAGTACACAATATATTTTCTATTATTTTATAACCATCGTACATGGTTGATGTTTATTCCACTTTAGTCATAAGTGTTTTATCACTGTTTGGTTGTATCTCACCTTGCATAATTGCACTACTTTTTCCATTTGCCTATGGAAAAATACTTTACTCAAGTTAACCAACACTCTCTGAAAATGCCTGCTAAATCTAGAGAGAAAAAAGGTAAGGGGGCAGATGTGAGTTCCGATTTTAGTGAAACCCCGTCTATTTCTATGGATAATCAGACCCTAGTATCACAACTCAGCAATTTATTTTCACCTCAGTTCGAAATAATTAAAAAAGAGTTGAATGTTATATAATTAGAACTTAATTCTCTTAGCTCAGAAGTGAAACAGTTTGCCACAAGGATCACAGAGGCAGAAGATAGGATATCCGATTTAGAGGATATAATTAACAAACAAGAAACCCTGTTAACTAAACAACAAGTTAAACTCCAATATATTGAGGTACGTCTAGAGGAGCAAGAAGATCGTTCTAGACGTAATAATATTTGAGTAGTAGGCATTCCTGAAACCCCAGAATATGACAACCTGATTGAGTTCACTTCACTAACCCTGCCCCAGGCTTTAGGATTTCCTCAGCAAACCTTACCCTTTTCTATTGAGAGAGCACATAGGCTAGGTCCTAGGAGATATTCTGAAAATGGTATAGCTAAAGACAGGGTTTGTATATTTAAACTTTTGAGATTTCAAGATAAAGTCGAAATGTTGAGACTATACAGGAAATCTGAAATGTTTTCTATTAATGGGAAAAAAATGATTTTGTTCCAAGATTTCTCTAATGAGACAGTACAAAAAAAGAAAGCTATGTCACCAGTATGTACACTTATGATAAACAAAGGAATAAAAGCTTGATTAATTTACCCTGCTAAGATAATAGTAGATGATAATGGCAACAAGATTGTTTTCTCTGAAGCTACTAAAGCACGAGAATACTTGGATTCTAGAGAAGGTTAGAGGACATTAACTGGTAGTATGTCGTGATATCTAAGTCAGTATAAATTGCATTATATAACAGAAATGCAGAATGAAGCAAAAATGTTTAAATTGGCATTATCTGTTTACAATTCCTGTATGTTTCTTTGTATATTTTGCTTTTCTCCTTTTTTTTTTTCCCTCTCCTCTCTTCCCCCTTCCACCTCCTCTTCCCCATTGCTGTTAGTGTGTTGCAATGAGGGTTTTAGGTTTCGCCTTTTTAAATTAGTTGGTTGATGATATAGATATAAAAATGAATGTTTTGGATTTAAATGGTTAAGCGTGATATTGAATGTTTTTGTTTTTTTAAGATCTTTGGGATCAGTTTAAAAATTTTATTTTTCTGTTTATGACTGATTCAATATTGAATTTGAAGATGCTCTCATGGAATGTGCGGGGCATTACTAACATTGCAAAACGAAAACTTGAAATAAAAAAATTAGGCTCCCAAAAACCAAGCATTGTATTTTTACAAGAAACCCATCTAAAAAACTTTGAGATCTTGAAGTTGCGATCAAGATCGGTAGGAGAGGTATTAGCGACACCTTGTAAAAACAGGAAAGCAGGAGTGGCTCTATTGATAAACAAAAATTTATCATATCAAATTATTCAGAGCGGGTTAGACCTAGAGGCAAGATTTATGATAGTACAGATTTTAATTAACGGGTCTAGGTTTGTTTTATGTAATATATACGCACCAAATTTATTTTCTAAAGCATTTTTGGAAAAGTTAGAGATTAAACTATTTCCTTTTGCAGGAGATAAAATGATAGTAGGAGGTGATTTTAATCTGTCACTTTGCCCTGCAATCGATAGATTTTCTAAAAAAAACATGGCTTTATATAACAAACAAGCTAAATTTATGAAAAAATTCTGTTATCAATTAAAATTAATTGATATATGGAGACTTTATAATCCTGATCAACGTTTATTTACATGGGAATCCAAAACATTTACAACATTTTCTAGAATCGATTTTATTTTGGTAACAGAGTCTTTGTCATTGCAAAAAATCCATGCTGAAATCGGCGAGATAGTTATTTCGGACCATGCGATTGTCTCACTGTCATTCCACTCTTCTTCAAATGTACCAAAAAGTAATTAAATTTTTTTTTTTCAACGTTATATGTATAAAAACATGAAATTCACTTTATGGTTAAAACAGAAATGGAAAGATTATTGCACATATAATATCGCTTACTTTCACAAAATTTAAACTTTTTGGGAAGCCTCTAAGGCATTTATAAGAGGTGAAATAAAGGCCTACATGTGTAAAAAGAAAAAGAAAGACAGTATGAGAGAAGTTCAACTCGCCAACCAAGTCAGAAATTGCTACAAAAAATACATCACCTCTCCAAACCGTTTTTTTTGGGAAAGTTATTCCAATGCCAGAAAAGAGACATATTTGTTAAACAAAAATCCATAGAGGAGGAGGCCAAATTTAATTTGCGCTTTAAAGGTCATTATGGATGTTCTGCCAAACATTTGGTGAACGATTCAATGTTTTCTTACAGCGCTGAAAGTGTGGACCTATAGCTCCTGTCTATAGTGGGTCCCCAGGTGCCCACTTTTAGAAAATATGTGTCAAAAACGTGGTTTAGAAAGGAGCGCCAAATCTTGGCGAGGTCTGGTACGGTATAGGTGTGAAAATATGGTATTCTGTCTGAAAAATTGTATAGCGCTATAGCTCAGCTACAATTATGGTAGTTGTGCTGTATAGATGTGTAGGTTTTGATATCTAGATATAAGATCTAAGAGTAGCACAGTTGATACATAAAATCATTTAATACATATTAAACATATAAAACAAGGGTGTCGTTTAAAATATATTTTAACAGAACGGCAAAAAATAATGTGTAAAAACACATAAATATCTATAAAAACACGCGTGTTTTGCTTTTTAGCTGTATGTATAATGTCTCATAAAGTTCGTCTCATATATGGTTATGTTGGCATAAATCTGAAAATAATAAACAATAAAAAATATTAAAAAACAATGAAAAGTCAATAATGTCCAATAATCCCTTCTCAAAGTTAAGAGATATATAAAAAAGGTTAAGTAGTGTCCAAAAATCCCTTCTCAAAATTAAGAGATATAAGTAGATTTTCACATGTGTATCCAAAAAATAAACTGTCCAAATTTAAGTGTTGTCCAAAAACGTGGTATGAATGAATAGTGCAAATCCAGCAGATTCAAAAGTTCTATTAAAAAAGCTTTGTAAAAAACATTTCAAAGAAACATTTAAGAAACATCAAAATGAAGGTAGAAAAAAAGTTCTATCAAAATATGGTGACAAAGAATGATCCGTGAAGTCAATCCAAAATAGTGATAAAAATAAGTCCAAAAAAGATGTAAAATATCCAAAAGATAAAAAACAAAAAATAAATGATTAGTATGTGCACAAACTAGTGAGAGTGATCCCAAAAAAGGGGCTTATGTGGAGGGATAATGTTTCCATGTAGAAAAAATTATTTGCATAGCTCTGTCAAACGTTGACAGAGCTATGCAAATAATTTTTTCTACATGGAAACATTATCCCTCCACATAAGCCCCTTTTTTGGGATCACTCTCACTAGTTTGTGCACATACTAATCATTTATTTTTTGTTTTTTATCTTTTGGATATTTTACATCTTTTTTGGACTTATTTTTATCACTATTTTGGATTGACTTCACGGATCATTCTTTGCCACCATATTTTGATAGAACTTTTTTTCTACCTTCATTTTGATGTTTCTTAAATGTTTCTTTGAAATGTTTTTTACAAAGCTTTTTTAATAGAACTTTTGAATCTGCTGGATTTGCACTATTCATTCATACCACGTTTTTGGACAACACTTAAATTTGGACAGTTTATTTTTTGGATACACATGTGAAAATCTACTTATATCTCTTAATTTTGAGAAGGGATTTTTGGACACTACTTAACCTTTTTTATATATCTCTTAACTTTGAGAAGGGATTATTGGACATTATTGACTTTTCATTGTTTTTTAATATTTTTTATTGTTTATTATTTTCAGATTTATGCCAACATAACCATATATGAGACGAACTTTATGAGACATTATACATACAGCTAAAAAGCAAAACACGCGTGTTTTTATAGATATTTATGTGTTTATGTGTTTTTACACATTATTTTTTGCCGTTCTGTTAAAATATATTTTAAACGACACCCTTGTTTTATATGTTTAATATGTATTAAATGCTTTTATGTATCAACTGTGCTACTCTTAGATCTTATATCTAGATATCAAAACCTACACATCTATACAGCACAACTACCATAATTGTAGCTGAGCTATAGCGCTATACAATTTTTCAGACAGAATACCATATTTTCACACCTATACCGTACCAGACCTCGCCAAGATTTGGCGCTCCTTTCTAAACCACGTTTTTGAAACATTTGGTGAACCTAACCAGAAGTAGGAATTTTTTTTTTATATTCTATCAATTAAAGACCAAGGTAACAGATATACTGAAGTGATAGATATCAATAAGGTCTTTTTTACATATTATAAGAATCTATATACTCAGACCAGTAACCATAGACAGAATCAAGTAAAATTTTGGTCCCAAATAAAAATTCCGCAAGTAGCAGATAATTACCTTGAACACTTAAATGCTCCCATTTCATTGGAAGAAATAGTGGACACAATTAATAAATCTAAATTAAATAAAGCTCCTGGCCCTGACTTTCTCCCAACAGAATATTATAAAATATTAGCGGAAGAGATTAAGCCCATTTTGGAAAAACATTTTAATAGTTATTTTTTGTGTAGTAACCCATTCTCTGAATTTTTTACAGCGGCTTACATCTCATTAATTCCTAAAAAAGATAAAGACCCAGAAGATTCAGCTTCATACAGACCCATATCAGTACTAAACGCAGATTACAAGATTCTAACTTCTATCCTTGCGTCTAGATTAATGAAATGCCTAGACCAAATCATTCACCAAGATCAAACTGGATTTATGGTTTCTAGAAACTTATCGAAAAATATACGGAAAATTGTCACCTTTATAGATTATATATGGAGTCTAAATAAAGATGTTAGTAAATGTTTTAAACATGATATTGCCCTCTTAACACTGGATTCGGTCAAGGCATTTGATTCAATAGAATGGGACTACCTATTTCAGACATTAAAAAAATTTGGTTTCAAAAACCATTTCTTTCACTTTATCTGTAATTTATACAATTCTCCTATTTCTTATCTACTGATAAATGATACTTTAACTCCAGGTATAAGATTGCAAAAAGGTACTAGGCAAGGCTGCCCCCTATCTCCCCTACTTTTTAATTTGGCACTTGAACCTCTTGCTATATGGTTAAGGGATGTGATGGAAGGGCTTAATTTTGGGAAAACTTCTTTAAAGACCTTACTGTATGCTGACGACTTGTTAATCTTTCTTCAAAACACATCCATATCTATTCCCGCAATTTTGGATTCTTTGAAACTTTTCAGTTAATTTTCTGGTTACAAAGTAAATTTTCACAAAAGTGAATTGATGTGGATTTATAAACCTAAGAATAAGACAAATAATACTCTGTTTAAGGAAGTTGAAACATTAAGATATTTAGGGATCTATTTACACAGAAACCCAGAAAAATGGTATGGGCTGAACTTTTATCCATTACTACAGAAGATTGAATCAGAGTTGAAATCATGGGCCTCATTTCCATTATCAATCACAGCTAGAGTAAATCTTATTAAGACAATTATTTTTCCTCGCTTGCTTTTCCCTCTGCAAAATTTACCCTTATTATTGTCCAAAACCGACTTAAGCAAATTAAACGCAAAATTTTCTCAATTTATTTGGCATGGTAAAAAAAAATCACGTATTGCCTTGAGGAAGTTGATGTATCCACGGGAAACGGCAGGTTTAGCATTACCTGATATTAAGTATTATAATATTGCCGCTTTAGGGAAAATTGCACATAAACCCGAAAGAGCTTCCTAGCAATATTAAGAGGTTAATTTCAGTTAAGAATGTAATATCTGCATGGCAAAATTTATGTATCTCTGTAGGGGCAGATTACTTCTTTTCAAACTATCTCCCATTATTGGGTAAGGCAGAGTTTTCTCCTGGGATCTATCAGAAAGTTTTTAGAAGATGGGCTAATAAGGGTCTTAAGGAAGTCCACCAATTTTTTTACAGAAGATGGACAAATAAGATCGTTTGATATCTGAAAATCCCAGTTTGATATACCAAATAACAACTTCTATCCCTATGCGCAATTCCATCATTTTATTAAAGCTAAGAACTGGAATGACCAAGAGACAGTCGCATAGTCTGTGTTGAGATCCACCATTATCATTACTAAAATTAAATCACCCTCTATTTCTTTATTTTATAGTATCACGTTGGCTAAACAAAGTGATTCCTTGCTAGAAAGCCTCTCTGAGATATGGAGATCAATAACCCCAAGGATTGATCAAGATAAAATAAGAAATAGCTGTAAACTAGTTAATAAACTTCAAATACCAATGAGTTGGAAAGAGAGTAATCTGAAATTACTGCATAACTCTTATTACACTCCTCAGAAAATGTCTAAAATATATTCTAATTTAACTTTCTCATGTCCTCGTTGTCTTTATATCAATGCAGATACTTTACATATGTTTGTATCTTGTCCAAAGATTGATCAATTATGGAAAAAGGTTGCTTTCTGGTTCAATAGACTATATGGAATAAATGTCCATTTCGATGCAGATACTATTATCTTCTTCGAACACACCAATGGTGAGACTTCTTTGCAAAAAAAAAGTTTAAATGTAATTATCCTTCTTGTTAGACATCTAATACTAATGAATTGGAAAGCCAAAAAAATGCCGGGTTTCTCAATATTTATTAAAGAAATCCAGATGCAAATAATTTTCGAATCTTTCCAGTTGAGAGAAGCAGGTGAAAGGGAAGTTAGGAAATTTTTATTGAAATGGCTACCAATAATTAAGATATTTTCGGAAGGAATACAAAAAAATATATTATCTCCATTCCTAAGTTCAGATAGTTTTAGTGACTTAGTACTATTAGGTGACTTTCCTGCAGACTGGATAAGGGGCTACAGAGACCTATAACAGCCCGATTTTGAACTGAAGTAACGAGGACAAAGCCCGTACTTGTGACGTGGGGAAGAGAGAGGGGTTGTGTGTTTTTTTTTTCCCTCCCATTTTTTCTATTTTTCCGTTTAAGTCTATTTTAGCTCACAATAAAAATATGCCATAAGTGTTAAATGCAGAATTCGCTACGTTTACTTTATAAGTTTTAAGGTTAAGAGAAAGTGGAGAAAAAATGTTTTCTTTTTGCATAAGTTTGTTTTCTTTATTATGAATTTTTCTTTGTTTGCTCATTTGTATCCACTAAAGACGATGCCCTGCGTGGCGTTTGGACTATTGTAATCTGTACAATTTATAACACTTTTGGCTCTATAAATAAATAAAAAAAAATAAAAAAAAAATTTGTAATTGCTAGAAAGTGTGTGGTGTCTTTTATGTCTGATTTCCCTTGGGTGAAAAGAGGTTATTAGATTTTATCTAAAAATTGTGCAGTGGGGCTCAAGAGGTACCCTATCCCTGCTACTATGGGACGGCCCAGGGGGTCAACTAAACTTTTGTGTATCTTGGGCACAATATAAAATAAGAGTACAATAGGGTATGCAGGCAAAATAAAATCATACAATTTTTTAGTAATCAAGTCCTTATTAAGCGCAACATTCAATATAGATGCAAGTTCTTTCTGAATGGCATTGGTAAGATCTTTATCCAGCTTATCATATACTTGAGTATCATTAAGTTGTTTACAGATTTCAGACTGATATTTTGTGGTGTCCATGATGACCACCGCCCCGCCCTTATCAGCAGGCTTAATAGTAATGGTTTTATCATCTTGTAGGGTTTTTAAAGCATCTGATTGTCCCTCAGTCATGTTGTAATGAAAGTCCCCTTTAGCATTTTTGTGTGCAAATCCTGAAATTTAGTTTCAACAATTTTGATAAATATTTCCACTACTGGATTGTCACTTGTGGGGTTAAAATTACTTTTAGAGCATAATTGATCATCCCCATGTCAAAGGGTTTGATGGCACTGTGTAAAATGGTTTGGTTTACTTAGAGCAAAAATTCTATCAGGGTTATTGAAAAAAGCCTTCAATCTGAGGTTCCTGAAGAATCTACTGAGATCTGTCATGAGAGAGAAAAAGTCCAGCTGTTCAATAGGGCAAAAGGAAAGTCTCAAATTAAGTAACTGTGTTTCGTCGTCGGATAGCGATCTCGAGGATGAGTTGATAACATTTATTTCCACTGACCGCATCCCGTTTCCTCCCCCGTCTTGTCCTATGTTTGTTGCTGCCCCTGTAGTATTGTCTAAAAAAGAGGAAGAGGTGTGAGCGGAGGGAGAGATACCTTGCACCTGTTACATTGTATTCATTGTCGTGTCTGATCCCGTAGATAAGCCACTGTCAGGGTTGCGTTGGTATCTATTGCGTGGCTTGAACCTCCTCTGCCCTGCAAATGCCGGACTGCATTGTGGGCGGGTCCAACGATACACGTTCCCTGTCGCATAGTCCTGCTTATCACGCCTGAATTTCCAGTCCTCTACTTCCTGCTTGAATATGCCAACAGATTCCTGTATCTCACCATATGTGCGTTGATATTCCTCCTCTCCCACCGTAGCGTGAAGTATTTTCTTCTGTTCCTCTATTTTGTTAGACAGTTCTGATAGCTCTAAGTTTTCAAATTCAATATTGAGAATAATCGTATCCATTGAGCTTTTGTTAAGTATCTGCTGGTATGTGATACAAAACTCTGGGTTTTCCGCAAAAAATGTAGGTTGTAGGGGGGAACGCATCCCTCTTGGGATCCTTTTATGTTTGTAATATTCGGCCAGTAGTTGAGTGTAGTTGTAGATTGGTTTGGTGTTTCATTCATTTCTCCAGTTCATGTCTTTGATAATCCTTATCAGGTGCTGACAGAAAGTCTCTAGAGCCCACTGACAAAGTGGCTATGTGTGCTGCCTCTTCGTCAGAGTAAGTAAGCAATCCTGTTTCACACGCCATTGTACAAAGGTTTCCAAGTGCAATAAATATTCACGTAAAACTGAAGTGATGGTGCTGCAATCCTTTAGATGGCAAATAGTCTATAAGCAGCATGTAGGATCAGCACACATCCAATGGCCAAAGCCTAAACAAATTCAGTGATTTAGGTGCCACACCTTCCAGGCCTCCCTCTGATGACCTCCACAAATAGCAAAAAAACAACAGATGAAGGTGGCACACTTTTAATAAATGAAACTTTTAATAGAAGAGCAATGTTTCGGGACTCCTTTCCCTTTCTCAAGCTAATACATAATGAAACAAACATATATTTTAAAGGGCCTAAAAAGGTAACTAATCACCTGTAGTTAGGAGGGGCTAAATCACATGACTACATACCTATATATCAGCTGAGCTTACTGTTATGCTGAAGGTTAACCCTTTCACTGTTGATTTGGCCACTCCTAATGTTCTTGCTATCTCTCTGATGGATTTTTTTTTTATTTTTCTTTGCTGCCTAAGGATGTCCTGTTTCACTTGCATTGAGAGGTCCCTTGAACGCATGTTCTGGGTTCACAGCAACAGCTTCCAAATGCAAATCCCACACCTGGAATCAACTCCAGACCTTTTACCTGCTTAATTGATAATGAAATAATGGAATAGCCGACACCTGTCCATGAAACAGATGTATAATTCCTAAACTCTTCCTCCAATTTGGATGTGAATACCCTCAAATTAATGTTGAGAAACTGCACTTTAACCCATATTTATTATTTAACTGTAACTTGAATTTATTTTGTTAAACAGCCGAAATAACAAAACTTGTGTCAGTGTCTAATTTTTTAGGGACCTAACTGTACCTCCTGTATCTTGAGGTATTGGGGGGTCTGCCCCTTGTATCCTCCCCTCTTTTTGCTTGTGTTGTTACCTCTAAAAATTTAGTTGATTCTGTATTATTGCTTCCACTGTATGTTGTTGTTTGTGTTTATGTATCTGGGTCTGATGATTCTCCCCCAATAAAATCTACCCAGTCCTCTGATTTATGACTAGTCAGTACTGGTAGAGATTGTTCAATCTGTTTTTTTTTATTTCATTGAGTAAGCAAGTTACCTCTTTTATGACCAATATAATGAGGTCAAGGAAACACTTATTAAGTATTTGGCACCACTTAAAGCAGAACTCTGTGTTTTTCTACCTATAGTGGGTACATTTTTTATTCTAAAGCCTCTTGGAATATTTTGTTTACAATGGTATTCTGATAAATACTGTCCATGTAAGTCTTAATCAATTTCATTACATAGTTGTGTAGAGGTCAGTTTAGTATTATCCACCACAGGAGCAGAAAACAAAATCTTATGTGCTTCAAAATCTGTTGGCTCATGATGGTTTGTCTCTCTTGAGTTGAAGATAAATTCTTTGGAGGTGTCTGGCTATCAACAAGGTGGGTGCTACTTGGTATATATGATATTAAACTCCTTATGAAGTGCACTATCACTCCACAACAAACAGCTTGAGGATGCTTGGGAAAAATATGTCTAAAAAGTACAGAGGACCCAGCACTCACTGTTATTTTGTCTTTATTTGTGAAGTTTTGGGAAAACCTTCCCCTTCCTCAGACAACTTACAATGTGGAACTCCGTTACTACTTAAATTAAGAAAATAACTTATGTATCTCCCGGGTAAATTCCACATATGGAGATTTTTGCTCAGTGAGCAGTAAACCGCAGCATGTGAACGCCATTCTTCCTCTTGTGTTTCCTGTGTGTCACATGATGTTGTCACCAACGTCAGCAAATGTTACTGTGTTAGCTGAAATGCATCTATGTTGTTGAACCGCAAGTGTTAGGCTTACTTAGAGTGCCATCTAGTGTTCAATACGTGTAAGTGTTACTAATTAAAACTAAATATCATTTTGTGCCGTGTTAAAACTCTAATATAACTTACAAAGTGGAAGAGAAAATCAGATAGATATTTGCTGAAGGCAAATAAAAAATAAAGAATATAAAAAAGTTGTAAGTCTTAATTTCCGCATTTCAACGACAGATAAATGGCTTCTGTTTTAACCCTTTGAGTGCTAAGCACTTTCCCACCTGGGTGCTAATATTTTCTAGGTTTTTTTTTATTTTTTTCATTTTTGGAAAAAAAAAATTAACTTTTTTTTTTTTTTTACAGACCCCCAAGACTTACACTGTTGGAAAGGTTAGGCGATTGCCTTTCCAACAGTGGGTCTTGGGGGTCTGTAGCTGCTTAGATGCTTGAGATACAGGCTTCTAAGCAGCATGCCCCCTCCTCCTATACTTAACATTCTTAAGTATAAATAAAGTTGCGCAGTGACGTCATCACTTCATTGCGCGTGACGTCACCGCGCATCAGTGGAAACCCCCGCGATGCCTGTCACTCTACAGGCATGATCGCCGGGGTAGGAGCGGTTAGGAGCCCCCAGATCTCCCTCAAGTTGAGAGTGCTCATGACGGCTCTAAACCGTCATTAGCACCAGAGTGAGAAACTCTGTGACGGCTCAGAGCCGTCATTAACACTCAAAGGGTTAAATAATACACGTAGTAAAAAACAAGAAATGAGCATGGAAGAGATTATCTGTTAACTTTTCTTTATTTATTATTTTTTTTTTTTTTTTTAGTAGAATTACCAATATAAGTTTCTGAAGTTTGAAATGATTCCTTCTTTCTGTTCTGACAGATAAATACTTTGGATGAGGAAAGAAAATCCAAGACCTCTTCTATTTGACAATAAACTTATTTGTGGGACCTTGTAATACAATCTTAAGAAGAGCATATGAACATACAACATCATTGATAAATCAAGAAAATGTATCTGAAGATGACACTAGAATGCAAAGCAACTACTAGTGTGTCTGAAAATGTGATATAATACCCACAGTAACGGAAAGTATTAGCTGCACAATGAGAGAGCTAAATAAATATCTAATCCCAGATGGGGCTTTGTATATTTGTTAAGAGCAATATGTGTCATAAAGGTTGTATATATCTTTTGCATTTGCACCAACATGCTTCAAGTTATAGACAGATACATGATGTAACTGAACAATACATTCAATATAAAGGGACATTAAAGTTTACTGATTCAGATAGAGCATGCTAATTTTTGAAAAATGTCTTATTTTTCGCATTACCTAATTTGATTTGTTCTCTTGAAATCATTTGTTGGAAAGTAAACTATGTAGACTGTATGATGTCAGACGTGTGTGCATGTCAAGAGCACTCTATGGAATCTGTGTGAGTGAACAGTATTTGTAGCAATATGTTACATTGTTGCAAATACAGCTGTCATAGAGTCCCAAAGACACATGCATGGTCCTGAAGTTCTAAAACCCTAGGTCTGTTATTTTTAAACATAGGATACGAAGCGAATGAAGCAAATTTGATAACAGACATCAAATGAATGTCTTTAAAGGGGCAGAAGAGTCAAAATTAACACAATTTATATAAAGCATGCAATTGTAAAGTTAAACGATTTTGATAGAAATTGCAATTTTAAACAACTTGACAATTTATATCTCTTCCATAATTTGCTTTGTTCTCTTGATATCCTTTATTGAAAAGCATATCTAGGTAGGCTCAGAAGCAGCAATGCAATATTGGGAGATAGCTGTTGATTGGTGACTGCACATATATGCCTTTGTCATTGGCTCACCTGATGTGTTCCTCTAGCGCATGGCTGCTCTTTCAACAAAGGTCATTCAAAATAATTATACTATCCAACTAGCTTTGTTCTCTAGGTATAATTTTTTAAGAGTTAATCTGTGTAGGCTGATAGATCAGAAGTGAGCATTGTGGGGGAGTGTTGTTTAAAATTAACTTTTGAGATGCATAAAAGTGTGTTCTATGAATATTCCACCAAATAAAAAAAATCATAAAAGTGATAAAATTAAAATACATTAAATAATTGTTTTAAATTTTTTGGCATGCATAATATGCAATTACATATTAATTGTGTCTTTATCTTTTGAGAATTAAAGGTACAGTCTAGGCCAAAACAAACTTTCATGATTCAGATAGAGCATGTAATTTTAAACAATTTTCCAATTTACTTTTTTTTTTTTTTTTTTTTTTTTTTTTTTTTTATAAAAGCAGTTTTATTGAAAAAGAAAAGGGTATGATACAATTTGTTCAGTGCCAAAAATACAAGTATATGTCTTTTCCATAATACATCTTATGTGCTCTTAATATACTGCTATTTAACATGAATATATCTGAACATGAAAACTAATATAACTTATACAAATTATACAAACTAGGATATTGATTTCAAATGACATGCTTACAATAATTGGATGTGCAGCAGTATAGACCCTATGATTTTAGCAGATGAGATTGTGACTTCCTGAGGTGAAATGTTGTTTTTAAACACTAAGTCATCCCTAATTGAGTGGGTGTATGGTCTTTGGTCTTTATGTGTTCTTCCCATAGTACCTTCATTTGGGTATAAGTATCTAATCTCTTATTGACTAAGTAAGTGTATTCTTCGAGGTCTAGGATTTGTTTAAATGAGTGTAGCCATTGTGCTATACTAGGTATGTTTCTGCTCTTCCAATTCTTGGCCACCCATTGTTTTATGCAATTACTACCTATGAAGATTAGATTCCTCTTATCCTTTGGGGTCTTATTTGGAATAATATTGAATAACCAAATTCGTGGATCTGGGGGTAAAGCGATTCCCAACATCCCTGACATCTCTTTTGCTATATCTTCCCATAATTTTGCAATTGGAGGACATGTCCACCAGATATGTGACATTGTCCCTGGGTGTTCCCCACATCTCCAGCAGAGTTCACTACACGAAGGAAATAGCTTGCTTATTCTAACAGGTGTGAGATACCACCTCTGGATTATTTTGAGGTTCAATTCGATTAGTTTGCTAGAGGCGGATACCTTAGTTACTGCTGAGAAAATTTGTTGTCTGTCTCTGTGTGTAAATTCTATTGCTAATTCTTTCTCCCAGCTATCAATGTAGTGAGGAATACTGCATGATGCTTGCAATATGGAGTATGTAAGGGACAGGGTTCTTTTAATGGGAGTGGTTGAGTTGCACAATACCTCAAAGGGGGTTAAGGAGCGTAATAAGTTGTTCCTCTCTTTATGTTTGTAAAGGTATGAGTGACACTGTCTTAGGAAATACCAGTTATGAAATATGAGGAGCCCCTCCTCTATCAGTTCTTCACTTGTTCTCAAATGTTGTTCGTTCCCTAAATGTAACATCATGATGGGTCTCGGATTTTGTGACCTGTTGTGCGACTGTATTAAACCTAATCCTGGCTCAAAGTCTATATTGTCTAAAAGAGGAGTTAGTGGGGAGGCCCTGGATGATATGTGTGGATGTTCTACTAGTATCCTGTCCCATACTTTAATAGTTTCCAGGATAGGTGCGTTTTGACTGATTTTATTTGACAGTGTTGTGCGTCTCTGCCAGCACAATGTGCTTAGGTGTCTTTGCTCTGTGAGGTCATGCTCTAATCTTACCCACGCTTTGTATTCATAATTCGTGGACCAGTCTACTACTCTTTGCAGAAAGACTGCTTGTCTATATTTTTTAAGATTAGGAACCCCCAACCCCCCTTCTTTAATACGAACACACATTAATTTTCTGTTTATCCTTGCTTTTTTTTTATCCCAAATGAAGTCGAACATGTTGTTCTGCAGGTTAGTCAAAAAGTTTAGGGGTAAGGGGATAGGTAGGGTCTGTAAAAGATATAGAATACGGGGTAGGACATTCATTTTTATAGTATTGATTCTGCCTAACCATGTAATATTTTGGGAACGCCACGATGACATGTCAGCTATCAGTGACTTCTGTAGGGTTTTGTAATTAAGCTCAAACATCTCCTGAACGGATGGCGCTAGCATAATCCCCAAATATTTTAGACTGTTTTTTTGTATACGAAATGTGCAAATATCTTGTGTTTGTTCAACTAGGGCCTTATCACATTGTAATGGGAGTAGCTCTGATTTGTTTTTATTAATTAGGAAATTAGATGCCACATGGAATTTGTCAAATTCTTCTAACAATCTGGGAACCGATTCTAAGGGGGATGTTAAAAAGAACAAGATATCGTCTGCATACAATAAGGCCTTATGCTCTGTCTCTGCTATGTGGAGGCCTCTTATCCTATTGTTTGATCTTATTTTAGTCGCTAGGGTCTCCACTACGCATGCGAACAACAGGGGTGACAGCGGGCAACCCTGTCTGGTCCCATTTGATATATGAAAGGCCCTAGAGAAGATCCCATTCACTCTGACCTTGGCCGTGGGAAGCGTGTATAAAGCCATGATTTTTGAAATAAATGTTTCGCATATCCCAAATTTCCCTAGAACCCTGCGTAAGAAAAGCCAACTGACACGGTCGAAGGCTTTCTCCGCGTCAGTGGAGATCACTGCCGTTTGTATTTTCTTGTTTTGCAAATAGTTGATGAGATGTATAGCCCTGACTGTATTATCTTTTGCTTCGCGTGCTTGAATAAAGCCCACTTGATCACTACTGATGATGGATGGTAAAATCATGCCTAGTCTGTTTGCAAGAATTTTTGAGTATATTTTTAGGTCTGAATTCAATAACGAAATTGGCCGGAAGTTCTCAGGTCTATCTGGGGGTTTACCTGGTTTTGGGAGCACTGTTATATAAGCCTCTAGGTTATGTGTCGTGAATGGTGACTTCTCTGTAATGTCATTAAAAAGTGTCAACATATGGGGGATCAATGTGTTTTTGAATTTTTTGAAATAACCATTGGAGAAGCCATCCGGCCCCGGCGCTTTGTTTGCTGGTAGTTGGGCTATTACGTCTTTTATCTCTTTGTGTGTTATCGGGGCTTTCAAAGTGTTGTTTTGATCTATTGTTAGTTGGGGCAAAGTTACATCACTCAAGTATTCCTGAATATACCCATTTTGATCTATGGGGTTTTCTATTTCACCCTTCAGATTGTACAATTGTTCGTAATACTCCCTAAAGGATTCTGCTATTTGGTCTGAGGTGTGTACTTCCTTATTTTGTCTATTACGAAGAGTGAGAATGTAGTTCCTATTTATTTTGTGTTTTAATTTCCTTGCTAGGATTGGGCCACATTTGTTGTCTCCCTCAAAGTACTTCTGTCTCAATTTAAAAGCACTAATTTTGCATTCTTTTCCCAGCATGGAGTTGATCGAAGACCTACAGTCAGCTATTTTCTGTTGAATTATAGGGTCTGTGGGAGTCACTTCCCTTTGTTTCTCTAGTGTCTCCAGTAAAAGTAGTGCATCATTTAGTGTTCTGCTGGCTTGTTTGGCCTGGTATGATTGTATGCTGATTATTTCTCCCCTTAACACAGATTTATGTGCTTCCCATATGGATCTAATATCTAGTGTGGGGTTTGTGTTCGTGTTGATGTCAAAGTATTCTTCTAATAACTTTTCTAATTTCTGGAAATAGACCGGGTCCTCTAGTAGGCTCTCGTCTAGTCTCCATGTGTATTGTTTGCAGGGGATGTGTGGCCAATTTAGATCGCAACTGACTATTGAATGGTCAGACCATGAATTCGGAAGGATCTTCAGTCGTGTTACCCTGGAAAGGTTTGTGACATCTACCATGAAGTAGTCAATACGTGAGTGTCTATGGTGGGGATTAGAATAGAAGGTATACTCTATCCTGTCAGGGTATGTCACTCTCCAGGCGTCATGTAAGGCAAGGTCTCTCAAGTGTGATTTAACCATGTTGATCACTCGATGTGGTGTGGAGGAGGAGTGATTGGAGTTATCTAAAGTAGGGTTCAGGGTTAGGTTAAAGTCCCCTCCCATTATCACTGCTCCCCTAGCTATCTCTAAGAGTAAGTTAGAGAGTCTTTTGAAGAATATATCTTGCTTTATATTAGGGGCATAAACATTTACTAGGGTGACCATTGAGTTATACAATTTACCAATTAGGATTAGGTACCGCCCTGATTTATCTGCATGTTTTTTAATTAGGGTAAAAGGGATACCTCTCTTTATGAGGATACCTACTCCGTTTGTTTTAATGGAATTTGATGCATAATATGAGTTCCCAAATTTAAACGCAAAAGTTTTAGGTTCTCTCCCCTTGAGAAAATGTGTCTCCTGTAAATATATCACGTCACCTTTCTTCTGTTTAAGATCCCTTAATGCTATGTTCCTCTTGTATTGGCTATTAAGTCCCTTGGCATTAGCTGTGAGAAGATGAATGCTATTCACTGTGTTTGCCATCTTAGATAATAGTTATCTCTCCCTCCCAGACTATGATTATTGTTTTAGGTAAACTAAGTTGAATCGCCTTAGTGCGGGGTGAGTCATTTCTGTGCAATATTACCATACTAATATACTGTGCGGCTTCTGGGCCGGGTCTATTTTTGGTCCTAAAATCAGTGCCTATGTGTGTGCATCTCCAGCAAGTCACCATGTCAAATCTAGAGTGGTCATTTGAATTAAGTTGAAAACATAAACGATTACATAAACATAAAAGAAAAACAATAACAATAATCAAAAACAATAACAAATAACATTGCTCTTTGGAAGGAACTATCCTTCCGAGCCTAAACAACGTTAGGGAGTGTGTCCAGAGTTGCTCCCTTGTTGATATATTATCATCATTTTTTACTTTTCTTGAGGGGTTAGTGCAAACATACATTTGGAAATAACTTGACAATATAACAGTGTGGGCTATTGCCCTAAATTAACTTCAAACTAGGATCCCTGCAAATAAAAGTCCCGAACCTAGTTCATGTTTGTGCTCCAACATTTTTTTTTTTTTTTTTTTTTTAGACAGTCTGAGTCCAACTGGAGCAAAATTTGAAAGGTGATAAGTATGATTCTGGTTTTATAGCATTTAATGTAATCTTACTGAATAGCAAAAGTTCCTATCTCGTAAAAATAAACAAAGTAAACAGGAAAGATCTCACCCAGTGCTGGAGTCGTGTCTGTCTGATGTTAAATCAGGTCTCTGCTTCAGTTTCGGGCACGGCTTCACTACCCGACTCTTTCGTCTTCTTTCTTTTGGATGTAACTTTTGTCCATTTCTGAATGAATTCCTGCCCGTTTTGACTGTGTTTGATGTTTCTTCTGTCCTCCAATCTCACATCAGATGGATGTGGTTGACGAAAAGCCAGATTCAATTCTTCTGTCAAGGAGGGTAAATCTTGTTCCGTTTTGTAGGTGATTGTGCGCCCTTCGTGTGACACAATTAGGCTAAAGGGGAAGCCCCATCTGTATTTTATTCGGTGTTCCTGTAGTACTTTAGTTATGTATCTAACCTCTTTTCTTCTTTGTATTGTGGCGGGACTAAGATCTAGGTAGATCTGAATGTTGTGGTCGACATATTGTATGGTGGGAGTAGAGCGTGCTGCTTGCCAAATTTTTTCTTTCTCTGTGTAGCGTAGGAACCGAATGATTATGTCCCTAGGCGGTGCATTTGGAGGGGGTGGAGGTCTTAGGGCTCTGTGTGCTCTGTCTAGTTCAATGTCAGGTATAGCCTGATCCTTAGCTATGAATTTAAATAGACCTTGAAGGTAGTTATGTATGTCTGGTTGTGCTATTGATTCGGGTATACCCCTTATCCTCAGATTGTTGCGTCGCCCTCTGTTATCTAAATCCTCAATTTTGTCTTGTAGAGATTCCAGCTGGGCTTGATGTACATTAGTCTGTGTTGTTACTTCATCGAATAAGGTGTTCATGGTCTCTTGTGTCTCTTCTACACATTCAATCCGCTGCCCCATCTCGTTTAAATTTCTTTTCATGTTTGCTATATCTGTGGTTATGAGAGCTTTGAGGGCATCAAAATCCGCCTTAGTGGGTAGATTAGCTAAGTCAGCTTTTATCTGGGATGCGCAGGCTTCAGAAATAGCCATGGATAGAGCATTTGGGGCATCTAAACTTATTGAGCCTTGGGATGGAGTTTCTGCTTCAGATTGAGAATTTGCAGCGCTCTGAAAAAAGGTGCACACTGAAGCAGGTAGTTGGTTTTGGCTTTTAGGTGCCTTGTCTCCCTTGTTCTTAGCTTTGGAAGTCATCACTGCAGTACTGTTAGACCAGAGCAAAGTATAGGGCTATAATGGCAGCGTGTCTTGGTATAGATTTTTTGCCTCCACACCCTGTTAGTTAACTGGTATGTCTCCAAACTAATGATCTTCCCGCCAGGCCGTTATAGCAATAAAAAACTGCCCTTTATTTTCTTAACTCCATGCATGTGTTTTATTTCCTTGTCTTTAGCATATATAGTTCAGCATTTTAATAATATGTAGAGTAGGTACCTCTGGGTTTATGTTCGCACGCTATAGCCATCTGCCTGGATTCAAGTTTATCCTTTCTCAAATGTGTCCCGGTTCACCTGCGGTCTAGGCCCTAATGGCGTCATACAAAATCTCTTCTCTGTTTGCGGTTAGAGCCGTGTAAAGGAGCGTCTGACTTAGCGACTGTAATGAGCCACCTAATAACGCTTCAGCCTCTTTTGTAGGCTATTATGTTAGAAAGTCGGGTCTTACCCCTGATATGGTCCCCGAGGCCATGTGTCCCAGCCGGTATCTTGCGATAGCTCCGTTGCGGTTCCCGCTCTGATTTTCACATTGTCCGGTGTCTGGGAGATGTGTATGGGATTAGCACCTCTTGATTGTATTGGGGATCCAAAATTTTTAAATAATACCCTCTATTATGGGCTATCAGGAGCAACTCTGGTGCCGGAGCTTCACACAGCAGCGGCCATTCACCCGCACGGCCAGGCTCCGCCCCAATTTTCCAATTTACTTTTATCACCAATTTTGCTTTGTTCTCTTGGTATTCTTAGTTGAAAGCTTAACCTAGGAGGTTCATATGCTAATTTCTTAGACCTTGAAGCCCACCTCTTTCAGTTTGCATTTTAACAGTTTTTCACCACTAGAGGGTGCTAGTTCACGTATTTCATATAAATAACACTGTGCTCGTGCATGAGAAGTTATCTGGGAGCAGGCACTGATTGGCTAGACTGCAAGTCTATAAAAAGAACTGAAAAAAGGGGCAGTTTGCAGAGGCTTAGATACCAGATAATCACAGAGGTTAAAAGTATATTATTATAACTGTGTTAGTTATGCAAAACTTTGAAATGGGTAATAAAGGGATTATCTATCTTTTAAAACAATAAAAATTCTGGTGTAGACTGTCCCTTTAATGTGTAGTTTTTTGTTTTTTTTAACTATGTGTTTTATTTTATTTTTTTCTTTATGAGGAATTATGAAAAATGTCATACCGTGTCTTTAGTGTATGGGTGCACGGGTACTTAGGCCCTGAAGACCTTAAACCCATACTATCCTGTATTGTGGTATTACTTATTAGAGATACCTATCCATCACGTGACAGTTCTTACATTGGTTTTATGTGTATAGTTTGTTATTTGAATGCTTGTGTATGTTTTATGGTCTAATGTATATGGTTGTAATTTTAAACTGACCTTCAAAGAACAAAAGAACAATTAATAAAGAATTAAACTTGTTCAAATAATTAAAAAAAGGTGTTGAACAATAATATATTTTCATTTTACATACAACATATACACATGTAAAAAATCATTATGAATACTGACACATCAACAGATTATAACTTAAGATAATAATAATAATAATACAATGTTCAATATAATATATTTAATACAATTAATTTTTAACTATGTTTTAAACATGTAATTTTAAAGGTCCAGTTTCAGGAAACATGATAAAATGTTTTTGATCTTTTGTTTTTTTTCCAGGCTTTGGAGTTGATGCAATGTTTGGTGTAAAAAGAAAATTTGATGGTAGATAAGAAGCATGTTACTTTTTAATTAGGATGTCTGTATGCTGGTCCAAGGCATTTCTTTACAGTTGTTTGTGTTTACCATCTCTATTGGAAGTTTATTCCATGAGTCCACCACCCTTTCTATAAAATACTGCGTCCTCACATTTCATCTGAATCTGCTACACTCTAACTTAAGATTGTGACCCCTTGTTTTGGTATATCTTTTTTTGTGGAAAATGTTTTCAGCTTCCACTTTAAGTCCTTTCATATATTTGAAAGCTTCTAACATTTCACACCTTTCCCTTCTCTCCTTTTAATCATACATGTTTAAATAATAGAGCTTTTCATAGCACAGTTTATATTCAAGACCGTGTACCATTTTAGTATCTGTCCTTTGGACAGTTTCTAGTTTATTTACATTCTTCTGGAGTAGTGGTTGTGCTTATGTGAGGGGACAGTTAGGTAAGGGGCTCCTTTGAGTTGGTACTTGGTAATGGTTGTGTTTATCTCCAGTACACAATATTCCAGATGAGGCCTAATTAATGAACTGTACAGTGGCATAAGAACCTTGCTATTTCTGCTACTTATACCTTTCCTAGTACAACCAAGAATTCAACTGGCTGCACTGCTGCATTGTCTACCAAATTTTAAATAATCTGAAATGATAATTCCCAAATTACATTCCTCTTTAGTTACAATCAGTAATGTACCATTTCAATTGTAATTCAACTTTGGGTTTTTGGATCCTATATGCATAATTTGCTGTTGGTTGTATTAAAGTTTAGATCCCATTTATTTGCCCAGTCCTCCATTTTTTTAAATATCAGTGCTGAAATGATCCACCCATTCAGGGCCAGCGCTTGTGTATGGCAGTCTAGGCAGCTGCCTTAGCTTCCTATATCGTGACATTGGGGCCTAGTTATCAACGTGTCTACTTTACCTGCCTTCGCCGGTTCAATACGCCCACCTAAGCTCGCCTACCATCGCCGCCGCGGACCTGAATACGTTCGCCTAAGTTGTCAAAAAGCCGCGCACCAAGTACAGGGCGATGAGCAGCGGATTGTGAGAGTTATCACACATCCGATCTCGCTGCTCTTCGGCTTTTTGACAGCTTTATTGCTAGCCTGTCACTAAGCACCCACACAAACTACACTGTTCTACGCCCTATACCGGCGCCCCCGGAGCCCCCCGCCACTCAATAAAGTTATTGCCGCTCCTAGACCCCGCCGCAACTCTTATAAATGTATTAACCCCTAAACCGCCGCTCCCAGACACCGCCGCCACCTACATTATACCTAGTAACCCCTATCCTGCCCCCCCTATACCGCCGCCCTCTATAATAAATTTATTAACCCCTATCCTGACGATCCCGGACCTCGCCGCAACTAAGTAAATAGTTTAACCCCTAAACCGCCGCTCCCGGACCTCGCCGCAACCTATATTAAACTTATTAACCCCTAATCTGCCCCCCCTACACCGTCGCCACCTATAATAAATGTATTAACCCCTATCCTGCCCCCCCAACGTCGCCGCCACTGTAATAAAATTATTAACCCCTAAACCTAAGTCTAACCCTAACCCTAAAACCCCCCTAACTTAAATATTAATTACATAAATCTAAATAATATTTCTCTTATTAACTAAATTAATCCTATTTAAAACTAAATACTTACCTTTAAAATAAACCCTAATATAGCTACAATATAAATAATAATTACATTGCAGCTATCTTAGGATTTATTTTTATTTTACAGGCAACTTTCAATTTATTTTAACTAGGTACAATAGCTATTAAATAGTTATTAACTATTTAATAGCTACCTAGTAAAATAAAGAGAAATTAACCTGTAAAATAAAAACTAACCTAAGTTACAATTACACCTAACACTACACTATCATTAACTAAATTATTCCTATTTAAACTAAATACTTACCTGTAAAATAAACCCTAAGATAGCTGCAATGTAATTAATAATTACATTGTAGCTATTTTAGGATTTATATTTATTTTACAGGTAGTCTTCTTCCCGACGACTACCGACGAATGGATATTCCTTTAAGGGACGTCATCCAAGATGGCGTCCCTTCAATTCTGATTGGCTGATAGGATTCTATCAGCCAATCGGAATTAAGGTAGGAAAAATCTGATTGGCTGATTGAATCAGCCAATCAGATTGAAGTTCAATCCGATTGGCTGATCCAATCAGCCAATGAGATTGAGCTCGCATTCTATTGGCTGATCGGAACAGCCAATAGAATGCAAGCTCAATCTGATTGGCTGATTGGATCAGCCAATCGGATTGAACTTCAATCTGATTGGCTGATTCAATCAGCCAATCAGATTTTTCCTACCTTAATTCCGATTGGCTGATAGAATCCTATCAGCCAATCAGAATTGAAGGGACGCCATCTTGGATGATGTCCCTTAAAGCAATATCCATTCGTCGGTAGTCGTCGGGAAGAAGAGGATGGCTCCGCGTCGGCTCGTCTGAAGATGGCTCCGGATGGATGAAGATTGAAGACGCCGCTTGGAAGATGACATCGCCCGGATGGAAGATTTCTTCAGTGCCGCCTGGATGATGACTTCATCGGATGGAAGATTTCTTCAGCGCCCCTTGGATGATGACTTCTGCCGCTCCGGATCTCCTCTTCGGTTCCATCGGTGGCTCAGCTGAGTGAAGACGACTCAAGGTAGGATGATCTTCAGGGGGGTAGTGTTAGGTTTTTTAAGGGGGGTTTGGGTTAGATTAGGGGTATGTGGGTGGTGGGTTTTAATGTTGGGGGGGGTTGTATTTTTCTTTTACAGGCAAAAGAGCTCAATTCTTTGGGGCATGCCCCGCAAAAGGCCCTTTTAAGGGCTGGTAAGGTAAAAGAGCTTTGAACTTTTTAATTTAGAATAGGGTAGGGAATTTTTTTATTTTGGGGGGGTTTGTTATTTTATTAGGGGGCTTAGATTAAGTGTAAGTAGCTTAAAATTGTTGTAATATTTTTTAAATGTTTGTATTTTTTTTTATTTTTTGTAACTTAGCTTTTTTTATTTTTTGTACTTTAGTTAGTTTATTTAATTTAATTTAATTGTAGTTATTTGTAACTAATTTATTTAATTAATGTAATGAAAGTGTAGTGTTAGGTTTAATTGTAACTTAGCTTAGCATTTATTTTACAGGTAATTTTGTATTTCTTTTAGCTACGTAGTTATTAAATAGTTAATAACTATTTAATAACTATTCTAACTAGCTAAAATAAATACCAAGTTACCTGTAAAATAAATATAAATCCTAAAATAGCTACAATGTAATTATTAATTACATTGTAACTATCTTAGGGTTTATTTTACAGGTAAGTATTTAGTTTTAAATAGAAATAATTTATTAAAGTATAGTGTAGTGTTAGGTGTAATTGTAACTTAGGTTAGTTTTTATTTTACAGGTTAATTTCTCTTTATTTTACTAGGTAGCTATTAAATAGTTAATAACTATTTAATAGCTATTGTACCTAGTTAAAATAAAGTGAAAGTTGCCTGTAAAATAAAAATAAATCCTAAGATAGCTACAATATAATTATTATTTATATTGTAGCTATATTAGGGTTTATTTTAAAGGTAAGTATTTAGTTTTAAATAGGATTAATTTAGTTAATAAGATAAATATTATTTAGATTTATTTAATTAATATTTACGTTATGGGGGTGTTAGGGTTAGGGTTAGACTTAGGTTTAGGGGTAGTGGCGGCGGTGTAGGGGGGGCAGGATAGGGGTTAATAAATGTATTATAGGTGGCGACAGTGTAGGGGGGGCAGATTAGGGGTTAATAAATTCAATATAGGTTGCGGCGGGGTCCAGGAGTGGCGGTTTAGGGGTTAAACTATTTATTTAGTTGCGGCGGGTCCGGGATCGGCAGGATAGGGGTTAATAACTTTATTATAGGTGGTGACGGTATAGGGGGGCAGGATAGGGGTTACTAGGTATCATGTAGGTGGCGGCGGGGTCTGGGAGCAGCGGTTTAGGGGCTAATACATATATTATAGTTGCGGTGGGCTCCGGGAGCGGCGGTTTAGGGGTTAATCAGTTTATTATAGTGGCGGTGGGCTCCGGGAGCGGCGGTTTAGGGGGTAATACATTTATTTAGTTGCGGCGGTGTAGGGGGGTCAGATTAGGGGTGTTTAGACTCGGGGTACATGTTAGGGTGTTAGGTGCAGACAGCTCCCATAGGAATCAATGGGATGTCTGGCAGCAGCGAACATGAACTTTCGCTATGGTCAGACTCCCATTGATTCCTATGGCTTCCGCCGCCTCCAGGGCCGGAAAAGTGCAGAGCGTACCTGCTAGTTTTTTGATAACTAGCAAAAGTAGTCAGATTGTGCCGCACTTGTGTGCGGAACATCTGTAATGACGTAAGAATCTATCTGTGTCTGACTGAATCCGGCGGATCGAAGCTTACGTCACAAAATTCTACTTTTGCCGGTATCTAGGGCTTGATAACTAAGGCGAATCAGCCTCGCCACAAATACGCTGCGGAATTCCAGCGTATTTGAGGTTGACGGCTTGATAACTAGGCCCCATTGTGTCTCTGAGTACCCTGAGGTAAGGCATGGGGAAGGCCCATGGGGGCACTGGGTAACACACGTGTAGTTAGCTGCTGGAGCATCTGCACATGTGGGAGATCATTTGGGCAAAAGCACGTGCTGTAAGGGGGCAACTGGGTCAGGATTTCTCGTGAGTTGGTAGTGGTTGTGTTTATGTTAGGGGACAGTTAGGTAAGTGGCTCCTGACTGTGAGTGGGTAGTGGTTGTGTTTATGTGTGGGGACAGTTAGGTAAGGGGCTCCTGACTGTGAGTGGATATTGGTTGTGTTTATGTGAGGGGACAGTTAGGTGACTCCTGTGAGTGGGTAGTGGTTGTGCTTATGTTAGGGGACAGTTAGATAAGTGGCTCCTTTGAGTTGGTACTTGATAGTGGTTGTGTTTATGTGAGGGGACAGTTAGGTAAGTGGCTCATGTGAGTGGGTAGTGGTTGTGTGTATGTGAGGGGACAGTTAGGTAAGTGGCTCCTTTGAGTTGGTACTTGGTAGTGGTTGTGTTTATGTGAGGGGAAAGTTAAGTAAGTGGCTCATTTGAGTTGGTAGTGGTTGTGCGTATGCAGCACAACCACTGTCTCATTTGTTATGCATCACCACCACTGTTTGGCTTGCTATGCAGCACAACCACTGTCTGATTTGCTATGCAGCACAACCACTGTCTAATTTGCTATGCAGCACAACCACTGTCTGATTTATTATACAGCATAACCACTGTCTGATTTGCTATTCAGCACAACCACTGTTTGATTTGCTATGCAGCACAACCACTGTTTGATTTGATATGCAGCACAACCACTGTCTGATTTGTTATGCGGCAGCACAACCACTGTCTGATTTGCTATGCTGCACTGCCACTGTTTGATTTGCTATGCTGCTCTACCACTGTTTGATTTGAATGTAGCCACCAATCAGCAAGCCCCACCCATGTCTGAACCAAAAATCGGCCAGCTCCTAAGCTTACATTTCTGCTTTTTAAATACAAATACCAAGAGAATGAAGAAAAATTGATAATAGGAGTTAATTAGAAAGTTGCTTAAATTGTCATGTTCTAAAAAAATTTGGGTTTCATATACATTTTACTAGCAATGGGATGGTATGTAATGGGTGGGGGTGCAAAATGTATCCTCCCCTGTGTGGCCAAAAATCCTAGCACTGGCCCTGCAACCATTGGATCTTAAACACCTTCCCCTGGAGCCGATTTCCAATATCAATGATGAACACATTAAACAAAGCAGGCTCAAGAACTGATACTTGAGAAAGTCCACTAGTAACTAGTAAACCATCTGCCTTCTATCCTTAAGACAGCATTCTATCAAAAAAATCTTAGCATCTACTCCGAGAACACAGGCATTTAATCAAATACACTGCATACAATGACTCACAAGTATGATTCTAAATTTCTGTCCTGTTTGTGGGTGAACAAACTCCTTATCCTTAATTAACAAACTACAACTGGCACATCCCAAAGAAGGAAAAACAGCAAAATGAAAGTTCCTTGGCTTGTTAAAAATCCCTTTATTGCATAGAAATGGGGTTCAAAGACACAACACACAACGTTTCGGGGCAATCCCCTTAATTATGTGATACACACTAACAATGACCTACCTCCTTTTATAATCATTTCTATTAATGATGGCATTGCTTAATTAGGTATAACACCTTCCCAAGAGCACATAGGTAAATATCAATAGATATATCGATTCAACCACTAGGGGGAAATTAAGTATATGCAAAGTGTAAATTTAAATTTAAAATCAAAGAAAACTACACTATCTGAATAAATGTACAAATTAACTACTATATTAAAAACATATTGAGATAGATACAATACAGCAAAATGATTTTTTTTACAAAGAATGTCAGAAATACCACAATTTTTTTAAATGTTCACAAAGGTACATGATTAAATACAATATAGCATATTTAATAAAAAAAACGACCAATTGATTTCTTTATTTAATCCATTTGGTTCCATGGTATTTAATTTGAATATCCAAAAGACCTCATGTTGTTGTAATAATTTTTCCCTGTTTCCTCCTCGCCTAGGTATCAATACTCTCAATCACCTGAAAGAGTAATTGACTTATCTGATGGCCCTCATGTATGAAATGTGCAGCCACTGATGCACCTAGTATCCCACAACAGATATTACTCTTGTGCTCATTCATCCGATCTCTGACCCATCTTGTGGTCTCTCCGACATAGCCACACGGGCACTTTATCAAATAAATGACAAAAGAAGAATTACAAGTGTAATATCTGTTGTGGAAAAACTTCTGACCAGTCAGTGGAAGTGTGAAATAGGAACCCTTATTGACCGAACCACAGTTCATGCATCCTAAACAAAGAAAACAACCCAAGTTTTTCTTAGCAATAAATGTTTGTTTGCGAGATTTAGTAGAACCTATATCTGCCCTGATTAAACTGTCTCTCAAATTACCACTTCTCTTATAAACAGGCATGGGATAACTATTAAATTCCTCCACCCCTGTAATACAGTTACTGACTAAATGCCAGTGTTTATGTATAGATTTGAATACATTTTTACTCAGATACAAAAAACAATATCTGCAAACTGCATAATGAAGAAACTCTGCTGTGTATCATACATACCACTAGATTTAAGTACTGCCCTAACAGCCCCTAGTCCGCTCTCATGTGTAATGACAGTGTATAGACTTGTTACATTTAGACTAAAGAGCAGAAATTTGTCAGTATTCATCTGCAAATTCTCCAATGTATGCAAAATATCTCCTGTGTCCTTAATGAATGTACTGGACTGTTTTACAAGTGGGCGTAAAATCCTGTCAAGGAAAATAGCTATGTGTGAAAATATAAAACCGGTCCCAGCCACAGTAGGGCGTCCGGGAGGGTTAATCGGGGATTTGTGAATCTTTGGTAGGGTATAAAGAACAGGGGTTTTAGATCTTCCACATAAAATACTTAGCTGTTGCTTTATCAATGATGTTATGTGTGAGTGCTGAATTTACTACACTACCAATTTATTTGTTAATTTTAAACACAGGATCATATCCAAGCTTAGTATATACATTCCCCATATCCAATTGGGAATATATCTCATTTCTGTAATCATGTTTATTCATCACCACAGTGGCTCCACCCTTGTCTGAAGCTTTAAGGATTATATTCTTAAATCTTTAAGGGCTTTACATTCCACTGTGGTGAAATTCACATGATTATCATATCCCTTCTGTTTATTTGTTTATTTTTTTCCACTTTGTTTTGCAATTTGTTAACCTCATTAAGTACAAGATTCTCAAAGGTTTCAATGCTATAATGAGTGGTGCTGGGAAAAAAAATAACTTTTGTTAAAAAGACCCACATTTTTAATGCTCATTTTAGATTTTAATGGAGATGACGTCCCTTGAGCACTCTCTGTTAGGGATCTATTACCAAACTGTGTATGCCAATGTTTTAGCCTTAAAGTTCTGAAAAACCTGTGAAGATCTTGTTGTAGTTGAAAGAAATCACAGTCCTTCACCGGACAAAAAGACAGTCCTTTCTGGAGTACAGCTGTTTCAGCATCTGTTAGTGTGGTGTTGAAATATTTACCACTATGTTCGGTTCTGTGATCTTGTGGTCCGGCGTGGAGCTCCTCTCATACCCCTCTGGTTTCCACGGTGCACTTGTGCCAGGAGGGTGTTTGCACCCTCCCCCGTCTGTACCGGAAAGAAGGAACATTACCATTACTCCTAGTAGTGATATTTTTTATTTACTTTCCTTCCTGGTCATATATAATTTCTCACTACCATAACTCTCAAATTAGAGACCCGTCTAAAGGCCATAATATGGGTGCAGGTATTTAAGTATACATATAAAGCAACATGACCACACTCTCTGGATTAATTACAACTCAAAATTTATTAAAGGTGATGTTTTGGGAAAAAAATCCCTTTCCTCAGACCAATCAGAACTCATGAGTAAGCAAATATATAAAGTGTACAATAGACCCTCCCCAACAGTGTAACGGCAGCAAAAAGCCCCATTTTCGTGCTGATAATAGTGACAACAAATTCACCTATACAAAAACATAGCAATATTTACATAAAAAAAAAAATCATAGCATTTTTTCTTAGCGCATCTTGTGTGCATTTACACTGTGTATTGTGATAAGTGTATTGATGATAAAACTGGGACATAAGATGAACTCAGCCCTTAGAGTATGCACTAACAAAGATCTCACAGCCATGACAACAAGAGAGAGACTGAAAGAAACACATTTCATTCTAGTGGGCACCCTTCTTCACATATTTTATAGAAACCCCATTGCAGAAAGTAAACATATATTATTGAGACCACCACTAACCTCTTATATTGACCTTAAATCAATCCACAAATTCAGAATAGATCACCTGCAGTGATCGGGGCTGCAAGAGTTTACTTGTCCTATGCACCTTAGTGTTATCGACCATAAAGGGCAAGTATGTTGGCATGTATACATGTTAATCCAGCCTATGTGTGGCATACACATACCAAAATGGGCGTAGATGTGGGTGTGTTATAGCATTAGTGTGTCATCCTAAATAAATAAAACATACCGGTCAAAATGAATACAGCAATTACTTATCAAGGTTTTAATTAATAAAGGGACAATATCATTTCACATTCATCCTAAAAACTTATCCTAATTAATGCCTCAGCTAGCCCTGCCTCATCAAGTGGTATATCCAATTAATGCAACCTCATTGCATAAACATATCCAGATTATGTAATAAAGCAAACCTAGAGGAAAAGCATAACCAAATAAATATACATTGTCCACGTGCCAACTAACGAGGGGGTTCTCACAATGCACGCTGATTAAATCACCTTAAAAAAGGGGAAGTAGGAGAATTCACAGGTAGGTGCCCTAATAAACATAATATAATATATGGCAAATCAAAACAATGGATAGCAACTTACAGCCCCCTTGTGCCGATAGCAAACTGAGTGGTTCTCACTTATTATGATCATCAAGCCATCCTCGCAAGTGACAATCAAAAGCAAAAGTAGTGGATACAATATATTTGTCACCCATCAATAGAGCACCCCAGACACGCATAATGACATAGCAAAGACAGACTGGTAGCCAAATAGAGTATCTGATTCCAACCAGGTGGCCATCTTTAATTCCAGCAACTTTTGACAAAAAACAAATCTCAACAAAGACAATGGCCACAACGGTGGCAATGGGCCCAATATAACTTGGACTTACCCCCACCATTTCAAGAAGGAAAGATATACCCGATCAAACACTGCTGGCCAAGTAGCCATCCAACTGAGCACTATAGCCAAAGAAAACAATGACAATCAGGTGAATTGTTCCCAATCTTTAGATCCACCTGGTCTTCAACTAGAGTAGTTTTTTGTTTCGGTCTATCAATCTGAATCGTAGGTCGATTATCGTTTGCTTAGCCATTGTGAAGTATCTGGCAATGGTTTGTTAACTGCCCTAATGGTTGCTCTAATTGCTGCCCTGTAATTTTCCATTCTCGTTTGATTGTAAATTGTTGATTACTATGGGGATGTCTAAATTTGGAGCCCTGAATCATGCTATTGTATTTTGTGCAGCTTATGCAAAGAAAACTGTAATCATCAATAGATCTCTCAAGCTGTTGCCTCTCCTGTAACCCATCCTTGGTGGTTTCTACTGATTAAAAGGAAATTGGGTATCAGTGGAGAGAATTTCCCATCTATTGCTCAAAACTGATGGGACACCAAGTTTGTCTGAATTATAAGTGGTGGTCAAAGTAATCCTTAGAGCTTGCAGTTGACCTCTAATTGTATTAAGTAACATTTCTTGTGTAGTCTGGGATGCCTCCTTTAAATTCCTATTGATCAGCCAAGTATTGTAATCCCTCCTTAGGAATGTATTTGACATCTCAATCAATGGGGTCTTGATCTGTCTTTGTCAGCGTTATTACGTACCACCCTAGCAAATTGTGACTTAACAATGTAGTGACTTACGCTTCATGGATGGTTGCTTTTGGCATATAGGAACAATTTACAATCAGTAGGTTTAGAGTATAAAATTGTTGCCAATTCTAAGATCCAAAAAGTCAATATAGTCTATATGCTGTTGTATCTTAAATTAAGGGCTAGATTATGAGTGGAACGCTATTTTACACTCCCACTTGCGTGTCGGGTTGTGCTCATATTACACATTGAAAGTAAAATAGACATCAATAGAACACGCAAACTAAAAAAAAAACAACAGCCATACTCACATGCTAACCTAATTCCAATACAGAACAATGTACTTTTTATAGTAAATGCATATATTTATATATATTTATATATATATATATATATATATATATATATACTGTATATATATATATATATATATATATATATGTCAGATATTGGGTAATCCTAGGATTACCAGGGTAAAACTGACATTACCCAAGCTGCTGTGGGTAAGGCCTGATGTAAGATCATAAATCCACTCATAGTACCTGCTCTTCATCGAGTCACTGCATCAAATATATATACGATGCACTGTAATTCCCCCATCTTCACTCTCTTTTTTTGCCTCCACCTGAGGGGTTTAAGGGGGGCGCTTAGGTAATGTTAGTTTTACCCAGGTAATCCTAGGATTACCTGGATATTTTACTTAACCCGTAACATATATATATATATATATATATATATATACACTCACCAGCTACTTTATTAGGTACACCTGTTAAATTGAAGACAAATCCCTGTTAAAAACAAGAAAAGACAGGAGCGCAACTCCGTGCACCAAACAGTACACGGAAGATATCGATACCCTCAAACATATGAGGTATGTGCATGCGGTAAAAATATAAAGATTCCCCTTTACTGGTCTCCTCCTCTCTTCCTCCAAGGAATATTCGATAGCCAGCAGGTAAGTCTCTGTATAGATCTTTAGGACCCTCTCTGTTCCGTTTTGACACACACTGCTCTGAAAATGCCGGCTCCAGTGCAGAGGCTGTCTATTGCGTCAGAGTACGTCCAAGCGTATCATCAAGTGGGCGTGGCCTTACGCGTTTCGCGAGGCTCCTCCTCGCTTCGTCAGAGGCAATGCCCACATTGCTCATCCAAGCCCTTTTTAAATCATTCCCACTATTGCTTCTTCCCTGTTATAGGTTGACATACCTTGTGGTTTAAAGAGCCGCAAAAGGTCCATATTATTTTCTTCAATAATTGAACAAAAAGTTCAATAATAAAAATAGCAATACACATAAAAAATCTTGTTTGCACATAAAAGAATACATAGTCCAAAAACATTCCATATTTAAATACTTCATACATAATAATAAAAGAACATAGCATCCTAAAACAAAAAATATATATATATATATTCCATACACAATCACTGCATCTATCTTTTGTTAAAAAATAATAACTTAATTACAAAGAAGGATATTGCACGAAATATATTGCACAAACCTATAATGCAAATAGCAATAAAAGACATATTTAAAACACACACTGTGATCTCTAAATAATGTTCCATGTATTGAGAACGGTATATTTTGGGAACTGATGACATAAATACATTGGGAACACTATGTTTGCGGACAATAGACATAGATATATGGTAAAAGGATCCGTAAAATTTGATTTTAATAACTTAGGCTAAAACGTAATACAGATACTTCCTATAAACCCATATATATATAAAAACACCATATTACACATCTAAAAAGGCTGCTAGATCAATGTCGCGATTCATACCCTCTGGACCCAACGCTTCTTATGAATCCAATAGGTTTCGCGCTGTCTAAGGAGGAGTAATCTATCTCCTCCCCTAATAGGATTTTTCACATGTTCTATTGCTAAAATGCTAAGACCTGTGCTATCTTTTCCGTGTGCTTCAAGAAAATGTGCTGGCACACCATGGTTATCTAACCCATTGTCTATGTTTCTCAGGTGCTCATTAAATCGTGTTTTCACAGGTCGCTTCGTGCGGCCTACATAGATTTTGTCACATGAGCACCTGAGAAGATACACAACGTAGCAGGTCCTGCAGTTCATCAATCCTTTTACTCTAAAAGTAGTTTCCCCTTTTCTCTTACCAAAGGCACATTTGTTTTTCTCCATATGTGCACAACAACTACAGTTCTTCCTACTACACTTAAAGAATCCCTCTGTGTTCTTATTTAGCCAATTCGCATGATTCCCAGATTTAAGCATACTTGGGCTAATCCTATTCTTAACACTTGAGTTCCTCTTAAAAATGACCTGTCCTTTATCGTTCAAGACATCTCTCAGGATCGGATCTTGCATTATGATTGGCCAATACTTCTTCATTGCTTTTTCAATTTCCCTTGAAGCTCTATTAAATTTTGTTACCAATTGTATCTTTCTTTTATTATCCCTACTCTTTTTCTTTTGTTTGGTGCCCTTAATCAGTTTATCCCTATCCATTGTTCCAACTCTTTCCTGAATCTCTCTTAGATCTTTAATGTCATATCCCTTTGCTAAAAATCTATTTGTAATAACACTTGCTGCTGCTTGATAGTCACCATCCTTTGTGCAGTTGCGTCTCGCTCTTTGGAACTGGCCTAGAGGGATATTCCTTATCCATTTTTCGTGATGGCCACTATTGGCATGCAGGGTCCTAAAGATCTATACAGAGACTTACCTGCTGGCTATCGAATATTCCTTGGAGGAAGAGAGGAGGAGACCAGTAAAGGGGAATCTTTATATTTTTACCGCATGCACATACCTCATATGTTTGAGGGTATCGATATCTTCCGTGTACTGTTTGGTGCACGGAGTTGCGCTCCTGTCTTTTCTTGTTTTTAACAGGGATTTGTCTTTGCTTTTGTTACCACGGAATATACACCAGTGGATCTTAAAGGAGCAGCAGAGAGGTGTGGATTAAGACTGTACAATTCTTATACGTATGGACTGAAGTGATTAATTACTAGTACCTAGTACTGAGACTGTAAAATTGTGTATGGTAAGAACGAACCTTTTTATTGTTTTATCCTGCATTTTAGGAGTTTTTTATGTGACCAGTTCTATTGTTGGAATACATTGTTTACCCATTAAGTTCTTATAGAATTGTGCTCACTTTTTGAATCTCATATATCATTTATATATATATTGGTTTGGGTGGCGCTTTGGGATTTTGCTTTGTGACACCTGTTAAATTGCTTGGAAACACAAATTGATAATCAGCCAATCACATGGCAGCAACTCAATGCATTTAGGCATCTAGACTTGGTGAAGACGACTTGCTGAAGTTCAAACTGAGCTTCAGAATAGGGAAGAAAGGGGATTTAAGTGACTTTGAACATGGCATAGTTGTTGGTGCCAGGTGGGCTGGTCTGATTATCTCAAAAGCTGCTGATCTACTGGGAGTTTCATGCACAACTATCTCTAGGGTTTACAGAGAATGGTCCTAAAAAGAGAAAATATCCAGTGAGTGGCAGTTGTGTGGACAAAAATGCCTTGTTGATGTCAGAGGTCAGAGGAGAATGAGCAGACTGGTTCAAAATGATAGAAAGGCAACAGTAACTCAAATAACGGCTCGTTACAACCAAGGTATGCAGAATACCACCTCTGAACTCACAACACGTCGAACCTTGAATCAGATGGGCTACAGGAGCAGAAGACCACACCGGGTGCCATTTCTGTCAGTACAGAAAACTGATGTAACAATTCACACAGGCTCACCAATAGACAATAGAAGATTGGAAAAACGTTGCCTGGTTTAGTGAGTCTCAATTTCAGCTGTGACATTCAGATGGTAGGGTCAGAATTTGTCGTAAACAACATGAAAGCATGGATCCATCCTGCCTTGTATCAACAGTTCAGGCTGGTGGTGGTGGTGAATTGGTGTGGGGGATATTTTCTTGGCACACTTTTAGCCCCTTAGTACCAATTAAGCATCGTTTAAACACCACAGCCTACCTGAGTATTGTTGCTGACCATGTCCATCCTTTTATGATTACAGTGTACCCATCTTCTGATGGCTACTTCCATCAGGATAATGCACCATGTCATCTCAAACTGGTTTATTGAACATGACAATGAGTTCACTGTACTCTAATGGCCTCCACAGTCACAAGATCTCAATCCAATAGAACACCTTTGGGATGTGGTGGAATGGGAGATTTGAATCATGAATGTGTAGCCGACAAATCTGCAGCAAGTGCATGATGCTATAATGTCAATATGGACCAAAATGTCTTAGGAATGTTTCCAACACCTTGTTGAATCTATGCCACGAAGAATTAAGGGGGTCCAACCCAGTACTAGCAAGATGTACCTAATAAAGTGGCTGGTCAGTGTATATTTTTAAATATGCATTTCACATTACAATATCTCAAGCTCTCTTTCCATGCACACGTATGCAGAAATATAAATAAATCCAAGTACCGAGGAACACACTGACATACAAACACCCACAGATTGACATATAGATGCGTCAATAAGCCTTGATTTCTGGCACAAGCATCAATATAATAATTTTTATTGTCATGGATTTAATAATTTCTGTCAAGTCCCCGCAACTTCCTTAAATGCACACATATTCACATGCACCCACACAAATATAATTATACCTATATAGACACAATCATATGAAAACACTTCACACATGTACATATCCACACATATGCAGACACATACATGCAGACAGAACAGCATACAAATACACATACACAGACATAATCATACAGCATACTAACAGGCAAATATACATACTAACTAATACATACATACATACATACATACACACAGATACAAGCTCCTTAACATGCACACAGACATATACACATACACACAGATACAAGCTCCTTCAAATGCACACAGACATATAAACATACACATATAATCAAAGACACACACTGAGGAGTATAAAAGTGAAATATACATCTTGTGCATTTTTGTAGCATTTGAAACATACCCTTCACATCTATTGCAATGTCTGATATAATTATTTAGCTACAGAGCAGACATTTTAATAAAAGAAAAAAAGAAAACTTTTACAAAATCTATGGAAACCCCTGCATAAAGCCAGTGCAAACCCTTTAACTTATAGCTTGCTTTAACATATTTACCCAAATCAAATTATTATTTATTATTTTTGTGACTTCACTAATTTAAATGGCAGCACCTCCAATTAATTGGTATGACAGAAAACAAAGCCAAATATAATCTTCACTAAATATTAAATGAAGGTAAACTTTGATGAATGAAAGCCCGTTTTTTAAAAATACTATTAAAAACAGGGGCACTTTCATTCATCAAAGTTTAGAAAGCAGCCGTTTTGATTAAAAACTTACCTTTGATTTTTTCACAGCCAGAGCAGCTTCCCCCACTTGAAGATCCTCTCTTCACACATCAGTAATGACTAATCCGGCTTCTTCCAATCACAGCATGGCCTTAGGCAATGACTCCCCTGGGGGGAAAGCCATGATTGGAGGAAGCCGGATTAGTCATTGATGATGTGTGAAGAGCGGATCTCCATGTGGGGGAAGCTGCTCTGGCTGTGAGAAAAAAAAGTTAAGTTTTTAATCAAAACGGCTGCTTTCTAAACTTTGATGAATGGAAGTGCCCCTGTTTTTAATAGTATTTAAAAAAAAATTGGCTTTCATTCATCAAAGTTTACTTTCACTTTAAGTATTTGTCCAGCAAACTGTAATTTATGGTAATGAAGCCCACAGTTGTCTACTCGTTAACCTAAACAGTATGAAAATAATACCATACAGTGTCAGGGGCATAATGCATTTGTTTAACTCATGAAACCAGGCATATATAACATTTTGATATACATTTGTTTAGTGAGGATTCTAGCAATCCCTGTTTTCCATATATATATGAATATACAGTACATAAACCTATGTATTTCTTTTTCAAATAAATTAAGGGTTCTACTTGGTTCTTTAATAAAGGCATGGTTTAATCATCTGTGTGTTGAGCCACCTGACCTATTCTTGTTCACTCACATCACTGTTCAACTATTATCTCACACAGAAACCCTTCTCCTTAATCTCTCTAAATTGATCTCCTCCTTTCTCCCTGTACCCCTTTAAATAATAACTGTTTACAACATTGTCATCATACCAATCCTTTGTGCCTGCTGCCAGTCACATTTACATTTGACACCGGACTTTCATTTGTTACCAACATTGAGACTTTAGGCTGTTCCTGCTGCTTCCACCTAAAAAATATCTGCAAAATTTGTACAACCAAGATTATAATCCACTTTCTTGTCATATCCAGCAGTCTATCATGAATTCCTCTGCCAGCCTGAACTTTATCATACATCACTTTTCTTCTAGTTCCTCTATTTACTAATCCCTCCAATTTCTTCCTTTAGTTTTAAAAGCAAAATTCAAAATCCTGATCCTGATCCTGACTTTACAAGACATTCAGAAACACTGCCCCCTCATATATCACTGCCCTTGAGTGCAGATATTCTCCTATGCACAATTAAGGACAGTGTATAGGCTTGAAACATTGTTTGTATGCTGACCCATATTTGTTAATAAAGGTAATTATTATGTGGCTTAACTCACTGTCTGTTGAGCATTCTCCTAGCCACCCGCTTTGCTCTGCTTATGACCTGCTTCTTCTCTCTTAACCACCCACAGTACAAAACGTCATCAATTTTGTGGATTTCTCTACTCACTCCTGTCAGGGTGCCAGGAATCAGACAGAGATGAGAAGTGCAAAAATAATCACACCTTTATTAATAACAAAAAAATAATAAAAAGTCCACAAGTCAAATAACAAGCCAGGAGTCAAAACCAGAGCTGGTAGTCAGACGAGCCAAGTCAGGAGCCAAAGTGAATAGTCAGACGAGCCGGAATCAGGAACAAGGAAAACAGCAGAGTCAGGAACAAGCCAGGGATCAGGAACCAGGAAGGACGTCAGACAGCCAGGTAATACACAGGAACTCTCACAAACAGGTCTGAGACAACGCAAAGGCAAAGCATACTGAACAGAGGCCCTTTAAATAATAAGTGATGACATCACAATTCTGAGACTGCATCCTGTCTCACACTTATGATGCACACCAGTCTGGCCATAAAAGGAAGTGCAGGAAATGAGCAGCATCCCTCACAATGCACCATAGTCAGCAAGAGAGGTGAGTAAAATGGCTGCCAGCAGCACATGGCAAACAAAACAGGGAAAAAAAACCCTGACAGTACCCTCCCCTCAATGACCCCTCCCCCGCGGGAGGACAAAAGGCTTATTGGGGAAACGGGCATGGAAGGCATGGAGGAGGACAGGAGCATGAACATCAGAGGAGGGAACCTAAGAACGTTCCTCCAGACCATAGCCCCTCCAGTGAACCAAATACTGTATACGGCCCCTGGACATACTAGAGTCAATAATGCTGCTGACCTCATACTCCTCATGGTTGTCAACAAAGATAGGATGGGGACGAGGCAACACAGTGGTAAACCGATTACAAACCAATGGTTTCAAGAGGGAGACATAAAAAACATTGGAGATGCGAATTGCAGGAGGAAGGTCAAGAGTGTAGGCCACAGGATTGACCCGTCTGAGTATTCGAAAAGGACCAACATAACGGGGAGCCAGTTTATTGGAAAGCACACGAAGGTTCAAGTTGCGGGAGGACAGCCAAACTCTCTCACCAACCTGGTAGGAAGGCGCGGGCAGACGCCTACGATCAGCCTGGAACTTTTGGCGCTGCATAGAACGATGAAGGCAATCCTGAATCTGCACCCACGTGGAACGGAGTTGCCGGAGATAATCCTCCAAAGCCGGAATACCCTGAGACATGAATGAATCGGGCAACAAGGATGGTTAAAACCCATAATTCGCCATAAACGGGGATAACTTGGAGGAAGCATTAATAGCACTATTACGAGCAAACTCTGCCCAAGGTAACAGTTCAGACCAATTATTGTGGTGATCTGAGACATAGCAATGGAGGAACTGTTCCAGAGCTTGATTAGACCGTTCGCAGCCCCATTGGATTGAGGGTGATATGCCGAGGAGAAGGAAAGCTGGATCCCCATTTGAGCACAAACGGAACGCCAAAATCTGGAGACAAACTGGCTAACCCGGTCCGACACTATTTCCTTGGGTAACCCATGTAAATGGAAGACCTCCCAGGCAAAAATTGAAGCAAGCTCCTGAGCGGTAGGCAACTTCATCAAGGGAATGCAATGTGACATTTTAGAAAAACGGTCAACCACCATAAGGATAACAGTATTGCCATTGGAAACAGGGAGCTTGACAATGAAGTCCATGGAAAGATGTGTCCAAGGACGCTCACCATAAGCAATAGGTTGAAGAAGACCCACAGGAAGACATTGAGGAGTCTTATTCTGTGCACAAACTGAACAGGAGGCAACATACGCAGCAACATCAGAACGAAGACCTGGCCACCAGAATTGTCGAGTGACAGACCAAATCATTTGGTTCTTGCCTGGGTGACCTGCGGCTTTAGGATAGTGGTAAGTGTGCAAAAGTTTAGTTCGAAGATTCTCAGGAACAAAACACTTACCACTAGGTTTCTCAAGAGGTGCATTGATTTGTGCAGCCAGGATCTCCTCCCCCAAGGGAGAAGTCAAATTATTACATATGGTAGCTAAAATATGTTCAGGAGGTATAACAGGAGTAGGTACAGACTCCTCCTTGGACAGAGGCGAAAATTGTCGAGAGAGGACATCAGCCCTAACATTCTTACTACCAGGCAGGTAGGAGACCACATAATTAAACCGAGACAAAAATAGCTCGCATCTGGCCTGTCGGGGCAACAAACGTTTTGCTTCAGATAGATAAGTTAAATTCTTGTGGTCAGTAAGAATGAGCACTGGCACACTAGTACCCTTGAGAAGATGCCTCCATTCCTTGAGTGCCAAAATTATGGCCAGTAATTCCCTGTCGCCAATTTTATAATTGCACTCCGCTGTAGACAATTTCTTAGAGAAGAAACCACACGGATGCAAGGAACCGTCAGGCGTAGGACGTTGAGACAAGAGGGCACCTACTCCAGTCTCAGACACCTCGACCTCAAGAACGAAAGGCAACACAGGGTTAGGATGAGCCAGAACTGGAGCGGCAGCAAATCCAAGACTATCAAAGGCCTTAATGGCAGTAGGTGACCAATGGAGTGGATCATTCTCTTTACGGGTCATGTCTGTGATAGGTTTGACCAAGGAAGAAAAGTTTTTAATAAACTTTCTATAGTAATTGGCGAACCCCAAAAAACGTTGAATAGACCGAAGATCAACTGGGCGAGGCCACTGCAGAACTTGAGTCTGATGGAACTCACATTTCTTGAGTTTACAAAATAGGCCGTTCTCACGTAGTCTCTGAAAAACCTGTGTAACATCAGAACGATGAGCCTCAAGTGTGGGTGAGTGAATGAGGATGTCATCTAAGTACACCACAACACACTGTTGCAACATATCTCATAGGACATCATTAATAAATTCCTAGAAAACAGCAGGAGCATTACATAGGCCAAGGGCATTACAAGATACTCATAATGCCCGATCCTGGTGTTAAACGCTGTTTTCCATTCGTGGCCCTCCTTGATCCTAACGAGATTGTATGCTCCTCTCAAATCAATCAATTTAGTAAAGACCTTAGCTCCCTTGAGGCAGTCAAAGAGTTCCGTAATGAGCAGAATAGGGTAAGCATTCTTAATGGTAAGATGATTAAGACCCCTATAATCGATGCATGGTCTTAACTCGCCACCCTTTTTCTTCACAAAGAAGGAGCCAACCCCTGCAGGAGAGCAGGATTTGCAGATGATCCCCTGCAACAGAGCATCCGCAACATACTCCTCCATAGCACAATTCTCTGCAACAGACAGAGGGTAAACCTGGCCCCGAGGAGTAATGGCTCCGGGTTTCACGTCTATGGCACAATAATAAGACCGGTAAGGAGGCAACGTACCGGCATGCACCTTGTCAAAAACATCTAGGAACTCTCTGTACTTCTCTGGCAATTGAGATACCGAAGAAGTGCACAAGACTTTAACTGGTTTCCGAAGACAAGTGGAAATACATTGCGGGGACCACAACAAAATTTCGGACCTGCGCCAGTCGAGACTGGGATTGTACTTTTGGAGCCAGGGATAGCCCAGAACAACCAGAAAATGCGGAGAGTTAACACCTGGAACTGGAGGGTTTCAAAATGGAGAGCCCCAACAGCCATGGACAACAGAGCAGTTTCGTGAGTAACAAGTGCAGGCTGAAGGGGTCTGCCATTAATGGCCTCAATAGCAAGCGGAATGGACTGAGGCAAAACAGGAATGGAGTGCTTTGATACAAAAGCACTGTCAATGAAATAGCCCGCAGCACCGGAGTCAACAAGAGCCTGGGAGACTATGGAGGAGTCCACCCAGGAAAGAACAACCGTGACCAAAGGTTTCTCCTTAAGCGGTTCCGGGGATGAGGATAAACTACCCAAGGTCTGCCCCCGACAGGACCTTAGGTGTGAGCGTTTCCGGCCGTGTAGGACAAGACTTCAAAAGGTGGCCCTGTAACCCACAATAGAGACAGAGCCCCTCCCTCCTCCTATAGGCCCTCTCCGCCGTGGAGAGACGCGTGAATCTCAACTGCATCGGCTCAGCAGTACCTGGTGACTCGGGGCTAGGAGGCATGGGAGGAGAGGGAGGCATGGGTGGGAATGAACACATAGGAGACAACGGAACAGGAGGCTTCCGCAAGCGCTCCTTGAAAGAGGGCCTCTCCCTGAGTCTGATGTCAATTAGGATAAAAAAAGACCAATGCCTCGAGATCCTCAGGTAAATCTCTGGCAGCAACTTCGTCTTTAATCGCATCAAAGAGCCCATGAAAGAAGGCGGCAACAAGGGCTTCATTGTTCCAACCAACCTCTGTGGCAAGCGTACGGAACTCAATAGCATACTGAGCAACAGATCTTGTACCTTGCTGAATGGATATGAGTCGTTTAGCAGCAGAGGAGGAGCGAGCCGGAACATCAAATACCCTTCGAAAGGAGGCCACAACTTCAGGGTAATTTGAAATCACAGGTTTATTAGTCTCCCACAAGGGATTAGCCCAGGCAAGAGCTGTGTCAGAGAGTAACAAGATGAGAAATCCCACCTTAGCTCTGTCAGAAGGAAACACCTGAGGTAACATCTCAAAGTAAATGCCCACCTGGTTCAAAAACCCTCTGCACTGAATAGGATCGCCTCCATATCGTTGAGGTAGAGGTGCAGACCCGGACATGCTCCTGGTAGGACTAGGTGCAGCAGCGGAAACAGGAACAGCCATAACTTGTGGGACACTTTGGTCAAAATGTGCAGTGCGAGTCAGCAGGGTTTGCAGGGCTAGTGCAAATTGATCCAAGCGGTGATCCTGTTCATCCATCCTGGAAATGATGGCAGGTAAAGGTGGATTATTAGCACCATCAGGATTCATGGCCTTTGCGTAATGTCAGGGTGCCAGGAATCAGACTGAGACGAGAATCTATTCCACTGCATCCTGTCTCACACAGATGATGCACACCAGTCTGGCCATAAAAGGAAGTGCAGGAAATGAGCAGCATCCCCCACAATGCACCATAGCCGGCAAGAGATGTGAGTAAAATGGCTGCCACCAGCACATGGCAAACAAAACAGGGACAAAACCCTGACAACTCCACAAGACTTGACCCAAAGTTTCAGAGCTCCAAGTGTTACCTAAAATGGGATATTAACAGGAAGGGCATTTTTGTAGTCCCTTTTACCATGGACTAATGCACATATGTTTTGGCACTGCTGAATATGTTGTAGCAATGTTTTGTATTGTAGGGCATTTAAGTTGTTTGTGCAGTAGTATATTATGTCATCAGCTCCAGCCCTGGCACTCTCGGCAAACACGCTACCTGCAAAAATACTCCCATGCTGCTGAACGTGCCTTGAGGAAATCCCGCTCTGAACCAGATTTCCTCCACTATAAGTTCATTCTTTATTCTTACTCCTCTGCCCTTCACTTAGTCAAGCAAATGTTACTTCTCTTATATCTACTCACTCCTCAAACCCTAAACGTCTCTTCTCTATTTTCAACTCTCTAATCTATCTACCTGCACCACCCCCTTCATCTATCTTTAGTGTTCAAGACCTGGCAGACTACTTTTTAACAAAACACTTACCATCCGAAGTAATATCCCACCGCAAGACTGCAACCTTCCATCTCCGCCCCCGGTCACCCATTCCACTACTCTCGGCACCTTCCCCCCAACCATTGCACCACTCTCGGCACCTTCCCCCAACCACTGAGAATGAAGTGAGTTCCCTATTGTCTTCCTCACACCTCACTACATGCCCACTTGACCCTATCCCTTCAAATCTAATAGCTTCTCTGTCAGCTCTTACTCTTCAAAATAGGTCTGAACTATCCGGAATGAGTCACATGTTGAATTCAACCAATTATCTGTTATTGGTATTGTTTACTAGAAAACCAATTAAATCCTTTTTTGACCAATAAAACTTGTAAAGACAGATTTGAACAGATAAAAGAAAAGCAAGAGAGATAGATGAACAGATTGGTGACTCGAAGTATAATAAATACCTCAGGGATAGTGAGGATTTTCAAAATGGGACTTAATACGTTCAAAAACAAGGTTTAAATATTGCAAATACATTTAGACACCGTGATTCTAATACTGGCCCCTCTAGGGGAGGAAATAGATCCAGGTCTGGGCACTATAACATAGATACAAAAAGGTCACAAACCAATAATCAATATCACAAGGTACAGGAAAAAGGGTACGCTAGACACCAACCTGAACATAGGGCACATGCTTATCAGGGCAGGAGTGCTGCAAACACTAATAATCACAGATATGGTCACAAATTGAATCAACAATACACTCCTCAAGCACGTATAACATCACATAGAACTAATTCTTTTCATAACGAGTCACATAGAACTTATACTCATCATAATAAATCTGGCTTTCTGGAGCCAAAGAGATATGGACACACATATTCTTCACATTAAACTAGAATTACCCATCCTTTTCACAAAGACACTAACAGAGACCGGCCCAAATACCCCCTCCCCCAAGTTGGATAAATACCAACAGATTCTCACCCTTACGGATAGAGGAGAAAAAAATCAAAGAAAAAGGGAAAGAACCCCAGACACTTCAGTGGGGGAAGAGGAGGAAGAAGAAAGACACAGGAGAAGGAAGAAGAAAGACATAGGAGGAGGAGACAAAGGGAATAGGGATACACAATATTTACACTAAAAATATCACTGAACAAGAAAAAGGGGTTCTATATGAAATGTATACCTACACAGGGAGTCAACTCCTTTTAATTGTTTATAGATGCCCAGAAATTTATCAGGAATATCACTGTTAAGAGATTTCTTTGCCAAAAAAAGACACAGTTTGCTATAAACCAGTTAATTCTGAAAAGGATATCAATCCGGGGTCTCATTTTAGAAATGCATCTAGTTTTTATCCCATTTACTGTAAGGGATCCAAAATTTATGTATTTGGTAATCTTATTTTAAAAGATATTGAAAACATGCAACACAAACCAAAACATCATAATTTGGACAAACAGGAATTTGATATATTTAAGTCTCTGAACAAAAGGGAGGACATCATCATTAAGGAGGCTGATAAGGGGGAAGTCGTGTCCTTATGGATAGGGATCAATATATGGAAGAAGCAGATAGGTTACTATCAGATGATAAAACATACTTAATTTTAAATGGAAACCCAAAACAGAGGTTCACCAAAGAACTGCATGACTTATTGATACAGTCACTTGACAGGGGAACAGTAACACAGGAGGAATTTTCTTTTTTGTATAAAACTGATTTTAAAGACCCCCATATTTTATTTTCTCCCTAAGGTGCACAAAAATCCAACTAGACCACCAGGGAGACCCATAATCAGTGGAATAGATTCACTAACCTCCAACCTTTCGGCCTTTGTAGATTTTTTCTTGCAACCATATGCACAGACTGCAAAATCTTATTTAAAGGATACCAAACATACATTAAACATTCTCAATATTCAATATAGAGTGGCAGGAGGATTTCCACTGGGTAACTTTGGATGTTACATCCCTCTACTGTATCATAGATCACAAAAAAGATTTAAAAGCTATTAAATGTAGATTGGGTCAAGATCCAGATATTGCACCCTCCCTTTTGGATTTTTTATTACAGGCCATTGATTATATTCTTACTCATAATTTTTTTCTGGTTTAATAATACGCAGTATCTTCAGATATGTGGAACCGCCATGGGCACCAGGTTCGCCCCTAGTTCTGCCATCATTTATATGGATTATTTTGAGCACCATTATGTATGGGAAAATAATACCTATGAGGCGGACCTGGTGACATGGCGGAGATACATAGATGACATACTGTGTATTTGGAAAGGGGATTTAGGATCTTTGGATCAATTCATTACACATTTAAACAAGAATAACATGTCAATTGTTTTAACACCTGAAATAAATAAAAAAGAGAACACTTATCAAATAATCATATTCACACAAAAACTTTTTTCAAAAAATGTGATATGAATAATTATATCAGGAAAGATAGCCATCATCACCCGTATGGTTAAAAGCGATACCTAGGGGACAATTCCTTAGGATTAGGAGGAATTGTGATAGGATGGATGATTTTGAGGAACAGTCAATCCTCCTCAAAAAAAGATTACAGCAGAAGGGATATGAGGAGAAAGCTTTAGAATAGGAGAGAATACAAATTAAAAAATTAGACAGAAATCTACTCCTAATTGAGAAGGATAAGAACAACAGAACTAACCAACAATCTAGTTTCCCAAGATTTATTACTACATTTAATAGTGGACATAGACAGGTCAGAAATATTATCAGGAGACACTGGCATATCCTCAAAGAGGATAAATTGTTCAAGGATATTATACCTCAGACACCAAAGAAAGTTTTCAGAAAAGGAACCAATTTTAAGCAGCAACTGGCCCCTTGTGAATGGTATGTGCCCCCCAAAACCAATCCAAATATCGGATTTAAAGGGCTTTTACACATGTGGGAGATGCAAAGGGTGTAATTATTCAAAGGTATATAAGAACTTTCAATCAGCAGTTACTGGGAAATTATTTGAAATTAAGGGTTTTATCAGTTGCAAAACCAAAAATGTTATATACTTGTTGCAGTGTAATTCTAAACTCCAATATTTAGGTCAAACGACCAGATTTTTAAAAACTAGGGTCTTATTGTATATGAATAAGATCAATAAAGAACACACAGATCAAGGTGTCCCTTTACACTACAACTGTCAGAGCTTAAAAACAGGGGGTCTTAGTTGGATGGGTATAGAGGAAGTGTCACTGCATTGGAGAGGGGGACAAATAGATAAGGAAATTATAAAAATGGAACTATGGTGGATACATACCCTCAAAACATATGGCCAATGGGGTCTCAATAAAGATATCAGGATTGCAGCTTTTGTTTGAAAGTGAATATCTATTTCTATATTTCTTATATATTTTTATACTGTATATTTTGCGTAGTTTCCATGAAAATACAACATCAACATTAAGATTACTATATCCTTCCAATGGTTTGACCTGAATATGTATGTTATCTAAAGACTAATTGTCTCTATCTTCTCCATAATGTTGTATCGTAAAGATATTCTGTTTTATTGTTTATTATGGGTACGAAAGATTGACTTTTTGGGACTCAGCAATTGGAAGCGACAATCATGTGATCTTCCAAGTCAGACTGGAATACCAGTAACAGATAATTGGTTGAATTCAACATGTGACTCATTCCGGATAGTTCAGACCTATTTGGAAACTGAAACATAACACAGAAACAAGACTGCACCCGGATTGGCTCACCAACATCACATGACCTCCCAAATTTAGCCGGACCTATTTGAGGACTAACTGACCTAAGCCTACTCGAATGGGAACTTTAAATTTGATTGGTCGTTTTAAACTCTAGGTTGATGGGGATTGATAAGTTTTATTTCCACCTGAAAGGGACATTTATTGATAATTTTTATGAGATCATTTTATAATATTTTTCTTTATTTAAGTTATTTATAGTTTGGACACAACTTTTCACAATTTTTGATTATTTTCAGTTGGAAATAAATTTAATTTGGAATGCGATTACTCTGTAAAGCCACTTTCCGTTAGACTGAAAGCTGGTTATATTGCACACTGTATTTAAACCACCAGTATCTGCCACAATGTAGCTTACTTTGTTTTGCCTTTTAACTTGCTCTTGAAAAAGACGACTGGTAAAGCTTAATAAACCTATGTTTTTATAAAGACACTAAGGTTTCTTTCTTGACAAATTTTGGCATCGCTGAAACTGGATTTTTTATTTAGTGAATATACTGCACTTATTTTTATTGAGTGTACACAAGCACAAAATTGGAGTCCTTTCATTTCCAGAGTCTTCTGGACTGATATCGAATTGGTGGATTGCACAGTGGAGCAAGCGCCCCTCTAACCAAACCATCCCCAACACTCAACTGAGACTGCCCTCACCAAGGTTACTAACAATCTTCTTTATGCTAAAAACAATGGCTACTACTCTATATTTATCTTACTCGACCTGTCTGCTGCCTTCAACACCGTTGACCATACCCTTCTCCTACGGACTCTCAGCTTATTTGGGCTCAGTGACACTGCCCTCTTCTGGATCCACTCTGGCCTATCTAATAGGTCCTTTTGTGTCTCATTTCCTGGTGACTCCTCCTCCTCATTGCCTCTGTCTGTTGGAGTACCTCAAGACTCTTTTCTGGATCCTCTACTCTTCTCTATTTATACTTCCTTACTGGGTAAACTTATCAGTAGCTATAGCTTCAACTATCACTTCTATGCAGATGATACTCAGATCTACCTATCCACCCCTGCACTCTCTCCATCTGTCAATTCTCACATCAGCGACTGTTTATCTGAAATTTCTTCCTGGATGGCCTCTCACCACCTAAAAATCAACATGTCCAAGACTGAGCTCCTTCTAATCCCCCCTCTAATTCTACTCCAGTTTCTAACTTTTCTATCACTGTTGGCAACACCACTATCTCCCCATCACCCCAAGTCCGCTGCCTAGGAGTTACACTTGATTCCAATGTGTCCTTCATACCCCACATCCAATTGCTCTCTTGATCCTGTCGCAACCACCTACGCAATATCTCCAAAATTCAGCAATTTCTGAGTGCTTAAATTACTAAACAGCTAATCCTCTCCCTAGTAATTTCCCGACTTGACTACTGTAATAATCTACTAACTGGCCTTCCTCTCTCCCACCTCTCCCCCCTTCAATCCATCTTAAATGCCTCTGCTAGACTAATCCACCTCTTCTGATGCGCTGTATCTGCTGCACCTCTCTGCGAGTCCCTTCACTGGCTCCCCATTCACAGCAGAATTAAATTCAAAATTCTCACCACGACCTACAAAGCCCTTACCAACTCAGCTCCCCCTACCTGTCCTTACTCATCAACAAATGTACTCCACTCTGCCCCCAAAGATCAAGCAATTACCTGCTCCTTCCATCTTCTACCATCACCTCCTCCCATGCTAGACTACAAGAATTCTCTTGTGTGGCACCAACCCTCTGGAATGAACTTCCTCTAGCTGTCGGACTTTTCCCTAACCTCTCCTCCTTTAAACCCTCCCTAAAGACCTTTTTGTTCAGGGATATATCACCAAATCAATAACAAATGAATTCCACTTGCCTAATAGTTGCCCTCTTCTAACTCCACACTAACATCATTATAACCTTTGCAGACCCCACCTCCTTTTTCTCACCCTCCTACCCATTTAGATTGTACGTTGGAGCTATGCAGTTGAAGCAATATTTTTGGGTGCTTGAGAGTTTTTAGCTGCATTTAGCTAATAGTCTAGCAAAAGTGGGAGTCATGGTTATTGAGAAAGTAGGAGATCTGTTGTGAGTCTATAAGTGAAAATTCGAAAAAATGAAACAAATTTTAACACATTTGTTAGTTTGTTTAGAATGTTTGCACAACATTCTAACATTTGTTAAATAGTATTTCTAATGCTTTCTTAAAATGTAATATTCAATTCAAATTTTTCTAATAATTCAATTCAAATGATGCAATATTTGAAAAATTTGAATCTATATATTTTTAATAGTATTTCTAATGTTCTCTTTAAATGTAACATTCAAATTATGCAATATTCAAAATAGAAACATTTAAATTGATATATTTGTATCTATTAGGTATCAAATTACCAAATCCCCTACTACATGTACAATTGAACTTCTGAATAGTATTCGTTAAATCGAATGTTGCATTCAAAATTTTGAATGTGGATATTCAATGTCATTATGAACATTTGAAAATGAAAGTAGAATTTGATTTGATTACTGAATTTTAATTCAACATTTGATTGTCCAAAACGAATGTTCACAGGATTATTCTTCTACCAAACAAATTACACTTTCAGCACATTCGACCAACCCTACTTTTAATCTGACTAATTTCAATAACTTATTATTTATCTTGATAAATCTCCAAATAATATCAGAATATCACGGTGGACAGGATAAAAGCATTTACAGAAAGGAGTCTTAATATTCACAAGCTGTGGTGTCTATCAAAGTCAACCACAAATTTGTAGAACACAACTTTTACCTTGCATCATAGCTTCAGAGTTCAGAGGTAAATTAAATATATAAAAACTACAGGGAAAATGACATGTTGTAATTGCATTACAGCTAGTAAAACTATTGAATATAAACTGTATACTCTCACTGCTAATATAATATATTACAAAATACATTTGTAACATTTTGTAAGCACAAAAAACAAATGTAATATGAATGTGTCATTTAATCCAGAAGCTATAATTCAGTTAAATTATGTCGCCCTTATATTGTAACACAAACTGTAGTGCTGCTCCTTCTGTCTCAGGGGAAGTCAAAACTAGTGTATTCAATTAACTGAACACCTAAGAACATTACGGCCCGGTAAACGATGAAATGAGAACAATGCCATGTTCTGCGATTAAACTATATTTCTAGCAATCGTGTTCACTGCTATGTTCATAGTATAATTGCAAGTGTCAAAACTGGATCTTTTCTCTTTTTTTTTTTTTTTTGTAAAATGCGCCAAAAAGGAGTTCTAATTTTAATTTAGGTAGAAATGTTGTAATTCTATTCTTCTGCACCTTGAGGCAGATTGCATTGCATTAGGACAGTTGCGCTCAACAAGAAAGTAAGGCTAGTGGAAGCCCTGAGGGCTTTCAGTTTAATGGTAGTTGGAAATATAATAATGTCCAAATCAAAATCATTGAAGTAAAAAAATCTAATTTACAAACACAAAGCAAACCTTAAGAATCCTGTGTTACTGACTTGTACGCCATTTAAAATATCTTTTCACTTTATTTCCTTGAGGGCAATACATTTTAACTTCTAATATGGCTTGATTGCAAATTGCTAAAATATTATTTTTTCTTGTTATAAAGATAGAAACAAAATATGTTTAATACATTAAGGTCCTTGGGGGGGGGGGGGGGGGGGGGACAGTGTAAAAATATGTTTTAAATTAATATGACACCAAAAAAGTATGACTAGTGTTATAAATACTAAAAAACATTGCCCATTTTGACTGTTTTCAACTAAAAAAAAAAGACTTATTATTGGCTGCTTTATGTACAATGGTCATATTTTTTATATTATAATTTTATTGTCAATCCAATACAGTTCACACTAGAACAACTTCAATTTAAAGGGACAGTCTAGGCCAAAATAAACTTTCATGATTCAGATAGAGCATGTAATTTTAAACAATTTTCCAATTTACTTTTATCTAGGCTGACCATATTGCCGCTTTAAAAAGGGACACATATGAAAAATACATATGTCAGGGCTGTTTTCAGGGCTGTTTAAAGAAATGGTTTTGTATAAGAACCCTCACATATGTATTTTTCATATGTGTTCCTTCTTAAAGCGGCAATATGGTCAGCCTACTTTTATCACCAATTTTGCTTTGTTCTCTTGGTATTCTTAGTTGAAAGCTTAACCTAGGAGGTTCATATGCTAATTTCTTAGACCTTGAAGCCCACCTCTTTCAGATTGCATTTTAACAGTTTTTCACCACTAGAGGGTGTTAGTTCACATATTTCATATAAATAACACTGTGCTCGTGCACGAGAAGTTATCTGGGAGCAGGCACTGATTGGCTAGACTGCAAGTCTGTCAAAAGAACTGAAAAAAGGGGCAGTTTGCAGAGGCTTAGATACAAGATAATCACAGAGGTTAAAAGTATATTATTATAACTGTGTTGGTTATGCAAAACTGGGAAATGGGTAATAAAGGGATTATCTATCTTTTAAAACAATAAAAATTCTGGTGTAGACTGTCCCTTTAATGATTTAATATCAACCCCTATAATCTCTATGAGCAGTATTCCAATCTATCAGAAAATATTTATTTCCCAGTAACTTTCAGCAGGATTTTTTTTTTCTTTTAATCATTGTTCTTATTGATTTTATTTTTTCAATTATATTGTTCTTGAGGCAGTTCACATTTTAAGAAACACAATTGATATCTGGTTTAATTAAAAATAAGTATATAAAGAATATAAAATTGTTGTTGTACTTTAGTTTTATTTCTACTGACCTAAATTACAAATATCAAAGGGCCAGATTATGAGGGGAACGCAAATGTGCGCTGGTATTATAAGTTGACTGCAATCGCATTCGCATTGCAAGGAAGCTTTGCGCTCACAAGAACGCTTCCATAGGCTCCAATGGGAGCCTCGTTCTGATGCTGTCATACACAGCACAGAACCTAGCGCAGTGAAGGGTGTAAATCGCGCAGCGATGGGCAGCAAATGTAAAATATAAATGTATATGAATATATACATATATATTTATGTGTTTATATGTGTATATAGATATATTAAAACATAAATATTTATGTATATAAGCATATACATACTGTATATATTTATACACAGTCCACATAGATCGCAATGTAAAGGCACTTTTCAGTGCTGTTTTTTTTCTTTCACTTTCAGCCCTTAAAGGGACAGTCTAGGCCAAAATAAACTTTCATGATTCAGATAGAGCATGTAATTTTAGACAATTTTCCAATTTACTTTTATCACCAATTTTGCTTTGTTCTCTTGGTATTCTTAGTTGAAAGCTTAACCTAGGAGGTTCATATGCTAATTTCTTAGACCTTGAAGCCCACCTCTTTCCGATTGCATTTTAACAGTTTTTCACCACTAGAGGGTGTTAGTTCACGTATTTCATATAGATAACACTGTGCTCGTGCACGAGAAGTTATCTGGGAGCAGGCACTGATTGGCTAGACTGCAAGTCTGTCAAAAGAACTGAAAAAAGGGGCAGTTTGCAGAGGCTTAGATACAAGATAATCACAGAGGTTAAAAGTATATTATTATAACTGTGTTGGTTATGCAAAACTGGGAAATGGGTAATAAAGGGATTATCTATCTTTTAAAACAATAAAAATTCTGGTGTAGACTGTCCCTTTAAAATTGCTTTGTGCAGTTATTATTTAAATAAATAAAAATGCTAAAAAAATTATTTTAAAAAAACAGTACCACACTTTATTTTGGGGGACATTTTTAATATTATCCAGAGAACTGATTTAACCAGCCACTTGTAATGGCTAGTTATTTATTGTGTTCCCGTAAACGGGCACATTTCTTTCCGGGCGCACAATAAATTAGTTCTCCACTTGTAATCTAGCCCAAATGTTTAATTGTGATTGCAATGAAGTATTTGGATATTTAGAAAAAAAAAAAGGTTAATTATAAAACTACACTAAATTATTTGACATTGCTGCACACGTCATGAAAAGATAACAATGGTTATGTGAAAACCTTTCCTACACATATTTAGTGTAGTGTTTTAGTTGGATCTAGAAGGGGCATTAGCTCCATATTGTATAGCAGGGATAGAAAACTGGCGGTCCATCTGCACTAGTTTTGCGGCCCCAGGATTCTAACATATTGATCTGCGGCCCATAACATTTCTACAGTACTGCGGCCCCCATATGATAGGAAATTGGCCACTGCTGTATAGCATTGGCTAGCAACCTTTTATGAGCACTGTGCCAAAATAATACTATAAAGTGACCAAATGGGTCAATGTAATTATTTAAATGAGGCTTGATAATAAAGAACAAATATGTTTTCTTATTTCTGATATTATTAATAATAATATTAATTAATTATTATTATACTATTAATTCATAGTATAATTCATAGTATAATAATAAGTAAAAATCAGATTAGACCTACAGTGTCTCTATTTAGAAACACACCTGTCATTCACATATTCCCATCAGATGGGACCCCTGGCCTTTTAACCTCTCTGCCATTCACATATTCCAATCAGATGAGACCCCCTTTGTCCTGTAACCCCTCTGTCATTCAAATACTCCAATCAATTCAGAACCCTGGTCCTGCCCCCCTGTCAGCCACATACCTACATCAGATAAGACATCTGAACCTGCAACACCACTGTCTGACAACAAGGCAGAAATATGACAAGCAACAAAAGTCATATATCACCATTTGATGCAGCATTAAAAAACATTCTATATGTCAGGCATTGCATGTGGGAAATTGGTTGCTGACCCCTGTTATATAGTATAATGTAATGTTCCTGTATATTATGAATTAAGTACCTTATCCTAGGTTTTTATAAGACACTAAGGGCTAGATTACACGTGGCAAGCTATCAATAGTGCTGGTGCAATATTGCAATTTCGCTCCCGCACAAACTTGCTGTCGTATTACAAGTTGAGAGTATACACAACACACGCACAAGATACATTTGTGGTCAACTGGTTAGCGTGACTGAAGACCTTGTGTACAGATTTAGGGATGAATAAAAAAGTTGCACCTAACAAAACATATTGTTACACTCATATATTTACTATCTAATACAAAATTATTCATAGAAATGTTAATAACAAAAAGTTATAAGGATTTAATGGTATATGATATATGACAAGGTACATACATATGCATGTCTAAATATGTGTATGTATGTTTATATACAAACACACATATATATATATATATATATATATATATATATATATATATATATATGTATATACATGTAAATGTATTTTTTGTATGTGTATATATATATATATATATATATATATATATATATACAGGAAAACAAATCCTCCCACAAACTCCAGCTACCTGGGTGCAAATAAAGCAAGGTTCACTTTTTTTTATCTGATGAAAGGGTCTTGAGTTCCCTGAAACGTCATTTAACAAATTTGACCTTGCTTTGCAGAAAGTCCTGAGAGTGCATTATCATTGGAAAAGTATATATATATATATATATATATATATATATATATATATATATATATATATATTTATATATATATATACATACAGTACATACTTATATACATAAACACACACACATATATATATAATTTTTGATTCCTTTCCACTCAAATACCTGTTAATAAGAAAAATCATTTATACTGTAAATATTTTACATTCCAATGTTCTTCATATAGGGGAAAATTATATTTATATTTCTAAATATTTATTTCTATATATATCTGTACAGGTAGCCCTCAGTTTACGTTGGGGTTAGGTTCCAGAAAGAGTGGTTGTAAATAGAAACCGTTGTAAATTGAAACCCAGTTTATAATGTAAGACAATGGGAAGTGAGGAAGTTAGGTTCCAGGCCCCTCTCAAAATTGACATAAGTTACCTATAATACATTATTTTTTAAAGCTTTGAAATGAAGGCTTTAAATGCTAAACAGTATTATAAACCTAATAAAATAATCACACAACGGGGGCGGAGCCTGTTCTCATCGCGAAAAGACGCGTCTCTGTGAAGCTCTTGAAACTTGAAAGCTATTTTACAAGTTTTATACAGCAAACCTACACTATTTTCCATTTCTATTGAGATCTGTTCAATTGAGACTCTCCAGGTGAACAGAGTGGATGTTCGACTGTGCCTTTTCCTATGCTCTTTGAGACAGCTATGCAGCATCCGTCTCCACGGGCCTAGAAGCCATTATTCTGCCTGCTGCGCCTGAGCAGCATGAGGATATCAAGACATAGTACCCGTGCGAGGCGTGTGGCATAGATCTGGGGCTGCCGCAAATTTACCCCCCCAAACTCTGGGGTTAAGAAATCCTATAATAGGATAATTCTACTATACAGCTTTACTACGGAGATCTGTAATGCATATATCTCAGATGGAGATCAGCAAAACAAACCTCGTGGAAATAATTAGTCTACTTTTGGAAGAGCATTTCTCTCGACTTGAGAGGGACTTGGCTGCAGCATGGCGAACTGATAATGCCCTGATCCAACAGCCAGATTTGGCTGAAGCTGAATGCCTAACAGAGCCCCAGCAAATAACATGGAGGAGAGTTGGAGGAACCGGGACGCTGGAAGACATGTGTCTCGCTAAGGAGGTCAAGCTGCCACTACTAGAAGATATAGACCTCATCGAGCCGGCAATTTGGGGGACTTCACAAAAAATAGAGCGCACAATGACATTGTTACCGGTAAATGAAAAGCGCATGAGAGCGCAGGATGTCAGCAGTGCTATGTCCCAAAGCAAAGTCTCGATGAAGCAGAAAGCAGCAGAGGTGGATGCTCTGATCTCCTCTACTAAAATGGTGTCTACTCCTAGCATGAGTAATGTAACAGTCTACCTCTACACCCTTGAAGTCCAAAATCTATGCTGGGAGAGTAAGTGCTTCAGTCCAGTATGCATGAGATGTTCCTTTTTTTTATACGCCCACTGTCTGTCCAGTTTTTGGGGCTGGTGGCAGGACGATTTGAAGGAAGTTCCTATCGGACTTTTGACCCAGGGGGCCAATCTGAACAATATCTTGCATATGGCCCTTGGACACAGTGATGTGCCCCTGTGGTAGCTTGGACATTAGAGCTGTGTTAAATTGGGACTATTGATCAGTACTTATGCGTTGTGGCTCTGACGGGTTAATGTTTAAGCACAATACAGCAAAAGCTTTTGCTTTTCTTTAACAATTGATAATTAAAAGCACACAAAGTACTAATTATACACTAACGCTTATATTCTAAAATGTACTGTATCCCCTATCTTTTATGCATTTCTTTTTCTTTTGGAACGAAGCAGTCTGTAATGCTACTCGTGTGCTTATTTAGATACTGTATTCCCTGACATAATCCGGCACTAGCATAGCTACCTGACTAGCAACTGGGAGTGGGCCTTTATCCAGACCTCAGTACTGATTATATTTTGGTCTGCTTGGGATAAGCTTTACTATGGATATGAGAGCATCTTCTACACTGACAAACGGTTGCTATCCCAATTTACATAAGCTGTAGATAGTCATACTGTTATACAACTAAGTATGTGAAAACTTGGCTTCAGCTGAGAGTTAGGTGCTGTGTAGTATTTGGCATTAGTATCCATTCATAAGCTTATCTAGATATAGAACTTCCTCTGTTTAAAACTGCCTATAATATAACCATCTTGTCCGCAGCTAGGATTTCAGATATTCATTAGTTCCACTCTTAACATAACTCCAATTTTTTTGTAGCAATTAAATTAATATCTGTTTAAGCCATTGCTATGTATATATATTTCTGTATTGATTTTAATTCTATCTTGCACTAAGGTGAAATAAGAATGTAAAGTTCTAATACTCATGTTATTAAATGAGTAACCACTAGGTGGAGCTGTTAAGAGGTGTTAATTGAAAACCTGTTTACAGGTAGGCCTTTATAAGGATTGAACAGTGTGTTTTAGCTTTGTATGATTAAGGGTTCCATACCCGAAACGTCACTGTTTTGTTCCAGTATGTGGAAATAAAGATATTTTTATACTGCAAGGTGCTGCCTCCTTCTGTGGATTTGTTGAGATTAAGGGATTACAGCACCCTTCTTGGCCTGCACCTGACAGTGGAGCTGAGCTACAAAGTGTTTTAGTACTGCTATTGCTGGTTGCTGTTACTAGCTTCGTGCACCCTGTCTAAATATGACTACCAAAGATACCACAGAAACTTCTGGATTACCGATGTTTGGCTACACAGATACTGATGCAGCCAGAGTTATGACTCTGGTTAAAGGCTCAAGTGACTTTTTGAAAACTTCAGCGACTGACGTTAATGGGAAATTGCTGGAAAAACAGACCAAGAAATATACAGCTTTGGATTTACATGCAGTAACATTGGCCGAATACTGCAAGGTAAAGAGGATACCCAGGGGACTCCGGATGAATGTCCGACCAACCCTAATGACCAGCAACGAGGAATATTGCAAGCTATTTGTCAGTATATTAAACAAGTGCTCCTACGATCTCATGATACTTACCGTGGAGTTTATGCATAAAGAAATATCCAAGCAGAAATCAGAGGTAGCGAGGCTGAGGGAGGAGCCGAGCAAATCGCTGACAATGGAAGCATACAATACTCTGGTAAAAAATATTGACAAAGGAGAAGCTGAATATCGTAAGATTTTAGAAGAGCGAAAAAGAACGAAGTCCCAGAGAGACATCGAGGATTACGAATTCGGATTGGTTTACAGATGGTCACATGACCGGGAGTCGGGTTACCGCCCACATGCAGGGGAACCTCGCAACCGGTGGCGTCCAAGACACAGGCAGCAAGGTGATGCTGCGTTAGGGAGTGACACAGACTCCTCAGCTGGTTTTTTAACCGAAGAATCGGAAGGAGAGGCCACAGGGGTGGCCGCAAACACAAGGGCCGCAAGAGGTACAGTGTCCGGATCGCAACCATTCCGGAGGGGTCCGAGGAGATCGGGTCGAGGACGGAGATACTAGAGGGAGGTAACAAGAAACCTATTGACTGTCTGACACTTAATGGGGATAATCCCAATCAAGAACTGCTGAAAAATGACTTGATTATTAATATCTCTGACTATACTTTATCTAATGAGCAAATACTAGCCCTTGACAAAGGTTTATCGTTTAGCCCAGCACAAAGTTTAGATCTGTTTAGATTGGAACAAGACCTGTTCAGATTTTTTCGATCTATAAAATTAAAAAAGTTTTTTTGCAAACAAAAATTCTCAAACTACTGATAGAAATAGTAATATTGGGTTGAAACTAAGTAGTTTTGGCCTCAGAAATAAAAGCAAGTTCGTTCCAGTTAATGTTAACCATAGTGTTAATATTTATATGGAGTTGGTCAAAAAGGATCTTGAGAAAGTATACAAAAAGATTGCTGGAGAACATCATATGAATAATATATCTAAAAAAGAAAGAGAGGCAATTAATTTGCTAAAAAACAATAAATCATTAACGATTAAAATGGCAGATAAGGGCGGAACGATTACCGTTATGAATACCAGCATGTATATTGCAGAGATTAAGAATCAGTTATCAAAGCAAGACGTGTACAGAGAGTTGCCATATGATCCGACTATATTTGTCCAAAAGGAGATTGTGTCTATGGTAAATAGAGCTTTGAAAATCGGTATAATATCTAAAGATGTTGCTGACTTTTTAATCATAGATCACCCATGTATCCCAGTTTTTTACACTTTGCCAAAGGTGCACAAACGACTTGAAAATCCACCAGGTAGGCCAATTGTGGCCGGTATAGGTTCAGTTTTCTCCAACATAGCTATCTTTTTGGATAGAGTATTTCAGCCGCTTGTGAACCTTGGCAATTCATACATCAAGGACACTGGGGACTTTTTGGATAAAGTACATAATTTAAATCTATCTGGCAACAAATATATTCTCTTCACTTTAGATGTGAGCAGTTTATATACTGCAATAAAACATGAGAGTGGTATTTCAGCAGTCATGAAGGTACTCTATACAGACAACAAGTATTCCCCAGCACAAAAGATGTTTTTTGAAAATCTATTGAGAGTTGTTTTATATCAGAATTACTTCTTGTTTCAAGATACATTCTTTCTCCAGCTCCAAGGAACAGCCATGGGTTCCAATGTCGCCCCCACATACGCAAATATATTCATGAATATGTATGAGGAAACATTTATTTATGAGAATACATTATTCCTGCAGTATGCAGTGTCATGGTGGCAGTACATAGATGATGTATTCGGTGTGTGGTGTGGCGACATTGGAACCCTGGAGGAATTTGTCGCTGAACTCAATTGCAGCACTGATTCTTTTAAATTCTGCCTTAATGCAAGTGAAGTTCAGGTGGATTTTCTAGATACCACTGTATATCTTAGGGATGGTAAGGTCTGTACAGACCTATATGTTAAACCTACTGATAAGAATGGCCTACTACATTATCAGAGCTTTCACCCCAGAAGTACAGTTAGGTCATTACCTACAAGTCAGTTCCTAAGGGTACAACGTATTGTATCAGAAAAAGATAGACTACATGAAAGATTAAACAATATGGCAAAAAAATTTGAAGATAGAGGCTACCCTGCAGCACTGGTTCAGAATGAATTAACTAAGGTTCAATCTAGAAAAGATCCAACTCCAAAAAAGGAGGATAAACGAATGGTAGTAGTTATGGATCATAATAACCATGGCAGTGAGATTATGAGTGTTCTAAGAAAACACTGGTGTATTCTACAGGGTTGCTATCCAGGTGTTGCTGAATTTTCATTACCCCCTATGCCTGCCTATAGAAGGAGGAGAAATCTCAGAGATGAGCTTATACATACAGATATTGGCAGTGCAAATAAAAAACATCAAAGTTATATATCTGACAAAAATCCTGGTTGCTATCCCTGTTTGGGATGTGACAACTGCAATTCGATGATTAAAGGCCCCCATTTTGTACATCCTCTCACTGGTAAAAAAAATGTAATAAAAGGTTTTTACACATGTGATACTGCTTTTGCTATCTATCTTATAAAATGCCCATGTGGAAAAATTTACATTGGCGAGACGACTCGTCGTGTCCGTGATAGGATAGTACAACATAAGAGCAATATCAGATGTGGAAATTTAGAGTCACCAGTGTCAGGGCACTTTATCCAATGTGGTCATAACATAAGTCAGGTTCGTTTTCAAATCATTGATGCAGTGCCACGTCCTAGACGAGGGGGTAATAGAGAGTGCACGATTTCCCCATAGGAATCAATGGGGAGAGCCAGCTAAAAAAGAAAGAGGCATTCTGGAGATATAAACTCAATGCAATGCAACCCTTGGGTTTAAATAAAGAATTAGATTATACCTAATTTTTGTAGTCATTTGAAAAAAGTGTTAAATCTGCTGCATTTGTTTTTCAATAATTGTTTTTCAACAATTTATTATGATGAAGCTATAGCAACATCAATATCTGTTTAAGCCATTGCTATGTATATATATTTCTGTATTGATTTTAATTCTATCTTGCACTAAGGTGAAATAAGAATGTAAAGTTCTAATACTGATGTAATTAAATGAGTAACCACTAGGTGGAGCTGTTAAGAGGTGTTAATTGAACACCTGTGTACAGGTAGGCCTTTATAAGGATTGAACAGTGTGTTTTAGCTTTGTATGATTAAGGGTTCCATACCCGAAACGTCACTGTTTTGTTCCAGTATGTGGAAATAAAGATATTTTTATACTGCAAGGTGCTGCCTCCTTCTGTGGATTAATCAAATTAATGAGTGTCCTTAAGTTATAACTAACGTTATCACTCCACGTAGTTGGCTTTTATATCCCTATTAGGATGTGATAGATTAAACACAGACTCCTCTTACACCTGAGGGTGTTGCTGCAAATATATATTTAAGTACGCCACAATGAACCAATATTAGTCCACTATATCTCCTGATGTTAAAAGCTTCATGCTCTTTCACCCAATTAGTCTTTGCTTGTCCCTTTCCATAGTACTCCTACACTTAAAAAGTGACCAGAGCCTTGTTTTGCTGTTCTTCTTGAAATTACCTGCATTTATTGTTATACTTTTATTTATGCATAGGTGTCTCAGTTATGTTCCTAATCATACTCATAGTGTTTAAATGACATGATCCAAAAGTTATTATTTCTATTATTAGATTATATATGGCCTAATTGAGATATTTCTATATTATATTCAACATACGCCATGAAAGCTATTTCTAAAATTGGCTACTAGGTTTATTGCTTTCAGAATCAAAGAATAAGTTGAAAATGTGAGGTTTTTCTTTAACATATTTTGCATAACTGTGATGAAAGAGATATGTTTGTTTATAGTGATACTCTGATGTGAATGTTCTTTGCTTGGTATACTTTTGACACCTGTGAAATCATTTGTTATTTTACATATTTAACCTCAATAAAAAATATTTAAAAAAAATAAAAAATAATAATCACACAACACTGAATGTATCATCAAATTAAATTTAATGAACAAAAACATTTTATTACTTGCATTTTTCTGCTATGTTAGATAATATCTGGTCTGCAGCTATTCTATGCATTCCAGACTGGACTTATTTATAGGCACCCTGACCTTCAAGCAGCTGGGCAGGAAGATGAAAGGGAAGTGGCTGCTAGATCTTGTTCCTTTGAAAGCTGCTCGATAGCTCAGGTCTGGTTACACTGATTTATTTCAGCCTGCTTGGCTTGCATATCTTTGCTGCAACATAAGCGGACAGCTCCACCTACTGGCCTGCCCTTATTTTAATCATTGCACTGCTTGTCAGTGCTTTTCAATAGCAGTCACATGACTGAAAAGGGGCGTTATTCTGAAATGGCGCAAATTAAACCGTCGTAAACCGAGGGCCACCTGTATATATCTATACTTGTATATATTTATATAGGTATAGATATATATTTTATAATATATATATATATATATATATATATATATTTTTTTTTTTATACAGTATATATATATATATATATATATATATATATATATATATGTATATATATATATACTTCTCTTTGTGTGTATGTGTGTGTAGATATATATATATATATATATATATATTAAATAAATATTTATAAATAAAAAGAACATTTTATCCTATGTGAAGAACATAGGAATGTAATATTTATTACTCACTTTGGGTTAGCGCTGCAGGTCTAATTCAGTGTGGGTTAGTGCGTGAGCAATAAGTGTTTAGTTTTTTAAGTTGAAGTCTATGGAGAGGTTAGCATGTTTTCGATATCTGAAGTCCTATAGTTAAGCATACATTTGGTTTCACTCTTGCCCTAACTTTTTACTTTCAACTTGTAAAATGCACGCTATCCTGCGCATGTTGCAAGTTTATTTTCAGCTGTATTAGTGCTTTGTTTGAGCTCTAAATACCGCTCCACTTGTAATCTTGCCCTTAAAGGGGCAGTAAACACATTCGGCTAGATTATGAGTTTGACGTTAGAGGCGGTGCGGTGTTAACAAGCAGTTTATGCTTACCGCTCACTTACAGACAGCGCTGGTATTACGGGTTTTTATAACCCAGACAAGAAGTGAGCGTTGAGCAAAATTCTGCTCCTTACCGCACTCCAATACCAGCGCTGCTTACGTTAGCGGTGAGCTGGTGTAACGTGCTCGTGCACGATTTCCCCATAGGAATCAATGGGGAGAGCCGGCTGAAAAAAAGTCTAACACCTGCAAAAAAGCAGCGTAAACCTCCTTAACGCAGCCCCTTTGATTCCTATGGGGAAATCAAATTTATGTCTACACCTAACACCCTAACATGAACCCCGAGTCTAAACACCCCTAATCTTATACTTATTAACCCCTAATCTTCCGCCCCGACATCGCCGACACCTACATTATATTTATTAACCCCTAGTCTGCCGCCCCAATGTCGCTGCAACCTATCTACACTTCTTAAGACCTAATCTGCCGCCCCAACGTCGCCGCCACTATAATAAACATATTAACCCCAAAAACGCCGCACTCCCGCATCGCAAACACTAGTTACATATTGTTAACCCCTAATCTGCTGGCCCTAACATCGACGCCACCTACCTACATTTATTAACCCCTAATCTGCTGCCCCCAACATTGACACCACTATATTAAAGTTATTAACCCCTAAACCTAAGTCTAACCCTAACACCCCCTAACTTAAATATAATTAAAATAAATATAAATAAAATTACTATAATTAACTAAATTATTCCTATTTATTACCTATAAAATAAACCCTAAGCTAGCTACAATATAACTACTATAACTAATAGTTACATTGTAGCTATCTTAGGGTTTATTTTTATTTTACAGGCAAGTTTGTATTTATTTTAACTAGGTACAATAGTTATTAAATAAATACAAAAGTACCTGTAAAATAAAACCTAACCTAAGTTACACTAACACCTAACACTACACTACAATTAAATTAATTCCCTAAATTAAATACAATTAAATTAAATTATTTAAAGTACAAAAAAACAAACAAACAAACACTAAATTACAGAAAATAATAAACAAATTACAAGATTTTTAAACTAATTACACCTAATCTAATCCCCCTAACAAAATAAAAAAGCCCCCGAAAAAAAAAAAAAAAAGTCCTACCCTACACTAAATTACAAATAGCCCTTAAAAGGGCCTTTTGCGGGGCATTGCCCCAAAGTAATCAGCTCTTTTACCTGTAAAAAAAATTAAAAATCCCCCCAACATTAAAACCCACCACCCACACAACCAACCCTACTCTAAATCCCACCCAATACCCCCTTAAAAAAACCTAACACTAACCCCTTGAAGATCACCTTACCGGGAGAAGTCCTCAACGAATCCGGCAGAAGTGGTCCTCCAGACAGTCAGAAGTGGTCCTCCAGACGGGCAGAAGTCTTCATCCAGACGGCATCTTCTATCTTCATCCATCCGGCGCGGAGCGGGTCCATCTTCAAGACATCCGACGTGGAGCATCCTCTTCTTTCCACGGCGACTGAAGAATGAAGGTTCCTTTAAGTGACATCATCCAAGATGGCGTCCTTTAGATTCCGATTGGCTGATAGAATTCTATCAGCCAATCGGAATTAAGGTAGGAAAAATCCTATTGGCTGATGCAATCAGCCAATAGGATTGAACTTCAATCCTATTGGCTGATCCAATCAGCCAATAGGATTGAGCTGGCATTCTATTAGCTGTTCCAATCAGCCAATAGAATGCCAGCTCAATCCTATTGGCTGATTGCATCAGCCAATAGGATTTTTTCTACCTTAATTCTGATTGGCTGATAGAATTATTTCAGCCAATCGGAATTGAAGGGGCGCCATCTTGGATGATGTCACTTAAAGGTACCTTCATTCTTCAGTTGCCGTGGAAAGAAGAGGATGCTCCGCGTCGGATGTCTTGAAGATGGACCCGCTCCGTGCCGGATGGATGAAGATAGAAGATGCCGTCTGGATGAAGACTTCTGCCCATCTGGAGGACCACTTCTGCCCATCTGGAGAACCACTTCTGCTGGATTTGTTGAAGACTTCGGCCCGGTTGGGTGAAGACTTCTCCCGGTAAGGTGATCTTCAAGGGGTGAGTGTTATGTTTTTTACGGGAGTATTGGGTGGGTTTTAGAGTAGGGTTTGTTGTGTGTGTGGTGGGTTTTAATGTTGGGGGGATTTGTAATTTTTTTTACAGGTTTTTACTTTGGGGCAATGCCCCACAAAAGGCCCTTTTAAGGGCTATTTGTAATTTAGTGTAGGGTAGGGCTTTTTTATTTTGGGGGGCTTTTTTATTTTGTTAGGGGGATTCGATTAGGTGTAATTAGTTTAAAAATCTTGTAATGTGTTTATTATTTTCTGTAATTTAGTGGGGGGGTTGTACTTTAGATAATTTAATTTAATTGTATTTAATTTAGGAAAATAATTTAATTGTAGTGTAATGTTAGGTGTAATTGTAACTTAGGTTAGGTTTTATTTTACAGATACTTTTGTATTTATTTTAACTAGGTAGTTATTAAATAGTTAATAATTATTTAATAACTATTGTACCTAGTTAAAATAAATACAAACTTGTCTGTAAAATAAAAATAAACCCTAAGCTAGATACAATGTAACTTATACTTATATTGTAGCTAGCTTAGGATTTATTTTATAGGTAAGTATTTAGTTTTAAATAGGAATAAATTAGTTAGTTATAGTAATTTTATTTATTTTAATTATATTTAAGTTAGGGTTAGACTTAGGTTTAGGGGTTAATAACTTTAATATAGTGGCGGTGACGTTAGGGGTGGCAGATTAGGGGTTAATAAATGTAGGTAGGTTTTGGTGATGTTAGGGATGGCATATTAGGGGTTAATAATATTTAACTAATGTTTGCAAGGCGGGAATGCGGCAGTTTAGGGGTTAATATATTTATTATAGTGGCGGCGATGTCCGGTTCGGCAGATTAGGGGTTAAAATTTTTATTTTAGTGTTTGCGATGGGCCTCGGTTTAGGGGTTAATAGGTAGTTTATGGGTGTTAGTGTACTTTTTAGCACTTTAGTTAAAGGGACAGTCAACCATAGAATTGTTATTGTTTTAAAAGATAGATAATCCCTTTATTACCCATTCTCCAGTTTTGCATAACCAACACAGTTATATTATTGTACTTTTTACCTTTGTGATTACCTTGTATCTAGGAACCTTCTTCCAGCCCCCTGATCACATGACTGTGACTGTTTATTATCTATTGTCTTAAATTTAGCATTGTATTGTGCTAGATCTTAAATAACTTTCTGTGCCTGAACACATTGTTATCTATATAGCCCACGTGTACTTTCTGTCTCTTTGTGTTGAAAAGAGATTTAAAAAGCATGTGATAAGAGGCAGCCCTCAAAGGCTTAGAAATTAGCATATGAGCCTACCTATGTTTAGTTTAAACTAAGAATATCAAGAGAAAAAAGCAAATTTGGTGATAAAAGTAAATTGGAAAGTCAATTAAAATTAAAAGTCCTATCTGAATAATGAAAGTTTAATTTATACTTGACTGTCCCTTTAAGAGTTTTATGCTATGGCATTGTAGTGTAATACTCTTAACTACTGACTTTAAAATGCGGTACCAGTCTTGACAGGAGAGGGTCTACCGCTCACTTTTTGTCAGACTCGCAATACCGGCGCTATGCAAGTCCCATTGAAAATATAGGATACGCAATTGACGTTAGGGGATTTGCGGTGTTTCCAAGTCTGGCCAAAAAAGTGATCGGTACACCTGTACCTGCAAGACTCGTAATACCAGCGGGCGTTAAAAAGCAGCGTTGGGACCGGCCAACGCTGCTTTTTAAGCCTAACGCAAGACTCGTAATCTAGCCGATTGTAATCACATTTTCTGCAGTATTTCAATAGATTGACATACCAGAAGAGTTAAATGTTATTTGAAAAGAAAAACACCTTGTTTGCTGCAGTTTTTTTTAGTGGTCAAACTTACCTAACACTTTCCTGATTTATAATATCCAATTATGGCTGAAGTCTGAAAAAAAGGTGGATTGGCACTGTCATTATGTTAACGAAATGTCCATTGTTCGGCTTAAGTTTCATTGTAAATGATAAGCTAACAAGGGTGGCAGTGTTAGGCTTGTGTAGCCTGCCATGTGCTCTTTTATATTTTAGGATGGGAAAATCAACAATTTTCAGATTTAAATTACAGATAAAGGCAAAAAAGAAAATAACGAAAGTATGTTGCAAAGTTGTCTCGCTATGAATGATTAAGCAGTTTGCGTTACTTCATTCCCATGTCATATGATGGGAATGATATACCTATCTTTGTAGGTATGAAGCAATTTAAAACTTGTCCACTTAAAATATCGTAAAATAATTGAGACACCCAAGAAACTTAAAGGGACAGTAAAGTCAAAATTAAAGGGACAGGAAACCCCAAAAATATATTTCATGATTTGGATAGAACATACAGTTTTAAGCAACTTTTCTTTTTACCTCCATTATCAAATTTTCTTTGTTCTCTTGTTATCCTTTGTTGAAGGAACAGCATTGCACTACTGGCACCAAGATGAACACATCTAGTCAGCCAATCACAAAAGACAAATGTGTGCAGGCACCAATTAGAAGCAGCTCCCACTAGTGTAGGATATGTGCGTATTCTTTTTCAAAAAGGGATACCAAGAGGACAAAGCACCTTTGAAAATAGAAGTGAATTTAAAAGTGTCTTAAAATGACATGCTCTATCAGAATCATGCAAGTTTAATTTTGATTTTCCTATCCCTTTAAACATTTATAAAATATTATACAATTTTAGACAACTTTCCAATTTTCTTTTTTGGTTAAATTTCTTTGTTCTGTTGGTATCCTTTGTTGAAGAGTAAGACAATGTAGGCTGACAGGAGGGTGAACATGTCTTTAGCATTCTATGGCCTAGATTTGGAGTTTGGCGTTAGCCGTGAAAACCAGCGTTAGAGGCTCCTAACGCTGGTTTTAGGCTAACTCTCGTATTTGGAGTCACTCAAAAAAGGGTCTAACGCTCACTTTTCAGCCGCGACTTTTCCATACCGCAGATCCCCTTACGTAAATTGCGTATCCTATCTTTTCAATGGGATTTTTCTAACTCCGGTATTTAGAGTCGTGTCTGAAGTGAGCGTTAGAATTCTAACGACAAAACTCCAGCCGCAGGAAAAAAGTCAGTAGTTAAGAGCTTTCTGGGCTAACGCCGGTTCATAAAGCTCTTAACTACTGTACTCTAAAGTACACTAACACCCATAAACTACCTATGTACCCCTAAACCGAGGTCCCCCCACATCGCCGCCACTCGATTAAATTTTTTTTAACCCCTAATCTGCCGACCGCCAACTCCGTTATCCGGAATTAAGGTAGGAATATTCTGATTGGCTGATGGAATCAGCCAATCAGATTTAGCTCGCATTCTATTGGCTGATCGGAACAGCCAATATAATGCGAGCTCAATCTGATTGGCTGATTGGATCAGCCAATTGGATTGAACTTGATTCTGATTGGCTGATTCCATCAGCCAATCAGAATATTCCTACCTTAATTCCGATTGGCTGATAGAATCCTATCAGCCAATCAGAATTCGAGGGACGCCATCTTGGATGACGTCATTTAAAGGAACCGTCATTCGTCGTTCAGTCGTCGGCCAGGATGGATGTTCCGCGTCGGAGGTCTTCAGGATGCTGCCACTCCGCTCCAGATGGATGTCGATAGAAGATGCCGCCTGGATGAAGACTTCAATCAGATGGAAGACCTCTTCTGCCCCGCTTGGATGAAGACTTCAATCGGATGGAAGACCTCTTCTGCCCCGCTTGGATGAAGACTTCTACCGGATCATGGACATCTTCAGCCCCCCGCTTGGGCTTGGATCAGGACATCGGAGGAGCTCTTCAGGACGGATCGGTGAACCTGGTATGGTGAAGACAAGGTAGGAAGATCTTCAGGGGCTTAGTGTTAGCTTTATTTAAGGGGGGTTTGGGTTAGATTAGGGGTATGTGGGTGGTGGGTTGTAATGTTGGGGGGGGGTATTGTATGTTTTTTTTACAGGCAAAAGAGCTGAACTTCTTGGGGCATGCCCCGCAAAGGGCCCTGTTCAGGGCTGGTAAGGTAAAAGAGCTTTTAACTTTAGTAATTTAGAATAGGGTAGGGCATTTTTTATTTTGGGGAGCTTTGTTGTTTTATTAGGGGGCTTAGAGTAGGTGTAATTAGTTTAAAATTGTTGTAATATTTTTCTTATGTTTGTAGATATTTTTTTATTTTTTGTAACTTAGTTCTTTTTTATTTTTGTACTTTAGTTAGTTTATTTCATTGTAGTTATTTGTAGATATTGTATTTAATTAATGTATTGATAGTGTAGTGTTAGGTTTAATTGTAGGTAATTGTAGGTATTTTATTTAATTAATTTAATGATAGTATAGTGTTAGGTTTAATTGTAACTTAGGTTAGGATTTATTTTACAGGTAATTTTGTAATTATTTTAACTAGGTAACTATTAAATAGTTCTTAACTATTTAATAGCTATTGTACCTGGTTAAAATAAATACAAAGTTACCTGTAAAATAAATATTAATCCTAAAATAGCTACAATGTAATTATAATTTATATTGTAGCTATATTAGGATTTATTTTACAGGTAAGTATTTAGCTTTAAATAGGAATAATTTATTTAATAAGAGTTAATTAATTTCGTTAGATTAAAATTATATTTAATTTAGGGGGGTGTTAGTGTTAGGGTTAGACTTAGCTTTAGGGGTTAATACATTTATTAGAATAGCGGTGAGCTCCGGTCGGCAGATTAGGGGTTAATAATTGAAGTTAGGTGTCGGCGATGTTAGGGAGGGCAGATTAGGGGTTAATACTATTTATTATAGGGTTAGTGAGGCGGATTAGGGGTTAATAACTTTATTATAGTAGCGGTCAGGTCCGCTCAGCAGATTAGGGGTTAATAAGTGTAGGCAGGTGGAGGCGACGTTGTGGGGGGCAGATTAGGGGTTAATAAATATAATATAGGGGTCGGCGATGTTAGGGCAGCAGATTAGGGGTACATAAGGATAATGTAAGTAGCGGCGGTTTACGGAGCGGCAGATTAGGGTTTGATAATAATATGCAGGGGTCAGCGATAGCGAGGGCGGCAGATTAGGGGTTAATAAGTGTAAGGTTAGGGGTGTTTAGACTCGGGGTACATGTTAGGGTGTTAGGTGCAGACGTAGGAAGTGTTTCCGCATAGCAAACAATGGGGCTGCGTTAGGAGCTGAACGCGGCTTTTTTGCAGGTGTTAGGTTTTTTTTTCAGCTCAAACAGCCCCATTGTTTCTTATGGGGGAATCGTGCATGAGCACGTTTTTGAGGCTGGCCGCTTGCGTAAGCAACTCTGGTATCGAGAGTTGAAGCTGCGTTAAAAATGCTCTACGCTCCTTTTTTGGAGCCTAACGCAGCCTTTATGTGGACTCTCAATACCAGAGTTATTTTTATGGTGCGGCCAGAAAAAAGCCGGTGTTAGCTACGCGGGTCCTTACCGACAAAACTCTAAATCTAGGCCTATGGCAGCAGTGTTGCTATAAACATTGTTGCAAATAATGTTGCCACATGGCTAAAGACACGTATAAACCCCAGAGCTCACCAAGGATTACTCTTTAAAATAGGATACCAAGGGGTCTATTTATGAAGCAGCGGATGCTGCCTCAGACCCTCTCCACTTCAGTTCCGACTGAAGCGGAAGTTATGAAGCAACGGTCCTAAGACCGCTGCTCCTTAACTTGTCCGCCACCTCTGTGGTGTCGGACAGTAATCAGCCTGATCGAATTCAATCGGGTTGATTGACACTCCCTGCTAGCGGCCGATAGGCCGCAAATCTGCAGGGGGTGGTATTGCACCATTAGTTCACCAGAACTGCTGGTGCAATGATAAATGCAAACAGCGTATGCTGTCGGCATTTATCAATGTGTGCTGGACATAATTCGCTATAGCGGATCATGTCTGTCCGCACCTACATAAATAGACCCCCATGAGAACTGCACAAAATTGATTATACAAGTAACCTTGAAATTTATTTATAATCATTTTCCAATCAAGTTCATTTTAATTTTGCCTTTACTGTCCCTTTAATCTGTCCCAGATACAGTGGGTGGAAGTATGGTTCTTATGGGTTCCATTCCCTGAAGTATTTCCAGTTTGGTGGACTGTATCCCTTATGTGTGTGGTAATCACTTGTTTTTTCTCGGCCCAACAAAGGCAACATTGACTTTTTCTGTAGTTTCTTAAAACTAGTTGGCATTAGGTCTCAAGATCCAACTGTATTTATTTATTGTGCGTTTAAATATATAATTTAAGAGGTGGGTCCTAAACATCTTCTGGTTCATGGGATCCATAGTTTAATCTATATATGTACGCTTACAATACATAAATGTCTGTCATGAAACCTGATACCCCTGCTTGTGGGAAGTAGACCTTTTCAGCAAGTGGAATTTGTTGACAGGAATATGGGAAAATAATGCATTGCTGTGGCCTGTTTGAGATCTATATTGCCTGAAATGAAGTGTACATTGCTGTCCTTTACAAAGTGAAATCTATTACTTAGTGAATATGGTGACACCAGAAGGAGGCTGAAATCAGGAGGTCAATTAAGTTAGCTGTGACAGCTCAATTAAATTGTAGATGAAAGAGACAGTAATCTAATTGTTAGATTCTGTTAAATTAGTGATTCCATTTTTTTTTTGTATGGGAATGCAAGGATTGCAAAAACATCCTTATGCAGTAAATATGCATTTAGTTTAGAAAATAATGCTAAAGGATAGACTGGTGAAAGAATATAACAGGCTATATTTTAATCCTGTTACTTTTTTATACCAGTTACATTTTGTGTAACAGGATCATGGTTAAATATCTATTGTTTAGAGCCAGTTCTCTACTGCACTCTCACTAATTTATATCTGCTCCTTATGGCTAGTTACAATGACCAGCCTGGTAAAAAGCTTCTGACAACTGCCAAAATAACAATTGTAACTATATTAAAATTGGTAAAAGTGTTACTGTCCTGTAAAAGTAAACTGTGACGCCCCACTGGCTTTTCACCGTCTATAACGATCTAACATCTGCCTTTATATAGAACCCGGGCAACGATCGTGCTCCGGTTCAATATGCAGGCAGATGCCTGGAGCTTAGGAACTCTAGCTATCAGCTGTAACTTAACAACTTAGACTGCTGGAGCTTTCTGCAGCTCCAACGTATATGTACATTACGCAGGACGATAAGTAAAGTACCGCATGATGTAGGATTGGGTGAAGGAGTTAACATAGCTTGGTCAGTTCTCAGCTAAACTCTTCATATTTGCTATTATAGCTCATGCCAGCTGGTCTGATATATTAGTGTATCCAATCACTCATTGAAAATGCACAAAAAAATAAAATATCAGTTATGTTGTCTATTGCAAAGTATTATAAGCTCTTGTTATGGATTTTGGTGCAGTATGCAACTTCCTCAAGAAAATTGATCTTTGGTCTCTTAGACGCTTATCATTAGTATTATGTCCGCTTTGTAGAAATTGTTCTTTGTAAAGGTCTCAGGTAGAAAAACAAAGCAGAGTTACCTTATAGCCACTTATAGTAATTTTAAATATTTTGAGATTATAATATAAAAAGTTTAATTATGCCTCATAAAAGAAACTTTGGGATATTTATTATGTTTTTTTGCCTTTATCTTGTAATGTACAAAAAGATAAAATATCAATTATGTTGTCCTATGCAAAGTATTAAAAGCTCCTGTTATAGATTTTGGTGTAGTATGCAACTTCTTCAAGAAAACTGATCTTTGGTCTCTTAGGTAGACAAAAAACAAAGCAGAGTTACCTTATAGCCACTTACTGTAATTTTAAATATTTTGAGATTGTAATATAAAAAGTTTAATTATGCATCATAAAATAAACTTTAGGATATTTATTATGTTTGTGCCTTTATCCATTAATTAAAAAAAATAAAAAAATAAACTCCAGAGCTCACAAGCCTATCACTGCTATATTCTACACATCTTTTATTTGCAGAATCTGGTAACTTGTTAGTTTACTTTAGAAAAGGTGATATGATTACTTTATACAACTATGTTTAAAACCCATATACAGAATAGGTAGATGCACTGTTTATTCCAAGGTATGTATGGGGTACTTGTAAAGCACGGCTAATCACCTGTAAGGGTCTCAAGGCGCTGCTCATTTTATCAGCCTTGGAAGGATGAAAGGCTGAGTGGACCTTGCCAGGGATCGAACCTGCAACCCTTGGGTTGCTACAGAGCTCAGACACAGTGCCTTAGCATGCTGACCTATCTGTCCGGCTAGGCAATAATTTATGACACAAAGTCACACTTTAAGGCTAGAGAAAAGGAGATTAAAGGGACAGGAAACCCCAAAATGTTCTTTCATGATTTGGATAGAACATACAATTTTAAACAACTTTCCAATTTACTTATATTATCAAATTTGCTTCATTCTTATGTTATCCTTTGCTGAAGGAACAGCATTGCACTACTGGTAGCTAGTTAGCCAATCACAAGAGACAAATGTGTGCAGGCACCAATCAGCAGCCAGCTCACACTAGTGTAGGGTATGTGTGTATTCATTTTAAACAAGGGATACAAAGTGAACGAAGCACATTTGAACATAGAAGTGACGTTAAAAGTGTCTTAAAATGATTTGCTCTATCTGAATCATGCAAATTTAATTTTTACTTTCCTATCCCTTTAAATCTTTAGCAATGTAAACTTTTTTCACTGTAAGAGCAATCAAATTGTGGAACTTATTGCCTATAGAGATAGTGACTGCCAATACATTGGAAACATTTAAAATGGCTTAGATACATTTCTGTCTAGAAACATAATTTAGGGAAATGATTGCTTGTGTTAAATAGACCAGCTTGTATTAATGTAAGCTTCTAAACTGTAAAGCAGGTAGGATCTGTATAGGTTGAACTTGATGGATTTCTTTCTACCTTACCTACTATTACTAAGTTTGAAATACATAATTATGTCTAGCATTTAGTATTGTATGTCTTTTTAAGATTTGATAAAAAGCTTGCAGAACTACAAAATGAAGTGTTGTATCAGCTTATTCAATATTTGTCTCACTGGTAAACAGTTATAAGATTACAGCATCATATTTTCTTATACATTTTTGTAGTGTTTAAGTTATTGTTAATTAAACAGAATTCTAAAGGGACTTGATAAATAAATAGTATAAACAGTCACCATTGCATTTTTTTGCTGTTTGAGATTGTTTAATTTTATATATTATTCTTCTGTTTGCATTGCTAAATATTTTAATAAGCATTGTTTAAATAATGCTAAATGAGAAAATAAAGAACACATTACTGCTCTGAGGTTGTGAAAATTATCTTTAAAAAAAGTATAAAAGTATATCCTATGTAATACAAGACCAGGTATGTTTGTCAAATGCAGTCATGCGCAGTAGAGACTGCGCGAGGACAAACATACCTGGCCTTTAGGATCAACTTCAGACATCAACATCAGATCGGCCGTTGTGGGGGCATGGTCGGGCGGAGCGGTCGTGGTGAGGGGCGTGACCAGCGGTAGTGCCGTGATGGGGGAATGGCTGGGCATGGCCGGCCCGGGAGTGGGCATGGCCGGTCGGGAGTGGACGTGGCCTGAGAACAAAAAGGAGGGGGGAGAGATAGAGAGAGCAAAAGAGATGGGGAAGTGAGAGCAAAATAGAGGGGGGAGAGAGAGCAAAAGAGAGGGGGAGAGAGAAAGAGAGGAGGAGAGAGAGCTAAAGAGAGGGGGGAGAGAGAAAGAGAGCAAAAGAGAGGGGGAGAGAGAGTTAAAGAGAGGGGAGAGAAAGCAAAAGAAAGGGGAGAGAGAGCAAAAGAGAGGGGAGAGAGAGCAAAAAAGAGGGGAGAGTGAGCAAAAGAGAGTGGAGAGAGAGCAAAAGAGAGGAAGAGAGAGAGCAAAAGAGAGGAGGGAAGGGAGAGCAAAAGAGAGAGGGGAGAGAGAGCAAAGGAGAGTGGCGAGAGAGAGCAAAGGAGAGAGGGGGAGAGAGAGTAAAAGAGAGAGGGGAGAGAGAGCAAAGGAGAGGGACGAGAGAGAGCAAAGGAGAGGGGGAGAGAGAGCAAAAGAGAGGGGGGAGAGAGAGCAAAAGAGGGAGGGGAGAGAGAGCAAAAGAGAGAGGGGAGAGAGAGCAAAGGAGAGGGGTGAGAGAGAGCAAAGGAGAGAGGTGAGAGCAAAAGAGAGGGGGGAGAGAGAGCAAAGGAGAGGGGGAGAGAAATCAAAAGAGAGGGGGGAGAGAGAGAAAAAGAGAGAGAGGAGAGAGAGCAAAGGAGAGGGGTGAGAGAGAGCAAAGGAGAGGGGAGAAAGAGAGCAAAGGAGAGAGGGGGAGAGAGAGCAAAGGAGAGGGAGAGAGAGAGCAAAATAGAGAGGGGAGAGAGAGCAAAGGAGAGGGGGTGAGAGAGCAAAAGAGAGAGGGAGAGAGAGCAAAGGAGAGGGGGAGAGAGAGCAAAAGAGAGGGGGAGAGAGAGAGCAAAAGAGGGAGGGAGAGAGAGCAAAAGAGAGAGGGGAGAGAGAGCAAAGCAGAGGGGTGAGAGAGAGCAAAGGAGAGAGGGGAGAGCAAAAGAGAGGGGGAAGAGAGAGCAAAGGAGAGGGGGAGAGAGAGCAAAAGAGAGGGGGGAGAGAGAGCAAAAGAGAGGGAGGAGAGAGAGCAAAAGAGAGAGTGGAGAGATAGCAGAAGAGAGGGGGAGAGAGAGCAAAGACGAGGGGAGATAGAGCAAAGGAGAGAGAGCAAAAGAGAGAGGGGAGAGAGAGCAAATGAGAGGGAGAGAGAGAGCAAAAGAGAGAGGGGAGAGAGAGAGCAAAGGAGAGGGGTGGGAGAGAGCAAAAGAGAGAGGGGATAGAGAGTTAAAGAGAGGGGAGAGAAAGAAAAAGAAAGGGGAGAGAGAGCAAAAGAGAGGGGAGAGAGAGCAAAAGAGAGGGGGAAGAGAGAGCAAAAGAGAGAGGGGAGAGAGAGCAAGGGAGAGGGGTGAGAGAGAGCAAAGGTGAGGGGTGAGAGAGAGCAAAGCAGAGGGGCGAGAGAGAGCAAAGGAAAGAGGGGAGAGGAAAAGAGAGGGGGAGAGAGAGCAAAGGAGAGGGGAAGAGAGAGCAAAAGAGAGAGGGGAGAGAGAGCAAAGGAGAGGGGCGAGAGAGAGCAAAGGAGAGGGAAGAGAGAGAGCAAAAGAGAAGGGAGAGAGAACAAAAGAGGGAGGGGAGAGAGAGCAAATGAGAGAGGGGAGAGAGAGCAAATAAGAGGGGCGAGAGAGAGCAAAGGAGAGAGGGGAGAGCAAAAGAGAGGGGGAAAGAGAGCAAAAGAATGGGGAGAGAGAGCAAAAGAGGGGGAGAGAGAGCAAAAGAGAGGGGGAGAGAGAGCAAAAAAGAGAAGGGAGAGAGTGCAAAAGAGAGGGAGAGAGAGCAAAAGAGAGGGGAGAGAGCAAAAGAGAGGGGGAGAGAGAAAGAGAGCAAAAGAGAGGGGGAGAGAGAGCAAAAGAGAGGGGGAGAACAAAAGAGAGGGGAGAAAGAGCAAAAGAGAGGGGAGAGAGCAAAAGAGAGGGGAGAGAGAGCAAAAGAGAGGGGAGAGAGAGCAAAAGAGAGGGGGAGAGAGCAAAAGAGAGGGCCAAAGAGCAAAAGAGGGGGGAGAGAGAGAGCAAAAGAGAGGGGGAGAGAGAGCAAAAGAGAGGGGGAGAGAGAGCAAAAAAAGAGAGGGGAGAGAGAGCAAAAGAGGGGGGAAAGTCAAAATGTTACCTGTGCTACAAGAGAGAATAAAATATTAGATCACGTTTATACAAATATTGTTGATGCCTATAAAGCACTACCTCTTCCACATTTGGGCAAATCTGATCACCTTGCACTGTTTTTATACCCCAGGTATTCTCCTCTAATTAAAAGTGAAAAATCTTCTGTAAGAATAGTCAAAGTCTGGCCGGAGGATGCGACCCAAAAACTCGAAGCACAGTTTTAATCTACTGACTGGACTACATTTTCTGTAAGAGATAAGAGTGACTCTCAAGTTGACCTAGACTTGTATAAATCATCTGTCTTAGATCATATTCGCTATTGTATCAGCAAGGAAACCACCTATAAGAGGATCAAAACCTTTCCTAACCAAAAACCTTGGATGAACAAAGAGGTCCGCCTCTTATTGCAAGCCCGTAACATTGCATTTAGAACTGGTAATGCTGAGGTTTATAGCTTGGCACGATCCAATTTAAAGAAAGGACTAAAAAGAGCTAAATTTGACTTGAAAACATGCATAGAAGAGCACTTTAATAACAACTCTGATTCTAGAAGAATGTGGCGAGGTATACAGTCCATTACTGACTATAAAACCACAAGCACAGTCCGCACAATTAATGATGCTTCCTTTCCGGACGAACTTAACTATTTTTATGCCCGCTTTGATCGTCAGAACAAAGAATCAATTACTAAACTTATGCATCCACCAGATGAAGTGCCTCTGAGTTTTTCCGCTGCTGAAGTGTACCGGGTCCTCTCTAAGGTGGATGTACATAAAGCAGCCTGATGATATTCCTGGACATGTGTTAAGATCCTGTGCTGGAGTATTGGCTACAGTAATTGCTGATATTTTTAATCTCTGGCTCAAACAACTGTTCCTACATGCTTTAAGGAAACCATCATCATTCCTGTGCCTAAACGATCGGCAGCAGTTTTAATGATTTTCGCCCCATTGCACTTACTTCAGCCTTTATGAAATGTTTTGAGAGGCTGGTCATGGCCTATTTTAAAACTTGCCTACCACCTGCATTGGATCCTAACCAATATGCGTATCGCCAAAATAGGTCAACAGAAGATGCTATCTCGACAGCTCTGCATTTTGCCCTCACTCATTTAGATCACAATAACACCTATGTTAGAATGTTGTTTATTGATTTTAGTTTGGCATTTAACACAGTTGTTCCTACTAAGCTGGTTGCCAAACTCCATGATGTTGGCATTAATACTTTATTATGCAACTGGATCCTGGACTTTTTGACAAATAGACCGCAATCGGTAAAAATTGGTAATCACATCTCATCTACTCTGACCCTTAATACTAGGGTTGCACCGATACCGATACTAGTATCGGTATCGGTACCGATACCAAGTATTTGCATGAGTACTTGTACTCGTGCAAATGTACCGATACTTAAACCGATACCTCAACTGCCTACTCATATGCTATCTTGTGGCGTTATTTTCAAAATGCATGTTCCCATTTCATTTTAAACTGGAGTGGAGACTAAACTAAAAATTGTTTACTACTGTTCTGCCAATACAAATTGCTGTTATTTGTATTATTGTAGGAGAGATCACTGTACCTCGTTCAGATAATCCCCTGAAGTACTGGGCAGTTAATAAACAGATTTCCAGCTCTGGCTAAAATGGTCCAAAAATATCTTTCTGCCCCATGCAGTAGTGTGGAAAGTGAAAGACTGATCAACTTAGAGTCGAACCTCCATACAAATGTCAGATTGATGTTATATAACAGCCCTATAACCCAATTGCATCACCCCTTTAAATTTAATATTTTATTGTAATATTTGTTATTTATAAACGTGTTCAGTGAACTTTGTGACAAATAAAACTGTTTTATTATTTCATAATGTCTTTTGAATTACAGTCCTCTATAATTATAAAGAAGGAATCTTAAATAATTATTATTATTACTGTATTGTGCTTGGTAAAATGTCACATGACATTAAAAAAAAAGTATCAGTAATTGGTATCGGCGAGTATTTGAAAACAAGTATCGGTACTTGTACTCGGTCATAAAAAAATGGTATCGGTGCAACCCTACTTAATAATGGTGTTCCACAAGGGTGTGTATTGAGCCCACTGCTATACTCTCTTTTCACTCATGACTGTTTGCCTAAGTATGAATCCAATAGTATCATCAAGTTTGCTGATGACACCACTGTGATAGGCCAGATCAGTAACAACAATGAATCAGCTTATAGAGAAGAAATAAGGCATCAAAAAACTAAAGAAATCATTATTGATTTTAGGAAATCCAATCGATGTTTACATTTGCCCATTTATATAAATGGATCTGAGGTTGAACGCTTATCAAGTTTCAAGTTTCTGGGCACATACATCTCTGAGGATTTGACTTGGTCTTTGAATACCTCAACTTTAGTGAAAAAAGCACAACAACGTCTCTATTTTTTAAGATCACTGAAAAAAGTTAATTTATCTACTCAGATTTTAATTAATTTTTATCGTTGCACTATTGAGAGTATTCTCACTAGCTGCATCACAGTATGGTATGGAAACTGTACTAATTCTGATCGCAAAGCTCTGCAACGGGTAGTTAAAACCGCCCAGTATATTATAGGTGCTTAGTTACCTTCCATCGAAGATCTTCAAAGCAGACGTAGCCTTTTAAAGGCCTATCGAATTATTCATGATCCTCTTCATGTTAGCAACAGACTATTTGCCCTTTTACCATCTGGGAGACGTTACAGAAGTTTAAAAGAAAAAACTGCTAGGTTTCGGAATAGTTTCTTTCCAAGAGCCATTACCCTGCTAAATAATAACTTTTAAAAATCTTGATTTTTTTTATTTTATAATGAAGAAATTGCTAAATTAATGGTTTTAATTTAATCTATTGATTATCCTGTTAATGGTCCTTTTTCACTTCACTTTTTATTCACATAACACATATAATACAAAATACACATGTGATTTATATAAAACACTCACAATTCACATTATATACATAATGCAAATATACACATATGTGTGCAAGATGACCAATGTTTTATATTGTATTTTTTTTACACATATATATACTCCTTTGTATGGAACTGATTTTTTTCACACTTGCACTTTATTACACTCGCATTGTATTTATTTTTTGCGGTATAGAAATTTTTTGCACAAGTCACTTGAATTTTTGTTATCTATTAGTCTTATTATTATAGTGCTATCTGTGTATGGGATTGGTTAGATTTTCAATTATAATTTCGTTGTCTCTGTTTTCTTACATTGTACAATGACAATAAAACAAATCTAATCTAATCTAAAGAGAGCAAAATAGGTCGGAGAGAGAAAGCAAAGATGGGGGAGAGAGAGCAAAAGAGAGGGGGGAGAGAGCAAAAGAGAGGGGGAGAGAACAAAAGAGAGGGGGGAGAGAGAGAGCAAAAGTATGGGGGAGAGAGAAAGAGAGCAAAAGAGTGGGGGAGAGAGAAAGAGAGCAAAAGAGAGGGAGAGAGAGCAAAAGATAGGGGGGTGCAAAAGAGAGTGAGAAAGCACAAAAGAGAGGGGAGAGAGAGAGAGCACAAAGGAGAGGAGGGAGAGAGAGCAAAAGCGAGGGGGAAGAGAGAAAGGAAGGGGTAGGACCGCTGTACTACAAAAAATGGCCCGTGTGCACAGGCTTTAGGAATAGTAGTATATTAAAGGGAATTATATTTTTAACCAGTGAGTCATTTATCTCATGGGACGCACAAGCACGCATTTCCTAGTAATTTCAATATCAATATCATAAATTGGGTCTTGACTTTCTTCATAAAAAAAATAAATAAGTAATATGTTTAAATAATACTTTTTAATACAGGTGAATGAACCACATTTTTTTAAAAACCTCTTTCTTTTGTATAAAATTATGCTTGCACCACACTCTAGAAAGGCGGCCAAAAAGCAAAAACGGTAACCTGCTGCAAATCAAATAGCTGGTTTAAGCAATGTGCAGCATCTTAAAAACCTAGGTAACAGATTTTGCATTTTGGCTTGTCTAGGACATGTGGAACAAGCACAATTTCTAGATAAAAACAATAGTTGTTTAATCTTTTACAGTATGAACTTTAAAATCTTACATTTTCCACTTTTGCCATTTGCTTCTTTTTTTACCTTAGAATGAGACAGCTGTATAAAAAGTTTAATGAACATAATCTATAATCTGAAGCAGATGGCATTTAATTTATGTGCTAAATTTCCTGGTGTTTGGTTTGATGTCAGCTTGTAGTGATTCTTACAATCCCAAATTGATTTGGTCATGCAGGGAATAGTGTACAAAATAGTAGTGTCGTTCACAGATTTCTTGCTTCAAGGCACTATGACTTATTACTGGTCCTCCAGGCTATGGTGACAAAAGGAATCAAGTGGTTCTGAGAAAAGCTATACATTTTTTTTCATTCACATTAAACAAATACCCAAGGCTGAGACCTAGCTGCATAAAAAGCTGACCTGTGTTATTTTAGCCCAATGAAATGTTTTATTGGACACATACTGTGACATGCCTGCTCTATACTATATGGCCATTGAATTTTTAAAGAACAATGGACAGTTCATGCTGTTTTAGGAAAAAATGGCTGAGTTACAGCCACGTATTAAGTATATTCATTACTAATTTATTATGTTTATTGGGAGATTAAACTCATAATTCAATTCAAAGTTTCATTAAGAATAGTAAAACAAATATAATGGGGCATATGTATCAAGCTGCGAATGGAGCTTGATGCCCCGTGTTTCTGGAGAGCCTGCAGGCTCGCCAGAAACAGCAGTTATGAAGTAGCGGTCACAAAGACCGCTGCTCCATAACCTGTCCGCCTGCTCTGAGCAGGCGAACACACATCGCCGGAAATCAACCCAATCGAGTATGATCAGGTTGATTGACACCCCCCTGCTGGCGGTCGATTGGCCGTGAGTCTGCAGGGGGTGGCGTTGCACCAGCAGTTCTTGTGAGCTGCTGGTGCTATGCTGAATACAGCGAGCGTATTGCTCGCCGTATTCAGCGAGGTCTGGCGGACCTGATCCACAGTGTTGGATAAGGTCCGCCAGACCTTGATAACTAGAGGCCAATGTATGTATGTGTGTATATACTGTATATCTATCTATCTATCTATCTATCTATATATATATATATGTATATATATATATATATATATATATATATATATATATATATATATATATATATATATACAGAACTTCATCAGAGCCCGCACTCACCAGACTTGTTTAAATGTGAATAATCACCGTTTTAATTGTGACATTTCGGAGTCTCCCCCTTTATCAAACATATGTGATTTATGCATCTGCAACCCGCAAAAAAATGGCAAACGTGAGTGCTTGGTTCTGAACTTTATTATATATATAATAGTGTGTGTGTATATATATATATATAAAAAAATAATCAAAGATTGAAAAAGCAAGAAGTATACAAGAAACAGATAGAAAAGGGTTAAAGAAGGGGAAAATGGGAGCAGACAGTCTTATCCAGCACTAAATCATTAACCCTTAATTACCAATACACCAAATGGTTACATTTGAATCAAAAAATGATTATAGTCAATGGTTTGATGCAAATTAGATATCAATTTAATGCTAAATGCGAACAATTACCAAAAAGCAGCAACAGTGAATCAATATTTTGCAACATAAATTCATGTTATTATAGCAAAGGGCTCCTTGAGTTTGCCTGTGATGGTACAATTTAAACATGTATACTATCTGATGACTAATTATTTATATCTTTCTCATAAGGTTATATCATAAAGATAGTTCGCTTTACTGTTTATTATGGATACAGGCAAAAAAGTTTGACACTTTTGGGACTCGGCTATTGGATGTCTATGATCATGTGATTTCCTTAGCCGGACTGGAACATCAATAACAAATAATTGGCCAAATCAAACTTGATTCATCACAGATAACCAGGACTTATTTGGGAACTTAAATTAGAAATCAAACATGGAAATGAAGAACACACTCGGATTAGCCTACTAACATCACTTTACCCTCTGAATATGGCCAGACCTATTTGAGAACTAGCTTACTTATACTTACTCGAATGAGAACTTTTAATTTGATTGGTTGCTCTGAATTTTAACTTGATGGTGATTGGTTAGTTTTATTTCCACCCAAAATGAACGAGTAGTTATAATTTTTCATGAGATCTTTATAAAAAACAAATCTTTATCGAATGTTTTTTATAGTTTATATATAGCATTCTATTTTTACTGTTTTTCGGTTGGAAATAAATTCCATTGTGAATGTGACTTTTATGTGAATCCACCTTCCGTTAGACTGGAAGCTGGAACTTGTACACAGTGTATTTAAACCACCAGTATCTGCCAAAATGTAGTTTACTTTTTCTGCCTTTTAACTTGCTCTTGAGAAAGACGACTGGTTCGTTGAAACGCGTAGAGCTTAATAAACCTATGTTTTTATGAAGACAATAAGGTTTCTTTTGTCATATTGTGGCGTTGCTGATACTGGACTTCTGATTCAGTGAGTATACTGCACTTATATTTATTGAGTGTATACAAGCACAAAATTGGAGTCCTTTCAATTCCAGAGCCTTCTGGACTGATATTAAGTTGGTGGACTTCACATTTGAGCAAGCACCCCTTTAACCAAACAAAGAATGTATTAAAATATACCAAAAATGCTGCTAAACAAAGTGAAGTACATAGGGCTCAAAGAGATCTATGCAATTATTAACCCCTAAACTGAAAGCCCCCCACATCACAATAGACTAATTTAAACTAGTAAACCCTAAACCTAACCCTCTAACTTACAACAGCTTGATTTCAAACACATCCTCTCCCAGAACTCAGAGAAAATACACAGATTTTTTTACACTCAGCTGCTTCAACTAGCCTCTAACTTACAACAGGTAGCCTTCTGGAAAACAGCTTCATTATATTTTACCTACCAAGTTGTTTTATTGTATGTGTTTGTATATTTAGTGATAATTCCTTTTGTTTTGTTTTTATTTTAAATGTATATATTACCATGACTTTGTAACTACAGGCTGTGCTAATCATAATTTGCATACCTCTAGCTCATTTCATATTTTATCAACTTTATGTCTGCCATTATGTTAAGTTAGTTTAAGCAGCTCTTGCCCATTTATCTGTCTATTTGTTTAATGGTTTTATTTCACCCCTTCTATACCTCAGTCTTATCTCTGTAATATTTTGTTGATTTTTTTTTGTTTCTGCATGATTAACCCTTAGCTTAAATGTCCATAAATGTACCCTCCCACTCCTTTAACACACTTTTGCTGGCCCATCATTAACCTAATATATCTCTCTCCTTCAGCTTGATTTCAAACACATCCTCTCCCAGAACTCAGAGAAAATACACAGATTTTTTACACTCAGCTGCTTCAACTGCCCTCTAACTTACAACAGGTAGCCTTCTGGAAAACAGCTTCCCTCCCACCCTACCCCTCACCCCACCCACCCCAAGCTCATGTCCTCATTTATAGATAGTCTCCCACACAACGTTCACTCTCCTGAAATGACAAGTGCAAACACTGATCAGCACATCCTTCCATTCCCTTAACCCTATAGAATACACAGTACTTTTGTAATATTATGTTTCATATACCTTATGTTCCCTTATGCAATTGTTACAGTAATTCTGTGTCTTATGTTTTTAACTGGTTCCCAATTCTGTAAAAATGCTCAATATATTCATATTCCTATTTGCTACCCTTTGTCTCTATAACAAACTACACTATTCAATTACTCCTTCTTCCTCTCCACCTGCACAGTTCATTAGCCCATCTCTCTTAAACTCACCTTACTTTTGTACTCATGAACTTTACCTATTCCTAAACACTCTCTCTCCCCCCTGCAGCTCATCTCAAAAGCAGTCTCACTACTGCAAATCTGTATCTCATCTCATGTCACTTTCCCTCTTGCTTCTACTTACTGCTGGTGACATCTCCCCTAATCCTGGTCCCCAACCACTGACAAGCCGTGCACATCCATGTGTACCATCCCATAGACTCAGAAAACAAAACTCTGCACACCTTACTCACATTCCTCTTGCATCTAAAGCCACTACCCCTTTCACTTGTGCACTCTGGAACTCTCGCTCTGTTTGCAACAAGCTCACTTCTATACATGACCTCTTCATCTCCCGCTCCCTCAACCTTCTGGCCCTAACAGAAACCTGGCTCTCTCCCCTAGACACAGCATCCACTGCTGCTCTGTAACATGGGGGTCTCCACTTCAGCCACACTCCTAGGTCTGGTAATAGACAAGGAGGTGGTGTAGGTATTTTACTTTCCTCTCGTTGCACTTTTCAACAAATACATCCTATCTCTTCCCTCACTTTTCCCTCATTCGAAACCCACATTATTCGCTTATTCTCCCCTCTCTCTGTACGTGTTGCAGTCATATACCGACCCCCTGTCTCCTCAACTCAATTTCTAGATCACTTGGCTGCCTGGCTACCCTATTTCCTTTCCTCAGACACCCCTGCCCTCATTCTTGGCGACTTCAACATCCCCCTTAACAATCCCACTGCCTCATCTGCTAAACAACTTCTGCAACCCACTTCGGTCTGTCACAATGGACTGATTCTCCCACTCACAAAAACGGTCACTCTCTTGACCTGATCTTTAGCTATCGATGCACTCTCTCAAACTTCTCAAACTCCCCTTTTCCTCTTTCTGACCACCATCTCCTTACTTGCAACATATCATCCCTTCCTACAACTCTCCCTCCTTCTACTCCTCACACCAAACTTCACAGAAGCATTATGTCTTTAGATCAGCAACAACTTGCTAATTCCCTTAAACCGCTTCTCTCATCCTTCTCCTCCTTTTCCTGCCCTGAACAATCTATCTGCCACTATAATTCCACCCTTATATCCGTCCTTGACAATCTCGCCCCTCTTACCATTGGTCTGAAATCACACACTCATCCCCAGCCCTGGCATACTCCTCTGACATGGTACCTATGCAGATGTTCCCGTACTGCTGAACGGCATTGGAGAAAATCACGGAGTTCAGCTGATTTTCTTCATTACAAATTCATCTTGAACTCCTACTATTCTGCCCTTAATCTCCACAAGCAACACTACTTCTCTACTCTTATCTCTAATCTTTCTTCAAACCCAAAACGTCTGTTCTCCACTTTCAATACTCTACTCCGCCCTCCCCTACTTCCTAATACAACTTCTCTGTCAGCTCAAGACTTTGCCAGTCACTTCATTAACAAAATTGACTCCATCAGACATGAAATCAGCTCTCAACATAATTCCATTCTCCCCCCCCCCAAGTTCTCTCACTCAACCACAACCCTCATAACCTGAAACTTAGTTCATTCTCCCCTGTTACTGAGGAAGAATTTTCGGCACTTATACTGCGCTCTCACCTCACTACCTGTCCCCTTGACCCTATCCCCTCACAGCTACTCCCCTCCCTCTCTGCTACCCTTACCCCTATACTATCACACATTTTCAACCTCTCCCTCCACACTGGTACATTTCCCTCATCGATGAAACATACACTGGTCACACCTATCCTCAAAAAACCTTCCCTTGATCCTACCTCCCCATCCAACTACCGCCCTATTTCCCTCCTCCCTCTTCAAAGCTTTTCGATAAACTAGTATATGCACGCCTATCCCATTTCCTTACGTTAAACTCCTTTCTTGACCCACTGCAATCTGGATTTCGTCCCTATCACTCCACAGAGACAGCTATTGTTAAGGTCACCAACGACCTACTTACAGCAAAATCAAAAGGCCACTTCTCTCTGCTTATCCTCCTTATCCTCCTTGATCTGTCTGCAGCCTTTGACACTGTCGACCACTCTCTTTTGCTCCAAACCCTCCAATCCTTCGGCATCTGTGACACAGCCCTTTCGTGGCTCTCTTCCTACCTATCTAACCGTACCTTCAGTGTAGCCTTCTCTGGGGCCTCCTCTGCCCTGTCACCACTTTCTGGCAGAGTACCGCAAGGCTCTGTCCTCGGTCCCCTTTTCTTCTCAATCTATATGTCATCACTAGGTTCCCTAATTAAGTCCCACAGTTTCCAATATCATTTGCATGCCAATGACACCCAAATCTACTTCTCTGCACCAGACCTATCTCCTTCCTTGCTAACCCGTGTCACTAACTGTCTTTCTCACATCTCTTCCTGGATGTCCTCTCACTACCTCAAGCTAAATCTCTCCAAAACTGAGCTCCTCATTTTCCCCCCTTCTTCCAAAATCTCCACCCCCAATATCTCTATAACTGTCGACAATTTCATCATTACCCCTACCCACATGCCCGATGTCTCTGGGTCACATTTGACTCAGATCTTTCCTTCACTCCTCACATTCAGTCCTTGGCTAAAGCCTGCCGCTTCCACCTTAAAAACATCTCCAAAATTAGACACTTCCTTACACAAGACACAACTAAGATTTTAATCCACTCTCTCATTCTTTCCTGCCTTGATTACTGCAACTCTGTCCTCTCTGGTCTCCCCAGCTGCCGCCTAGCTCCTTTACAATCCATAATGAATGCCTCTGCCAGACTCATCTTCCTTACACGTCGCTCTTCATCTGCTGCTCCTCTCTGCCAATCCCTTCACTGGCTTCCTCTTGCCTCTAGGATCAAACACAAAATTCTCACTCTGACATACAAAGCCCTTAACTGCACTGCTCCCCCTATATCTCAGACCTTGGCCTCTAGTTATCAAGCCGTCTACTTACCTGCATTCGCGGCGTCAAAACGCTCGCCAAACTTTGCTATACATCGCCGTCGCGGACCTTAATACGCTCGCCATATTTATAAAAAAAACGTCCAAAACATGCGCGTCAAGTACAGTGCGAAGAGGAGCGGACTATTGTTAACTAACAGCCATTGACGTCGCAGCGATTTGGGATTTTCCCAACTTTATTTCGATCTGCAGTAAATTCCATGAACATAGCACATACCTTGTCAGCAGATGATTGTACATAAATATTGTAATTTTTTATTTAAATTGAATTTGAAAGATAGCAATTAGAGACATATTCTTAGCAAAATGGAGAGGGAATTATGTTTTGTATTAAACATTTTATATATTGAAAATATTTTACTATGATTACGTTATATTTGCAACTTCTATGTGTGTGTATGTACAGAGTATATGTAATTGATATCTATCACTATTTGAAGGGGATATTAAAAAGAAAATATTTCATTTACACTAGTGGGAGCTTGCTGCTAATTGAGCCTACTATGTAGTTCTTTTGTCTTTGTATATTAATTATTGCGTCAAGTTAAGTGCAAAACTGTGCACAAAATCAGTAACCTAATTTTTAAAAATTTCATTATTTAGTAATGCATTAAATGTATTTTTTTCTGTGTCTACATATTTAATAGTTTGTAATTGACTTTTTAGCTTATATGTTTCATTGTTTTTCCTTATATATATATATGTAATTTTTAAATAGAATGATATAATGATAGATGTATTTATGTATATGTATCCTTTTTTATTAAATAAGCTTCATATATATATGTTTTAGTAATTAATGGGACACCAATAGCATAGAATATAATTTCAATCAACAATACAAACCTTTAACTTTTACTAAAGGAACACTAAGCACATTTATGTACTTTCAGAATTATGATTGAACATTCAATTTAAAATCATTTTCTAAATTAATACTATTTACCATTTTAATTAGTTCTTTGGTTATCTTTATTTTAAAAAGAAGGAATCTAGGCTGATGAGCAAGATAAATCCAATTGAACCCCCATGGAAAAGCACTATTTCATTGATGTTCAATCAGCAAGGTCAACTCATGTTATTAAAAATGGTCACAATTCATAATTTAAAATGTTTGATTTAAAATACAGATATAAATAGACTGATGACAATTTGAGAATGTGACTATCTTACAAATTTGATTTAAATTGTACGCTCTATCTGAAGCATCAACAATAAAATTGATGTTCATTTTCACTTTAATCCTCAGATAACCTTTTCTAATTGAAATAGCAATGCACATGTGAAAGCCAATCATATGAGTCATATTTAACAAATATCTGCCGGACCTGATCCGACAGTGTGGATCAGGTCCGCCAGACCTCGCTGAATGCGGAGAGCAATATGCTCTTGGTATTCAGCATTGCACCAGCAGCTCTTGTTTGCTGCTGGTGCAATGTAGCCCCCTGCAGACTTGACGACAATTGGCCACAAGCAGGGGATGTCAATCAACCCGATTGTACTCAATAGTTTTGAATTGTTGAGATTCCTGTCTGCCTCATCAGAGCATGTGGACAGGGTTATTGAGCAGCGGTCTTTAGACCGCTGCTCCATAACTTGTGTTTCTGTTGATTCCTAATACTCGCCAGAAACACAGTCCCTCAATAAATGTGCCTCAATGTATCTATGTGCATTCATCAATCAGCAGCTGTGTAGTTTATCGAGATATTATCGTCTTTAAATTGTATTTAAACGAATATTAGAAAACAAATGTATAACAAATATAGAAATTTACAAAATTTTTGGCTATTTATACATATTTCTTTTTTTTTCTTTCATGTCACTTGAAATTAATATCTAAATGAATACAGCGACACAATAATTAAAATTAAACATATATTAAATATCACATTTTTAACTCTTTTTTTTTCTTTTTAAACTTTTTTTTTTTCTTTTTTTTTTCAAAAGCAATTTTTATATAAAAAAAAAAAAATTAAAAATTAAATTCGGTTTATGGCCTCCTGCATGGCCCGCACAGCCCTGGCAACTCCAGTTAGGGCCTGGGCAAGGTCCATGAAGATTTCTTGTAGAAATGGCCCAGTTTGTTTGCCCTGATCTTGATCTAGAAAAAGACCAAAAGAAAATATGTTAGATAAATTCTTTATCAAGATAGAATTTGTAAAACATTATATGTTTTAAACTTACATTGAATTCTAGCCGCCACCACCTCCTCTTCATCTCCCGCCGGCGACAGAGGGGTTTCTGCTGCATCCCTCGGTACTGGGTTGTCTGTCATAGATGAAGCACAATAATGAACAAATGTTAGTATGATCAATGACAACTCCTCTATTTTACACAAAATAGTTCCTTTAAAAATGATCCAAAATTTCCTCTCTAAATTATATTTGAAACTAAATAAATAAAATGGACACGCAAAACATATTTTCTTTATGTTTTTCTAATGAGACTATAATGTTTTCAATCAATTTATTTTTTTCGATAGATGTTATAATTGGCTTCATTCTTCTATAATACTTTGATGAAAAGCATATCTATATATTCTCTTTAGTTGCAGAATTTAAAATGATCATAGATGCCTTCTATAATTTTCTCAACCATACATATTGTTATATCTTCAACAAAAGATAGATATAGATTTAAGTAAATTGAATATTCTAACTAAATTTTAATCTTTAGTAATATTATAATCTCTATCTGAATCATGAAAGAAAATGTTAGTTTTTAGTGTCCCTTCAACATGCAGCCTGAAAGAACGGGAGCAAAAATTAAATTTAAAAAATATTAAAGGGACATGAAACTACAACATTCTCTTTGATTATTAAGATCGATTATACATTTTTAGTCAAATTTCAAATGTAATTCTGTTATTAATGTTGCTTTATTCTCTTGATATCTTTTATTGAAGAACCAGCAATGCATTCCTTGGAGCTAGCTGAATACATTGCAAAGCCAATGCAAATGGGCATAGAAGTTTAGTCACCAATCAGCAGCTAGCTCAAAGTTCATGAGAATATCTAGATATGCGATTCAACAAAGGACAACAGGAGAATGAAGCAAATTAGAGAATAGAAGTATATTGTAAAGTTGTTTAAAATTGTATGTTGTTTCTGAATCATGAAAGAAGCAAATTGGTTTTAATGTCCCTTTAAATAATGCAAAAATAGTATGACAATTGAAAATTACTTTGGATATCAGGGACTTCCTCCTCTGTCCCTGAATCCTCCTGACGACCCTCAAGGAGGGTCAATGGCAACGGTGGCAAGTAGCGGTTGCTCCTCGGAGTCGCCATTGACACCGGCCTAACATATCTTGGGATCCTAGCCCTTGGACGCCTGAGATCTGTGAAAATATAAAGTTGTATGTCCACATTAGATACAGGATATATATTATTGGTGAGTAATGTATCTGCAGCTGCAATGCATGTAATGTTTATTTTTTCTGTTGAAAAACAAATATATTCATACATTTTTATCTCAAGAGAGATATATCAATATCAAGATATCTCTGTAAATAGAGATATGCTTTATATATATATATATATATATATATATATATATATATATATATATATATATACACATATCTAGACATATCTATACATATATATATATATTTATATATATATATATACACATATATATATATACACACATATATATATATGTTTATATATACACATATCTATACATATCTATACATAGAACCTTAAAGATACATTGGTTAAAGCTGATGTGGGCCCAAGGGGTAGAATTACCCAGGGACACATTGGGCATAAAAACTTGGGATGTTTTCCATGCCTTAATTGTCAAAACTGCAATAGTATCATTAAAGGCCCCATTTTTACCCATCCCTCGTCGGGTAAGAAATATAAACTTAAGGATTACTATACTTGTAACTCTAAGTTCGTGGTGTATCTAATTAAGTGCCCATGTGGTTTAGTGTATGTGGGCGAGACCACCAAGAGGGTACGGGAGCGTATTAACCAACACAAAAGTAATATCAGGACAGGAAAATTGGATGCTCCTGTATCCCACCATTTTATAACTGCTGGACACCAGATTAATCAGCTTAGATTCCAGGTGTTAGAACATATTAGTCTTCCTAGGAGGGGTGGTAATAGGGTTAGGTTGTTAAAGTATAGATAATTATACTGGATTCATGAACTGGGGACTATGATACCCAATGGGATGAATAGGGAAATGGATTGGAGTGTATGTCAGTAAATATGGATGATTAGGTACTTGATAGTAGTTTAACTGGCAAGTTTTTCTAAAAAAATTTTGGGTTTAAAACTTCAGGGATACGGATAGTTATATTTACTCAGTTCTTTTGATATCTTTTGTTGAAAGTCTTTTTTTGGATAGATTGGAATTTAAATTCATTTAGCTAATACCTTTTTAAATTTAATGCTGAATATGTAAAAAGATTTAAGAACTGGCATAAATTTTATAAAAAAGAATTTTTTTAGGTTGACCTTTTTGTTTTTTATCCTTTGTTGAAGGACGTTCTTGGTAATTGTTTAAGAGCTCCAAAAAGTATTCTTTTTTAAAGATGTCCATTTAATAAGCTCTAATTGGAAGGGAAACAATTAAAATTGGCTTTTCTTCAAAAGATATTTGAATTAGCAATGTTGAAAAAGAGTTAAAGGGACATTAAACACTAAATACATGCTAGATAGAATGATGCATTCAAAGAAAAGATTAGTCCATGACTAACATGTAGATGTATTTTTTAAAGTTTCATTAGTTGTTTAAAAAGTGAAAAAATAAGTGTAAAGTTTTAGTGTCTATAAAACACTGGGAGCTGCCATGTTGTAACTTGTGTTACCTTCTCTGCTGTGGCCAATTAGGGACAGTTATACATAGGTCATTAGAGTTTGCAGCCAATGGTTGTGCTGGATATAACAGTGTTCTGCACTTCCATATCTAACAGGAACTGAAAAGCTCACAATTTCAGAATGGAATTACAGGCACAGAGGACAAAATAAATAATGAAAGCATATTGCAGAGTTGTTTTATATATACAATTTATCATTTTATATTACCATCTCAAAGTGTTTAATGTCCCTTTAAGAAAAGAAAAAAATACCCTTTTTTATGTTTTGTATGTTATTTTTTGTAATAACTAATGACAATAAGTGTATATTCAATTATTTTGTGTACTGAGTAGATTAACTTGATGTATGCTTAACAATGATGAAAAAGTTTTTTTGTACTCTTTATGTCCTTTGTTGAAAAATTATGATAAATGTAATTAGAGATGTAAATAATGACCACTAGATGGCATTAAGCAAAACAAAAAAGTTTGTATTAATTGAACACAGGTGAGAACAGGTGTGGTGGGTGGAGCCGCAGCCTTTATAAGGTTTGTTTTTAGAGTTGTATGTTAGACATGAATAAGGACATGGGTCCGAAACGTTGTCTGTTTCAAGTGGCACAATAAAATCATGATGTTTTAATACAGTTGGTGGTGCAGCTATATCATTATTTTTGGACTGACTTCTTTGGGACCTTGGTGCAGGTCCAATAGTTGGCACACCAGCAAACAAGTTTTGTTACACCCTTGGTGCTTGGGCAATTCTTTGCTGTATACATATATATATATATACACATATATACATATATATATATATATATACACACATACACATATCTATACATATCTATACATATATATATATACACACACACATATATATATATATATATATATATATATATATATATATATATATATTTATAATCGATTTGCAAATATCTATCTATAGGAGTAAACTTTCATGCAGCATGATTAATAATTATGTTGCATGTTTTTTTTCAATATTTGTTTTTAAATCTCCTTTCTTACGGCTAGATTTAGAGTTTTGTCGGTAAAGACCCGCGTATCTAACGCTGGCTTTTTTCTGGTCGCACCTTTAAAATAACTCTGGTATTTAGAGTCCACAGAATGGCTGCGTTAGGCTCCAAAAAAGGAGCATAGAGCATATTTAACGCAACTTCAACTCTCGATACCAGAGTTGCTTACGGACGCGGCCAGCCTCAAAAACGTGCTCGTGCACGATTCCCCCATAGGAAACAATGGGGCTGTTTGAGCTGAAAAAAAACCTGCAAAAAAGCCGCATTCAGCTCCTAACGCAGCCCCATTGTTTGCTATGGGGAAACACTTCCTACGTCTGCACCTAACACCCTAACATGTACCCCGAGTCTAAACACCCCTAGCCTTACACGTATTAACCCCTAATCTGCCGCCCCCGCTATCGCTGACCCCTGCATATTATTTTTAACCCCTAATCTGCCGCTCCGTAAACCGCCGCTATTTATATTATCCCTATGTACCCCTAATCTGCTGCCCCTAACACCGCCGACCCCTATATTATATTTATTAACCCCTAATCTGCCCCCCACAACGTCGCCTACACTTATTAACCCCTAATCTTCCGACCGGACCACACCGCTATTAATATAAAGTAATTAACCCCTAATCCGCCTCACTTACCCTATAATAAATAGTATTAACCCCTAATCTGCCCTCCCTAACATCGCCAACACCTAACTTCAATTATTAACCCCTAATCTGCTGACTGGAGCTCACCGCTATTCTAATAAATGTATTAACCCCTAAAGCTAAGTCTAACCCTAACACTAACACCCCCCTAAATTAAATATAATTTAAATCTAACTAAATAAATTAACTCTTATGAAATAAAGTATTCCTATTTAAAGCTAAATACTTACCTGTAAAATAAATCCTAATATAGCTACAATATAAATTATAATTATATTATAGCTATTTTAGGATTGATATTTATTTTATAGGTAACTTTGTATTTATTTTAACCAGGTACAATAGCTATTAAATAGTTAAGAACTATTTAATAGCTAAAATAGTTAAAATAATTACAAATTTACCTGTAAAATAAATCCTAACCTAAGTTACAATTAAACCTAACACTATACTATCATTAAATTAATTAAATAAAATACCTATAATTATCTACAATTAAACCTAACACTACACTATCAATAAATAAATTAAATACAATTCCTACAAATAAATACAATGAAATAAACTAACTAAAGTACAAAAAATAAAAAAGAACTAAGTTACAAAAAATAAAAAAATATTTACAAACATTAGAAAAATATTACAACAATTTTAAACTAATTACACCTACTCTAAGCCCCCTAATAAAATAACAAAGCCCCCCAAATAGGATTCTATCAGCCAATCGGAATTAAGGTAGGAATATTCTGATTGGCTGATGGAATCAGCCAATCAGAATCAAGTTCAATCCGATTGGCTGATTCAATCAGCCAATCAGATTGAGCTCGCATTCTATTGGCTGTTCCGATCAGCCAATAGAATGCGAGCTCAATCTGATTGGCTGATCGGATCAGCCAATCGGATTAAACTTGATTCTGATTGGCTGATTCCATCAGCCAATCAGAATTTTCCTACCTTAATTCCGATTGGCTGATAGAATCCTATCAGCCAATCGGAATTCGAGGGACGCCATCTTGGATGACGTCATTTAAAGGAACCGTCATTCGGCTAGTAGGCGTCGGGAGAAGAGGATGTTCCGTGTCGGATGGAAGATGATGGCTCCCGAAGAAAGAAGATTGAAGATGCCGTTGATAGAAGACTTCATCCGGATCATGGACCTCTTCAGCTCCCGCTTGGATGAAGACTTCAGCCGGATCATGGACCTCTTCAGCTCCCGCTTGGATGATGACTTCAGCCGGATCATGGACCTCTTCAGCCCCCGGCTTGGGCTTGGATCAGGACATCGGAGGAGCTCTTCTGGATTGATCGGTGAACCTGGTATGGTGAAGATAAGGTAGGAAGATCTTCAGGGGCTTAGTGTTAGGTTTATTTAAGGGGGTTTGGGTTAGATTAGGGGTATGTGGGTGGTGGGTTGTAATGTTGGGGGGGTATTGTATGTTTTTTTTTACAGGCAAAAGAGCTGAACTTCTTGGGGCATGCCCCGCAAAGGGCCCTGTTCAGGGCTGGTAAGGTAAAAGAGCTTTGAACTTTTGTAATTTAGAATAGGGTAGGGCATTTTTTTATTTTGGGGGGCTTTGTTATTTTATTAGGGGGCTTAGAGTAGGTGTAATTAGTTTAAAATTGTTGTAATATTTTTCTTATGTTTGTAAATATTTTTTTATTTTTTGTAACTTAGTTCTTTTTTATTTTTTGTACTTTAGTTAGTTTATTTCATTGTAGTTATTTGTAGGTATTGTATTTAATTAATTTATTGATAGTGTAGTGTTAGGTTTAATTGTAGGTAATTGTAGGTATTTTATTTAATTTATTTATTGATAGTGTAGTGTTAGGTTTAATTGTAACTTAGGTTAGGATTTATTTTACAGGTAATTTTGTAATTATTTTAACTAGGTAGCTATTAAATAGTTCTTAACTATTTAATAGCTATTGTACCTGGTTAAAATAAATACAAAGTTACCTGTAAAATAAATATTAATCCTAAAATAGCTATAATATAATTATAATTTATATTGTAGCTATATTAGGATTTATTTTACAGGTAAGTATTTAGCTTTAAATAGGAATAATTTATTTAATAAGAGTTAATTAATTTCGTTAGATTTAAATTATATTTAACTTAGGGTGTTAGTGTTAGGGTTAGACTTAGCTTTAGGGGTTAATACATTTATTAGAATAGCGGTGAGCTCCGGTCAGCAGATTAGGGGTTAATGTTTGAAGTTAGGTGTCGGCGATGTTAGGGAGGGCAGATTAGGGGTTAATACTATTTATTATAGGGTTAGTGAGGTGGATTAGGGGTTAATAACTTTATTATAATAGCGGTGCGGTCCGCTCGGCAGATTAGGGGTTAATAAGTGTAGGGAGGTGGAGGCGACGTTGAGGGCGGCAGATTAGGGGTTAATAAATATAATATAGGGGTTGGCGGTGTTAGGGGCAGCAGATTAGGGGTAGATAGCTATAATGTAGGTGGCGGCGCTTTGCGGTCGGCAGATTAGGGGTTAATTATTGTAGGTAGCTGGCGGCGACGTTGTGGGGGGCAGGTTAGGGGTTAATAAATATAATACAGGGGTCGGCGGTGTTAGGGGCAGCAGATTAGGGGTACATAAGTATAACGTAGGTGGCGGTCGGCAGATTAGGGGTTAAAAAAATTTAATCGAGTGGCGGCGATGTGGGGGGACCTCGGTTTAGGGGTACATAGGTAGTTTATGGGTGTTAGTGTACTTTAGAGCACAGTAGTTAAGAGCTTTATGAACCGGCGTTAGCCCTGAAAGCTCTTAACTAATGACTTTTTTCTGCGGCTGGAGTTTTGTCGTTAGATTTCTAACGCTCACTTCAGACACGACTCTAAATACCGCAGTTAGAAAGATCCCATTGAAAAGATAGGATACGCAAATGATGTAAGGGGATCTGCGGTATGGAAAAGTCGCGGCTGAAAAGTGAGCGTTAGACCCTTTTTTGAATGACTCCAAATACCGGCGGTAGCCTAAAACCAGCGTTAGGAGCCTCTAACGCTGGTTTTCACGGCTACCGCCAAACTCCAAATCTAGGCCTTAGTTTTTATATATGTCTCCATAAAATAAATAATTATGATAATTTACAGAGGAATAACATATTTGATTGACCCTGTATAAAAATGATGGGGTGTTGAATGACATCAAATGTCTGGATGCAATTAAGTCAAAATGATTGAAAAACAACAAATAAAAAATAAGATGGGCCTGTTTTAAGAACACTTTAAATATCATCAAATAAATATATAAAATAAATGTATTGAATATAATAAAATACATATGATTAGCTCATGAAAACATTTCTAAATTACTTTTTTAAAGATATGCGTCATTTAAGTAAAAAATTTTTAAATTAGAATACACAATACTTACATGCTCGAATGAGCGCACGGAAATCCTGGTGTCTCTCGCGTCTACGGAGGTCTGAGAACCTTCTTAGACAACTGCTCCTGGAATGGCGGACCCCCGAAACTCGTCTCACCCTCCGCATCATCTCATAGATGATCTTGTTCCTGTCCTCATGCGCAATCCCTCGTACACCTCATATTCGCCTAGGAAAATATTTGTCCATTCCATAGACCAGGATTAATAATTCACCCTCACTGAAAATTGGGGGACGTTGCTCCATTTTAGTATCACAAAAAAATTTTTTTTTTTTAAAGTGCGACACTAATATACTACAAATAGACAAATTTGATTGGTTCTTGCAAGTGTAAATAAAAATTTTAATATTTGGTTGGCTGATTAGATGTTTCACGTATTCATGACGATTATTGGTTCCTGCAAGTGTAACTAAAAATATTAATATTTGGTTGGCTGATTAGATGTTTCACGTTTTCATAACGATTTGTGTAATTCCATCAAATAAAAAAACATGCGCCATTACCGACTCAACATAAAACAAATTAAATTTACTTACGGTTTATTCAAATATAAAAATGTGATCATAGGATTGCCTGTATTCATGCGGCTTCAGAGTAGCATCAAATATTAAAAGAAGAGATCTCTCTCCTGTCAGACAATAGACCTCTTAAATATAATACGTGTTAAATGGTAGACACCATAGACAAACCTGAGGCCATGTAAACAAGGATGAACCCTTATAGACAAGTATGACACACTGTAGACAAGTATGACACACTGTAGACAAGTATGACACACTGTAGACAAGTATGACGGATTCACCGTCATCAAATAATTTTTAGTGCGCCATAGATATATTTCAAAACATTTACTAATATTGCTTTACTGAGACATCGAGATAGTTATTATTCTATCATTATATTAAATAGGCGTCATAAATGACGAAATTATGTGAACAATTTCTTAATACTTGTAAAAATTTAGATGATTTTATAATTCTTAAATGCTGATTGTCTACCTATTACCTGTCTATAAAAGGGAATTTAAAATGGAGTATAATCACCTATGCTTTACAAGAGCTATAGGTCCAGAGGTATACAGTTGTTGATATATTTATTTATATTTATTGCTATTTATTTATTGACTTGCTGCTCTAACGTATTTTTAGCTTGTTATGCCTGCGCCTGGGAAAACAAATTCAGGGCGCAGCATACAATTTAATTTTCAGCGAAATAAAGTTTTAGTGACCCTAGTTTTAGAGCACTATGATTTTATTTATGGTTCTAAAGCCCAAAAGACCTCGCTCTCCAGGAAAGCAGAGATCTGGAGAGCAATAGCTGACAGTGTGTCCGCCGAAGGGACTCATGCCAAAACGGTGGCACACTGTAAGAAAAGATTTTCGGACATCAAAAGAAACTTAAAGGCCAAGCTGTCCAGGGGGTTACAGTCTGCACGTATGACCGGTGGTGGCGAGCCATATGTGGCTGAGCTATCCGAATATGAGGTTCATCTGCGGGAGAAGCTGGGAGCAAACATGACGCTCGGTCTGGATTTAGTGGGGCATGATACTGATGAGTTGGCAGGTAAGATGATATTACTTGAGATATTGATGTCGCACATTTTTTATTTTTTTCCCAAAATGTTTAGTAAAGGGACATGCCACCCACATTTTTTATTTTCTGATTTAGAAAGAGAATGCAATGTTAAACATCTTTGTAATTTACTTATATTATCTAATTTGTTTTATTCTCTTGATATTATTTGATGAAAAGCTTATCTAGATACGCTTAATAGCTGCTGATTGGTTGCTGCACATAGAAGCATCATGTGATTGGCTCACCCATGTGCATTGTTTTTTCTTCAAATAAGGATATTTTAAAAATATAGCAAAATAAAATATTGAAGTCAATTGGAATGTGTTTTAAATTTATATTCTCATTCTGAATCATGAAAGAAAGATTTTTGGTTTAGTGCCCCTTTAAGATCATGATGTGCAATATTAGTGATAATAATATTTTATTTCATGTATTTTGTTTAAGCATCTACCAGTGCAGCAGCTGCTGATGATGATGATGCAGATAGTGATGCCGCCACGGATGGCGATGACACCCTCCTATTGCCCGTCAGTATCCACACTGAATCCAGCCACAGCTTCTCCTCGGCCGCCACGCACCCGGACATTATGTGCAGCACCCCTGATGGAGCAAGCATTGGCCGATCTACAGGTATGTTTGCTATTATTACTTTGCTTTTAATTTAATTGTTATCACTTGTATGATTGTTCTAATTTCTAAATATGTATATTCAATTTTCATTATACAGTTGATGTCCGAAGGGCTTTAGGACCACCTCCAAGATCAGGTAACAAAAAAAACATCAAACATGAATGTTATCTGTGCTCAGAGTATCAGATTTGTCAATAGCTCAATGTGAATGTTTTTTTTTGTTTTTTTTAAAGAAGAATATCACTTTCATAAACATTAATGGGAAATAACATAGATTGTTTAGATAATCTCTCATTTCATAGTATTTCAAAGAATAGGACAGTCAAATGATGTTAGTTTAGCCATATATTTACAGGGACATTAAACAAAAACACATATTCATTGGATTAGGATAGTGAATACTAGATTAAACATATGTAAAACTTCGAGATATTATTTAATTTGCATCATTACATTTTTAGACTTTATATTAAAATGTTTAATTTGAAAGCACTGTAGTATCAGAGAACCAAGCTTATAGATGATGTTTGCTACATGCATACATGTATAGATAGGTATACTTATATACTGATTGTGATTGGCTCACCAATGTGTTAAGTGATCAAACAATAGTGCATTGATTATACTTCAAAAAAATATAGAGTAAATGAATACAATTAAATAGATATTGATATGTTATTGCAAATTTAATTTTGTATTATATATCTTAATGGGATAGTATAGTTAACATTAACATTTGATGGTTCAGATAGAACATACAATGAAAGGGACATGAAACCCACATTTTGTATTTTCATTAGTTAAAAGAAAAGGCATTTTCAAACATCTTTCTAATTTAATTCTATTATCTAATTTGTTTTATTCTCTTGCTATTGTTTTTTAAAAGCATATCTAGATATGCTCACTATCTGCTGATTGGTTGCTGCACATAGAAGCATTGTGTGATTGGCTCACCCATGTGCATTGCTTTTTCTTTAAACAAGGATATATTATAACAAAGTAAAATAAATAATTAAAGTAAATTGGAATGGTGTTTAAATTTGTATGTTCTATCTGAATCATGAAAGAACGATTTTGTGTTTAGTGTCCCTTTAAGCTTCAAATTTGCTCCTATCATCAAGTTTTAATTATTATCTTGTTATCTTTATTTGCAAATCATGAATGTAAGCTTAAAAGACAGGCCATTTGGGATTCAGCACCTGGGTACCGCTTGTTGATTGTTGTCTATATGTAAACATCCAATCAACAAACGGTATACATTTTTCTTGGAAAAAAATGTGCCTGCTTGTAATATTACTTTATATCAATTTTCAAAGAAACATAACAAGATAACTAATAAGAATTGATAATAGGATTAACTAATAATCTTGCTTAAAATGTCATGATCTATCTGAATCATGTAAGTTTAGTTCTTACTAGACTATCACTTTAATGATGATTAAATATATTGGAATTGACAGTCCTTTGCAACTTCAAATGAATGAAAGGTTTGGATAATCACCTGTGTATTGCATGACCATTCTTTGAGGCCTATTTAACTAATGTCTGTCGGACATGATCCGACAGTGCGGATCAGGTCTGACAGACATAGCTGAATGTGTAGAGCAATACGTTCTCAGAGCTTAAAGCAGGTGGACAGGGTTATGGAGCAGCGGTCTTTAGACCGTTGCTTCATAACTGTTGTTTTCCGAGAGTCTGAATACTCCCAATAAACACGGCCCTTAAAGCTACATACGGAGCTTGATAAATGGACCTCTATATCTCTCTCATGTATTAACCGACAAATGGAGTTGGAGATAACAAGTTTATTGCGACGTATAAAGAATGTTGCTCCATACCATTGACGCTATTCACCACAATTGAGTCTGATCTTGTTTATTGAACACCACAGTGCTGATGGGCCATTGTCCCGGACTCTGAAGGGGGCATTCTCTACATTCAGTGAGTTATTGCGGACATGATCCACACTGTTGGATCATGTCCAACAGATCGAAGATAAATAGGCCTAGAATATATTCTCAGCGCAACATCATTGTCACTACTCAAGATTATCACACTATTAGTGGTGCTTGTAATCATGTCATTGATTAATAAACAGTCTAAACAGATTTTGATATTGTTGAATTTAGAAAATTGATGCGTTAAAAATGATGTTGTATGGTGAATAATTTAATACAATGTTGAATATGATATATGTTTAATACTAATACCCTTTAAAATTAAAAATGTATATTCACATTTGTATTTATTTTATACATTTAAGATGACCTAAAATATACAAATCATTAATGTTAAAATACTGTGTCTTACAATTTTGATCTTGTTATGATTTATTGAAGATATATGTTTAATATCATATGCATTTAATCCTTCAAATTACATTAAGTTACCTAACAATATATATTTAATTTTTCATTTCTTTAGATGTCGAACGTGCATTGCACACTTCGGAGGAGACCGACTGTTGTCTTCGTGGGCTGAGAGATTTGACAGAGGAGTCGTCCCTGGGAGAGACACAATTTCCAGAATCACAGGATCAGGGAATCTCCCAGGGAACATCAGATATAGATTCTCTCAGCCGTTCTGCCCCTCCTGACCCCGAAAACACAGCTACTTTGGACCCTGGTGCCCCTCCTGCCCCTGTTGTTCATGCCCCATCAGCTCAATGATGATGAGGCAGTCGTGGAAATGTTAGATCTGGCCAGGCAGTACAGGAACAACACCGTGAGTTGCATGGGGCATTAAGATTATCTGTGGAGCAACAGGGGCAGATATTAGAGAGGGGCATTACAGTAGATAGGGACAGATTAGATATAGAGAGGGAAAGGTTGAGAGTAGATTCAGCGAGAATAGATTTAGAGAGGGAAAGATTTGTATATGAACAACGTAGGGAAAGTGAAAGATTAGAGTTAGAGAGGGATAGATTAAATTATGAAATGCAGAGGGATAGTGATAGATTAAACTTCAATAGGGAAAGATTTGCATTCGATAGGGCCAGGGCAGCTGAAGAGCAGCTAGAACGGCAGCATCGGGAGAGGGCGGACGAAGACAACAGGGTTTTAAATCGTCACTTGATTTTAAACTTGGGGAGAAGGGGAACAAGGGAGAGATCACCCCCCCTCTCTCCCTCACCCAAAAGAAAAAAAGATTAGGGTGTTTTCATTTGCTCATTTTATTAGGGTTTTTAATCTTATTTTTATTATGTATGTGTTTATGTTTTTATGATTTTTAATTAAGATTTTTAATTTTAAAATATGTAATGAATATTTTTAAATTAAAGAAATGTCTATGTTTTTATGATTTTTAATTTAAAAATATTATTAAAATATTTTTACATTATTAAATGTGTTTATATTTTTATGATTTTTAATTTAAAAATATGAATAAAATATTTTTAAATTATTAATCTTTTTTAAAAAAAAAATAAATAAAAAAGATTGAATTATTAATAAATGTCTGGATGTTTTTATGATTTTAAATTTAAAAATATGTAATGAATATTTTTTAAATTTTTCTAAAAATGTCTGGATGGTTTTATGATTTTTAATTTTAAAATATGAATAAAATATTTTTAAATTAATCATCTTTTTTTTAATAAAAATATATTTTAACATTATTAATAAATGTGTTTGTTATTACTTGATTCACAAGTTACAAATGACTGATGTTCTAATTCAATGCAGGAGTAACATTACTACTACTCTTATTATTAAATGTTAAAATTAATAAACATAATAACATTTAATTTTTTATAAAAATTTTAATATTGAGCTTTTGGATAAACAACTCAATTAGAATAAAGTTTCAAAGTTTCAAATTTAAATATTCATGGTTAACATGTGATATTCACATTTGTAACATTTTTTTGTAATTGTCTTGATATCTTTATTTTAAAAAGAAAGTCCATACCCTTGGACAGCACTTATTTAATGATGGATGAATGTATACACCAATCAACAAGAACAACCAAGGTAGTTCAACAAAATGGGCTTGCATCTAAAGTTACGAAATTTTTATTTAAAAAAATATACAAAGAAAATGAATTTCTTTTTCTAATAGGAGTAATTATAAAGTTGATTACAATTGTATGCTCTATATGAATAACACATAGAAAATCAAAAAGTTCAGTGTCTCTTTATTATTTCTAACATTAAAATAAATATATTTAGAGAGAGAGATAGATTGTGAGAAAGAGAGAGAGATTGAAAGAGAGAGAGATTGAGAGAGTGTAATTGTGTGTGTGTGAGAGAGAGAGATTGAGAGCAACAGTGAGAGAGATTGTGTGTGAGAGAGAGAGAGAGGGATTGAGAGCAATTGTGAGAGATTGTGAGAGAGAGAGATTGTGTGAGAGAGAGAGGGAGAGAGAGAGCTTGTGAGAGAGAGTGAGAGATTGTGAGAGAGAGAGAGAGAGAGAGAGAGAGAGATTGTGTGTGTGCGTGAGAGAGAGAGAGATTGAGAGCAATTGTGAGAGAGATTGTGAGAGAGAGATTGTGAGAGAGAGAGAGAGAGAGATTGAGAGCAATTGTGAGAGAGAGAGATTGTGTGAGAGAGAGAGATTGTGTGTGTGTGTGTGTGTGTGTGAGAGAGAGAGATTGTGAGAGAGAGAGATTGTGAGAGAGAGATTGTGAGAGAGAGAGAGATATAATGTGTGTGTGTGTGAGAGAGAGAGAGAGATTCTGAGAGAGAGATAGTGAGAGAGAGATTGTGTGAGAGAAATAGAGAGAGAGAGATTGTGAGAAAGAGATTGAGAGAGAGAGAGAGAGAGAGATTAAAAGCAATTGTGAGAGAGAGATTGTGAGAAAGATAGAGAGAGGGAGATTGAGAGAAATGGAGAGGGAGAGAGAGATTATGTGTGTGTGAGAGAGAGAGAGATTGTGAGAGAGAGATTGTGTGAGAGAAATAGAGAGAGAGAGAGATTGTGAGAGAGAGATTGAGAGAGAGAGAGAGAGAGAGAGATTGAGAGCAATTGTGAGAGAGAGATTGTGAGAGAGATAGAGAGAGGGAGATTGAGAGAAATGGAGAGAGAGAGGGAGAGAGAGAGAGATACTGTGATATAGATAAAGACAGACAGTGCGAGAAACACATGTATACATTTATAAGCCTGTAGTGCATTGCTGCTCGGTCCATTAATGTTAACAATAATTTTTATCTTCAATTTTATATTATTTTAATGTGACAGTGAAATTAAAATATTATTGTTTTTAATTAATTTTGTAAAATTCATATAGATAACATTGAGCTCATGCACGTTAAAGGGACAATGAACCAATTCTTTTTATATATATATGCAGATAGAGCATGACATTTTAAGCAACTTTTTAATTTACTCCTATTCTCTGATGTTCTTCATTATCTTGTCATATTACTTGTAAATGCAAGAATGTAATTGTTAATTCTGTGACATTTATGGTGATAAACTTGTTTATTCTAAAATGCAAGTATGGCTAAAGAAATTAAATAAGTGGTCATTTTTAAAAAGGAAAGATAGAATCTTAACACATATAAAAAATATTTCTTGTTATAGCCTTACAAATAACAACAGAGTCAAGTGTAGATCACAATTATTTTTATTTAATGAGATTTTATTAAACATGTGTCTCATCAACTTTACATTAAACAATTGCAACATTTGCCCAAATGAACCACTTTCAATCAATGGCTTTACAATGATATACAATATAATTCATTGAAACGACAATATTAACTCAACAGTAATCCCATATATACCAGCTTTTGGATTAAAAATAATAATGTAGGGAGCCTGACCGTGCAGGGCTATGGTCGCAAAATAATTTGGCTCCGTTGCTAAAGAGCCTGCGGGTCTACAAAAAGAGCAACCAATTTATCTGTCATGCTATATAATTTTATGGGAACCTCCATGAAGGGGTAAGGAGCAAGCGAGGACATAATCTGGCCGAGTGTTAGCAGACTACAGCCAAGAAACACAGACCTCTTGTCGCCTGCGGCCCTCCATTGTGCGCAACTTTTATATGAGCTCCGGTAAGCAGCCTCACTAACATTTTAGCCTGGGGAACCTCGCACAACATCATAAATCCCCCAGGGGGTGAATACCTCCCATTCACGGTCAGCTCGCACATTGTACTCGAGTGACCGGCAACCCCCATGTGAACTCCTTCAGCTGCCGGGAGAGGAGAGATCATGCAGCGGCCCTGCGCTGAGTACACACGCCATCTTGTTGTGCCACGCGGTAGCGAATCCATCACACCTGAAGAATTTCTGAAGTACTGCCCTGAGTTCTGTGAGAGACCCGCGGTGTGGTGAGTCAACCATAAGTGCACTGTCTGGTGCATGTCAAACAATCACAGAAATATAACAGTTTAAGGACAGTTATAAACCACTTACTGCTTGTTAGCTGCATAGAAGGGGAAAACAGATACCACTTTGTTATTGACTGTATAACCTTTTCATAGAGCTTAACTGGGGTGTGCTTGGTGTTTTACTGAAGGAGCGTTTAGCCTGGTCTATGCAGATGCTGCAATTAGAAGGACCGGAGTGCTTAGCAATTTTATGCCCTGGGCTATATATTAAGCACGTGGGAGCTGATCCACCAAAGTGAATATAATAACCCATTGATTTTACTACTCCCCTCCTTTTATCTGGGCTTAGCCATGCCCCTAAAAAAGCCAGTCAAACCAGATAAAATAAACAAATCTGTCACCATGACTCACTATCTTAAAGTACAGGATGCTGCCCTGGAGGACAAAACAGACACTACTGAAAAGACCCCATCTGTTCAGCCTACTGATTCCCATACCACACAAGACACCAATATCACCAGAGAAGATTTGCGTTCGTTTTCCTCCAAGGATGATATAAAAGAAGTAATAAAGGAGGTGAAAAATCTCTTTGGGGAACTACGTAAAGACATTAATAAAGTAACTAAACGTGTGACCTCTTTGGAGGAAGCTCATGGCACACTATATACCGATGTCCAGGACATTAATAAGCAGGTTAACCAGCAGGAAGATCTGCTATACCATCTGTCTGAAAAGGTTGAGGACCTAGACAACCGCAATAGATGTAACAACTTAAGGATTAGGGGGGTCCCTGAATCAATAGGCCCTGCGGCCTTGAATGGATATTTGCAGGACCTTTTTTGCACAATAAAAGGAACGCCTACCTCCCCAGATGTCATTCTGGAGAGAGCTCATAGGGCCTTGAGGCCGAAACCCACGGGTAAGGCCCCCCTAGGGACATAATAACTAAAGTTCTCAACTTTGCCGAGAAGGAAGAAATAATGCGTAATGCCAGAGCTAAAGCACCGCTCACACACGCAGGAATTAGTATTTCAATTTTTTCAGATGTTAGCCCTGTCACCTTACAGAAGTGCAGAGACCTTAAATTTATCACAGAGGTGTTGAGGTCTAAACAAATAGACTACAGGTGGGGTTTTCCTGTAAGCATTATTGTCCTAAAGAACGGCCGAATAATTACTCTACGCAACATGGACGATCTACCCAACTTTTGTGAGGCCTTGGGAGTGGAGGTCCCTGACCCTCCATCTCAAACCAAACGTGGAAACATAAGTGAGAAACCTGGATCTGGTGAACAGACGGACTAACTAACTAAGGAGACATTTCTCCCTTGTATCTGTTATATATCATGGACTAGAGTTTGGTCCTGAGACGCTCCTGAATCTGGTGAACAGAAGGACTAACTAACTAAGGAGACATCTCTCCCTTGTATCTGTTACATACCAGTTTGGCCCTGGGACGCTTTTCCTGCCCTATGAACATGTCCTAGTAGATAAGTATAAACTTGGGTCATTCTAAAGATGTATAAAAGCCTGTTTGAAATGTTCATAACTTGTTGTTTCTCTTTGCTTCTAATGTTGTCCTTTATATGGTATTTTTATGTTTAGTCTTTCCCACTCATGTCAAATACATAATAAGAATGTTTCATAAAATACATATGAGTAGTGTTGACACCCTCTGTGTAAATTTTTCCATCTAGCATACTTTTTGTTGCCTGGTCAGTGAGTGGACGGCGATAGGTTAGAATGCATATATGATAGATACATCATACACAAGGGTGAAGTGTTTGATATGTTTTATGGGGACTTGCTTACCCAATATTGTGTGTATAGTAGCTGTATACAGGCATGCATACCCCAAGAACTGCACAGAATTTTTTTTTTTTTTTTTTCTTTTTCAACCTGCAATCCTATCTGATATGCCAAATGGTTGTCCACTCTCTGCCTGGGATAGATTCAACAGAGGTATGTTATAGTGGGGACACACTCCTCTAGAGAGGGGGACGCCCCGTATCACATGTTTGTATTTGTCTTGACTGTAATTGTATATGTCAAACAGTTTATTTGCTCTAAAAGTTATTTATCACTTAGGCTGATTACTTTTGTCTACCTCCCCTGCAGGTTTTTAGCTCGACCCCTCTACCTGTACTCTTGAACTTTATCTTCTATTTGTTCAATTCTTCTAAGTATCTTCACTCTTTTTACTCTTCGTTCCCCTTTCTTTTCCCTTTCTTCCCTTTCCTATTGTGTAACTCCCATCTAGAGTAAGATCTGGGCACTTTGGTGTATCAGAATTTATATTCTTTTTTCTAAGCATCACATTCTGGTGTCATCCTCCCTTTTACCCCATCCAGCATCTTCTGCCCCCTTTTTCCCCCCCATCTCTTTTTTTTTTTTCCTTCTCCTCTCTGTTTCAACTTTCCATTTTCTGACACATTGACGCGAGTTCCCGGTACAGCATGCCCTCGCCTAATCGGTCGATTAACTTTTTAACTTTAAACACTAAGGGCCTTAACCAGCCAGAAAAGAGATCAATGGCAATTAGGGAATTTTCTAGGCTTAAAGGGGACATTGTATTAATACAGGAAACCCACTTTAAGAGGGGGGAAAGAGCCCAGGTGGTTCTCACAAACATACACTACAATGTTTTTCTCATCGGGGCCCCATAAAAAATGTGGAGTTGGCATCCTTATACATAAGAATATCCCATTTCAGTTGTTGCAGATTGAGAGAGATCAGGAGGGGAGACAGCTGATAATTATTGGTATGCTGTTTAGCAGACCGATCACCATAGTAAACATTTATGCACCCAATATTGCACAACATACATTTATCAGGGGCTTAACAAACAATGTATTGGACAGTAGAAAGGGCTCTCTTATTATGGGTGGAGACCTCAACGTTCCCTTAGACTCCGTTTTAGACACGTTCGGGAGGTACCTCATCCCTCCCCGGGAAGCACATCAAAAGTATATGTAATAGCCTTAAAAGTATAGCTGTTCATGATATTTGGCGCACTTTCCACCCTGGAAATAAGAATTATACGTTTTTTCGCACCCCCACCAAACTTACTCTCGACTGGATTACTTTTTATCTGACCCCCTCAGCCTTTCGTTCGTACAATCAATTGACATTCTACCCATTGCATGGTCAGACCACTCTCCGGTGCTTTGCACTCTGGAGTGTCCTGAGACACCAATGGCACCATTGCAGTGGAGGCTAGATGACTCTCTTTTAAACGACCCACTAGTTAAAATCGAGATTGACAAATCCTTGACTGAATTTTTTCAGTTAAACACTGACAACAACTTATCACACACAATGGTTTGGGAGGCACAAAAGTGTGTCTTGAGGGGTGACTTCATTAAACACAAAGCAGGCATACAGAAGAAAATTAGGACTAAGTACCAGCAGCTAATGGAAGAGGTTAGTTCAGCAGAACAGTCACATAAACAGGACCCTTCTAACTCCCTCCTTACAGAACAACTTTTACAAAAGAGGTCAGCTTTATTGCTTCATCTACAACTTGAACAACAACACAAGGCCTTTTCTTTAAAACAACACTTTTACAAACACAGTAACAAGGCGGGACGCTTGTTGGCCAGAGCACTCTGCCGAAAGCAATTTAAATCCTTTGTGCACTCGATTCAGGATAATTTGGGCCACTCACACGAGGATAGCTTACAAATAGCAGATACATTTAAAGATTACTACTCCAATTTATATAACCTACAGACCAAGCAGAATCATATGTCCCAAATAGAAGTTAATAGTCACAAAACAGACATGGAGGATTATCTATTTATACCCGATCTCCCTAAACTTGATGATACTGACTCCTCTGCATTAGATAGCCCTTTCACGGTAGATGAAATAGCGGAAGCCATTAAAGACCTGCCTATAGGTAAGAGCCCAGGCCCTGACGGATTCGGCAATAAATATTATAAGACATACATTCACATCCTAGCCCCTCAATTAACCAATTTATTCAACTCACTAAAAGATGACGTTGGCTTTGCTCAGACCATGTTAGAAGCCCACATCGTAGTGCTCCCCAAACCAGGGAAACTCCCCACCAGACCAGAAAATTATCGACCCATTTCACTTTTGAATTCAGATGTGAAAATTTACGCTAAGGTCTTGGCCAACAGATTAAACCCCTTACTAAAACATCTGGTCCACACTGATCAAGTTGGCTTTATCCCAGGGAGGGAGGCTAGGGATAATACCCTCAAAGTCACGCAATTGATTTCATTCTCTCGCAATAACCAAATTCCATTAGGAATAATATCCACTGATGCCGAAAAGGCTTTTGATAGGGTGGACTGGAGATTTCTAAGAGCCACCCTATCCTCCATGAATTTAGGGGATAAATTTATTGGAAGAATTTTTGCACTATATTCATGCCCAATAGCCAGAGTTAAAGTTAATGGATATCTCAAGGAACCCTTTAAGATTAGCAATGGGACGCGCCAGGGCTGTCCTTTGTCCCCACTTCTATTTGCCCTCTCCATTGAAATATTGGCACATAAAATTAAACAAAATCTACAGATTCAGGGAATTACAGTAAATAACACGGAATATAAAGCGGCTCTTTATGCCGACGACGTATTGCTGACCCTGACTGACATAGATAAATCTATTCCTGCCTTGCTCAGAGAATTTCGGACATATGGCAGATTTTCAAACTTCCATCTCAACCTCACTAAATCTGAAATACTCACTGTAAATATACCTTGTAGCGATCTGGAAAAGATCGCTTCTTATTGCCCCCTCAGGATCCAACCCCAAAAACTAAAGTATCTAGGTATTTACCTCACAGCCGACCCTGCGGACATGATAGAACCCAATTATATGCTTATTCAAAACGAAATAGTAAACGATCTCTCTAGATGGAGTGGTAAACCCTTTTCTTGGTTCGGCAGGATCCAAATTCTAAAGATGAATGTTCTGCCTCGAATACTCTACCTCCTTCAGATGGCACCTTTACCGTTGCCTAATAATTTTCTTGCCAAACTCCAGGCAAAGTTAGAGAGCTTTATATGGAACAAGACGAAACCCAGAGTACAGAAAAAAACTCTTTACTTGGCCACGGATAGGGGGGACTGAGTGTTCCGGACCTAGTGACCTACAGGACAGCTACCCTATTACAGAGAATACCGGAGTGGTGCTCTTTGTCGGATCAAAAACAGTGGATCCATCTGGATTTAGACATTTTGAAGGTGGGTAATGTTGGCGCCCTGATGTGGCTTCCTCCACAAAACAGACCACCCGTGATTAGACAATACCCTCTTTTGACTGAACTGTTTGCTCAATGGGATAGGCTAGTGAATACTTCCTCACGTATTTCCTCCATCCCTTCTCCTTTGACACCTTTTAGGGGGAACCCTGAAATTCCTTTGTTCCACACCTCTAGTTCAGCCGAAACGGTGTCACATATCCGAAGCAGAGCCATCGGTTCTCTGATTCGTGATGGTACATTAACACCGCAGAACGAGCTGGTTGGGGTGGAGGACTCTGCTTTTTCCTCCTGGTTTTCGTATGCTCAAGTTGCTCACTTTGTACATAGGCACCCTAAGAAACCTCTATTTACTAGAGGAATTACTCATTTTGAGAGCCTTTGCATGCTAGAGTACCCAGCAAGGCACATGCTTTCTAAAATTTACAAACTGTTGACACCACCTGACTATTTACCTGCTTATGTCCATAGATGGCACTCAGACCTAAACACTATTATTGCCCCGAAGGACTGGGAAAAAATCTTCCTCATGCATAAAAAGTGCTCAATATCTGCCAATACACAAGAAATGAACTTTAAATTTATCTCACGTTGGTACCTGACACCCGTCAGATTAAAACAAATCTATAAACACATTGACAATAGATGCTGGAGGGGATGCGGTGAGGAAGCTGACCTTCTACACATTTGGTGGAGGTGTGATAGAATTGTTCCTTTTTGGAACGAGGTGGTCTCTTACATTAAGAATACTTTTTCAGTATCGTTACCCCTAAAACCAGACATACTGTTATTTCACTCACTACCCAGGGTGGAGGACACCGCCATGCAATTGCTGCTAGTGACTTTCCTGAATTGTGCTAAAACCCTTATTCCTCAGAGGTGGAAGTCGAGCCTGATACCCACACTGGATCATTGGAAGGCTCAGGTGACACTTTCTTTAAACTTAGATAGAAGACATTATTGGGAATCTGACAGAGTGGTGACACACGAGCTAATGATGATTAAATGGAAGGAAGCCATAGGAGGTGGGGTTGCCTAGAATATGTAGCTGAGGAGAGGCTCGCGCCGAGGTGTTCTTCTCTACTGTTCTCTTCCTCTATTGCTCTCTCCTTCACCCTGCTGTAACGCCCAAATGCTCTTGCTGTTGTTTCTTCTTTCTCTCTCTCATCTGTCTCTGGATCTTCTCTCCCTCCCTTTTTTATCCTTTTTTTTCCCCTCTCCCCTTTCCCCACCATCCATCTACACAATTGACACTTATATGACCGAGATGCTATTACCATAGGTGTCCCTAAGATTATTGCATATTAATCCCTCAGACTCTGGGACTTCTCTTCTGTTTTTTGTTTTTGTTGTTTCTATCTATTGTTATTTTATGCAATTTTGATTATCTTCTGTTTTAGATAATACTGTTCAAAAATTAAAATAGGAAAAATGTAGAGAGTATAGAGAGAAAGAAAAAAGAAGACAAGAAAAGTAACGGAGTGTACTGTTAGTCTCAAGATTCAAATACTATATATGTGCTTTGATTATTGTGAATTAATCAGAATCTGACTCTGTATTGTATGTATTTTTTCATCATGCTTACTTTTGGGTTTGTTTCAATAAAGCTCTTTTGAAAATAAAAAAAAAAAAAAAAAAAAAAAGGAAAGAAGAAAAAGAGAAAAAAATAAATAAATAATGTAAAGTAAAGAAAAACACAAATAAAAACTGTATGTTGCACAATCAAGCTTCTTGCCCAAAAACCGCCTGGATATAGACTGCTTGAGCTTGGACACCCAGAGCATCGTGCTCCAGGAATGGGTAGATGAATTGACCATACTCATTGTCCAAGCTCTCCATATCTATATCCGGGATTTTTAGGGCAATATTGTGCAACATACAGCAAACCATAAAAATTAAGGAGACTTTGGAGGGGGCGTACTGAAGAACACCACCAGAGATGTCCAAGCAGCAGAAACGGCTCTTCAGCACTCCAAAGGTGCGTTCAATAACAGATCTTGTTGCAGTGTGTGCACGGTTGTAGCGCACCTCTTCCACTCCGTTGGGGTTTTGGACGGGTGTGAACAGCACGGAAGACACGGATACCCAGAATCACCTGCACAAACAAAATAGATCATTCACATTAGCAATCAGAATGAATAAAATATTTCATATACATAGGTTAGAGTATGTAAGAGATATTTACCTATCAGGATTCCCTCTAGCATTTGGCCCTCCTGGAACCAATGGTAGATGGTAGAATTCCGCAGGACGAAGGAATCATGATTGCAGCCAGGGAGTCCAGATCGAAAACTCTCATCACCCTCAACCTGGCATCACAGATGACCTGGATATTCAGCGAGTGATTGAAGTTCCTATCCCGGTAGGGCTCCTCTTGACCACTCGGAGGCTGCACTAAGATGTGTGTGCAGTCTATGGCCCCCAATACCCTTAGCAATCCAGCTCAATGGTAGAACTGGAGCTTGACAGCATGCCACTCCTCCGGTGTGTTTGGGAAGTGGACATAATGGACTAGGCGTCGGTGCAAAGCATCCAGGACAACCTTCAGATGACGTGAGAAGGTTGTCTGGCTCATACCAACGCCTAGACCTGTCACAGCCTGGAATGACCCAGTTGCCAAGAAATAGAGGACCGCAAGCAGCTTTACCATCCCAGGGATTGCCCTAGTTCTTCTAGTGAGGGGCTTGAGAGAGTCCACGATCTCGATATAGAGCCTCTCAATAGAGGCCCAATCCAGTCGAAATTGACGGATCACCTCTCGGTCACTGAGGGCATGGAGCCCAATCCTTGGGTAGAAAACCCTTGGCACTCGCCGGTGTCTTCCGTGTTGTATTGCAGCCATCAACACCCGTCTTGCCCTGCGTCTCCTTAACCCCTTAATGACCACAATGTACCCTGTATGTCACTGGTCGTTAAGGGTTTTTTCAGGACATAATAGCACAAGTCTAGCAAGAACACGCTATTAATTCCCTCCCTCCAGCAGGCTTAGTGGAATAGAGCAGTCTCAACGCTGGTGGCAAGACCGTGCTATAAAACAATCAAGTCCCAAAAAAAGGCCAGCGACATACAGGGTACGTCGCTGGTCCTTAAGGGGTTAATAACAGAACAAAATTAACAACATTGAGGATGTCCATCCTCAAAGTAAAACCAAATAATAATAATGAAATGCAGTGATTGAAGAGCCCCTTTTATAATGCCTAGTTTCACAGCTGTGAACGTTTTCATTAATTGAATAAATGGTGCAGCAATCATTACCTAACACGACTTGCACATTTTGATTACTATCGCATCATATTACACGCAATTAAAGTGACTAATTATTCTAAAAGACGTATTTGTCTTTTTTATAGCGTCATTTGACGAGCACAATAGGATGTCCATAAAAATATCTGATTAAGCCATCCAGGTGTGTTTATCACCTGTAAGAAATGCAGGTGTCTGTGCAATTATCAAAATTATTGATTAAAAACACATGAGTATTTGGCTCTAGTTTCAATGTTATTTCATATTTTTCTGTTTGGATGGCAGCATTATGAAGGTGAAAAAGGTAAGTGATTACTGTGTTTTTAAGATTAAATATTAGTGTTGTATTAACATTTGCAATCCTAAGTAACAAAAAGAATTCAGTGTCGAACATTATGATGTGAAATATTTTGATATCCTTGATGTGATTCCTAATACCATTTAAAAATCAGTTCAATGTGTTTTTAAAGTGCAAAGTTAAACAGTGACATAAAGCGAAGTCAAATTTATAATGGCATTTTAGCTACAAAAAGGGATCCTAGCAACTGACTGAAATCAGTTCAATGTATTTTGAAAGTGCAAAGTTAAACAGTGACAAAAAGCCATTCAATTTATTAGGGCATTTTAGCTACAAAAAGGGATCCTAGCAACTGACTGAAAACCGTGACATTATTATAGGTTATCCCAGTGAATTACCTTTTAAGCCTCCACGATGCTGCCATCCAAACAAAATCTGAGTTCATGTCATGCCTATGTAAATATGCATGTGTTTTTGATAATTAATTGATCGCCTAATTTGTATTGTGCATAATTAATTAATAGCCTAATCTGTATTGTGTATAATTAATTGATAGCATAATTGCTGTGCAGTGTTTTTGGTTTTTTTTGGTTATTTTTTTTATTATCTCCTTTATTGCTGTGCAATGTTTTCATTCTTTTCTTATCCTTTGTGTGAATGTGTTTTTCATTTTCAAAATTGAATCAATTGCTGTGCAGTGTTTTCATTCTTTTCCTATCCTTTGTGTGAAAGTGTTTTTCTTTTTCAAAATTGAATCAATTGCTGTGCAGTGTTTTCTTTCTCTTGCTATCCTTTGTGTGAATGTGTTTTTCATTTTCAAAATTGAATCAATTGCTGTGCAGTGTTTTCATTCTCTTGCTATCCTTTGTGTGAATGTGTTTTTCATTTTCAAAATTGAATCAATTGCTGTGCAGTGTTTTCATTCTCTTGCTATCCTTTGTGTGAATGTGTTTTTCATTTTCAAAACTGAATCAATTGCTGTGCAGTGTTTTCATTCTCTTGCTATCCTTTGTGTTAATGTGTTTTTCATTTTCATAATTGAATCAATTGCTGTGCAGTGTTTTCATTCTTTTGCTATCCTTTGTGTGAATGTGTTTTTCATTTTCAAAATTGAATCAATTGCTGTGCAGTGTTTTCATTCTTTTCCTATCCTTTGTGTGAATGTGTTTTTCTTTTTCAAAATTGAATCAATTGCTGTGCAGTGTTTTCATTCTATTGCTAACCTTTGTGTGAATGTGTTTTTCTTTTTCAAAATTGAATCAATTGCTGTGCAGTGTTTTCATTCTCTTGCTATCCTTTGTGTGAATGTGTTTTTCATTTTCAAAATTGAATCAATTGCTGTGCAGTGTTTTCATTCTCTTTCTATCCTTTGTGTGAATGTGTTTTTCATTTTCAAAATTGAATAAATTGCTGTGCAGTGTTTTCATTCTCTTTCTATCCTTTGTGTGAATATGCTTTTCTTTTTTAAAAATTAGAATTACAGGAAGGGAATTGTATTTGAAATAAGGTATATATATTTAATAATGCTTTCCATTGAGTTTTATTAGGTGACATGCTTGACTCGAGCAGCATCGAATATAGTAGTTTCCCGATTTCCATTGACTACTATAGCATCCGCGACCTCTAAGGTCTAAACTAGGTACGCTGCATCGGCTAAGACGCGAGCGTAAGTGGTCATTTTTTGATAACTTTCAGAAAGCTTCTAATTGTGTCGAAGAACAGGGCGAAAGCACTGAATTCCGCAAGATTTCCAGAGGTTTTCGAGTCGCAGCGATCGGCGTCAAATTGAGAGCGCTGGATCGTATGTTACGTCACAAAATTCGAATTCTTCCGATGTTGACACTTTGATAACTACGGCGATGCAATCTCGCAACGTGTACGACGCGGATTTCTGGCGTATTCTCAGTAGACGCTTTGATAACTAGAGGCCCTTGTCTCCAGATACTCTCCCTCCCGTCCCCTTCGCTCTGCTCATGACCTCCTACTCTCCTCCTCTCTTGTTACCTCATCGCACTCCCGCTTACAGGACTTCTCCAGACTGGCTCCCATCTTGTGGAACTCTCTGCCTCTCCCCTAGTTTTAACAGCTTGAAGCGCTCCCTAAAGACTCTACTGTTCAGAGATGCATACAACCTACGCTAACCTTACTTTATACCAGTTCCACTCCTCCATTGCTATCCCCTGAACCCCCTTAAGTCCAGCTGTTTGTATATCACCTTCTTAAGAGCTAATTACAACAGTGCAACTCTTGGCAGGGCCCTCTACCCATCTGATCCCTTTAATTGTTTTGTTGTACTACCCTCTGTTTACAGCGCTGCTGAATCTGTTGGTGCTCTACAAATAACCGATAATAATAATAATAACCTAACAAAAGCAAAAGAGCTGAATGCCATTTTAATAGCAATGCCCATACAAATGCCATTTTCAGGGCAATGGGTAGCTTAGGTTTTTGTTAGAGTTAGGTTTTTTATATTGGGGGGTTGGTTTGGTAGTGGGTTTTACTGTTGCGGGGTCTTTGTGGGTTTTTTTTCAGGTAAAATAGCTGATATCTTTGGGGCAATGCTCCACAAAAGGCCCTTTTAATGGCTACTGGTAGTTTATTGTAGGCTAGGGTTTTGTTTTGTTTTTGGGTGGGCTTTTTTATTTTTATAGATTATTTTATTTTTTATTTTTATAGATTATTTTATTTTTTATTTTTTTTAAATACATTTTTTATTGAGATTTGTTAGCATGAACAAGAATAAAACAGTGTATGTCGATTTACAATAAAGTCGAGTGCAAATAAACATTACATTCAAGATGGTTTAAGAAAAATATATACAAATGTATGATCTAGTAACTGGTGCATAAGCTTCCTCTGCCTGGTTTAAACATTTGTTACAGTATGATAGCAAATTGAGGATGTACATCGATAGCACTTAGAAAAGTAGTCTAGAAGAGATCCTAAATGGAACCATTCTATAAGTTGCTTTTGCATTAGGAATGTAAATGAACATATCAGTTAGGAATCTCATTTTAAATAAAGTTACTTATAGCGAAATATAAAGAAGAACAACGGACAAAAGCCGTTCATATAAAGATTGGATACAGCCTGATATCAATAGGTTGTAAATGTTAATTTAGGAGTTTAGTAAATACTAATGGAGTATGTATATCCTCTGGAAAGGGATATAGAATATGGGGGAGTAGAGAAGGCTATTAAACTGTGTCTTGGGGAAGGGAGTAACTACAGGTGTGTCTGATTTTTCAGCGAGACAGAGACCATGAATTTAAAGGCCTCTCCTCTGTTGGGGTAAGCTGGGATATAAATGAGCTCATAGGGAGTATGTGTAAAATCAAAAATTAGAGGATTAAGTCCAGAGGTTGGTAGGCAAGAAATAGATTGCTGTTATCGTTGCTTTTGGTTTATGGGATAGCAGAAAGTAGTGTCTACTTATTACTTAGGGTGCTAGGACGTGCTTTAAGTAGTTATAGCATACTGTGAGGCATACGAAACTAACAGCAGTTGTAACCTAAAGCAACAAAGCATAACTAGATATGAGTACATTACTAATTAGAGTAGCTGTGACATAACTAGTGAACATATGACAGGGGGTAGTGTCCATTTATTACTTAGGGTGCTAGGATGTGCTTTAAGTAGTTAAAGCATACTGTGAGGCAAAGCGTAACTTACAGGAGTTGTAACCTAAAGTAACAAAGCATAACTAGATATCAGTACATTACTAATTAGAGTAGCTGTGACAAAACTAGTGAACATATGAATATTTTAAACACAAATACATAACTATATTCAAGAGGTAATTAAAGTTATAATAAGTAACCCTGTTCATTTAAGGTCTGGAAGTTGCCCTATGAACAAAAAAAACCCAGGTAGGGGGAATATAGACCACGTTTTCCCATGAGGTAGGGTAAATTAAAGGATCAGGGATAGGGCTTAGATGAAAAGTAAAGTAAACATTACTACGGCTGTGAATAAAACATATGCTGAAGACAGTAAAAAAAGAGTCAGTATAGATAGCATACCTATAAACCCCTATCCTAACCTCATCACAAACTTCTAAATCTGCATATTGAGTAAGAAAAACAAGAACTAACAGAGAACTGAGGGAAGCGCTGAAAAAAAGTCTACACCAAATTTATATACTTAGTCCCGTATATATAAAGGGAGAAGTCCTCTGAATCATGTAGAAATCTTTTCTATCCTACTTCCATTCGACATCCATTCTGCCTGTCACAGTAGACACTGGAATCAGCCCATATGATAAAGTAGGGTTTCTGCGGTAGTAGCCTATGTGGGACACTCATTTCATAGGTAAGTGATCGACCTGCCATCAGGTTTCCTCTCTCCCGCACAGTATATCCCTCATGTGAAGAATGTAGATCTTCTGAAATTTGTTCGGGGGAGTCGGCCGCATCTCCCGAAGACATAATCAAAGGTAAGGGGTCATGTTCCAGGACATGTCGGGGACACCGGCTGCGAGAGAGAAGATGCTGCCCGATGGTGGCCGGGATAAACCCCACCGACACTAAGGGATCTTCCGTCAAGCATGGTGAGCTATCCATATGGAGCTGCGACCTGGGGCTATGTGCAGCGTTAGTCATTGTGTCTTTTGAGGCCCCTCTGAACTTCTTCTCTGGTGTCCAAGAGGGAGGGTGCTGCAGGATGAGCGGGCTCTCCGTCGGTTCCGGTATTCAGGTATCGCAGCTTGTGAGTGGAGTGACGCCATCTTGGACACTCATATCTTTAATAGTAACCCGTAGCTCATGAAATCTGCTTTCTGCTTTACCTCCCAACTCCTCCAGTAAATAGATTATGTTTATGTAGAACTCCTCCATCCTGGGGGTGTTGCTGTATTACTGCTACCCAGCTAGATGTTAAACTGGGGGGGAGGTGTTGGTACAATATCGAAGGACGCTGAATCCCGTTATGGCTGAAATATGTCATGAGGTGTTATAAAGCAGACAAATTTGTAGACATCATCACACATAAAATCTTCCTCAAAGGTAGTAGTTAGAAGTATGTTGGAAGATGAGGTGTTAGAAGGGAGATATTAAGTGGATTGCTAGGATGACTACAAGAGCTTCTGAAAACAGCGTCCATCCATGGCAGTAGCATAGACACGCCCCCATTATTTTTTATTTTTGATAATTTAGTTTGTTATTTTTCGTAATTTAGTGTTTGTTATTTTTTGTAATTTGGTATTTTTTATTTTTTGTAATTAGATACTTTGTAATTTTTATAGTAGTTTTAGGATTTTTTTAAATCTGTATTTCAGTTTTCTTTAATTGGTAGTTAGTTTAATAGTTATATTAGTTTAATTGTTAGTTTAAACTTAGTTTTAATTTAATTTAAGAAAGGGAAATTGTAATTTTAATATAAAGTTAGGGGGACGTTAGGTTTAGGGGTTACTAGTTTAAATTAGTTTATTGTGATGTGGGGGGCTTTTGGTTTAGTGGTTAATAGTTTTATTTAGTATATTTTGTTGTGTGGGGCTTGCGGTTTAGGGGTTAATAGGTTTATTATAGTGGCGGTGGTGTCGGGGAGTGGTGGAATAGGGGTTAATGAATTTTCATACTGGCGCCGATGTCGGGAGCGGCAGATTAGGAGTTAATAACATTATGTAGGTGTCGGCGATGTCAGGGGCGGCAGATTAGGGATGTTTATATGTTAGGGTGTTAGGTTTAAACGTAACTTTTTTCCCCCCATAGACATCAATGGGGCTGCGTTACGGAGCTTTTCATTCCGCGATCGCAGGTGTTAGAAAAAATCCTAACATGTTCTCTCCATTGATGTCTATGGGGAAAGCGTGCACGAGCACGTCAAAACAGCGATTGTATTTTGTGTGGTATGGAGCTCAACGCAACCATATCGCACGCACAAGCCGGCAGTTTGAAAATTTGTAATGGCAGCGCTATGGAGGGTGAAATAACACAACTATTGTTGTGTTCGTTAAATACCCTCTATCGCGCATAACTTGTAATCTACCTGAATATGAGGTATTTCACAAGCAGATATTATCAATCACAAATGCAGTTCACAGGGATACAGTTTACATTGAAATAGTTTATCAGTGGTAGCAGGAAATACTTCAGCTCACCGAATCATACCCAAGTCCGTAAGTATAATACAAGTAGAAAAATACAGCTATTCCTGATGCGTTTCAAAGGGTAGTATAGTCCTTCCTTATACCTATAAAATATAAGTGGTTTATTCAACAAAATGTCAGGGTGCCCTTTAATCCAAAAGATAGCATAAACATAAACAAAAAAACTACTCAATTTAGGAGTCTTACTAAACAGTTTAACAGTCCTGTCTAAATGTGAACTGGCCCGCTAATCTGGTAACCAGTCAAATAAACATTGCACAGCAAATATTTGACATAACAAGCATTTGTCTCTCAGCAATTCTCCAGCTTTTCCTCCTTGCTATATGTGAGAGACTGCTTACCACAGACCTGCCTATAAAGCTCCACATTGATTAAATATGAGACAGGTGTGGGAACTGCAGTAGAAAGTTGACCCATATATTACAGAGGAAACACTGACCTTTATAATCTCCTGCTGACATAAATATCCCCCTCCACAGCATAACGCCATCAGATGACGAGGCCACTGTTGTAAGCCCATGCACCTGAGAAATTGCATCAGCATTACCATGCAATAAACTTCGCTGTCTATGTACTGTGTGCGAACAGCTCCCAATCCAACCTCAGAGGCATCTTTCTACAGAAAAAAAACTTTTTATTCAAGTCAGGTGCCACCAAGATGGGCTGGTTACATAGCGCGGAGCACAAATCCTTCAAAGATTTATCTGTTCCATTTAACTGTATCTAGACTTTTATCTTTGATAGGGTCTGTGAGGGGAGCAGCTCTAGTGGCAAAGTGGAGAATAAAGCATTGATAATAGCCAATGATTCCCAGAAAGGCCCTAACTTGTTTTTTTCTGCAGAGGCCTAGGCCAGTTCTGAATTGCTTCTACTTTATGTATTTGAGGCTTCACCATTCCTCTCCCCACAATATACCCAAGGTATTTAGCCTCTGTCAACCCAATACTACATTTATCAGGATTTTCTGTCAATCCAGCTATCCTAAATGTATCAAGTACTGCCTCTACTTTTTGAAGATGTGAGTCCCAGTCCTAGCTATGAATTTTGACATCTTAGCAGTATGAGGTTTTAGCAGTTTGTTCATAAGCCGTTGGAAAGTTGTTTGGACTCCATGGAAACCAAAGGGCATCATCTTGAACTGGAAAAAGCCATCAGGTGTAGCAAAAGCTGTTTTCTTTCTGGCCCTCTTTGTTGAAGGTATCTGCCAAAAACCTTTTGTGAAATCTATTGCAGAGAGAAAGCTAGCCTTTGCCAATCTTTACACCAACTCATCAAAACGGGGCATAGGATATGCATACAATTTTGAAACCTTGTTGAGTTTCCTAAAACCATTGCAGATTATAATAGAACAATCTGGTTTGGGCACCAAAATGATTGGGCTATACCAGTTACTTTAACTCTTCTATAACATCAAGTTCTAGAATCTTTTTCATTTCTGCTCTAACAGCTACCCTTTTGGCCTCTTAAATTCTGTATGGCTTTAACTTAACTGTTACCGCTGGATCTGTAATTATGTCATGACAAATTTAATGTGTTCTTGCTGGTTTAATTGAGAACACCAAAATAATTAAAAACGAGAGATAGTGAACACCAAAAATATCCAGGTATCACTATCAAAAGACAGGGAATTCAGCACTATTCTTATACTTGAATATCAAAGATTTTATTTACAGTGTAAATATAAAGTGTATATTTATTTTGTCCCCTTTTCCTATAAATCCATTCTCAAATTGTGAGCTTTTCAGTTCTTTTTAGAAATGGAAGTGAAGAACACTGTTATACTCCACAGAACCATTGGCTGCACACTCTAGTGACCTATTTATAACTGTCCCTAATTGGCCACAGCAGAGAAAGTAACCTAAGTTACAACATGGACACTCCCATTGTTTTATAGACACTAAAACTTTTCACTTATTTTGTCAATATTTAAACATCTAACAAAACTTTAAAAAATACATCAACATGTTATTCTCAGACTATACTTTTCTTTGAATGCTTAATTCTATGTAGCATTTGTTTAGTGTTTAATGTCCCTTTAAATGAAACATAGCTTAAATAATCTGAGGGAGGTGGAGTGTGGCACTTATGAAGAAATCTTAGGAGGAGAGGAATTCGGGGGCCAACTTTGGAAGGAAGAAAATGGCTACTAGAGGACTTGTGCACAGTGAGAAAAGCCCTACCAGCGGTCACGTGTACGAAGGGAGATAGCTGTCAGGGAGCTAACGCAGAATAGGATATCTGCCTCAGTTTGTGAAAGGGGTGGCTGGAGGGAGACAGAAGCAATGTGAGACAGACGAATACACGCTACGAACGTTACGTTACATGGAAAGGAACAGACAGTGTAAGTAAGAAACTGGAGGGGAACACAGGTTATATCTTGGAATATGTAAATACAAAAGGTACAATATATACAGCAGGGAAAAAAGATACCAAAGAAAATTTATTATAAATTAGAGTTAAAATAGGAAAGCTAGGAAGCACAGTCTGCTATACTTAACTGTCCAGTAGCAGCAAAAGAAAGAAGAATAGTTGGGGTCATTGGTCTCTATATGGACACTATTACAAAGCTGAATGGTTCTTCTTTTCTGTTATTGTCCATACACTGTTTTTATTAGTCTTTGGTTGTTGGTCACTTCTCTCCCAGTTATTGTAACTATTTATGTTCTGTATCTGTCTTTTAAGGGATGCATTGGTAGAAGTAAAAAAAAGTTACGTAAAATAGGAGTCTCCTGTGCTGTAATAAAGTAAGTCTTCTACACCGTTTTCACGTAGCTGCCACCTAAGAAAATGCTCCTAGGGCCAATTAAACTAAGCTCTGTATTTACATTTATTCAATCAATTTAAAGATCTTGTTATAAAAGGCTATATTTTGTAAGCTTGACATGCAATACCAATGTAGCAGTAATAAACATTGATTCCTGTATAATAGCTGTTTTCTTCTTCTGAGGAGCACAGTAAACCATAAAAGCAACTGTTCATACAAACCGTAGGACAGCAAGTCCTAAAAAACTTGAAAAAGCCCCACAAAGGGTAGTAAAATGAACATTGGGGATCACATGTCTAGTATATTAGACCACATGCAAAGTGGGTGGGACTATAAATTATAAATAGAGAGTATACAAGTTAAGTTGCAGTGGGGCTGTTTTTATCCATTGCCACCCTGGGCCTGTGATTTATAAGCATCTATATTGTTTCAATCTTAAAGCTTTATGTTATGGTTTTAAATAACTATCAGCTAGATTACGAGTTGTGCGTTCGTGTTTTAACGCTGAAAAAATTTCCATTTCTCTATAAATAGAGAGTATACAAGTTGAGTTGCAGTGGGGCTGTTTATATCCATTGCCACCCTGGGCCTGCGATTTCTAAGCATCTATATTGTTTCAATCTTAAAGCTTTATTTTATGGTTTTAAATAACTATCAGCTAGATTACGAGTTGTGCGTTCGTGTTTTAACGCTGAAAAAATTTCCAATTCAGCATTAAAACAGCACTGCAGCCATTACAAGTCTTGTCAGTATAGCTGTAACGCAAGCCTTTTAGCCTGTAACACAACGTCAGTCCCGCACTCGTAAAAATTAAGTTTTTTTATGGGACTTCTATAGCGCCGGTATTACAAGTTTTGTGGTGAGGCTAAAAAGCCTGCGTTGCAGCCTATACTGAGAAGATCCGTATCGCCATCTGAGAGCAGTAGTTATGAATTTTACTCTACAAAACTGTTACATAAATCTCATAACTAAAGTGTTACAAAGTACACTAACACTCATAAACTACCTATTAACTATCTGCCACTCCCGACATCGTCCCCACTATACTAAAGTTATTAACCCCTAATTCCGCCGCCACTATAATAAACCTATTCACCACTAAACCGAAAGCCTCCACAATGAAATATACTAAATAAACCTATTCACCCCTAAACCAAAAGTCCCCCACATCTCAATAAACTAATTTAAACTAGTAACCCCTAAACCTAACGCCCCCCTAACTTTATATTCAAATTTAAATTTCCCTATCTTAAATTAAATTAAAACTTACCTGTCAAATTAAAAAAACTAAGTTTAAACTAACAAATAAACTAATATAACTATTTAACTAAAATTAAGCTAACTACCAATTAAATAAAACTAAAATACACATTACAAAACACCTAACACTACTATTAAAATTACAAACCATCTAATTATAAAAAATAAAAAATACTAAATTACGAAAAATAACAAACGAATTGATCAAAAATAAAAAAAGAATTACACCAAATCTAATAGCCCTATCAAAATAAAAAAGCCCACCCAAAATAAAAAAAAACCTATCCTACAATAAACTACCAATAGCCCTTAAAAGGGCCTTTTGTAGGGCATTGCCCTAAGTTAAACAGCTTTTTTTACCTGTAAAAAGACAAATACAAAGACCCCCCCAACAGTAAAACCCACCATCCAACCAAGCCCCCAAAATAAAAAAACCTAACTCCTTAAAAGGGCATTTAGCTCTTTTGCATTGCCCTGAAAGGGGCATTTAGCTCTTTTACGCATAGCCAAAACCCTAAACTAAAAAAGAAAAACACCCAAAAAATCTTAAAAAATCCTAACACTAACCCCCGAAGATCCACTTACAGTTGTTGAAGTCCCGCTTGAAGCATCTTCATCCCGGCGGCTCTATCTTCATTCAGGCGGCTCCATCTTCATCCAGGTAGCATCTTCTATCTTTATCCCGGCGGTGTCTTCTATCTCCATCCCGGCGGTGCGGAGCGGGTCCATCCTAAAGATATCCGGCGCGGAGCATCCTCTTCATACGGTCGCCACCGTACACTGAATCTTCAATGCAAGGTACGCTATTCAAAATGGCGTCCCTTGCATTCCTATTGGCTGATTTGATTTTGGAAATTCAAATCAGCCAATAGAATGAGAGCTACTGAAATTCTATTGACTGTTCAAATCAGCCAATCGGATGAGAGCTACTGAAATTCTATTGACTGATTTGCTCTTATACGTAGGATGGTGGGAGAACCTGTACTTATATACTGAACAAAATCCCTTTAAAGAGCAAATAATGTTTTATATGCGATTTATCGATTATTTGATTTTTGTTGAAAGGGAGCGTTTTGATTAGAACAGTTTTCTTAAATATCTTAACCAAAATGAACTTAACCTTACATTTGTAGGTGAAACATATGGTATCATAGCAAATTTCCTTGATTTGGCCTTAAAAGGTGATGTTGACAAGGGCATTGTCATCAGTGACACTTTTCGTAAGCCGACAGCTAGGAATACCATTTTATATGGCACCCACCACACTTGGTGGGATCGATTCCCAGGGGTCAGTTTATAGAAACATAGAAACATAGATATTGACGGCAGATAAGAGCCATAGGCCCAGCAAGTCTGCCCGACCTTACCTAACAGTATAAACATATCTAGTTCGTAGGATAGCCCTATGCTTGTCCCATGCATTTTTAAAGTCCCCCACAGTGTTTGTTGCTACTACCTCTTGAGGAAGTTTATTCCATAAATCAATCACTCTTTCTGTAAAGAAGTGCTTCCTCAAATTACTCCTGAATCTACTACCCTTTAGCTTGAGCTCATGACCCCTTGTTCTTGAATTTTCAATTTTATGTAAAATACCCACAGCCTCAGTTTTACTAAACCCTTTAATGTACTTGAAAGTTGCTATCATATCACCTCTTTCCCTTCTCTCCTCTAAGCTATACATATTTAGGTCATTGAGCCTATCCTGGTAAGTTTTATTTTTTAGACCATGTACCATTTTGGTAGCCCTCCTTTGCACAGATTCAAGTTTGTTAATATCCTTCTGAAGATATGGCCTCCAGAACTGCACACAATACTCAAGATGAGGCCTAACTAATGATCTATAAAGTGGCATAAGAACCTTACTATTTTATTATGCGCTTACGTAGATAATACTAATTCAAGTGAATTGTTTGAACAGCAAGCTAAAGCACTTATAGAACGATTAAAATTGAGGGGTTATGATGAGCAATATCTTTATCATACTTTCAATGAAGTGAAAAGTAAGCCATAATCAGAATTAATTTGGAGATTAAGAAAGAAGGATCCAATAACTCAGGAAACAGTGGTCTTTTCAACTGAATATTCAAGTCAGTTCTATCAAGTGTGTTCCATTTTAAGAAATAATCTACATATGCTGAAGGAGGATGCTACTTTAAATTTGTATATTGATAATTGCAAATTTGTTCCCAAAAACCATCTACATTATCCTCTAGATTGTCTCCTAGTCTAGTCTGTACGGATAATGTGGAGTGACTGGATTAGGAAGAAAGGGACCTATAGATGTGGGCATGGTCCTTGTATTACTTGTGGAGTATTACATGTAGGGAATGGCTTTAGGAGTACTGTTACAGGCGAAGAGTTTGTTGGCAAGTTTTATGCCAATTGTAGGACTACGTTTGTAGTCTACTTCCTAGAGTGTAAGTTTTGTTCTGTACAGTATACAGGGCAAACATTTGGAGAATTGAGGTCTAGGGTCAGAGAGCATATCAGGGACACCAGGGAATACGTCAAGGAATCTGCAATAGCTAGGCACTTCAACTTAACCCATATGACCAATATATTTAATATGAAGGTTCAGGTCATTGATACGGTGATGTTTCCACCCAGGGGAGGTGACAGACATAAGTTGCTGTTTAAACAAGAGCTGTATTGGATATACAGATTGAGGACTGTTACTCCCCTAGGCTTGAATCGTGAGTGGGATATGAGCTATTTCATTGAATAGAGAAGCTATTTATGTGACCATTGCTTTTTTTATTGTATAATGATTCGTTGTTGTTTTTTCTAATATTCTATTTAAACTTTTCCGATAAGGAACCTATTTGGAAATGTATTCGGATAATTATTTGAATTGGATAATTACATATTTAATATCCATATATTTCCTAGCATACATATATTTAATACTGTTACCTTGTTATGTAACATATTATAATGGAATGTATTTTGTATTTTTTTCACCTAGGCATTATGTATATATATATATATATATATATATATATATATATATATATATATATATAGACAAAATAACTCATTGTGTAGTTCATTAACAAATCTAGACAGGCCCAGAGGCTTGTTTTCCCACAGAAAACCTCTGAATTACATTGTTTCCAATGCAGCAAAGGATTATGGGTAAGATATGCAAATTAAGTACACAATGACACACCTTTTTACTTCAGTCTGCTTTTCAGCAGGTTCCCTTTACGCCAAAGTATCGCTGTTCACACAGCTTATAAACTTAGCTAGGGTTAGTGCAGTGATTCATAACCATCCCAGGACAGACTGTTTCATGGTTTTTGCCACTCATCAGCTGGGAGAAGGTTAGAATCACTACTGGGTGAAGTTAATTCCAGGCAGAATACAACAACATTTTAAATTAGGGGGAGATAAAAGGCGAGTTTAAAATCCTCCACTACGCACAAAATATAGACAAAATAACTCATTGTGTAGTTCATTAACAAATCTAGACAGGCCCAGAGGCTTGTTTTCCCACAGAAAACCTCTGAATTACATTGTTTCCAATGCAGCAAAGGATTCTGGGTAAGATATGCAAATTAAGTACACAATGACACACCTTTTTACTTCAGTCTGCTTTTCAGCAGGTTCCCTTTACGCCAAAGTATCGCTGTTCACACAGCTTATAAACTTAGCTAGGGTTAGTGCAGTGATTCATAACCATCCCAGGACAGACTGTTTTGTGGTTTTTGACACTCATCAGCTGGGAGAAGGTTAGAATCACTGCTGGGTGAAGTTGATTCCAGGCAGAATACAACAACATTTTAAATTAGGGGGAGATAAAAGGCGAGTTTAAAATCCTCCACTACACACAAAATATAGACAAAATAACTCATTGTGTAGTTCATTAACAAATCTAGACAGGCCCAGAGGCTTGTTTTCCCACAGAAAACCTCTGAATTACATTGTTTCCAATGCAGCAAAGGATTCTGGGTAAGATATGCAAATTAAGTACACAATGACACACCTTTTTACTTCAGTCTGCTTTTCAGCAGGTTCCCTTTACGCCAAAGTATCGCTGTTCACACAGCTTATAAACTTAGCTAGGGTTAGTGCAGTGATTTATAACCATCCCAGGACAGACTGTTTAGATACTGAAATCATTTGTATTATACTGTATGAACCATCACCATTACCATATAGAAATAACTCTCTTACCCTTTCCATAATGTTTCTAAATCTGCAGTTCTTCTTACTGACATTGTGAATGCAATTTTGTATATTATTATTATTTTTTATGTACATTTGTACTGTCTTTTTAATTAATCAATTAGTGGGTGTTCTCTTCCTTTAAATAGAGAGTCTGCGCCCAGCAAAAATATCCTATGATTAAGTGCTCAAGAGAGCACTAAACTAGTCAGGGTGTTTGCTTGCCTTGTACCATGATTTAAACGATGCTTCAATAAAGATTTTTTCTTTTAACTTCAGCCTTTCTGATGCCTTTTGTTGTGCGGCTGTATCCTTTTTTGAATTTTATATTTTTTTTTCGGCTATCTCAGCCGTCTTACAGCCTGCACTCCCGCAGCTGGGTTACTATGGATTAGTCCACCTCTGCTCCAACTGTTACGTCACAGCCTCTTACTGGATCTGCAGCGGCGAGGATAGTGTCTTTTAATAGATTTATTATAGTGTGGGCGATGTTGGGGTGCGAGAGAATAGGGGTTAATAACTTTAGTATAGTGGCGGCGATATCAAGAGCGGCAGATTAGGGGTTAATAGTCTTATTTAGGTGGCGGCGATATCGGGGGCAGCAGATTAGGGCTTAATAACATTATGTAGGTGGTGGCGATGTCATAGGCAGCAGATTAGGGGTGTTTAGACTTAGGCTTTATGTTAGGGTGTTTAAACGTAACTTTTTTTTTCCCCATAGATATCAATGCGGCTGCGTTACAGAGCTTTTCATTCCGCGCTTCAGGTGTTAGGTTTTTTTCTGACACCTTCCCCCCATTGATGTTTATGGGGAAAGAGTGCACGAGCACGTCAAAACAGTGCTTGTATTTTGTGCGGTATAGAGCTTAAAACCACCATATCGCACCCACAAGGCTTCTGTTTCAAAACTTGTAATGGCTGCGCTATAGAGGGTTAAATAACGCAACTTTTGTTGCGTTCGTTAAATTCCAAATAGCGTGCATAACTTGTAATCTAGATGTAAGAAATTTGTTAAACCAAGCAGTTCTATTTAACTGACAGCAAAAGCAAGTGAGCAAACGAAACAGAAATATAAAATAGCTCTAATCTGTGTGAGTAATCAAATTGCCTTTTAATCAGCAGCGATTCATGTGATTTACAGTGTATGTAACTTTTCGTTCCTTGACGTCTTCCCATATAAGAAGATTACGAGTTTTGCGTTAGTTTTAACGCTGAAAAAATGGCAATTTCAGCATAAAAACAGTAATGCAGCCATTACGAGTCTTGTCGGTATAGCTATACCGCAAACATTTTAGCCTGTAACACATGTCAATCCTGCACTCAAAAAAATTAAGTTTTTGCATGGGATTTCTATAGCGCCGGTATTACAGGTTGTGCGGTGAGGCTAAAATGCTTGCGTTACAGCCTATACCGACACGATCCGTTCCGCTATCTGAGACCAGTAGTTATGAGTTTTGCGCAACAAAAATGTTTCACAAAACTCATAACTAAAGTGTTACAAAGTACACTAACACCCATAAACTACCTATTAACCCCTATTCTGCCGCCCTCCCGCATCGCAAACACTATTTTAAACTTATTAAACCCTAATCTGCCGCTCCCGACATCACAGCCACTAATAAAAGTTATTAACCCCTATTCCGTCACTCCCCGACATTGCCACCACTATAATAAAGTTATTAACCCCTATTCCCTACACATTAAAAAAACTAACTAGGGGGGCGGAGTCAGCGCCCGATGAAGGCAGCTGCACTGTCAGGGAGCTCCTGCTCCTTTGACATGAAAAAGCTTAATTTTTCCATTTTAATGAGACTACCCTAACAGATCTCAACAGCTGCTTCCAGCCTGATCACAACGATACCCAGAAACCAGTTGTGTGCAACTTTATCGAAGCAGGAGAGGCCGAACATGCAGATCTGGGTATCTGCTAGGAGACAACGGGCGCCATCTTGGCTACAAGCTTGTTCTTGGTGAGACAGAATTTGCGAGGCCACAAGAAACAGAGCTACATAGGCATCAATAGTGGATCTCACTCAGAGGCTAACCGCAGCACAGGATGAGTTATTGTGTTTGGAGGTTTTAACCTCAAAATAAGTGACACACGAAAGCCTGCATAATGGACAATGCAGCAACATCGAAACTGCCGGAGATGCAGTAAGTTTCAGATCGCAGCTGTAGAGAAATCCGGAGCCAGCACCACCAGGGTAAGCATGCACTTCCGCTTGACACTGAGCGCAACTGACCCCCGTATAGGAGCTGATGTAAAATCGAGTGCTGCGCTGCTTAGCCCACCCTGGCCGGATAAGGTCAACACGTGTATACAGGGATTAAACACTAACCCCTGATCTGACCTATTGTATTCCCCTCACCAGAGAATAAATTATGCTGTGGCGCTGCTCCTAAAACATGAACATCAGTACCTAAAAGCAGCAGATACTATAATCACTACACATAACTTTGCTGCTAAGAATCTAAATTTCCTTTTGCCCAAGGAACAGCAAAAGTATTTATTTAAAGTTGGCTACTAACAAGGGCATCAAACCTCCAAAAAGCGCATGCACCGCTTCTACTAAAAGACAATTGGTATGCTCCCTGTTTTAACGCTGCAGAACAGTAAAAAACAGAAACATGCAGGTACAATAGTGGTGCAGCGTGTAAACTGCGCTATCAGTAACACTGCCGGTCTGTGTGAGGCATACAGGTCACCATTTTGGAAGGCTTAACGGAGTGGCTGCACTGAACATTTGCAAGGAGCCCGGTCTCAGTTACAATGCAGGGCGTCATCTTGGAATACCACCTAACCCTATATTCTAAGGCCTTGGTGCGCATAACCATGAGTCGGCACATGTGAACACTTTGCTGCCCCCTAAAACACTGGGATAATCTTGGGACCCAGGAGGACCCCACTTTACGGTCCAGTTTAGTAGGACAACTAGAAGAATTAAGCCACAGTGACTCTTTCATACAAGTCTCTGCCAATCTATGTACTTTCATAACAGCTCGTGTTACATTTATGAGTTGAATTCATATATGTGCTGGTTTTGCTTGCTTGTTTATTTATTTCTTATTTTAGCAATGCAGGTTCTTAACTTGTAATTCAGTATACACATATGCTAATGTTAGACAAGCCCTCGAAAAATGAGTTATCTGAGTAACATGATAGGTGCAGTGTGTGCTGGGTGCTATATGTGCTGGGCTCTGCTTATGCTAGGTATTGGGTGCGTTGGGTACTGTAGGTGCTGCGTGTGCTAGGTGCTGCGTGTGCTAGGTGCTGCATGTGCTAGGTACTATGTGTGTTAGGTGTTGCGTGTGCTAGGTACTATGTGTGTGCTAGGTGCTGCGTGTACTAGGTACTATGTGTGCTAGGCGCTGCGTGTGCTAGGTTCTATGTGTGCTAGGTGCCGCGTGTGCTAGGTACTATGTGTGCTAGGTGCTGCGTGTGCTAGGTACTATGTGTGTGCTAGGTACTGCGTGGGCTAGGTACTATGTGTGCTAGGTGCTGCGTGTGTTAGGTACTATGTGTGCTAGGTGCCGCTTGTGCTAGGTACTATGTGTGCTAGGTGCTGCGTGTGCTAGGTACTATGTGTGTGCTAGGGACTGCGAGTGCTAGGTACTATGTGTGCTAGGTGCTGCATGTGCTAGGTACTATGTGTACTAGGTGCTGCGTGTGCTAAGTACTATGCGTGTGCTAGGTACTATGTGTGCTAGGTGCTGCGGGTGCTAGGTACTATGTGTGCTAGGTGCTGTGTGTGCTAGGTACTATGTGTGCTAGGTGCTGCGTGGGCTAGGTACTATGTGCTAGGTGCTGCGTGGGCTAGGTACTATGTGTGCTAGGTGCTGCGTGTGCTAGGTAATATGTGTGCTAGGTGCTGCGTGGGCTAGGTACTATGTGTGCTAGGTGCTGCGTGTGCTAGGTACTATGTGTGCTAGGTGCTGCGTGTTCTAGGTACTATGTGTGCTGGGTGCTGCGTGTGCTAGGTACTGTGTGTGCTAGGTGTTGCGTGTGCTAGGTGCTGCGTGTGCTAGGTGCTGCGTGTGCTAGGTGCTGTGTGTGTTAGGTACTATGAGTGCTAGGTGCTGTGTGTGCTAGGTGCTGCGTGTGCTAGGTTCTGCGTGGGCTAGGTACTATGTGTGCTAGGTGCTGCGTGTGCTAGGTATTATGTGTGCTAGGTGCTGCGTGTGCTAGGTGCTGCATGTGCTAGGTACTATGTGTGCTAGGTGCTGCGTGTGCTAGGTGCTGCGTGTGCTAGGTACTATGTGTGCTAGGTGCTGCGTGTGCTAGGTACTATGTGTGCTAGGTGCTGTGTGGGCTAGGTACCATGTGTGCTAGGTGCTGCGTGTGCTAGGTACCATGTGTGCTAGGTGCTGCGTGTGCTAGGTATCATGTGTGCTAGGTGCTGCGTGTGCTAGGTACCATGTGTGCTAGGTGCTGCGTGTGCTAGGTACTATGTGTGCTAGGTGCTGCATGTGCTAGGTACTATGTGTGCTAGGTGCTGCATGTGCTACGTACTATGTGTGCTAGGTGCTGCGTGTGCTAGGTACTATGTGTGCTAGGTGCTGCGTGTGCTAGGTACTATGTGTGCCAGGTGCTGTGTGTGCTAGGTACTATGTGTGCTAGGTGCTGCGTGTGCTAGGTACTATGTGGGCTAGGTGCTGCGTGTGCTAGGTACTATGTGTGCTAGGTGCTGCGTGTGCTAGGTACTATGTGTGCTAGGTGCTGCGTGTGCTAGTTACTATGTGTGCTAGGTGCTGCGTGTGCTAGGTACTATGAGTGCTAGGTGCTGCATGTGCTAGGTTCTATGTGTTCTAGGTGCTGCGTGTGCTAGGTACTATGTGTGCTAGGTGCTGCGTGTGCTAGGTACTATGTGTGCTAGGTGCTGCGTGGGCTAAGTACTATGTGTGCTAGGTGCAGCGTGTGCTAGGTACTATGTGTACTTGGTGCTGCGTGTGCTAGGTGCTGCGTGTGCTAGGTGCTGCGTGTGCTAGGTGCTGCGTGTGCTAGGTGCTGCGTGTGCTAGGTGCTGCGTGTGTTAAGGTGCTACGTGTGCTAGGTACTATGTGTGCTAGGTGCTGCGTGGGCTAGGTGCTGCTGCGTGGGCTAGGTGCTGCTGCGTGGGCTAGGTGCTGAGTGCCCTGGGTACTGTGTGTGCCAGGTACTAGGTGCGTTTGGTGCTGTATGTACTAGGCGCTGTGTGTGCTAGGTCCTGTGTGTAGTTCCTAAGCAGTCATCTCCTACAACTAACCCTGACATTATCTAATAGTCTTGCCTCTTCTTTAAAATAATCACCCACTCCTTTTGTCGTCTAGTGTGTTTGCAGAATCTGCTCCTCAATTTATGCGATCTATTTTATTTATATATTGTAAACCAACTTATACAAACTTTGCTCTTTGATGTACTAAATTTAAATTTATTCTATACGCCTCATCCCCCGCTCCCCCCCCCCCCATAGCTAGAGCCCACGTCAGGGTTCAACCTAGGTGAATTACTTTCACCTCAATTCCTTGCAATTTACTTATAACTTACAATGTATCAATGTTTTGATGGCTATTGCAACCGAACCTGCGTGTCCGAACCTTTTCTTTGTGTATGTTTGAACAGGGGTCCTGCGTGTCCCCAAATGTTACCCTTCATTCTAAAACTGAATAAAAATTCATTTAAAAAAAAAAAAAAACTAACACTACTAAAAAAAATTAATTACAGAAAATAACAAACACTAAATTACAAAAAATAACAAACACTAAATTACAAAGAATAACAAACAAAATTATCCAAAATAAAAACAATTACACCTAATCTAATAGCCCTATAAAAATAAAAAGCCCCCCAAAATAAAAAAAAACCTAGCCTACAAGAAACTACCAATAGCCCTTAAAAGAGCCTTTTGTAGGGCATTGCCCTAAATAAATTAACTCTTATAACTGTAAGAAAATACAAAGACCCCCCAACAGTAAAACCCACCACCCAACCAACCCCCTTAAAATAAAAAACCTAACTCTAACAAAAAACATAATTTATGTAAGAACTTACCTGATAAATTCATTTCTTTCATATTAGCAAGAGTCCATGAGCTAGTGACGTATGGGATATACATTCCTACCAGGAGGGGCAAAGTTTCCCAAACCTCAAAATGCCTATAAATACACCCCTCACCACACCCACAATTCAGTTTAATGAATAGCCAAGAAGTGGGGTGATAAGAAAGGAGCGAAAGCATCAAAAATAAGGAATTGGAATAATTGTGCTTTATACAAAAAAATCATAACCACCACAAAAAGGGTGGGTCTCATGGACTCTTGCTAATATGAAAGAAATTAATTTATCAGGTAAGTTCTTACATAAATTATGTTTTCTTTCATGTAATTAGCAAGAGTCCATGAGCTAGTGACGTATGGGATAGCAGATACCCAAGATGTGGAACTTCCACGCAAGAGTCACTAGAGAGGGAGGGATAAAATAAAGACAGCCAGTTCCGCTGAAAGAATGATCCACAACCCAAATCAAAAGTTTTAATCTAAATAATGAAAAAAACTGAAATCATAAGCAGAAGAATCAAACTGAAACAGCTGCCTGAAGTATTTTTCTACCAAAAACTGCTTCAGAAGAAGAGAAAACATCAAAATGGTAGAATTTAGTAAAAGTATGCAAAGAAGACCAAGTTGCTGCTTTGCAAATCTGATCAACGGAAGCTTCATTCTTAAAAGCCCAGGAAGTAGAAACTGACCTAGTAGAATGAGCCGTAATCCTTTGAGGCGGGGACTTACCCGACATAAGCATGATGAATCAAAGACTTTAACCAAGATGCCAAAGAAATGGCAGAAGCTTTCTGACCTTTCCTGGAACCAGAAAAGATAACAAATAGACTAGAAGTCTTTCTAAAATCTATAGTAGCTTCAACATAATATTTCAAAGCTCTTACTACATCCAAAGAATGTAAAGATCTCTCCTTTGAATTCTTAGGATCAGGACACAATGAAGGGACAACAATTTCTCTACTAATGTTGTTAGAATTCACAACCTTAGGTAAAAATTGAAATGAAGTCCGCAACACCGCCTTATCCTGATGAAAAATCAGAAAAGGAGATTCACAAGAAAGAGCAGATAACTCAGAAACTCTTCTAGCAGAAGAGATGGCCAAAAGGAACAAAACTTTCCAAGAAAGTAATTTAATATCCAGAGAATGCATAGGTTAAAACAGAGAAGCCTGTAAAGCCCTCAGAACCAAATTAAGACTCCAAGGAGGAGAGATTGACTTAATGACAGGCTTGATATGAACCAAAGCCTGTACAAAACAATGAATATCAGGAAGATTAGCAATCTTTCTGTGAAAAAGAACAGACAGAGCAGAGATTTGTCCTTTCAAAGAACTTGCAGATAAACCTTTATCCAAACCATCCTGAAGGAACTGTAAAATTCTAGGAATTTTAAAAGAATGCCAAGAGAATTTATGAGAAGAACACCAAGAAATGTAAGTCTTCCAGACTCAATAATAAATCTTCCTAGACACAGATTTACGAGCCTGTAACATAGTATTAATAACTGAGTAAGAGAAACCCCTATGACTAAGAATCAAGCGTTCAATTTCCATACCTTCAAATTTAATGATTTGAGATCCTGATGGAAAAATGGGCCTTGAGATAGAAGGTCTGATCTTAACGGAAGTGTCCAAGGTTGGCAACTGGCCATCCGAATGAGATCCGCATACCAAAACCTGTGAGGCCATGCTGGAGCCACCAGCAGAACAAATGAACGTTCCATTAGAATTTTGGAAATCACTCTTGGAAGAAGAACTAGAGGCGGAAAGATATAGGCAGGATGATAATTCCAAGGAAGCGACAACGCGTCCACTGCTTCCGCCTGAGGATCCCTGGATCTGGACAGATACCTGGGAAGTTTCTTGTTTAGATGAGAGGCCATCAGATCTATTTCTGGAAGTCCCCAGATCTGAACAATCTGAAGAAATACCTCTGGGTGAAGAGACCATTCGCCCGGATGTTACGTCTGGTGACTGAGATAATCCGCTTCCCAATTGTCTACACCTGGGATGTGAACCGCAGAAATTAGACAGGAGCTGGATTCCGCCCATACAAGTATCCGAGATACTTCTTTCATAGCTTGAGGACTGTGAGTCCCATCTTGATGATTGACATACGCCACGGTTGTGACATTGTCCGTCTGAAAACAAATAAACGATTCTCTCTTCAGAAGAGGCCAGAACTGGAGAGCTCTGAAAATCGCACGGAGTTCCAAAATGTTGATTGGTAAATCTCGCCTACTGAGATTCCCAAACCCCCTGCGCTGTCAGAGATCCCCATACAGCTCCCCAACCTGAAAGACTTGCATCTGTTGAGATCACAGTCCAGGTTGGACGAATAAAAGAGGCCCCTTGAATTAAACGATGGTGATCCAACCACCAAGTCAGAGAAGATCGAACATTGGGATTTAAGGATATTATTTGTGATATCCTTGTATAATCCCTGTACCACTGGTTCAGCATACAAAGCTGAAGAGGTCTCATGTGAAAACGAGCAAAGGGGATCGCGTCCGATGCAGCAGTCATGAGACCTAGAATTTCCATGCAAAAAGCTTCCGAAGGGAATGATTGAGACTGAAGGGTTCGACAAGCTGAAACCAACTTCAGACGTCTCTTTTCTGTTAAAGACAAAGTCATGGACACTGAATCTATTTGAAAGCCCAAAAAAGGTTACCTTTGTCTGAGGAATCAAAGAACTCTTTGGTAAATTGATCCTCCAACCATGTTTTTGAAGAAACAACACAAGTTGATTCGTATGAGATTCTGCAGAATGTAAAGACTGAGCAAGTACCAAGATATCGTCCAAATAAGGAAATACCACAATACCCTGTTCTCTGATTACAGAGAGAAGGGCACCGAGAACCTTTGAAAAGATCATTGGAGCTGTTGCTAGGCCAAACTGAAGGGCAACAAACTGGTAATGCTTGTCTAGAAAAGAGAATCTCAGAAACTGATAGTGATCTGGATGAATTGGAATATGAAGATATGCATCCTGTAAATCTATTGTGGACATATAATGCCCTTGCTGAACAAAAGGCAGAATAGTCCTTATAGTCACCATTTTGAATGTTGGTATTCTCACATAACGATTCAATATTTTTAGATCCAGAACTGGTCTGAAGGAATTCTCCTTCTTTGGTACAATGAATAGATTTGAGTAAAACCCCAGACCCCGTTCCAGAACTGGAACTGGCACAATTACCCCAGCCAACTAGATCTGAAACACATTTCAGAAATGCCTGAGCCTTCACTGGGTTTACTGGAATGAGAGAGAGAAAAAAATCTTCTAACAAGAGGTCTTATCTTGAAACCTATTCTGTATTCTTGAGAAACAATGTTCTGAATCCAAAGACTGTGAATCGAATTGATCCAAATATCTTTGAAAAATTGTAACCTGCCTCCTACCAGCTGTGCTGGAATGAGGGCCGCACCTTCATACGGATTTAGGAGCTGGTTTTGACTTTCTAAAAGGCTTGGATTTATTCCAGACTGGAGAAGGTTTCCAAACGGAAACCGTTCCTTTAGGGGAAGGGTCAGGCTTCTGTTCTTTATTCTGACGAAAGGAACAAAAACGATTAGCAGCCCTGTATTTACCTTTAGATTTTTTTGTCCTGAGGCAAAAGGTTCCTTTCCCCCCATTAACAGTTGAAATAATAGAATCCAACTGTGAACCAAATAATTTATTACCTTGGAAAGAAAGAGAGAGCAAAGTTGACTTAGAAGTCATATCTGCATTCCAAGATTTAAGCCATAAAGCTCTTCTAGCTAAGATGGCTAAAGACATATATCTGACATCAATTCTAATGATATAAAAAATGGCATCACAAATAAAGTTATTAGCATGTTGAAGAAGTTTAGCAATGCTATAAGCATTATGGTCTGACACTTGTTGCGCTAAAGCCTCCAACCAGAAAGTTGAAGCTGCAGCAACATCAGCCAAAGAAATAGCAGGTCTAAGAAGATTACCTGAACATAAATAAGCTCTCCTTAGAAAGGATTCAAGCTTCCTGTCTAAAGGATCCTTAAAGGAAGTACTATCCGCCGTAGGAATAGTAGTACTTTTAGCAAGAGTAGAAATAGCCCCATCAACTTTAGGGATTTTATCCCAAAACTCTAATCTATCAGATGGCACAGGGTACAATTTCCTAAACCTTTGAGAAGGAGTAAATGAAGTACCCAGACTATTCCATTCCCTAGAAATTACTTCTGAAATAGCATCAGGAACTGGAAAAACTTCAGGAATAACTACATGAGGTTTGAAAACCGAATTTAAACGCTTAGTAGATTTAGTATCAAGAGGACTAGACTCCTCCATATCTAATGCAATTAACACTTCTTTAAGTAAAGAACGAATAAACTCCATCTTAAATAAATATGAAGATTTATCAGTGTCAATATCTGAGGCAGAATCTTCTGAACAAGATAGATCCTCATCAGAAACAGATAAGTCAGAATGATGACGGTCACTTAAAAATTCATCTGAAATATGAGAAGTTTTAAAAGACCTTTTACGCTTACTGGAAGGAGGAATAACAGACAGAGCCTTCCTAATAGATTTAGAAACAAATTATTTTACATTAACAGGGACATCCTGAACATTAGATGTTGAAGGAACAACAACAGGTAATGGATTATTACTAATGGAAACACAATCTGCATTAGAGAGTTTATCATGACAGTTATCACAAACAACAGCCGGAGGAACAGTTACCAAAAGTTTACAACAGATGCACTTAACTTTGGTAGAACCAGCATCATGCAGCGTCTTTTCAGAAGTAGATTCTGATCCAGGGTCATGTTGAGACATCTTGCAATATGTAATAGAAAAAACAACATATAAAGCAAAATTATCAAATTCCTTAAATGACAGTTTCAGGAATGGGAAAAAATGCCAAATGAACAAGCCTCTAGCAACCAGAAGCAATGAAAAATGAGACTGAAATAATGTGAAAAAAAGGTGGAGACAAGAATGACGCCCACATTTTTTGGCGCCAAGAATGACGCCCACATTATTGGCGCCAAGTATGACGCCACATCCTGTGACGTCGAAAAAAACGACGCCCACAATTTTGGCGCAAAAAAACGTCTGAACGTCAAAAATGACGCAACCATGCACAAACTTCCGGCGTCAATTAGGGCGCCGGAAATGACAACATTTTTGCGCCAAAAAAGTCTGCGCCAAGAATGACGCAATAAATTGAAGCATTTTCAGCCCCCGCAAGCCTAACAGCCCACAGGGAAAAAAATTCAATTGAAAAATTTCTTTTAAGGTAAGAAAAAAATATTTCATATGCATTATCCCAAATAATGAAACTGACTGTCTGAAATAAGGAATACTGATTATCCTGAATCATGGCAAATATAAGTTTAAACACATATATTTAGAACTTTACATATAAAGTGCCCAACCATAGCTTAGAGTGTCATAAAAAATAAGACTTACTTACCCTAAGACACTCATCTACATAAAGTAGAAAGCCAAACCAGTACTGAAACGAGAATCAGTAGATGTAATGGTATATAAGAGTATATCGTCGATCTGAAAAGGGAGGTAAGAGATGAATCTCTACGACCGATAACAGAGAACCTATGAAATAGATCCCCTAGAGGAAGACCATTGAATTCAAATAGGCAATACTCTCTTCACATCCCTCTGACATTCACTGCACTCTGAGAGGAAAACCGGGCTCCAGCCTGCTGCGAAGCGCATATCAACGTAGAATCTAGCACAAACTTACTTCACCACCTCCATGGGAGGCAAAGTTTGTAAAACTGAATTGTGGGTGTGGTGAGGGGTGTATTTATAGGCATTTTGAGGTTTGGGAAACTTTGCCCCTCCTGGTAGGAATGTATATCCCATACGTCACTAGCTCATGGACTCTTGCTAATTACATGAAAGAAACCTAAGCTACCCATTGCCCTGAAAAGGGAATTTGTATGGACATTGCCCTTAAAAGGGCATATAGCTCTTTTGCATTGCCCTTAAAAGGGCATTTAGCTCTTTTAAAAAAGCCCAAGCCCTAATCTAAAAGAAAAACCCACCTAAAAAAAGTTAAAAAAAAAACTAACACTAACCCCGACGATCCTCTTACAGTTTTTGAAGTCCGGACATCCAGGCGGCGAAAAGTCTTCATCCAGGCGGCGAGGTCTTCATCCATCCAGACGGCCTCTTCTATCTTCATCCAGGTGGCATCTTTTATCTTCATCCCGGCGGCGCGGATCGTGTCCATCCTTGAAGACATCCGGCGCGGAGCTTCCTCTTCATACGGTCACTGCCGTACACTGAATCTTCAATGCAAGGGAGCCTTTTTAAAATGGCGTCCATTTGGGGCCAATCATATGCCTCCCTGATGGTGTTGCCTGTACTTCTCAGCATTAAGGAGACCATTAATTCTGACCAAATCCCCAACTCCATTGGCAGAAACTTAGCCCCAAACTTGCAAGGAACCTCCACCATGCTTCACTGTTGTCTGCAGATACTCATTCTTATACCGCTTTCCAGACCTTTGGTGAACCTTTTTCATTTTTCCAGGTAAACAACCAAAAAACAAAACAAAAAACAAAAAAAAAAAAGAAACAAAACAAAAATATTAACAGGCAATTCACAAAGAATAACATTAGCACTTACCCGGGCCCTCCGACTCGCCCCCCACAAACTGAGCAGCAACATCCAATGATTGTACAAATGTCAAGGCTTCCAGTATTCACACATAAGCGAGAAAAGTTAGTCAGTCTGTAGGCACCATTTACCTCAGAGATTCTCACTTAAGATAAAAAGGCTATTTCTAAATGGGTATATAACACCGTCTCTTACTCTAGGTGAAAGAAATAGAAGATAAGCCTCCCACTTGTGGATAAATTTCCTGACTCTTTTCTCCGGATCCCCTTTTGTGTCCGCCTGCTCAGTCAACATTTGGGTGTGTATCCTGCCAAGCAGCTGCCTGAGTGGAGGTGCTCTATTGCTAGCCCACCCCTTTAGAATGACCGTCCTAGCAAGCATTAAAACAGTGGTGATAAAAATGTCAAACTTATAAATTCTGTCCTTGGGTATCAAAAATATGACATGTTGTGCTGTGAGAGTCACCTGTTGATTTGTTACTTTTGCCAACCAATAATAAACTCTAAACCAGAATCCTCTCAACTTAGGGCAGTCCCACAGCAGGTGAATCCATTCTGGGGATGGGTATCTACACTTATTACAGATGTTCTCCGCCCCCGGGACCCATCTAGCTCAAATGCCAGGTGTAATGTAAGACTGATGGATAAGTTTCATATGTGTCTCCCTTAGATTGGCCGAGATTGTACTAGCGTGTACCTTCCCAAGGCTCCCTGTAATGAGGTCAGAGTCCACCGACAGTTCTCTACTGGTTGCCCATTTCGTTACAAGTCCCTCCATAGCAGGTCCTTCACAGTGTTTAAGTAATAGGTCATAAGTGTGCGATATCTTATAAGAGCCCTGCTTAGCCAGAGCACACAATTTATCGATATTGGAAGGCTCGGTAGTCAACAGCTTGTCTGAGATCAGTTTATAGAGATAGTGCCTGCATTGAAAATACGCAAACCTATGTGTCCCCGGGAGATTGTGCGAACTCTGCAATTCAGAAAAGGGTGTGATATCTAAAGTGAGTGGGTTAAAAAGTTGGTGAAGCCTTGTAAGATGTTGGTGGTGCCATGTAGCAAACACTTCAGTCGTGTAACCAGGGAGGAACTGTAAATTGCCCTGAATCGGCAAATATTTAGTCACTAGATGTTGTGTGCCCCATAGCTTAAAAATCCCGGACCACGCCCTCAGAGGATCTTTGAATAATATATGAGATTGTATGGATGGGGGAAGCGATTTGAGAGGTGAGTAGGGCAAGAAAGCTAAATGCAATGGCCTAACAAGACCACCCTCTAACTCAGGGACGGTGAAATATGCATTCCCTACCATCCAGTCCAAGACAATCTTAGACAATGTAGACCAGTTATACCAGATAATGTTTGGAAGGCGAAGCCCACCCTTACTCAAGGACATAAATAGATACTTTTTACTTATCCTATGTTTTTTCCCTTGCCATATGAAGCGACCTAATGAGGCCTGGAGAGAAGCAGTGTCCTTGCGCGTCAAAAGAAGAGGCAACATCTGTAGCGGATAGAGGAGCTTAGGAAGGGCGATCATCTTAAAAAGATGAACCCTCCCCGACAGGGACAAGGGGAGCCTTGTCCAACCTGACAACAATTGTTTGATGTTTGCAATGACTCCTGTGAGGTTGAGATGGTATAGTTTCGTGGGATCAATGTGTAAAAGGATCCCAAGATATTTAAAAGATCCCTCTGTAACCCTGAGGCCACTGCCTGATAGTGTGGTGTCACCGAGGTTCTGTAACCAGGTTACCTCCGATTTATCAACATTGATTTTATACCCCGAAAAGGACCCAAATAGCTTGATGATATCTAGGAGGGGCTGGAGGTTATTACGAGGATCACCTACAAACAGGAGTAGATCGTCTGCGTACAATGAGAGATGATATTTATGCCCAAGCACATCAAGTCCTGTACAATGTTGTCTTATATATGAGGCCAGGGGTTCTATGGCCAGATCAAACAACAGGGGGGAAAGGGGGCAGCCCTGCCTAGTCTCCCTCTGAAATGTAAAAGAGGGGGAAAGGTCTCCATTGACTATGAGGGATGCCATAGGGGTCTGATACAGTGTACGGAGGAAGTCAGCAAAGCATCCCGAAATTCCGAATTTTTCCAGGGAAGTGTGCAAATGATCCCACTCTATCCGATCAAATGCCTTTTCCGTGTCAAGTGCCAAAAGGCACGCATCTGGCAGATTGGAAGGGGTTTGTGATGTTGCATTATACCAATAATGTGATGAAATGGCTAGAACTTTCCGGATATTAAGCACCGAGGACCTCCCTTTTACAAAGCCTGTCTGGTCCATGTGTACAACAGACGGCAAGACCTTCGCTAGACGGTCAGCCAGGATCTTTGTCAAAAGTTTGTAATCCCCATTAAGAAGGGAGATTGGGCGATATGATGAGGTTTTGGGTGTGATCCCTGTCAGGTTTAGGAATCAAGCAAATGTTCGCTTCTGAGAAATGCTTATCCAATCGCGACGCCCCTTCCAGGTATGCTGAAAAAAGAGAGGCTAAGGTGGGAGCTATTTCCCCACTCAAAAGCTTAAAATACTCAGAGGGCAGCCCATCCGGGCCTGGGGCCTTCCCTAATTTGCTGTTTCGTATGGCCATGATAACCTCCTGCACATGGATCGGGGCATTAAGGGCCGATTTTTGCTCCTCAGAGATAGTGGGTAGCTGCACCGAGCCCCAGAACCTCAATTTTGCCTCATGATATATTGTCTGACTAGTGTATAGTTCCCTGTAATACTTTACAAATTCCATCATAATTTCTTTATTGTTTGAAGTCAGTTTGGACTGGGAGTTTATAGCCGCTATATAAGATTTGGGGCGGTAAGAGTGGACCAGTTTGGCCAGCAGTTTACCAGATTTATTACCCTGGCGAAAGTATCTACCCTGCCTATGTATGTCAAACTTGAGATGTTGTTGGGTTAAGAACGTGTCCCTGGCTTGCTTAAGCTCGTAGTACTTTTTTTGAAATGTGGGGGAGGGGTCAGAAAGGTAGTCATTGTACGCCGCAGTTAGCTGCGAAAGGAAGTCACCATCAATTCGTCTGTTGTTTTTGTTGTATTGGGCCGTAAAGGCCGTAATACAGCCCCTCATTACCGCCTTAGAGGCATGCCAAAATAAATCAGGGGTATCTTTATGTGTATCATTATCCGATGTATAGTGTAACCATGAGGACTTTAGATGATTACGGAAATTTATGTTGCTATAGAGATACGTGGGGAATCTCCAAGATTTCATAGGAGGAGTCATGGGTGTAGGTTGCAACAGTAATATGACAGGGGCATGGTCCGAGATTGTAATCTGTGCTATGGTAGTAGTGTGGACTTGCGGTGTTAATGCTGAAGAGGTGAGGAAATAGTCTATCCTTGACATTGTGGGATGTGTTTTAGATAGGCAAGTAAAGTCTCTCTCCTCCGGATTTTTTGTTCTCCAGACATCTACCAAATCTAGTGTCTCTTTAAAAGAGCTAATTAGAGTTACCTCTCTACTATGTGGAGCACGTTGTTTCAGATGACCTAGCACTGATGAATCTTTAAATCTGTCTAGAGGAACAGCCTGGGCCAGGTTAAAATCCCCTCCCATAATCAATGGGGTGTTATAGGTTAATAATTTTGCTAGTAGGGTTGACCAGAAATTAGGATTGACCTCGTTCGGGCCATAAATGTTGCAAATGGTATAAGTGAATTGGTGAATTTGCAACAGAGCTATAATATACCTGCCTCTCTGATCAATGTCAACCTGTGAGAAGGAGATTGGAAGACCCTTCCTCACCAAAATAGCCACCCCCCTCTTTCTACCCTCTGTTGGGGAATACAGTGCCTGACCTACCCAACGCCTCTTTAGCTTATCGTGTTCATCTGCTGTCAATCTAGTCTCCTGAAGTAAAGCTATGTCAGTCTGTAGGGAGTTTAAATGTTGCAAAATAGTACCTATCTTTGCAGGCGATGTAATGCCTCCCACATTCCAGGAAACTACTTTAACAGGTACCGCCATAAAAATAGTGTAAGAATGATAATAATAAGCAGAGAGTTACCATATAGTCGTGCCTTAAGACTATGAAGAGAGTGTACCCTATTGTCATCTTGAGTGGGAAAGGTACTGTGTAGTGCACTCCTGTAAAGAAGAGGGGGTAGCGGCCCCCAGGTCCCACATTGTGCCCAAAGTGACTCACTGTGATAGGCTGTTAGTTGTAAGAGCTGGTCAGAAGTCATGATGAGGTGGTCTGTGGAGGGCAAGTTCAGAGGATCCCGGGACTCCCCATGACAGGATCTGGAAGGGAGACAAGAATGAGGCACATGTAAGCAGTACAGCAATATCCCCAGCATATCCATTTTAGCATGAAACAGTAACCATACAGCATGAAGAACATGACATCCAAGATAAAAAAACATTAACAAGGTATACCCTGAGTAAACTATGGAGCACTTAGGATGCTGAGCCAGAGGGTGGCAATGGGTCCAATGAGCTATAACATAGAATAATAATTCTAAATGGGCATTGAAAAAGAACTGGGGTATGTTAAACAGCATGCCTACTAAGCAGAGAGGGAGAGCCCTACTTAGGCAACAAAGAACTATTAGGTGCCAAAAATGAGAGGGGAAGGCCAAACTAGCATGCAACAAAGGGCACCACGGGTATTCTCTAAGTAATGGGTTCAGCCAAGGTAGATAGGAGAGTTCAAGCTGACAACATTGGGCTGAGAAACCCATGTCAACATGTGGTATTAAAACATGATCTCCCTTGCCCATAACAATAGGGGAAGAAATAAAAAACAATAGCACCTGAAAGAGAAAAGTATACATCATGTAAAGAAACATGAATTCTATTTCACAGATACAAAGTACAAACTCTCATTAAAGAACACTTCAGCCATTGTCCTGTCTTCGTTCAGATGATAGATAGGCCTGTACCGCTGCAGGGGAATGGAAAATCTTGGGCCCAGAGGACGTTTGCAGCTTGAGCTTAGCTGGGTACAGGAGGGAAAACTGACGACCTTTTTCATGAAGGAGGGAGCAGAGTGGTGCAAAGTCTTTGCGTCTTCTGGTGACTTCCACAGAGAAGTCTTGAAAAAGTAAGAGACGGTGCTCCTCATATTTGACCTCTTTTACACTTCTATAAGCCTGTAGTATTGTGATCTTGTCTTGGTAGTTTAAACACCTGAAAATCACCTGACGTGGCCTCTCCTTAGAGTTTCCCAGATGTCTGTCAGGACCAATGCGGTGGGCTCTCTCTATGTCGAGGGGCAGGCAATCCTGAGGCATGCCAAGAAGTGAGGGAAGGATAGAGGCAGTGAAATCCAGCAGGTCTTTATCTTTAACCGCTTCTGGTACCCCTACTATGCGCAGATTATTTCGCCTGCTGCGATTCTCTAAGTCTTCAACCTTATCCTGCAGGTATTGGTTTTGTTTTAAAAGATTCTTCAGAGACACTTCAGATTCCTGTTGCCTGTCTTCCACTTCAGAGATTCTCTGCTCCGCAGTAGTCAAGCGAGTAGAAAAGGCACGCACTTCAGTAGTGAGCGTGTCTACCCCTGCCTGCAGGTTGTCCATTTTAGGTAAGAAAAAAGCCTTCAACTCCTGCAATAAAGCAGCATGGTCACTTGATGAACTCCCCTCACCCTCCTGCTGGGAGCTGTGAATGATGGTCTCAGCAACCTGTTTCAGCCGCTTTTCTTGTGTTTTTGACCTGCAGCTCATATTGTCGGTCCCAGACTGGGAGATTCTGTGGAAATAGTCATCAACTTTCATAGAATAGAGCGCTGGTCGACTGTATATGCAACAGGAGATTTCAATAAGCCCAGTCTAGGAAGGGTGAGGTATAGGGCCCACACGGAATGGGATATGATGAAAGTCCAAGTTGTTCACTGCACTTGCTTACTTCGGTAATTTTCAGAGGATGTATGACAGGGCTACAGCATATCTGGCATATGGGCTATAATCAGCAAAGTGGTTCAGCAGGTTTGCGCCAGGTACCTTATGTCTAAAACAATGAGGTTTAGCAAGATTGTAGTACTTGTTCACTGTTGCATAGATGAGATGTGAGGGTAAACCACTAGGTGGCGTATGATGCTTGCTTAGATGAGTTGTTATAGTAAATTTAAAACAGCCATGTGCACCAATAGATGGTAAACGAACAAATGCAAACTTTCCAAATTCTAGGCATACAGTGCTACCAAGTCGCCCCCAACACAGTGGTATATATATGAGGCAAGTCTCTAGGCAGGTGATGTGTGTGCTTTACTCCAAAGATGAAAGAAAAAACCAACAAAACTGCTGGTAGAGTTATTAGAGTAGTCAGTATCAGCAATTCAGTCCCATCTCTTTGGCTCCTAAGTGTTTGCCTATCCTCAGTAGTTTGTATCTGAAACAAGGTAGCCTGCAGTGTATTATATGCTTACTCACAGTTATCCTCTGGCCCCGAGGCCTGCAAAACCTGGGAGCAAAGTTCTGAGCCCTGGGGCTGTTCACCTCCGCCTGCGGCACTACCAGGATTAGGCAGCTCCGTGATCGCCGCAGCAATGGCGCCCGTTCGCGCCCTTTTCTTTTTTTTCAATTTGCCCCCGGGGACCAGGACTGGATGACAGGTCCTGCGTGCAGGTGATCAGCCAAGGCACTAACACTCGGCCTGGCAAGAAGAAGAGCCACGGGGAGTGGAATATCAGCAGCGGAGACAATTATTAGAGCTGTATGTGTGCGGAGTTCTTTACCGCTGCTGCTACCCAGTCGTCCCGCCCACCGGAAGTCCATGAAGACCACTTTTTACCAGACTTCTCTGAACAGTACCAGGGTCCCACTGGTTTCTGCCATATCTGAGCTGATGGTACCACTGGACATCATCTGATTGTGGAGGAAAGTACGCATGATGTGTCTTTGATCTGCTGACCACTGTATCTATGGTCATCAATTTGGCCTATCTTTGTGCTTCTTTAGAAGTGCTTGGACAGCACATCTGGAAACCGCTGTCTTCCTTAAAGTTTCTGCATGGGAGAGACCTTACTGATGAATTTTAACTAATTTGTTTCTTTGCTCACACTTGTTATGGTATATGACATTAAACTGTCTTCAGCAACCTCACTGTGTTTGCAGAATTTGTATGTTTCTTGCTCAGTTTTATTCATTCTACACAGCTTTTCTGTTCTAGTTAATGATTTTGTTTCAACCTACATCTTAAATTAATGATCATTAGCATCTATTTGTTATAACTATTTAATATTGCACCTGACTATATGCCTACAAAATCCCTGACTTTGTGCAAGTGTACCTAGAAGAATTGATGCTTTTTTGAAGGCTTAGGGGCTGATTTGTTAATGTGCACTATGTGCAGAATTATATAACATTATTTTTTATGTTTACTGGCTCTTTAAGACCGCTGCTTCTTAACTTGAAGGCTCACTCGGAAACAGCAGCACACGTTGCTTCTTAAATCGGCCCCAAAGGGTGGTCACACCAACTATTGATTTGATTTATATTTTTGTTCTGTTCACTCATTTTGTTAATTGGTAAAAAAAAAAAATTACATTTCTATTTTCAAAAGCATTCTTAATTTTGAACAGTGATCCAACTAATTGTCAGAGACTGATATTATTTAGTACTTGCAAATAGATAACTTTAGCTAAATAATATGGGGTTCTGTATAATCCAGTCACTAATATGGAGCCTCACTCTGGTGTGGTTCAATACAGCAATATTATACATATAGATTACTTAGTTGATGGGTACAGAGCATACTCAAACCCTTCTCCTTGGCTCCCCATATATAACATGACACATACAACCTACAGTGCAAAAGTATCTGGCCTGATATGTTAGCCTGATATGTTGATGTGGACAAGCAATAGTATAAATTATCTTTCCTTTAGTATAATCCTAAAACACATTTTGCCTGCTCATCAGAGATCTTGTTCTTGTGCCTTTACTATAAATTTACTTTTTATCTGTCCAGCGACTATAACAACATTCCTTGCTAAAGGCTATTCTGATTAAGGTTAAAGGTGGACAGACATAAAAAATTTTTTAAAAATAATTAGAGCATAGCTACATACTAACACTAAACAACATAAACTAAAGGCCATGGAGAAAGAAGGTAGTTTTTATAAGGGAAGCAGAACCCAAATATGTCTTTTAAGTCTCAAATTACTGCAAGTGTATACTGTAGTTGTGATATTTATCTGGACTGTCACACTCCAGCAGAAGTCTGTCCAGATAAGAACCCAGAAAATGAGAAGAGACTCAATAAACACTGTCTCTACTCTCTGGATGAGACCCAGGACGTGACTATCAGGTATGAAGGAGGATACAGGTGCGTGGTCAGAAACCGGCTGAGGAGTCTGCAAATTGCAGGCAGAAGAGGTTCCAAAATCAGAAGTTAAGTCCAGACAGAGGTCAAGTAAACAGCAGGCAAACAAGGTACTTGAGGCTAATTCAAGAGAATAGTCAGGAGCAATACTCTTTATTTTGGAGGACATTTTTAAAATTAACCAGAGGTCTGACCTCTGGTTAATTTTCCATGCTCAAATTGCTACCGCGAGCTTGCGGTAGCACTAACCAGCCCGTTTATGGGCGCACGTTAAATTAGCGCTCCACTTGTAATCTGGCCCAATGTGTGTTTATATAGATTTAGAATTCGTTGTAATTTGTTGTAATCTGTGATGCTATAGCAAGCATATTAAAAAGAAAATAATATTAACTTTAATGTGGCTTGTGTCAGTCTTAAGCAGGTGAAAAGATTGAATACTCTACTTTTATTTGGTTTTCTAAAAGTAATTGTATACTTTACTTCAGTGACGTGCAGTGTGGATAGAGGCAGGTGAGGCACTGGCTAGGATATGCCTTCATTCTTTAGATATTCTTTGTTGAAGAAATAGCAATGTACATGGGTGAGCCAATCACATGAGGTATCTATTGTGCAGCCACCAATCAGCAGCTACTGAGCATATTTAGATATGATTTTCAACAAAGGATATCAAGAGAATGAAGTAAATTAGATATTAGATGTAAATTGGACAGAGGGGGTGGGAGAGACAGGGAGAGAGAGATAGAAAGAGAGACAGAGGGGGAGAGAGAGACAAAGAGAGACAGAGAAAGAGACCATGGGGGAGAATGAGACACGTAAGGAGAGAGACAGAGGGGGTGGGAGAGATGGGAGAGAGAGATGGATAGAGAGAGAGAGAGACAGAGAAAGAGAGAGAGAGAGAGAGAGAGAGAGAGAAGGAGAGAGAAAGAGAGAGAGACACAGAGGGGAGAGATACACAGAGGGGGAGAGAGAGAAAGAGACAGAGGGGAGAGAGAGAGAGACAGAGGGGAGAGAGAGAAAGACAGAGGGGAGAGAGAGAGACAGACAGACGGGAGAGAGAGAGACAGACAGAGGGGAGAGAGAGAGACAGAGGAGAGAGAGAGACAGAGGGGAGAGAGAGAGAGACAGAAGGGAGAGATAGTGAGACAGAGGGGAGAGAGAGACAGAGGGGGATGGAGAAAGAGAGAGAGAGGGGAGAGAGAGAGAGGGGAGAGAGAGAGAGAGAGGGGAGAGAGAGAGAGAGGGGAGAGAGAGAGAGGGGAGAGAGAGAGACAGAGGGGAGAGAGAGAGAGAGACAGAGGGGAGAGAGAGAGACAGAGGGGAGAGAGAGAGACAGAGGGGAGAGACAGAGGGGAGAGAGAGAGAGACAGAGGGGAGAGAGAGAGACAGAGAGGAGAGAGAGAGACAGAGGGGGAGAGAGAGAGACAGAGGGGATAGAGAGAGAGAGACAGAGGGGAGAGAGAGAGAGAGGGGGGAGAGAGAGAGAGACAGAGGGGAGAGAGATAGACAGAGGGGAGAGGGAGAGAGAGAGAGAGACAGAAAGGAGAAAGAGAGAGACAGAGGGGAGAGAGAGACAGAGACAGAGGGGAGAGAGAGAGAGACAGAGGGGAGAGAGAGAAAGACAGAGGGGAGAGAGAGATAGAGGGGAGAGAGAGATAAAGGGGAGAGAAAGACAGAGGGGAGAGAGAGGGGGGAGAGAGAGACAGAGGGGAGAGAGAGAGACAGAGGGGAGAGAGAGAGACAGAGGGGAGAGAGAGAGAGACAGAGGGGAGAGGGAGAGAGAGACAGAGGGGAGAGAGAGACAGAAGGGAGAGAGAGACAGAGAGGAGAGAGAGACATAGGGGAGAGAGAGACAGGGGAGAGAGAGAGAGAGAGACAGAGGGGAGAGAGAGAGAGACAGAGGGGGAGAGAGAGAGACAGAGGGGAGAGAGAGAGACAGAGGGGAGAGAGAGAGAGACAGAGGGGAGAGAGAGAGAGAGAGATAGAGACAGAGGGGAGAGAGAGAGAGACAGAGGGGAGAGAGAGAGAGACAGAGGGGAGAGAGAGAGACAGAGGGGAGAGAGAGAGACAGAGGGGAGAGAGAGAGACATAGGGGAGAGAGAGACAGAGAGACAGAGGGGAGAGAGAGAGAGAGAGAGAGAGAGACATAGGGGAGAGAGAGAGACAGAGGGGAGAGAGAGAGAGACATAGGGGGAGAGAGAGAGAGACAGAGGGGGGAGAGAGAGAGAGACAGAGGGGAGAGAGAGAGAGAGAGAGAGACAGAGGGGAGATAGAGAGAGAGACAGAGGGGAGAGAGAGAGAGACAGACAGAGGGGAGAGAGAGAGACAGAGGGGAGATAAAGAAAGACAGAGGGGAGAGAGAGAAAGACAGAGGAGAGATAGAGAGAGAGACAGAGGGGAGAGAGAGACAGAGGGGAGAGAGAGACAGAGGGGAGAGAGACAGTGGGGAGAAAGAGACAGAGGGGAGAGAGAGAGGGGGAGAGGGGAGAGAGAGAGGGGGAGAGAGAGAGAGAGAGAGAGAGAGAGAGAGAGAGAGAGAGGAGAGAGAGAGAGAGAGAGAGAGAGGGGAGAGAGACAGAGGAGAGAGAGAGACAGAGGGGAGAGAGAGACAGAGGGGAGAGAGAGACAGAGGGGAGAGAGAGAGACAGAGGGGAGAGAGAGAGACAGAGGGGAGAGAGAGACAGAGGGGATAGAGAGACAGGGGAGAGAGACAGACAGAGGGGGAGAGAGAGAGAGACAGAGGGGAGAGAGAGAGAGAGACAGAGGGGAGAGAGAGAGAGACAGAGGGGAGAGAGAGACAGAGGGGAGAGAGAGAGAGAGAGAGAGAGAGACAGAGGGGAGAGAGAGAGAGACAGAGGGGAGAGAGAGAGAGACAGAGGGGAGAGAGAGACACAGGCAGAGGGGAGAGAGAGAGACAGACAGAGGAGAGAGAGAGGCAGAGGGGAGAGTGAGAGGCAGAGGGGAGAGAGAGATGCAGAGGGAAGAGAGAGAGACAGAGGGAAGAGAGAGACAGAGGGGAGAGACAGAGGGGAGAGAGAGACAGAGAGGAGAAAGACAGTGGAGGGGGGGAGAGAGACAGGGCAGGGGGGGAGATGCACATGATCATTGTCTGCAGATTTTTCACCACAATGCGACATTTCTTACACATTAGATACAGAAGGTGTTGCTTGTCTTATTTTGCTCTGTATTATATAATTAAAAATGTTTTTTAATTCCTATAAGCTAATCAGTATTGCAGCAGACCTGTCAGAGAGAACTCAAAAGTGTCTTACAGTAATAAATTTTTTTTTTATTAATAAATTAACTTATCATTATGTATCGGGGGTGGAGAGAGACACTATGTGTGCACTCAATGACCTTCCATAATTGACAGTAATTGCTCAAGCACTGTGGCCTCTGATTGGCTGGCTGGAGCATCTTCAGACCTCTTTGAAAAAGCCATGTGACTAGGAAAAGACCTTCAGGGTAGGTTTTAATTAAAATATCCATGAATGAAACATGCATTTTTTTTAAAGGTTGCCCTATACTGCAAATCATTTACATATCTAATAATCACTCGACTGAGACTCCACTCCTCATGCCGGGCCCCGGGGAGAACATCACGGCAGCGGGCAGCTGTAGCCCTCACTGACCTGGCTCCTGTGTCTGTCACAAAACCGACGAGTCCGACGACGACACGTGACCTGACCGTTCGTCTATGGGATCACACTGTGGTCATCATGCGTGGCTTGCTCAGGGCTGCTGCACTGTGAAGGGAGAGAGACACAACAAGAAGTCCTCCTCAGCTCTCACTCTGTGCCACTGCTGCCTGTCCTGGACGATGATCTCTCCCGCCTGCGCAGCCGCACCAGTCCCAGTCCCACCCCCACTGACACTAACTGTTAGTGAGACTGGGACCGCTGATTGGCTGATAGGGCTGGCAGGGCTCCAGAGGCTGGTATAAACCAGCCTCTTTGGGAGCGGTATGGGACTCGGAGAAATATTTGCCATCAGCCACTGGGTGGCAGTCTCACTCTCCGCCGGCCCATACAAAATCAAATACAAACACATTGCGCAACGGATGGGCTCTCAGCCTCTACCTACTTGCGCAATGTGTTTGTATTTGATTTTGAGAATAAAGTATGCACACGCACAATTAATAAAAATAGGACCTGAGCGGGTGGCGGAGGGGGGGGTGGGGTTCTAGGGGGGTCACCAATAAATACCCTAATTTTTTTTTTATATAAAAAATAAAATATATATATATTTTTTTATTAAATTGAATTAAATCAGGTGTAATTACTCAGATAGGACAGGTGAGGCGCTGCCTCACCTGCCTCCTATGACAGCACGTCACTGCTTTACTTCTATGTCCCTGTAATATTAAATATTTGCATATTGGAGTTATGGGTGTAGTAAATGAGCAAAAGGACATCATGCATAATTCATTTAAATTAGCATGTTCAACATGCCATGTTGAATTGCAAATGAGCAGTAGAATTTTTTCTGACAAATTTAAAAATTCTTTTAAAGGGCCACCAAAGTCAAAATTAAAGTTTCATGATTCAGATAAAGCATGCAATTTAAAAAATACTTTTCAATATACTTTGATTATTAAAATGTTCTTATTATTTTTATATGCACACTTTCTGAGGTTCCAGCTCCTACTGAGCATGTGCAAAAGTGCACAGTATATAGGTATATGCATTTATGATTGGCTAATGTCTGCCACAAGATATAGCGGGAGGGGGGGTTGTATTAACTTTGACATTTTCCAGGAAATGTTCTACTGTTTATTTCATTGTCTTTATATTGTGTATTCATCAATTGGTCAGGTTTATTCTATTACGTGGACCTTCAAATTTCACTAGCCCTATATCATGTGACAGCAGTCAGCAAATCACAGACTCATATGTATACACTGTGAACTCATTTTGACTTTACTGCCTCTTTAATGTTAAATCAGAGCTTATAAATAAAGTTTATTTTTTTAATATTAAATTTAAATTTAATATTAAATTACAATGAGTTAATATATTGTTACCTTCTCACACATGTTTTTTTTTGTTAAAGTGGTTTTAATTTGTTTTATTTTGATTTATTTTGTAATTCCCTTATAAATCTGGTGTTAAAAGGACACTATATTCAAAAATGCACTGGAAAGTGTTTGCCAAAATATCTAATTTATGTAGTTAATCTTATTCAATAAAAATTATTCTTTTAAATGTGACTAAAAAACCCAAGCATAAATTCCAGTGGGTCTGATTGCATTTACCCCTCATGGTCACTGACATAGTTACTTAAAAGCAAGCTCTCTTTTCTGTCAATAGAGCAGGTGATATGACTTGTGATTGGCTGTACTTCCCAGCTTGTAACTCAGCAGAGGATAGGGTGTGAGTACAATTGGGCCCACAAGATCCAAAAATTGTGTTTTGGCCACTTTTAATACTGCTAATATACTATACTCATTGCATTGTTTTAAAATGTTTGTTTTTTTAGCCTGAATCATGAACGTTTAATTTTGACTAGACCTTGAGGCCCATTTATCAAGCTCCAGATGGAGCTTGAGGGCCCGTGTTTCTGGCGAGTCTTCAGACTCGCCAGAAACAGCAGTTATGAGTCTTCAGACTCGCCAGAAACAGCAGTTATGAGTCTTCAGACTCGCCAGAAACAGCAGTTATGAGTCTTCAGACTCGCCAGCAGTTATGAGTCTTCAGACTCGCCAGAAAGACCGCTGCTTCATAACCCTGACCGCCTGCTCTGATGAGGCGGACATGAATCGCCACAATTCAATGAGTACGATCAAGCTGATTGACACCTCCCTGCTGGCTGCCCATTGGCCGTGAGTCTGCAGGGGGCGGCGTTGCACCAGCAGCTCTTGTGAGCTGCTGGTGCAATGCTTAATACGGAGAGTGTATAGTAGAATCAATTAAATCATAATAAAAAGATATGTGTGTATATATATATATATATATATATATATATATACTCTGAACTATTTCACATGCCAAGTAGGAGCTGGTGCCTCAGATTGTGTGTGTAAAAGTGTATATATAAAGAAAATGTGCACAAATAGACAATTGCTATTTATTGCATACTCTGTCTAAATCATGAAAGCTTAAAGGGACATGAAACCCAAAAAAAAATATTTAATGATTTAGATAGAGAATACAATTTGAAACAACTTTCTAATTTACTTCTATTATCTAATTTGTTTAATTCTCGTAGAATCATTTGTTAAAGGAGCAGCAATGCACTACTGGTTTCTAACTGAACAAATGGGCGAGTCAATGACAATCAGTTTATATATGCATCCACCAATCATCAGGTAGATTGCTCCTGAGCTTTCCTAGATAAACCTTTTAGCAAAGGATAACAAGAGAAGGAAACAAAATAAATAATAGAAGTAAATTGGAAAGTTGTTTAAAATTGTATTCTTTATCTGAAACATGAAAGAAAGTTTTTGGGTTTCATGTCCCTTTAATGTTGACTTTAGGTTCCCTTTAAATATTCCTGTAAATAAGATATTGAGAAAACAAAGTTCTAAACAGGGTGCATAAATACTTTCAATCTTACAGTGAAATATCATAACATCCTATCAATGTGTATGGGCTTCATTGTTGGAAGAGTTACAAGTTGTCTTTTGTCTCACAGTAAAATCAAGTGTTAGACATTCAGATCCTGAATGTTTGATGTGGCTTTGGTCTGCTAGCAGGTGGTACTTTGTCAGAGTTGCTGTCTGTTCTGTTTCATTTCAAAGCTTTGAACATGAGCTAGTATGGCTGGTCCTGCTTTCATACTTTGCTGTCATTACAAACAGGCAGCACGTTTTAAAACAAGCAAAGTCTGATAAGGTTTGATATTGGTTACAGAAGCATATGTTCTCTTGAAGAACCTGTCTCCTTAGGACAAAAACCCGATGTAAAACAAAAGAGATCTTTTTTCTTAGATGCAAAGTTAGGACTGAGTCTTTGCGTGCCTGTCTTTCAGAAACTAGTCAATTGCTAGACACCTGTACAGAGTAACATTAAACTACGCACTGATATTACAGGGCAAACAAAGTTCAGTTTTACTTTTTTTGCCAAAAAGAAATTGAAAATGTTAAACATATGAAATTGTGAAGAAAACAGAACTGTTTTACTGCTCAAAATTGTTATTAATTTAGATATCTTATATGTCCCCTTAAGTTAAAATAATAAGAATTAAATCACAATAGTATTACCACATTTCAGTTCTTGCAGAGTTAAACAGGAGTGCACATTATTGCGTCTATAGAGCTCTGGTTAACTGTTTCAACTAAAAAGTTGCATAAAACACATCAACAATACATTATAAAGTACAGTTACAATCATAACACTATCAAATAAAAAAATATTTACCACAAAAAAAAAATTGCACAAAAAAGTTTTAAGGGCTCAAAGATATGAGGTCTCAGGTGTTTAAAAAAAAAAGAAAAGAAAAAAAAGACAAAGGGCTTTAACATAGAGATGCATACATACTGTATATGTGTCTAAATATGTATATGTATGTGTGTATATATATAAATATATATGTGTGTGTACAGATGTATTTATGTATTTATCTGTGTATATACTGTATGTATTTACAGACATATATACACATATAAAGACATAAATACATTCGTACACATATACAGATACATATATATAAGTGCATGCAAAATCATATTTATGAAATAATTATACTTAATAAAGTGTTATACTGTGTATTTATTGTAAATATTTCCCATTCCGATGTTCTGCACATAGCAGAATATTTTCTATGTATTTATAAATAGATATTTCTATATATATATCTATATATCTATACCTTTATATAATCATCTATAGATATATATTGTACCAAAATACCATCAGATATATTTGCGCTTGTTGGGTTAGCGCACAAGCGAAAATAGTTTACTTTCAACACATAATACGAGCCCAACGCGACTAACGCAAAAATCTTACTTTTAGCGCAGTTAACTCTTGAGCGGAAGCATTAAATAGCATTCCACTCGTAATCTGGCCCAATATTTATTAGTTGTTTTTTTTTAATCTTTTTATTGTTTTGTTTTTTTTGTCTCTTAAACAGACATGGATTTATATTGCTGCTTGACAAATCCCAGCCTGAGTTTTATATTTTTCCCACATCTTTCAGACAAGCAACAAGAGATCTGAGTTTTCATTCCTAGCAGACAACAGCCATGTAATATGGTTGGAATGTTAATGAATGACAAGGTGATGAAACAGAAAAAACAGAGCTAGGACATTCACAACACTGATATATTAGAGTGTTATATGACACAAAATATTAGCATGCCTGGAGTGTTAAAAGAATATTTTTTTTAATTATCTTTAAGTCTTTTTTCAAAGAATCACAACCCAACACTTACTGAAACTTTCAGTGTAGATGACTTGTATTATACTGACATTTCTAAAGTCTTAAAGGGACATTAAACTTCTGAGTACAACTACAGTAGCAGGTTTACTAGTCACCCATACTATTTTATTCCCTCCTGTACCTGCAGCTCTCTTTAAAGCTGTTCTCTTATTTTACCTCATTACAGAAGCCAGTTGGTAAAGCTCTGCATTTTATACTGGGTGCCGCCATCTTGTAGCTCACGTATTGTTGCATCATGTGACAGAGGCAGTGCACTTTTACAGAACTGTGATGTTACCTGCGTTTTAACAGCTGTACCTTTCACTTCACTTTAGCTCACATAATAGAGAGCAGAAGTGTTACATTTTTGCAGTTTAAAAGTTACGTAACAATTATATGCTCCAAGATGGCAGCACCCAGTGTGAAAATGCATAGCTTCACTAACTGATAATTGTAAGGTGGTAAAATAAGGGAATAGCTTTGAAGAGAGCTGAAGGCACAGGATGAAAAAACAATAGCATGAAGATAGCTCAGCATGCTAAGGCACTGTGGCTGAGCTCTGTAGCAACCCAAGGGTTGCAAGTTCGATCCCCAGTGAGGTCCACTCAGCCTTTCATCCTTCTGAGGTTGATAAAATGAGCAGCTCCTTGAGACCCTTACGGGTGATTAGCTGCGCTTTACAAGTACCCAATACATACTGTATAGTTGTATCCAACAGTTTAATGCAAAAGCTACATATTCTAATTTTTTAGCTTATGTCGTTGTTTCATCACTAAATTTAGATACCTAAGGGGTTAAGCATATAGAATAAGTCTCACAAGCATTGTAGCTCCTGATCAGGATAACTGCAGGGGTTAAACACACAGTTACCTAAGGTTAGTAATGCAAGAATTACATTAGCTAATGAATTAGAAAGGCCCTTTAAAAAAACACTAAATGCAGTAGAATTGAATAAATGACAAATACACAATACAAATACAATGAAATAGCACTTACTTTGAAATTGAAATGAGCAGTAGAATATTTTCTGGCAAATTTAGTTAATTACATTTCCCCTCCTCCTGTCTTATGTGACAACCATTAGCCAATCACAAAATGTATATACTGTACTGTGCACTTTTGGTGCCTCAGAAATTGTGCATTTAAAGTGATTGTAAACTTTAATGAATTAAAGCCCAGTATCAAAAAATAATCTTAAAAACAGGGGCACTTAAATTCATTAAAGTTTACAAAGACTCTTATTTTTTTTAAGTACTTACCATTGCGTTATGGTAAACATATCGCAGATTCTCCGCCCGCATCACCTGCTTTCTTTAGCAGATCGATGACAAAACCGACTTCCTCCAATCATTGCGTGCCCCCTTTTGCACCCAGCTAATGAGGCACGCAAAGATTGGAGGAAGCCGCATTCGTCATCCATATGCTAAATAAAGTAATAATAAGTATTTTTTTTTAAAAAGCGTCTATGTGAACTTTAATTAATTAAAGTGCTCCTGTTTTTAAGATTACTTTTTGATACTGGGCTTTAATTCATTAAAGTTTACAATTACTAATAATTGATAATGGAAGTATATTGTAAAGTGTTTTTAAATTGCATGCATTGGGGTAGATTTACCAAGCAGCGGATGCTGCTATCTACTCCTGTACTTTCTGGCTCGCCGGAAATGTAAGTTAAGAAGCAGCGGTCATAAGACCGCTGCTCCTTAACTTGTCCGCCACCTCTAAGGTGGCGGACAGCATTGAGACCCCCTGGTAGGGGCCGATTGGCCGCAAATGTGCAGGGGGCAGCATTGCACAAGCATTTCACTAGAAATGTTTGTGCTATGATAAATGCCGACAGCGTATGCTGTCGGCATTTATTGATGTCCGCCTGCACATTGATAAATCTACCCCTTTATCTGAATCATAAAACTTTAATTTTGACTTTAGTGGCCATTTAACTTTAATTTTTGTTGTTAAAACAAGCATTTGCCTAGTGCTTGCATGTCAGTAAAAAATAATTCTGCCGTTGTGGTCTATATTACTACTTATTGTCATTGGACAAGCAATATTTGCATGAAAATCGTAAAAATACTAAAAAGGTGTGTGCGGGGGGGGGGGGGGAGGGCGGTGTATGTGGACTACCACAGTAAGGGCTAGATTACAAGTGCAGTGGTATTTTGTGCTTCCGCTAGAGCGCTAACGCCGCTAGAATTAAGATAGAATAGTGCAAAAAGCCGAAGTTAGAATATCACGTACGCGTTTGCATATTCCTCCATAGAAGTCAATGGAGAACAAAAGTGTGTGGGGGGGGAGGGGGGGAACTAACACCCCACTCTCGCGCAAACCTAACATGAGAATATGAATATTTCATATTCCAGTGTTCTGCACATAAAAGAATATTTTCTATTTATTCATAAATAAATATTTCTACATATATCTGATGTTTTTTTTTACAAATATATATGTATACGTATGTATAGATAATTATATATAGGTATAGATATATACAGTATAACGTTTTTACATGTTCTCATCTACTTAAGGGCAAAGGGCTCTAAAGCACTTATAAATATGTCTGTATATGTATACATATATATTTATGTGTATATGTCTGTGAATACATATATACACTTATAAATACATATGTACACAGTTCACACAGTTCACACACACACACACACACACACATATATATATATATATATATATATATATATATATATATATATATATATATATATATATATATATATATATATACACAGTATATGTACATACATATACATCTTTAGAGATGTATATGTATCTCGCCCTTTGCCGGATTTTTTTATGTGGCTTTTTTTCTAACACCTTATAAGTTATAACTTTTTTGTGCAATATTTTTTTTAAATAATTTTTAGACAGTTTTATTATGGGTGTAACTGTCTTTTGTAATATATTTTTGATGTGTTTAGTGCAGCTTTTTATTTTCGCGAAACAGTTCACCAGAGCTCTAAAGTCGCGGTAATGATTCTAGCAAAATTGCATTTACGTTCAACTTGTAATACGAGAGTAAGCCCGATGAGCACAAACCCTCGCAATATACCCCCTATCGCTCGGGCACAAACAATTGTGCTCCCTATTGAATTTGGGCTGTCTATTTACTTATAGTCAGGCTGAAACAAAAATGCAGAATAGGTAAATTATGCCTAGAATCTTGCCATGATCATTAGCATTTGAATGCTTTTCCAACATGTGTATCTTCTCCAAATCATAAAAAAGGGCATACAAATTGCTTTCTGTGACTTTTCATTTGTTTTAATAAGCCATTCCAAACTATTGGAAAAGTTGGTTAGTAAGTGTTTTTCCCAGTTCCTTCACATCATGTTATTCATTGTTTATCAACACTTCAAAATGGAAGGCATTCATCTTCTCAGAGATTGCCTTTTAGACAACGATTTTCTAGTCAGATTAGATCTGACAGATGCTTATCTCACAGTTCCTGTAGCCCAGGATCACAGGAAATTCCTGACATTTATTTGGGAAGACAAAGCATGGAGTTTTACCTGTATGCCTTTAGGTCTTTCCTCAGCACCTTGGATATTCACCAAATTAATGAAACCAATTATTTCTTGGCTTCGATTAAGAGGTGTCCGTCTTATTATATATCTAGACGATATTTTAATTATGAATCAGAACTCGGTTATATTACAATCCCAACTTCAACTCACTATTCATATTTTAGAGAATTTAGGCTTCTTAGTCAACAAACAGAAATCTGTTCTCTCCCCTACCAAATCTTTAACCTTTTTGGGGTTTCAAATAGACACTTTAAATTCTACTCTCAGTCTACCCAGAGACAAAATTGTGAATATCAAGAAAGAAATTTCGAAAACTCTTTCTTTATCCATGGGTCCCATCAGGACTATAGCCAGAATAGTTGGGTTACTTTCATCCTCTATTCAAGCTATTTTCCCAGCTCCTCTCCACTACAGGGAACTTCAACGTTTAAAAATCTTTCATCTTCAGAAAGGTTTTTCATATTCTCACTTGATTCCCTTATCTTCACAAGCCAGAGAAGAACTCTCGTGGTGGCTCTCCCATATAGAAGCTTGGAATGGGAGAGCCATTTTTGGTTCAGCTCCGGATTTAATTATAGAATCCAATGCCATAGAATCCAATGCTAGTCGTTCGGGCTGGGGAGCTCGTTGCGGTCCCTCAATTACGGGCGGAAAATGGTCCTCAGAAAAAAAAAGTTTTCATATCAACTGCTTAGAACTTTTGGCAGGATCTTTTGCAGTCAAGAGTTTTGTCAAAGATTCTTTGCCAGTGTCCATTTTACTCAGAATGGACAATATTTCTGCAGTTCGTTATCTGAATCGTCTTGGTGGTACAAAATCAAGAGATTTATCGAATATTACAAAAGATTTCATTCACCTTTGCTTGGACAGAAATATTTCTGTCAGAGCAGAATATATTCCAGGTTTATCCAATGTCGCAGCGGATTGGGGTTCTCGTTATCTGACAGACTTGAGCGACTGGAAACTTCACACTCAAGTTTTTCATTCGCTTCAGTCTCTTCAGGACCCTTTTCAATAGATCTGTTCGCTTCAAGACTGAATTTTCAAATTTGTCCTTATTTCAGTTGGCATCCAGATACGGAGGCCTTGGCGATCGATGCTTTTCTTCACCCTTGGCCTCTTCAAACAGCTTATGCGTTTCCCCCATTTTCAATGATTCAAAGAACAATCTTGGTAGCCCGACTGGATCTTCTTTCAATTCTTTTTATCACTCCCCTGTGGCTATCTCAACCTTGGTACCCATCTCTTCTGGAATTATCTGCCAATCATCCTATTCTTCTTCCTCTTTTCCCTCTTCTTCTGTCAAATCCATAAGGTTCTCCTCACGATCTTATCATTCACTGATCTCTTCGTCTCATAGCTTGGTCGATTTCAGGCAATCTTCATTTCTCCAAGGCTTATCACAACAAGCTAAGTCACTCTTACAAGACTCCTTGGCCCCTGGTACCAAAAAATGCTATCTTTCCGCTTGGTCCAGATGGTCTTGCTGTGTAATAAACCTAATATTTCTTAGGTTTATGGTGTAGTTAGAGTGGAGGAAATCTTAGTCTAATATATTTGAATTGTCACACCAATCTTTTAAGTGAACTCTATTAAAAGTGCCACCTTTGAATTAGTGTATTTATTAGATAAGATGTTACTTAGGTTTACTCTGAACTGTTATTTTAACAGACAGTAGCAAATTCAACTGGAATTCTTAAGTTAAAGCAAGCTTCAGATACAGCAGTGTTAGATAGGTATAATTGAAGACTCTTTAGCAGGTTAGTAATTAGCAAGCAGGATGAGAAACAAATGGAATGCAATACTTTCTATTAGGAAGCTTTTAGCAAACAGTCAGTAATGGTAGTAGCGTACTGAAGTGGATTTAAATCAATTGCTTCTGTTTAAATGAAACATGCAGTCTATATTTCAGTTGTAGCTTTAAATAGATTCCAGAATAGTTTGAAAGAAGCAACTTACTTAACACTGAAGGAGTTAACAGTCCGGTGCACACAGCAGCTCCTTGAGACTCTGTTGCTGAGGGGAAGGTGATTAAGCAGTGAGACCGTAGGAGTTAGAGAGTTCAGCGTGTGACGTCAGTCTGCACACAGCAGATGCCGAAGGTGAGAGCTGCAGAGTGAATCTAAATAGAATTAAGTTGTTTAATGTAGCGGAACAGCAGAAGATTACCTTGATAAGTAGATTCCACAGAATTCTGTTCAGAAGATATAGGACTGGGTGTTATTTGTCTCCTCTGATGTTATGCGTAACAGATACGCTTGCTGTTTCCTTTGCAGGAGAGATGACAGTCTATAAAAAAGAATGGCAGAATAATAAATCCTTTTGCACACACAAATAGACTATGAAATTCCAAAGTAAGGCAGACTGTGGTTTGAGAGAAAAACGAAGTTTAGCTCCAGCTTAGGTGAAGGTGTGACTACAGGAAGTTCACAAAATACTAAGCAAGGCTTTAGGTGTGACCAGGTGTTTTATAGGGGGCGTGATGAAACTATTGGATAGGAAACTTAAAGGTATACAACCATATGCTAAAATCCTGACATGACCCCCTCCTCAAGCAAGCTGATCCTCAGCTTGGGGTCTAGGACGGTCTGGGTATCGTCGGTGAAATAAAGACACCAGACGTGGTGCCGATAAATTGGTAGAAGGTTCCCAACTATCTTCTTCTTCAGTGAAGTTCTTCCATCGCACAAGGTATTGGAGAACCCCTCTAGAGTATCGAGAATCCATGATCCGTTGAACCTCAAAAACGTCAGTATCCGAGGGTGTCATAGCTGTGGGTATCAGAGGAACAGAAGATCTGGTTGGCAAATAAGGTTTTAACAAGGAGACATGGAAGGTAGGGTGGATTGACATGGAGGAGGGCAACTGTAGGGTAACTGCATTGTTGTTTACCACTTTCGTTATTGGAAAAGGACCACAAAATTTTTGAACAAGATTCTTACTGGGAAAATGGAATTTCAAATTCTTTGTTGATAACCACACTTGGTCCCCAACTTTATAGTCAGGTGGTTTTCTATGTCTCAAATCGTAGTAGCTTTTTTGAGAGGCTTGAGCTTTCTGAATGTTATCCTTAATAAAGTTGAAATTATCCAAGATGGTATTTTTTTAAGTCGTCTACTAGTGGGGAGTTGGATGGGTTAGAAGAGATGGAAGTGAATCTAGGATGGAACCCATAATTAGCGTAAAATGGGGTTAGTTTAGTTGATGAACTAGTTAGATTATTATAAGCGTATTCTGCGTAAGGTAAGAATTTCACCCAATCACTTTGTTGATAGGAGCAGAAGCATCGGAGATACTCATCTAACCACTGATTTACCCTCTCAGTCTGTCCGTTTGCTTGTGGGTGAAAGGAGGTAGTGTAATGGTGTTGGATATTCAGAGTTTTACAGAGATCCTTCCAAAAACGGGAGGTAAACTGAGTACCTCTATCGGAGATGATCACTGTAGGTAACCCATGTAATTTCAATATGTTGTCCAGGAAGAGTGTGGCAGTTTCGGAAGATGTGGGTAGTTTATGGTATGGCAAAAAATGAGCCATTTTAGTGAATGTATCTATAACAACCATTATAGTGGTTTGGTTTTTTGAGGGAGGTAAATCTACTATAAAATCAACACCAATTTGTTGCCAAGGTTGGTTCGATACTGGTAAAGAGATTAGTAATCCGTAAGGTGAAGCTCTGTCAGTCTTTGATATCTGACATGTAACACAACTTTTAATGTATTCTGTGACTGTGTTTTTCATCTGTGGCCACCAGAAATTCCTGGAAAGTAGTTCTAATGTTCTTTTAACTCCTGGATGTCCTGCCAAGGGTGAATCATGATGCTCAACAAGTACCTTTTGTCGTAGTTCTGTTGGAAGAAAAATACGTTTGTTGAAATAGTAGACGCCATCTATTAAAGTTGTATCTTTGTTTGTAAGTGGAGCTTGATTTGAAGAAGAATTCTTTACTTCTGTAAGGAAGTCTGAGGTAATCCCAATGAATTTTTCTGCTGGGATGATAGTATTAGGTATCGATGGTTCTGATTTGTTTGACATATGTCTGGAGAGGGCATCTGCTTTACCGTTTTTATGAGCAGGTCGATAGATGATCTGAAAATCAAACCTGGAAAAGTAAAGGCTCCATCTTACTTGTCGTGCGGACAAGGTCTTGTTATTTTGGAGGTATTGTAGATTTTTGTGATCTGTAAAAATTATGATAGGATGATGAGCACCTTCTAGTAAATGCCTCCAAAATTCAAGGGATCTTCTAATAGCCAACAATTCCTTGTCTCCGATTGTGTAGTTCATCTCTGCAGGGGACATGATTTTGGAAAAAAAAGAAACTGGATGCAATGGTTCATCTTGAGATGTACGTTGAGATAACACTGCTCCAATTGCATAATCAGAAGAGTCTACTTCTAACACAAATTGTAGGTTGATGTTTGGAAATCGTAGTATAGGGGCGGATATGAAACATTCTTTCAGTTGTTGAAAAACTTCAAGATGACTTTGTGTCCAGTGGAAAGGTACAGATGCACCTGTGAGTTGTGTAAGTGGTTTTACAATAGCAGAAAAGTTTTTGATAAATTTTCGATAATAGTTAGTGAAGCCAAGAAACCTCTGTAGTTCCTTTTTGTTTGTTGGTACTGGCCAATCTCTTACTGCATCAACCTTCTCCATTTGCATTTGTATCCCTGAAGGGGAAATTGTGTACCCCAGAAAAGATATTGAGGTTTGATGAAACGAACATTTCTCCAATTTTGCATACAATTTGTGAACCTTCAATCTAGCCAATACCCAGCGTACATGCTTTATGTGTTGAGAGAGAGAACTGGAATATATCAGTATGTCGTCAAGATATACCACGACGCAGATGTCCAGTAGGTCACGAAATATGTCGTTTATGAAGTGTTGGAATGCTGCGGGCGCATTACAAAGGCCGAATGGCATTACAAGATATTCGAATAATCCGTATCTGGTTCGGAAGGCAGTAAGCCATTCATCACCTTCCCTAATACGGATTAGGTTGTATGCGCCACGCAGATCAAGTTTGGTGAATATTGTAGCCTTAGTGAGACGTTCGATTAATTCTGGGATGAGGGGAAGTGGATAGCGGTTTTTAACTGTGCGTTTGTTCAACTCTCTGTAGTCGATTATCGGTCTCAAACTGGCGTCTTTATTTGTCACAAAGAACATTCCAGCAGCAGTGGGTGACGATGAAGGGCGAATAAACCCTTTTTTCAGGTTTTCCTGTAGATATTGCTTCAAATGATCAAGTTCTGCCTGGCTCAAAGGGTAAAGGTGTCCCACTGGAAGAGTTGATCCAGGGATAAGTTCTATAGGGCAGTCATATACCCTGTGGGGTGGTAAGGCTTCTGCTTCAGTTTTACTAAAGACCTCCTTAAAATCTTCATATTGTTCAGGAATAGGGACTTCTTCTATGAGTGATAGTACTGTTTCATGTTGTGGGTAACAAGTATTAGTACAATAAGAAGATTGAAGTGAGATAGCGAAGGAGGTCCAATCTATCTTAGGGTTATGTAATTGTAACCAATGTATACCTAAAATTATAGGGAAATGTGGAGATGGAATAATATCGAATGTGATATATTCAGTATGACCCATGTCAGTGGTGACAAGTAGTGGTACGGTATGATGTGTGATGGGACCCACAGTAAGTGAAGAACCATCAATAACTTTAAGAGACACTGGTATTTCTTTCTTAACAGAAGGTATTTTATTGTTGGTTACAAGTGTTGAATCAATAAAGTTGCCAAAGGCTCCAGAATCTATGATGGCTTCTGTTTCCAGTCTTCTAAGGTCCCACTGTAGTAGGAGAGAAAGATTGCAGTAAGTAGATGATTTATTTGAGTAACGTGCATTATGTAAGAAAATACACTTACTTTTTTGTTTATTCCTGCGTAAGGTGGGGCAATCAGAAACTGTGTGATTCGGATTGGCGCAGTACATACACAACTGTTTAGATCTTCTTCTCAAACGCTCCTCAGGGGTGAGTGGTCCTCTAAGGACTCCTATCTCCATAGGTGTTGTGTGGTTCGTAGAGGATGTAGACGCTGCAGAATAGCCAGAGGCTTGGGCCCGTGTTGTTGAATCAATTTGTACGCGTTCTGCCTTCCTTTCTCGCAATCTTCTGTCTATTTGTGTGGCTAATTTTATCAGAGCTTCTAAATTAGATGGCAATTCAATTCGAGCGAGCTCATCCTTAATGCTTTCTGACAGTCCCAATCTATATTGGTTCCTGAGAGATATCATACTCCATGAGGAGTCAGATGCATATAACTTAAATTCTGCTGTATAATCTTCAACCGGTTTCTTACCTTGCTTTAGACTTCTCATTCTTTGTTCAGCGGTCAGTTGCACATCAGTCTCCTGATATAACTCATCTAAAGCTTCAAAAAAATCTGTCAAAGAATTTAGTAGTGGAGAATTAGATTCAAACAATTGATCTGCCCATTTTCTTGGTTCAGCTTTTAAAAATGAGACAGTAGTGAGTACCTTCACCCTGTCAGTAGGGTAAGTAAGTGGCTTTAAGTTATACAGTAAATAACAGGCATTTTTAAATTGCCTGTAATTCCTTCTTTCACCTGAAAACACTTCGGGAAGACATACCTGGGGTTCTGGTGCTTGAAATCTTTGATTCTTAGTGTCCTTAATCAATTCTCTTAACACCTGGTTCTCCACCTGCAAATCCAAAATTGCTTGCCCCATCTGATCAACTTTCTGATTTAAATTATACACAATTTGTGGTAGTTCAGCAGGATCCATACTAATAACTTCCTATTACTTTTTAAGGCTTAGTATTATGTAATAAACCTAATATTTCTTAGGTTTATGGTGTAGTTAGAGTGGAGGAAATCTTAGTCTAATATATTTGAATTGTCACACCAATCTTTTAAGTGAACTCTATTAAAAGTGCCACCTTTGAATTAGTGTATTTATTAGATAAGATGTTACTTAGGTTTACTCTGAACTGTTATTTTAACAGACAGTAGCAAATTCAACTGGAATTCTTAAGTTAAAGCAAGCTTCAGATACAGCAGTGTTAGATAGGTATAATTGAAGACTCTTTAGCAGGTTAGTAATTAGCAAGCAGGATGAGAAACAAATGGAATGCAATACTTTCTATTAGGAAGCTTTTAGCAAACAGTCAGTAATGGTAGTAGCGTACTGAAGTGGATTTAAATCAATTGCTTCTGTTTAAATGAAACATGCAGTCTATATTTCAGTTGTAGCTTTAAATAGATTCCAGAATAGTTTGAAAGAAGCAACTTACTTAACACTGAAGGAGTTAACAGTCCGGTGCACACAGCAGCTCCTTGAGACTCTGTTGCTGAGGGGAAGGTGATTAAGCAGTGAGACCGTAGGAGTTAGAGAGTTCAGCGTGTGACGTCAGTCTGCACACAGCAGATGCCGAAGGTGAGAGCTGCAGAGTGAATCTAAATAGAATTAAGTTGTTTAATGTAGCGGAACAGCAGAAGATTACCTTGATAAGTAGATTCCACAGAATTCTGTTCAGAAGATATAGGACTGGGTGTTATTTGTCTCCTCTGATGTTATGCGTAACAGATACGCTTGCTGTTTCCTTTGCAGGAGAGATGACAGTCTATAAAAAAGAATGGCAGAATAATAAATCCTTTTGCACACACAAATAGACTATGAAATTCCAAAGTAAGGCAGACTGTGGTTTGAGAGAAAAACGAAGTTTAGCTCCAGCTTAGGTGAAGGTGTGACTACAGGAAGTTCACAAAATACTAAGCAAGGCTTTAGGTGTGACCAGGTGTTTTATAGGGGGCGTGATGAAACTATTGGATAGGAAACTTAAAGGTATACAACCATATGCTAAAATCCTGACATGCTGGTGCTTGGAGAGACGTTTGGATCCCCTTGCAACGGATGTAACTTCTATTATTAATTTTCTCACTTTTCTTTTTGATTTAGGTTTAGCTTATAGAACTATTAACGTTTCTAGATCAGCTATTTCTGCTAAACATGTTTTTATTAATAATTTTCCTGCAGGTCAACACACTTTAGTTTGTAAATTGCTGAAAGCTATTAAACTCAAAAGAACTCCTGCTCCTAAATATTCTTCCTTTTGGGATGTGGATCTTGTTTTCTCTCTTTTCAAATCTTGGCCTTCAAATGATTCTTTGTCTCTAAAACAACTTTCAGCCAAATTAGATACTCTTTTATGTTTAGTCTCTTTTAGAAGAGTTTCTGATGTTAGGGCTTTAGATTTTAATTCAAAACGTTTTACTCCAGAGGGTGTTACTTTCTTTATTTCTAAAAGAACCAAATCTTTCTCAACCTATATTTTCTATCCTTATTTTCCATCTGAACCTTCTCTGTGTGTGGTTTTATGTTTAAAAGAATATGAAATAAGAACCTCTTCTTTTCGTTCTTCCTCTTCTTCTCAACTTTTGTTATCTTTTGTTCCTCCTCATCTCCCTGTTTCTTCTACTTCTATTGCCAGGTGGGTTAAATGGGTTATGAGTGAAGCTGGTATTGATTTATCTTTTTCTGCTCACTCAGTTAGAGGATCAGCCGCTTCTAAAGCATTTTTTAAAGCTGCTACCCTGCAACAAATTTTGGATGCAGCTGACTGGTCTTCAGATTCTATTTTTAAACCCATTGAACATGCCTCTTTTAATTTATTTCGTTAGTTTGCTTTAAACTAGCAAAATAGGAGTCTCTGGTCTTGTAATAAAATTCGGATTATCCTAGCTTGTGAAGGTATAATCTAGATTTTATTAAAGACACAGAGACGAGTATTTTCCCTCCACTATACTGTTTTATTTATGTCCCTCCCTTTTAAAGTTTTTTATAATTGTATTTATCATTTTTTATTACATATTTTGTTATAGTTACCAATCAGTAATCAGGATCTCATTTCAAGTGGATTTGCTCCATCCCTGATGAATCATAAATCACTTCATTCAAGCCTATACAAGTTTCTTCATGGTTCCGGCTGGTTCAAGAATTCTTCAGATCTTCAAGATTCCTCTGCATGGATGGTCTTCTCCTTTTGCTGCCTTTTTGGTCTCAGTTATTTATTTATTGTTGATTATGTTCTTCCTTCAACAGCTTCAAAGAAAGAGGACTTATTGTGTGATACTGATTAGTTTATGATCTACATGTTTAAGCTGATTGGTCAGTTTGTTCTGGTGTAACCAGTCTCCCCCTTTTATTGGTCACTGGTGTCTTTTGATGTTCACTGTCAATTTTCAAATATTGTCAGTTATTTGTATTATTTTTGTGTTTACTTTTAAAACTGCATTATACAGGGAGTGCAGAATTATTAGGCAAGTTGTATTTTTGAGGATTCATTTTATTATTGAACAACAACCATGTTCTCAATGAACCCAAAAAACTCATTAATATCAAAGCTGAATAGTTTTGGAAGTAGTTTTTAGTTTGTTTTTAGTTATAGCTATTTTAGGGGGATATCTGTGTGTGCAGGTGACTATTACTGTGCATAATTATTAGGCAACTTAACAAAAAAACAAATATATACCCATTTCAATTATTTATTTTTACCAGTGAAACCAATATAATATCTCAACATTCACAAATATACATTTCTGACATTCAAAAACAAAACAAAAACAAATCAGTGACCAATATAGCCAGCTTTCTTTGCAAGGACACTCAAAAGCCTGCCATCCATGGATTCTGTCAGTGTTTTGATCTGTTCACCATCAACATTGCGTGCAGCAGCAACCACAGCCTCCCAGACACTGTTCAGAGAGGTGTACTGTTTTCCCTCCTTGTAAATCTCACATTTGATGATGGACCACAGGTTCTCAATGGGGTTCAGATCAGGTGAACAAGGAGGCCATGTCATTAGATTTTCTTCTTTTATACCCTTTCTTGCCAGCCACGCTGTGGAGTACTTGGACGCGTGTGATGGAGCATTGTCCTGCATGAAAATCATGTTTTTCTTGAAGGATGCAGACTTCTTCCTGTACCACTGCTTGAAGAAGGTGTCTTCCAGAAACTGGCAGTAGGACTGGGAGTTGAGCTTGACTCCATCCTCAACCCGAAAAGGCCCCACAAGCTCATCTTTGATGATACCAGCCCAAACCAGTACTCCATCTCCACCTTGCTGGCGTCTGAGTCGGACTGGAGCTCTCTGCCCTTTACCAATCCAGCCACGGGCCCATCCATCTGGCCCATCAAGACTCACTCTCATTTCATCAGTCCATAAAACCTTAGAAAAATCAGTCTTGAGATATTTCTTGACCCAGTCTTGACGTTTCAGCTTGTGTGTCTTGTTCAGTGGTGGTCGTCTTTCAGCCTTTCTTACCTTGGCCATGTCTCTGAGTATTGCACACCTTGTGCTTTTGGGCACTCCAGTGATGTTGCAGCTCTGAAATATGGCCAAACTGGTGGCAAGTGGCATCTTGGCAGCTGCACGCTTGACTTTTCTCAGTTCATGGGCAGTTATTTTGCGCCTTGGTTTTTCCACACGCTTCTTGCGACCCTGTTGACTATTTTGAATGAAACGCTTGATTGTTCGATGATCACGCTTCAGAAGCTTTGCAATTTTAAGAGTGCTGCATCCCTCTGCAAGATATCTCACTATTTTTGACTTTTCTGAGCCTGTCAAGTCCTTCTTTTGACCCATTTTGTCAAAGGAAAGGAAGTTGCCTAATAATTATGCACACCTGATATAGGGTGTTGATGTCATTAGACCACACCCCTTCTCATTACAGAGATGCACATCACCTAATATGCTTAATTGGTAGTAGGATTTCGAGCCTATTCAGCTTGGAGTAAGACAGCATGCATAAAGAGGATGATGTGGTCAAAATACTCATTTGCCTAATAATTCTGCACTCCCTGTAGTAGAAAAAGAAAGAAAGCAAAATACTCGTCTCTGTGTCTTTAATAAAATCTAGATTATACCTTCACAAAATAGGATAATCCGAATTTTTGGGTATTATATTTTGGGTTAAGTTAGGGGGTGTTAAGATGATAGTTTATTACTTTGCGAAGTGGGGGATGGTGGTTTAGGGGTTAATAGTTCTATTTAGTGTTTGCGATGTGGGGAGATGGCGGTTTAGGGGTTAAAAGTTCATTTAGATAGTTTGCAATGTAGGGAGATGTTGGTTTAGGAGTTAATAGTTCTATTTAGTGTTTGCGATATAGGAGGATGGCGGGTTTAGGAGTTAATAGTTTATTTAATAGTGTAACTGTACTCTGTAATGTATGTGTTTTGTGCAACTTTTTAGTTTTAGAAAACAGTTAACCACAGCTCTGAGATTGCAGTAACGATTGAAGCGTAAAAGGTGATTGCGCTAGCCCAATTGCAATTTCGCTCAACTTATCAGCGCAATGAGCGAATTAAATATCAGTGCATTGAAAATGTCTAGTGAAAAGGTGATTGCGCTAGTGCAAAACATTTTGTGCCTTACTTGTAATCTAGACCATAGAATATCTAAATATTTCAGTATGGCAACACATTCCTCAGAAGCAGTTAAAGGGACATGAAATCCAAAATTTCTCTTTCATAATTCAGATAGAGATTACAATTAGATTATAGAAGTACATTGGAAAGGTGTTAAAAATGACATGCTGTGTCTGAATCATGAAAGTTTAATTTCAAATTTACCATCCCTTTAAGTTTTTTCAGAAGCTTCAGAACCCATAATGAAGATTAAAAAGGAGAAAAGGGTTCCCACCAATTATACATTGTGGGTGATGCATAGAGGTTGTAAGGGGCATTTCATTTTTCACTTCAGGCTAGATTACAAGTGGAACGCTGTTTTTTTGCTCCTGCTTAACATTCGCTAGACGTAAGCTTTTTGCGCGTCAGGTAGCGCGTGTATTACAAGTTGAAAGTAAAACGTTTTTACACGAGCACTTACCCCAATGTGCAAAAAGCCAAACTTTGAATATTGCAAATGTGTTAACATATTCCCCCTTAGACTTCAATGGAGCAAGAAAAATGTGTGGCGGGGAAACATACTCGCACGTAAATCTGATTGCATTTTCTCAAGTTCGCTAGCCCGACATGTTAATATTTCACAGTAGTATAATGGAATTCACTTAGCGTCTGCTTAGATATGACCCTTTTGCTTTGGAAAATTGACTCCTAGTGGTCAACAAGAGGTATTTAAAGTTGTGCAATAGACACCAAAGCGCCAAATGGACGAGGCTGGGTCTGAATAATCTAACGATTAATATACAATATTAGCAAAACCAAAATAAATATTGAAAAAGAGAATGAGTGAGGCTTAATAGTACAATTTACCACACGACAGATATACATGGATCCATGTTAACATAGAAATACAGTTAAAACAAATGCAACATCTAAAACAATACAATATAGAATGTTAAAAACAATACAGTTGATTTAAAACCAATTGGAAACCATAAAATAACAGACCTCTTGATGAAGGTCAGGGGAAGAAACTAATACTACCTTTGAAAATTGATAACATACAATTGTGTGTGATAGACAAAGAGAAATGTGTGCAATTGAGTTGACAATGGGAAAAATGTTGACAATGGGAAAAATTGCTTTAACGCTGTGTTTAACTTAAATAAACGTATTCCTCAATAGAAAATTTATCCACAATAAAAGAGTGTGTTTACCACTATAGACTAAAAAATTGGAGCTAGTATATGTTAGGGATAATTGCTGACCTGCGAGTGTGTGTGGTTTTAACTATGTGTTTAACAAAGAGAAATTAGTGAATAAGTACAATCTGATTTTATGTTCAACATAAAGTAAACGTGTTCCTTAATGAAATAATGGGTGTACCAGTGGTATAAACTACAAGAGTAGATAACAGAAATTAATATTACTCAAATTATAATACATTACGTGATTAGAACAAAAATATTAAGAATGTAAAAAACGATCTTAAGTAAACAACTAGAAACAGTGGTACAAATTGATAAGTCCAAAACTTAGTGTGTAATCCAAAACGACTTCATAAACAACCGTGAGAACTAAAAAGTCAATAATGTTGTGCTAGCAAGTCAAATAAAAAGTCAAAAATGGTGAATTATTCAGGCTAGATTTCGAGTGGAACGCTGTTTTTTGCTCCTGCTTAACATTCGCTAGAAGTAAGCTTTTTGCGCGTCGGGTAGCACGCTTATTACAAGTTGAAAGTAAAACGTTTTTACACTAGCACTTACCCCAACGTGCAAACAGCCAAACTTTGAATATCGCAAATGTGTTAACATATTCCCCCTTGGACTTCAATGGAGCAAGAAAAATGTGTGGCAGGGAAACATACTCGCACGTAAATCTGATTGCATTTTCTCAAGTTTGCTAACCCGACATGTTAATATTTCACAGTCCAATGTTCTTCACATAGATGATATGTTCTATATATTCTTAAATACATATTTCTATATATATATAATATTTTTTTGGTAAAATACCTATATATCTATATGATTATATATACGTATAAATATAGACATATATACACATATATATAAATATCTATTTAAAAAAAAACTTAGAACATGGTTCCCTATGTGAAGAACATTGAAATTTGAAATATTTACAGTACAAAAACAGTCAAACATTTTATTCATGTTTTCAGATACTTGACTGCAAAGGGCTCCATTGCACTTATATATGTGTCTAAATATGTATACATGTGTGTTTATATGTGTATATATGTCTGTAAATACATAAATACACATCAAAATACATATGTATATGTTACGGGTAAAGTCAGGAATTGGGTAATCCTAAACTGTGGGTAAAGCTCAAAATAAGATCATACTGAGTAATGCTAGAAAAACACGCCGACAGTAAATTAAATATTTTTATTTTGGATTACACAAACACATGTTTTGTACAATGTTTTTGTTACAACAGGAAATTTTATATTTCATATGTGGATTTTTCATATGTTTTGTAACATGTTTTGTTATTTCATGTGTGGATTTTTCATATGTTTTGTACCATGTTTTGTTACAATAGGAAATTAAACATTTTTACAACATAAGATATTCAAATGAGGTTCACAATGACTCACTTTTTTCTTTTAGCCTGATTTTTAAGGCAGACTTCCCTTTACGCCATAGCATCACCGTATTACACAGCTTTTAAGCTTAGCTAGGGTTAGTACAGTGATTCAGACCAATCCCAGGACAGCTGTTTCATGGTTTTTGCCACTCATTAGCTGGGAGTAGGTTAAATCACTGCTGGGTAAAGTGGATTTCTGGGCGAAATACAACAACAATTAAAATTATGGGGAGGCGAAACGTGAGTTTTAAATCCTACATTAAATTCAAAATGTAGAGAAAATAACTCATTGTGTAAGCCATTTACAAATCTAGACAAGTCAGAAGACTTGCTTTTCCCACAGAAACTCTCTGAATACATTGTTTCCAATGCAGCAAAGGATTCTGGGTAAGATATGCAAATGATACACTATATATTAAGACATGCATATGTATATATCTCAATGTTAAAGCCCTTTGTAGCCCTTTAACCTTGAGACATTTATATGTTTGAGCCCTTATATTTTTTAAAAAAAATAATTTTTATTAGACAGTGTTATTATGAGTGTAAACAAAGGGAAAAACCCAATAGGGGGCGCTACCAAGAAATATATATAGCATGTCACTTATATACTGCACATGAGTGATATATGTATTTTTAATTGTTTTTATTCTTTATTAAACCTTTTTTAAATCATATATCCTCATCCCAAATTGATTATTTCTGAGCTACCTGTTTTATCCGGAGGACTGCGGAGGCTCCTGCTTTACTCCTTATACAGCCAGCTGGTTTGCTGAGAAAACCAGCCTGCTTCCACTGGCACAATTGAGTGCCGCTACAGAATGTGAGTACCCTGTACAGATTGTGAATTTATCAGTGTACTCCTACAGATTCACACAGTGGTGTGCCTTTGTTTGCACCTAGCTCCTGTCTCCATATCGTGGGATCCAGATTCTGAGTCTCTCACTTTGGTTATACTGGATTGCCTGTTCAGCCAGCTGGTTTGCTGTGAATACCAGCCTGCTCCTATTGGCACATTGGAGTGCCTTTTCATATTGTGAGTACCCTGCACATGTTTTCTATCTGATGTTGGCTGTTTCAGATTCACACATACGGCGCCTCTTTCCTTGTGTTTGATTCTAGTCTTATTATGAGTGTAATTGTATTTTCCTTTCATAAAGGTGGTTATCCATTTCTCCTGGGAATTACCTTCCGTGCCACTAGGAGGAGGCAAAGATTCCCAAGAGCCTCTATATATACCCCTCCTACCTCTTTTGTAGTAAGTCTTAAAGGGACATAATACTTATATGCTAAATCACTTGAAACTGATGCAGTATAACTGTAGAAGGCTAACAGGAAAATATCAAATGAGCATTTCTATGTAAAAAAAGGAAGATATTTTACCTCACAATTTCCTCAGCTCAGCAGAGTAAGTTCTGTGTAAAAAGTTATACTCAGTTGTTGCCCAGCTGCAGGTAAAAAAAAAAATTAAGAAATGAACAGCAGTCAATCAGCATCAGCAGTGAAGTGCTTTTACTGTGATCTCATTAGATTTCACTTAACTCTCATGAGATTTTATTGTAAACTTCCTTACACTGAATATGGAAATAACATGAGAGTGCACGAGGCTCAACCCTTCGGCTGTCCCAGGACAGACATACTGATATGCTGCTTAGAAGTCCTTTACAATGGGATGTGGCTACTGAGAAACTTTTGAGGTAAAATATCTTTCTTTTTTACATAGAGATGTTCAGGTGATATTTTCTAGTCAGCTTTGTACAGCTATGCTTTCAAGTGTTTAAACATTTGGGTATTATGACCCTTTAACTTTACCTCCGCTAGTGGAAGGTGAAGAATGAAGATGTGCAAATTTTCATTGAGAGGGGTTCTCAGATTGATTTAAGGCCCGTTTCTCCTCAGAATTCAGTGCTTTTCAGAGGGAAGTTAAGGAGTAAAGGTTCTGATACATTTTTTCTTTCTAATGAGAATTTTAGTTACTGACATCCTACGGATGTCTAATTGACTTGTCTTTTGCCTTTTTTTGCTGGGTCTTCAGATTAGTCCTATATTATGTCCTCTGCTGATATGTTTTCAGTACTGGACTTGTTTCCTGTTAGGGTTTCTATCAGGAGAGTGTTATAGGTAAGAACTGTTTATTTTTTCAATCACTCTATTAACCTTATATTTGGGCAAGATTATATATGTTTATATATGGCCTTGGGACAGATCATTTGTATATTAACCTTCATATGGGGGGGGGCATGTTTTTATTTTATATTTGTTGTCCTTTCCAAAATTTTTGCTTTTTGTTGCCTATGTGTGCACGTTCTCATGCGTGTGCTTGTGCGCACACACGTGTGTGATCATTTTAGTAATTTTTTCCCCTTTGTTTATGGGCCTTGTAGTTCTATGTTGGTGCTACTGAAATTTTCAGACAAATTTAGGTTTGTTCACTTTCCTGATTTTATTCAAGGTCGGTTTTCTCTTGGTTTTTGCATGGAGCTTATATTTTTATTGACATGCTTGGAGGTGGGTTAGCCTCTACCTTAATAGTTTTTTCACCTTATTTTTCCAGTTCAGTTTCCTCTTCGGCTTTCTGGAATGAGACTTCTTTTGACCTATTTTGGCTATGTGCCTCTTGGTCTTTCTTGTTTCTTTTTCTTTCTTTTCATTCTTTTTTTGTTTCCTCTGTGGCAGCTTTTGGCAGAAAGTTCTTCAGGCAATGGTTTTAGCATTATTTTGCCTGTTGTTATTTTATGTGTGTTTTTATTATATAATCTCTTCCTTATTTAGAGGGTTGTGGAAATACAATGTTTTTTATCCCACCCTACATGTTTCATTACTTGTGGACTTTCCACAGATTTGGTATTGGTTCCCATGGATTATGGACTCTTACCACCTTTATGAAAGAAAACATAATTTATGCTTACCTGATAAATTAATTTATGTCATGATGGTAAGAGTCCACGACACCCAGGCCATTCGTTTTATTCCAGTATAATGGGGGTGTCGTTAGGAGAAACATAAATGAGTTATTTTTGCTGACTATATTACGCTCTTATTATAATCCCCAGAAAAAATCTTTGTCAGCATTATTTGACCTTATAGATTGGTGCACTCAGTTATTACAAACTTAAAGAGACATCAAACACTTTGAGATGGTAATATAAACTGATAATCTGTATATATCAAAACAACTCTGCAATATACTTTCATTATTTATTTTGTCCCATTTTCCTGTAATTCCATTATGAAATTGTGAGCTTTTCAGTTCCTGATAGAAATGGAAGTGCAGGACACTCTTACATTTCACACAGATATTGGCTGCACATTCTAGTGACCTATTTATAACTGTTCCTAATTGGCCACAGCAGAGAAGGTAACCTAAGTTACAACATGGCAGCTCACATTGTTTTATAGACAATAAAACTTTACACTTATTTTGTCAATATTTAAAAAACTAATGAAACTTAAAAAATACATCTACATGTTATTCTCCGACTAATCTTTTCTTTGAATGCATTATTCTATATAGCATTTATTTAGGCTTAGATTTGGAGTTTTGCGTTAGAAGGGGTGCGTTAGCTACGCGTGCTTTTTTCTGGCCGCACCTTTTAAATACCTCTGGTATTGAGAGTTCACAGAATGGCTGCGTTAGGCTCCAAAAAAGGAGTGTAGAGCATATTTACCGCAACTTCAACTCTCGATACCAGCGGTGCTTACGGACGCTGCCAGCCTAAAAAACGTGCTCGTGCACGATTCCCCCATAGAAAACAATGGGGCTGTTTGAGCTGAAAAAAAACCTAACACCTGCAAAAAAGCCGCGTTCAGCTCCTAACGCAGCCCCATTGTTTGCTATGGGGAAACACTTCCTACGTCTGCACCTAACACGCTAACATGTACCCCGAGTCTAAACATCCCTAACCTTACACTTATTAACCCCTAATCTGCCGCCCCCGCTTTCGCTGACCCCTGCATATTATTATTAACCCCTAATCTGTCGCTCCGTAAACCGCCGCTACTTACATTATCCCTATGTACCCCTAATCTGCTGCCCCTAACACCGCCGACCCCTATATTATATTTATTAACCCCTAATCTGCCCCCCACAACGTCGCCTCCACCTGCCTACACTTATTAACCCCTAATCTGCCCAGCAGACCGCACCGCTATTATAATAAAGTTATTAACCCCTAATCCGCCTCACTCCCGACTCAATAACCCTATAATATATAGTATTAACCCCTAATCTGCCCTCCCTAACATCGCTGACACCTAACTTCAAACATTAACCCCTAATCTGCCGACTGGAGCTCACCGCTATTCTAATAAATGGATTAACCCCTAAAGCTAAGTCTAAGCCTAACACTAACAACCCCCTAAGTTAAATATAATTTAAATCTAATGAAATAAATTAACTCTTATTAAATAAATTATTCCTATTTAAAGCTAAATACTTGGATTAGATAAATAGAGGCGCTGGTCTTCAATATTATGGTGCACACTGAAGAAAGAAAACTGCCTTTTTTGGAAGTATTCTAAAGTTACCAACTATCTTTGAGGAGCCGGATTCCGAATTACTCGGAGTGAGTATACTGCACTTTATATCAATTTAAAGATACAATCACCTGCAGTGCAATTTCCATTGTTTATAGATACTGAAGCACATCATGGGAAAACCAGGATATATATCCTTATGAAGAAGCTGAACTCTGAAATTTTCGGAGTGAGTATACTGCACATTATTTTGTTGTTAACTTCTGCAAATCACAAGTCAAGTTTTCTTTCTTCAGTGTGCACCATAATATTGAAGACCAGCGCCTCTATTTATCTAATCCAAATTCTACTCACAGTCCTGTTGGGAGAGACTGTTAGAAGGCTGCGGTCACCTAAGAGGGGAGTATTGTGCTCTATTCTAGTCATTCTGTACATTGTGTTATCAACATCTAACATATCTGTATAGTTTTTGTAATTATAAAGATAAATACTTACCTGTAAAATAAATCCTAATATAGCTACAATATAAATAATAATTATATTGTAGCTATTTTAGGATTAATATTTATTTTACAGGCAACTTTGTATTTATTTTAACTAGTTAAGAACTTTTTTAATAGCTATGATAGTTAAAATAATAACAAAATTACCTGTAAAATAAATCCTAACCTAAGTTACAATTAAACCTAACACTACACTATCAATAAATAAATTAAACTACCTACAATTATCTACAATTAAACCTAACACTACACTAGCAATAAATAAATTAAATACAATTCCTACAAATAAATACAATTAAATAAACTAACTAAAGTACAAAAAATAAAAAAGAACTAAGTTACAAAAAATAAAAAAATATTTACAAACATTAGAAAAAAAATTACAACAATTTTAAACTAATTACACCTACTCTAAGCCCCCTAATAAAATAACAAAGCCCCCCAAAATAAAAAAATGCCCTACCCTATTCTAAATTACAAAAGTTCAAAGCTCTTTTACCTTACCAGCCCTGAACAGGGCCCTTTGCGGGGCATGCCGGATCGCCTCTTCTTCCCGGATAGGATGAAGACTTTGGAGCCTCTTCTGGACCTCTTCAGCCGCCGGATGATGGATGTCTAGCCCCCGCTTGGGCTTGGATGAAGATTTTGGAGCCAGGACGGATCGGTGTGATACCCGGCGAGGTGAAGACAAGGTAGGAAGATCTTCAGGGGCTTAGTGTTAGGTTTATTTAAGGGGGGTTTGGGTTAGATTAGGGGTATGTGGGTGGTGGGTTGTAATGTTGGGGCGGGTATTGTATGTTTTTTTTTACAGGCAAAAGAGCTGAATTCTTTGGGGCATGCCCCGCAAAGGGCCCTGTTCAGGGCTGGTAAGGTAAAAGAGCTTTGAACTTTTGTAATTTAGAATAGGGTAGGGCATTTTTTTATTTTGGGGGGCTTTGTTATTTTATTAGGGGGCTTAGAGTAGGTGTAATTAGTTTAAAATTGTTGTAATTTTTTTCTAATGTTTGTAAATATTTTTTTATTTTTTGTAACTTAGTTCTTTTTTATTTTTTGTACTTTAGTTAGTTTATTTAATTGTATTTATTTGTAGGAATTGTATTTAATTTATTTATTGCTAGTGTAGTGTTAGGTTTAATTGTAGATAATTGTAGGTAGTTTATTTAATTTATTTATTGATAGTGTAGTGTTAGGTTTAATTGTAACTTAGGTTAGGATTTATTTTACAGGTAATTTTGTAATTATTTTAACTATTTTAGCTATTAAATAGTTCTTAACTATTTAATAGCTATTGTACCTAGTTAAAATAAATACAAAGTTGCCTGTAAAATAAATATTAATCCTAAAATAGCTACAATATAATTATTCGTTATATTGTAGCTATATTAGGGTTTATTTTACAGGTAAGTATTTAGCTTTAAATAGGAATAATTTATTTAATAAGAGTTAATTTATTTCGTTAGATTTCAATTATATTTAACTTAGGGGGGTTGTTAGTGTTAGGGTTAGACTTAGCTTTAGGGGTTAATCCATTTATTACAGTAGCGGCGAGATTCGGTCGGTAGTTTATGGGTGTTAGTGTACTTTAGAGCACAGTAGTTAAGAGCTTTATGAACCCGCGTTAGCCCAGAAAGCTCTTAACTACTGACTTTTTTCTGCGGCTGGAGTTTGGTCGTTAGATTTCTAACGCTCACTTCAGCCACGACTCTAAATACCGGAGTTAGAAAGATCCCATTGAAAAGATAGGATACGCAATTGACGTAAGGGGATCTGCGGTATGGAAAAGTCGTGGCTGGAAAGTGAGCGTTAGACCCTTAAATGACTGACTCTAAATACCGGCGGTAGCCCAAAACCAGCGTTAGGAGCCTCTAACGCTGGTTTTCACGGCTACCGCCAAACTCTAAATCTAGGCCTTAGTGTTTAATGTATTTTTAATCTCTCTGAAACTGAAGTTTTATATATAAATCTCACTTTAGAGGATCTATCGCAACTGCAACTTAAATATTACTTTAGGTGTTCTTCTGCAAGCACTTGGTTTAGTATTCACTAAAAATTATACTGATGACAAAACATTGTGATTATAAAGAAATAAATACAATCACCAAAATGTTATATTTCAACTCCTGACTACTTTTATTGAGATAACAGTTCCTTAAAAAGAAACAAAGAAGAAAATTTCCATAGCATAATACTGTATGAAAGGACAATTTTGCAATATTTTTGAAACAATACTCACGTTTCTCAGAGCCACAATAGATCTTAGTATAATGCACTTTAAAAAATTCCCTCAGGCAATTCCACCAGATCACTGGAAGCTTGTTTCTTCTTATAACTTACTAGGCGATAAGCCTGCCCAAAGGGCAGTCTATGTTTAAAAAATCCAAACCCCCAAGCTAATTTTACTAAAAATAAAAAATGTAAAATTACAGAGAAAAATAAACAAAGCTATCTAAAATAATTTTTTTTAACTGAAACTAATACCCCTATAAAAATAAAAAATCCCCTCCAAAATAAAAACACCCCCTATTCTAATACTAAACTACCAATAGCCCTTAAATGGCCTTTCTTTCATGTAATTAGCAAGAGTCCATGAGCTAGTGACGTATGGGATATACATTCCTACCAGGAGGGGCAAAGTTTCCCAAACCTCAAAATGCCTACAAATACACCCCTCACCACACCCACAAATCAGTTTTACAAACTTTGCCTCCTATGGAGGTGGTGAAGTAAGTTTGTGCTAGATTCTACGTTGATATGCGCTCCGCAGCAGGTTGGAGCCCGGTTTTCCTCTCAGCGTGCAATGAATGTCAGAGGGATGTGAGGAGAGTATTGCCTATTTGAATTCAATGATCTCCTTATACGGGGTCTATTTCATAGGTTCTCTGTTATCGGTCGTAGAGATTCATCTCTTACCTCCCTTTTCAGATCGACGATATACTCTTATATATATACCATTACCTCTGCTGATTTTCGTTTCAGTACTGGTTTGGCTTTCTAAAACATGTAGATGAGTGTCCTGGGGTAAGTAAGTCTTATTTTCTGTGACACTCTAAGCTATGGTTGGGCACTTTTTTATAAAGTTCTAAATATATGTATTCAAACATTTATTTGCCTTGACTCAGGATGTTCAACATTCCTTATTTTCAGACAGTCAGTTTCATATTTGGGATAATGCATTTGAATAAAAAAAAAATTTCTTACCTTAAAATTTGACTTTTCCCTGTGGGCTGTTAGGCTCGCGGGGGCTGAAAATGCTTCATTTTATTGCGTCATTCTTGGCGCAGACTTTTTTGGCGCAAATTTTTTTTTTCTGTTTCCGGCGTCATACGTGTCGCCGGAAGTTGCATCATTTTTGATGTTCTTTTGCGCCAAAGATGTCGGCGTTCCGGATGTGGCGTCATTTTTGGCGCCAAAAGCATTTAGGCGCCAAATAATGTGGGCGTCTTTTTTGGCGCTAAAAATATATGGGCGTCACTTTTGTCTCCACATTATTTAAGTCTCATTTTTTATTGCTTCTGGTTGCTAGAAGCTTGTTCACTGGCATTTTTTCCCATTCCTGAAACTGTCATTTAAGGAATTTCATCAATTTTGCTTTATATGTTGTTTTTTCTATTACATATTGCAAGATGTCCCATGTTGAAGCTGAGTCAGAAGATACTTCTGGAAAATCGCTGCCTGGTGCTGGAGCTACCAAAGCTAAGTGTATCTGCTGTAAACTTTTGGTAGCTGTTCCTCCAGCTGTTGTTTGTATTGAATGTCATGACAAACTTGTTAATGCAGATAATATTTCCTTTAGTAAAGTTACATTACCTGTTGCTGTTCCATCAACACCTAATATTCAGAGTATTCCTGATAACATAAGAGATTTTGTTTCTAAATCCATTATGAAGGCTATGTCTGATATTCCTCCTTCTAGTAAACGTAAAAAGTCTTTTAAAACTTCTCATTTTTCAGATGAATTTTTAAATGAACATCATCATTCTGATTCTGATAATGGTTCTTCTGGTTCAGAGGATTCTGTCTCAGAGGTTGATGCTGATAAATCTTCATATTTATTTAAAATGGAATTTATTCGTTCTTTACTTAAAGAAGTCCTAATTGCATTAGAAATTGAGGATTCTGGTCCTCTTGATACTAAATCTAAACATTTAGATAAGGTTTTTAAATCTCCTGTAGTTATTCCAGAAGTTTTTCCTGTTCCTGGTGCTATTTCTGAAGTAATATCCAGGGAATGGAATAATTTTGGTAATTCATTTACTCCTTCTAAACGTTTTAAGCAATTATATCCTGTGCCATCTGACAGATTAGAATTTTGGGACAAAATCCCTAAGGTTGATGGGGCTGTCTCTACTCTTGCTAAGCGTACTACCATTCCTACGGCAGATGGTACTTCCTTTAAGGATCCTTTAGATTGGAAAATTGAATCCTTTCTAAGAAAAGCTTACTTGTGTTCAGGTAATCTTCTTAGACCTGCTATATCTTTGGCGGATGTTGCTGCAGCTTCAACTTTTTGGTTGGAAGCTTTAGCGCAACAAGTAACAGATCATAATTCTCATAGCATTATTATTCTTCTTCAACATGCTAATAATTTTATTTGTGATGCCATCTTTGATATCATTAGAGTTGATGTCAGGTATATGTCTCTAGCTATTTTAGCTAGAAGAGCTTTATGGCTTAAAACTTGGAATGCTGATATGTCTTCTAAGTCTACTCTGCTTTCCCTTTCTTTCCAGGGTAATAAATTATTTGGTTCTCAGTTGGATTCTATTATCTCAACTGTTACTGGAGGGAAAGGAACTTTTTTACCACAGGATAAAAAATCTAAAGGTAAATTTAGGTCTAATAATCGTTTTTGTTCCTTTCGTCACAACAAGGAACAAAAGCCTGATCCTTCATCCTCAGGAGCGGTTTCAGTTTGGAAACCATCTCCAGTCTGGAATAAATCCAAGCCTTTTAGAAAATAAAAGCCAGCTCCTAAATCCACATGAAGGTGCGGCCCTCATTCCAGCTCAGCTGGTAGGGGGCAGATTACGTTTTTTCAAAGAAATTTGGATCAATTCCGTTCACAATCTTTGGATTCAGCATATTGTTTCAGAAGGGTACAGAATTGGCTTCAAGATAAGGCCTCCTGCAAAGAGATTTTTTCTTTCCCGTGTCCCAGTAAATCCAGCGAAGGCTCAAGCATTTCTGAAATGTGTTTCAGATCTAGATTTGGCTGGAGTAATTATGCCAGTTCCAGTTCTGGAACAGGGGCTGGGGTTTTATTCAAATCTCTTCATTGTACCAAAGAAGGAGAATTCCTTCAGACCAGTTCTGGATCTAAAAATATTGAATCGTTATGTAAGGATACCAACATTCAAAATGGTAACTGTAAGGACTATCCTGCCTTTTGTTCAGCAAGGGCATTATATGTCTACAATAGATTTACAGGATGCATATCTGCATATTCCGATTTATCCAGATCACTATCAGTTTCTGAGATTCTCGTTCCTAGACAAGCATTACCAGTTTGTGGCACTGCCGTTTGGCCTAGCAACAGCTCCAAGAATTTTTACAAAGGTTCTCGGTGCCCTTCTGTCTGTAATCAGAGAACAGGGTATTGTGGTATTTCCTTATTTGGACGATATCTTGGTACTTGCTCAGTCTTCACATTTAGCAGAATCTCATACGAATCGACTTGTGTTGTTTCTTCAAGATCATGGTTGGAGGATCAATTTACTAAAAAGTTCATTGATTCCTCAGACAAGGGTAACCTTTTTGGGTTTCCAGATAGATTCAGTGTTCATGACTGTATCTTTGACAGACAAGAGACGTCTAAAATTGATATCAGCTTGTCGAAACCTTCAGTCACAATCATTCCCTTCGGTAGCCTTATGCATGGAAATTCTAGGTCTTATGACTGCTGCATCGGACGCGATCCCCTTTGCTCGTTTTCACATGCAACCTCTTCAGCTCTGTATGCTGAACCAGTGGTGCAGGGATTACACAAAGATATCTCAATTAATATCTTTAAAACCGATTGTACGACACTCTCTGATGTGGTGGACAGATCACCATCGTTTAGTTCAGGGGGCTTCTTTTGTTCTTCCGACCTGGACTGTAATCTCAACAGATGCAAGTCTTACAGGTTGGGGAGCTGTGTGGGGGTCTCTGACGGCTCAAGGGGTTTGGGAATCTCAGGAGGTGAGATTACAGATCAATATTTTGGAACTCGGTGCAATTTTCAGAGCTCTTCAGTCTTGGCCTCTTCTAAAGAGAGAATCGTTCATTTGTTTTCAGACAGACAATGTCACAACTGTGGCATACATCAATCATCAAGGAGGGACTCACAGCCCTCTGGCTATGAAAGAAGTATCTCGAATTCTGGTTTGGGCGGAATCCAGCTCCTGTCTAGTTTCTGCGGTTCATATCCCAGGTATAGACAATTGGTAAGCGGATTATCTCAGTTGCCAAACGTTGCATCCGGCGAATGGTCTCTTCACCAAGAGGTATTTCTTCAGATTGTCCAAATGTGGGGACTTCCAGAAATAGATCTGATGGCTTCTCATCTAAACAAGAAACTTCCCAGGTATCTGTCCAGATCCAGGGATCCTCAAGCGGAAGCAGTGGATGCATTGTCACTTCCTTGGAAGTATCATCCTGCTTATATCTTTCTGCCTCTAGTTCTTCTTCCAAGAGTGATCTCCAAGATTCTGAAGGAATGCTCGTTTGTTCTGCTGGTAGCTCCAGCATGGCCTCACAGGTTTTGGTATGCAGATCTTGTCCGGATGGCCTCTTGCCAACCGTGGACTCTTCCGTTAAGACCAGACCTTCTGTCGCAAGGTCCTTTTTTCCATCAGGATCTCAAATCCTTAAATTTAAAGGTATGGAGATTGAACGCTTGATTCTTAGTCAAAGAGGTTTCTCTGACTCTGTGATTAATACTAAGTTACAGGCTCGTAAATCTGTATATAGGGAGATATATTATAGAGTCTGGAAGACTTATATTTCTTGGTGTCTTTCTCATCATTTTTCCTGGCATTCTTTTAGAATTCCGAGAATTTTACAGTTTCTTCAGGATGGTTTGATAAAGGTTTGTCTGCAAGTTCCTTGAAAGGACAAATCTCTGCTCTTTCTGTTCTTTTTCACAGAAAGATTGCTAATCTTCCTGATATTCATTGTTTTGTACAAGCTTTGGTTCGTATACAACCTGTCATTAAGTCAATTTCTCCTCCTTGGAGTTTGAATTTGGTTCTGGGGGCTCTTCAAGCTCCTCCGTTTGAACCTATGCATTCATTGGACATTAAATTACTTTCTTGGAAAGTTTTGTTCCTTTTGGCCATCTCTTCTGCCAGAAGAGTTTCTGAATTATCTGCTCTTTCTTGTGAGTCTCCTTTTCTGATTTTTCATCAGGATAAGGCGGTGTTGCGAACTTCTTTTGAATTTTTACCTAAGGTTGTGAATTCCAACAACATTAGTAGAGAAATTGTGGTTCCTTCTTTATATCCTAATCCTAAGAATTCTAAGGAGAAATCATTGCATTCTTTGGATGTAGTTAGAGCTTTGAAATATTATGTTGAAGCTACTAAGAATTTCCGAAAGACTTCTAGTCTATTTGTTATCTTTTCCGGTTCTAGGAAAGGTCAGAAGGCCTCTGCCATTTCTTTGGCATCTTGGTTGAAATCTTTAATTCATCATGCTTATGTCGAGTCGGGTAAAACTCCACCTCAAAGGATTACAGCTCATTCTACTAGGTCAGTTTCTACTTCCTGGGCATTTAGGAATGAAGCTTCGGTTGATCAGATTTGCAAAGCAGCAACTTGGTCTTCTTTGCATACTTTTACTAAATTCTACCATTTTGATGTGTTTTCTTCTTCTGAAGCTGTTTTTGGTAGAAAAGTACTTCAGGCAGCTGTTTCAGTTTGAATCTTCTGCTTATATTTTCAGTTTTTTTCATTATAAAATTTAAACTTTATTTTGGGTGTGGATTATTTTTCAGCGGAATTGGCTGTCTTTATTTTATCCCTCCCTCTCTAGTGACTCTTGCGTGGAAAGATCCACATCTTGGGTAGTCATTATCCCATACGTCACTAGCTCATGGACTCTTGCTAATTACATGAAAGAAAACATAATTTATGTAAGAACTTACCTGATAAATTCATTTCTTTCATATTAGCAAGAGTCCATGAGGCCCACCCTTTTTGTGGTGGTTATGATTTTTTTGTATAAAGCACAATTATTCCAATTCCTTATTTTTTATGCTTTCGCACTTTTTTCTTATCACCCCACTTCTTGGCTATTCGTTAAACTGATTTGTGGGTGTGGTGAGGGGTGTATTTGTAGGCATTTTGAGGTTTGGGAAACTTTGCCCCTCCTGGTAGGAATGTATATCCCATACGTCACTAGCTCATGGACTCTTGCTAATATGAAAGAAATGAATTTATCAGGTAAGTTCTTACATAAATTATGTTTTTGTAGGGCATTGCCTAAGTTAAACAGCTCTTTTACTTACAAACCCCCACCCAACCAACCCCCCAAAATAAAAAAAACTTAACGCTACAAAAACCTAAACTACCCATTGCCCCTAAAGGGGTATTTGTATGGGCATTGCCCTTAAAAGGGCATTCAGCTCTTTTACTGCCCTTAAAAGGGCAATCATCTCTTTTACAGCACATTAAATCCCTAATCTTAAAACTAACCCCCCCTCAAAAAATTTTTAAAAAAATTCCTAAAACTAAGCCCCAAATAGGTACTCACCATTCCTGAAGTCCAGCTGAGAAGGTCTTCTTCCAGACGGCTCTGTCATCTTCTATCTTCATCCTGTGCAAAGGTGGCACGGAGATGCATGGATCCCTGGAGCGGTGGTCCTCAGCGGCGGCAATCCTCAGTGGTGTGGAGGCTCCTCTTCATCCGATTTTATGCGTACACTGAAAATTGCATGCAAGGTACCACAGTCAATTTGGGGTAACTTGCATTCCTATTGTCTGAAATTTTTAAATTGTCTACTCTTAGGGGGTACTTAGTATTTTTTTTAACGTAAAAGAGCTGTTTAACTTAGGGCAACGCCCTACAAAAGGCCCTTTTAAGGGATATTGGTAGTTTAGTTTAGATTAGGGGGTGTTTTCATTTTGGGGGGCTTTTTGTTTTTATAGGGATTAGGTTTAATTTTTTTTTGTTTTTGATAATTTTATTTTGTTCTGTAATTTTAGAGCTTTTTATTTTTTGTAATTTTAGAGTTTTTTTGTTATTTATTATTAGGGTTTTTTTAAGTGTAACTTAGTTTTGGGGTTAATTTAGGGGGTGTTAGGTTAGGGGGCTTTATAATTAAATTAATTATTTGCATTTGCATTGTGGGGAGTTGGTGGTTTAGGAGTTAGGTTAATTAGGTTTATTGTGATGTGGGGATTTGTCGGTTTAGGCGTTAATAGGTTAATTGGGTTTATTGCAATGTGGGGGGTTGGCGGTTTAGGGTTTAATATTTTAATTATGTTATTTGTAGATTAGGGGTTAATTGGCATTTAGTCCCTGCCACAATAAATTTTATATTCCTGTGTACCCCCCCCCCCCCCACACACACACTGTGTTGTAGAGACAGTGAACAAATAAGGAATGAGATTAATATATGCTGAGAATGTTCTAAACTCCGAACCCCCTGGGATCACACTTTTCAGGCATGTGAGGACTTATAGATAAGATTCTGAAAAAAACAGAAACTCTTAATAAATTAGATTTACTCAATTTACAATTTACACAATGACATTTGGATCCCAAAGACTGAACATATACCTGGTACTTAATCCTTCAAGAAAAATTACCCAAATTAACTTCACTTGATCCGTTTATTCATACTACTATCTTTTTATGATGATTACTGATTTTTTTTTTTACTTTACATATCACTGTGATTTTCTTAAGCCCATGAGTGGCCCTGAATTTGATTATAATTTTTCCGCCAAGTATCACAAGTAGCTAAAAGCCTGATGCCTAGATTTAGGGCTCGATGATATATTATTCGCCAGCTCAAGCCTTCTTTTTCTCGCTGACACTCGCAGGGCTGCCCCGGTGCAATGATCGTAAAAAAGGGGCAGTCCCTGCGAGTTGCGAGATGGCTCCTATTAAAAGTAATGGAGCTCGCTGGATAGGGAAACTTCGCTCCTTAGTGCAAAGTTAGCAGGGAACAGGGGGAGCACTTTAAAATTAAAATCCTGCAGCCAGTGGCGTAGCGTGGCTTGTCAGCGCCCAGGGCAAGGCAAGAATTGCGCCCCCCTAACCCATTAGCACTGACTGAGTCTCTTCCACCAGTACAGTAGGGATTGGCAAATTTGCTTTGAATCTAGCCAGCTCAACAACTTAGGAGACAGGTTTTTGTTTTAAAACAAACAAAGCTTTATTTTTAACAACAAAAATATATAATATATATAGAATTGTAAACTCTACATTCATCCTTAAAAATTAGGATTCAATATGGTTGCAGACAGCCATTACTTTATCATACATTGTACATTATAGAACTTAACAATTAAATTTTTTTTTTTTTTGGTTTAATATTGAAACATAGGATTTCATTTTTAAAATACATCTGAGCCAGCATGCCAGAGTGTGAGAGTGATCTATGCTGCTTTAAAGTGAAAGCCGGTTAATTTTTTTTTTCAAATTAATTTTTAACCTGGGTTAAACATACAAGATGTAGATCATCTACATCTTGTATGTTTTTACCCAGGTTAAAAATGAATTTGAAATAAAATAATCGGCTTTCACTTATCTACATCTTGTATGTTTTATTTTACCCAGGTTAAAAATGAATTTGAAATAAAATAACCAGCTTTCACTTTAATCAGCATAGATCACTCTCACACTCTGGCATGCTGGCTGGCTCAGACTCTGGGTCCTTTGGAAGTTCTGACTTGGCTGGCTCGCTCACAGTGACTCTGGGTCCTTTGGAAGTTGTAACTTGGCTGGCTGGCTCAGAGTGACTCTGGGTCCTTTGGAACTTGGCTGGCTGGCTGGCTGGCTGGACCTGGGACGTCACCTGGGTAACGGTAGAGGCTAAGCTACATTTTGTGTGCGTTGCTATTTACAATCCCCATTCCCCAGGGCCCAGGCAAAAACAGCAACAGGTCCTATAATAATTTAATTATAATTCTGGCTGGCAGTGGCACTGGTGGTCTGGTCCTGTTACGGACCCGGTGATGAGTTCGGTAATTTTGGTTGACACAATTTACCTTATCGTTGCAGGCGCGGCGTGCTAGTCAGTCTGACTCCACTCTGGCTCTGCTGCTCTGACTTCTTCCTCCCTCCTGACATGTGCACTGGGAGTGGGAGTGGACCGTGCTAACTAGTGACGTAAATGCTAGTCTAGCGTCAAGTAACGATCGGATAGGATTACACTAATAAATTATGATAATTAAATCATTACACAGCACGTCTTGACTTCAGTGTAGTAGACAGTTCACTTGAGAGACAGAACGGCTGGGCCCAGGCGCCTGTCAGATTTTTTAGCCTCCCTGTAGCGCCCCTGGGAGTGGGACTGTGACGGTCTACTGTCTTGAGATGGTGGGGACTGGGGAGACTGGGAGCCGATGATTTTGCGCCCCTCAGAATTATGCGCCCGGGGCGACCGCCCCTGTGGCCCCCCCACGCTACGCCACTGCCTGCAGCCAATATAACTCACATTACGCTGCTTTCTGCTTATAGCATCTTACATTCGCCTATATGTTCGTATGCATTTGTTTTTCTATTGGGGTTATAAGTGTTCGTATTGTTTTGACAAAAGCTTGCCACCTTTTAGTTGGCGAGAAAAAACTGTGATATCTGCAGTGCGAAAATCTTTATAGAATTACGCTGGGATTAGTGAGACATTGTCATATACGCCCATGAAACGCCCATGTTCAGCCCATTTTACGAAAAAACAACAATTACGCTTTGCATTTTGTATTTATAAATTCAAATTTCTGTGTGATTTTTGCACATTCAGTGTACTACAATTACGATTTACGCTGTGAATATTTAATTTGATTTATTCCTGTGTAAATTAGATACTAATTTTACGTTTTTGTTAACATACGATTTTTGGTGAAGAATTTTGTTACGATTTTTGATGCACCTTAACAATACAATTTTCCCCTGCTTATTTTTGTGTGAATGATTCAAATATTTGTTTTGTATAATGTTTAAAATACAAATTTTGTTATGCACATTTCATATGAAAATTCAGTATACGCCCCTTAGCGAGACACCCTGTTTTCAGGGTAAAAAATGGCTTTAGATCATTCCACAAGGGAAATAGAAGGACTGGCGAGCATTCTTTAATAATCTCGCCAGCCCAGAGAGCTTTCAATCATCGAGCCCTTAGAGTTTTGCGGCCAAAAGGGTGCGTTAGCTACGCTTGCTTTTTTCTGGCCGCACCTTTTAAATACCGCTGGTATTTAGACTTCACAGAAGGGTTGCGTTAGGCTCCAAAAAAGGAGCGTATAGCATATTTACCGCAACTTCAACTCTCGATACCAGCGGTGCTTACGGACGCGGCCAGCTTCAAAAACGTGCTCGTGCACGATTCCCCCATAGGAAACAATGAGGCTGTTTGAGCTGAAAAAAAACCTAACACCTACAAAAAAGCAGCGTTCAGCTCCTAACGCGGCCCTATTGTTTCCTATGGGGAAACACTTCCTAAGTCTGCACCTAACACCCTAACATGAACCCCGAGTCTAAACACCCCTAACCTTACACTTATTAACCCCTAATCTGCCGACCCCGCTATCGCTGACCCCTGCATATTATTTTTAACCCCTAATCTGCCGCTACGTACACCGCCGCCACCTACATTATCCCTATGTACCCCTAATCTGCTGCCCCTAACACCGCCGACCCCTATATTATATTTATTAACCCCTAATCTGCTGCCCCCAACGTCGCCGCTACCTACCTACACTTATTAACCCCTAATCTGCCGACCGCATCTCACCGCTACTATAATAAAGTTATTAACCCCTAATCTGCCTCACTCCCGCCTCAATAACCCTAGAATAAATAGTATTAACCCCTAATCTGCCCTCCCTAACATCGCCGACACCTAACTTCAATTATTAACCCCTAATCTGCCGACCGGAGCTCGCCACTACTATAATAAATGTATTAACCCCTAAAGCTAAGTCTAACCCTAACACTAACACCCCCCTAAATTAAATATAATTTAAATCTAACGAAATAAATTAACTCTTATTAAATAAATTATTCCTATTTAAAGCTAAATACTTACCTGTAAAATAAACCCTAATATAGCTACAATATAAATTATAATTACATTGTAGCTATTTTAGGATTAATATTTATTTTACAGGCAACTTTCTAATTATTTTAACCAGGTACAATAGCTATTAAATAGTTAATAACTATTTAATAGCTAAAATAGTTAAAATAATAACAAAATTACCTGTAAAATAAATCCTAACCTAAGTTACAATTAAACCTAACACTACACTATCATTAAATAAATTAAATACAATACCTACAATTATCTACAATTAAACCTAACACTACACTATCAATAAATTAATTAAATACAATACCTACAAATAACTACAATTAAATAAACTAACTAAAGTGCAAAAAATAAAAAAGAACTAAGTTACAAAAAATAAAAAAATATTTACAAACATTAGAAAAATATTACAACAATTTTAAACTAATTACACCTACTCTAAGCCCCCTAATAAAATAACAAAGACCCCCAAAATAAAAAAATGCCCTACCCTATTCTAAATTAAAAAAGTTCAAAACTCTTTTACCTTACCAGCCCTGAAAAGGGCCCTTTGCGGGGCATGCCCCAAAGAATTCAGCTCTTTTGCCTGTAAAAAACCCCATACATTACCCCCCCAACATTACAACCCACCACCCACATACCCCTAATCTAACCCAAACCCCCCTTAAATAAACCTAACACTAAGCCCCTGAAGATCTTCCTACCTTATCTTCACCATGCCAGGTTCACCGATTGGTCCTCCGAAGTCTTGATCCAAGCCTCCGAAATCTTCATCCAAGCCCAAGCGGGGGCTGGCGATCCATCATCCGGCTGAAGTCTTCTATCAAGCGGCGGCTGAAGAGGTCCAGAAGAGGCTCCAAAGTCTTCATCCTATCCGGGAAGAAGAGGAGATCCGGACCGGCAACCATCTTGATCCAAGCGGCATCTTCTATCTTCATCCTATGACGAACGGCTCTATCTTGAAGACCTCCGACGCGGATCCATCCTCTTCTTCCGACGTCCAAATGAAGAATGAAGGTTCCTTTAAGGGACGTCATCCAAGATGGCGTCCCTCGAATTCCGATTGGCTGATAGGATTCTATCAGCCAATCGTAATTAAGGTAGGAAAATTCTGATTGGCTGATGGAATCAGCCAATCAGATTCAAGTTCAATCCGATTGGCTGATTGGATCAGCCAATCAGATTGAGCTTGCATTCTATTGGCTGATCGGAACAGCCAATAGAATGCGAGCTCAATCTGATTGGCTAATCGGATTGAACTTGAATCTGATTGGCTGATTCCATCAGCCAATCAGAATTTTCCTACCTTAATTCCGATTGGCTGATAGAATCCTATCAGCCAATCGGAATTCGAGGGACACCATCTTGGATGACGTCCCTTAAAGGAACCTTCATTCTTCATTTGGACGTTGGAAGAAGACGATGGATCCGTGTCGGAGGTCTTCAAGATGGAGCCGTTCGTCATCGGATGAAGATAGAAGATGCCGCTTGGATCAAGATGGTTGCCGGTCCGGATCTCCTCTTCTTCCCGGATAGGATGAAGACTTTGGAGCCTCTTCTGGACCTCTTCAGCCGCCGCTTGATAGAAGACTTCAGCCGGATGATGGATCGCCAGCCCCCGCTTGGGCTTGGATGAAGATTTCGGAGGCTTGGATCAAAACTTCGGAGGACCGATCGGTGAACCTGGCATGGTGAAGATAAGGTAGGAAGATCTTCAGGGGCTTAGTGTTAGGTTTATTTAAGGGGGGTTTGGGTTAGATTAGGGGTATGTGGGTGGTGGGTTGTAATGTTGGGGGGGGTAATGTATGGGGTTTTTTACAGGCAAAAGAGCTGAATTCTTTGGGGCATGCCCCACAAAGGGCCCTTTTCAGGGCTGGTAAGGTAAAAGAGTTTTGAACTTTTTTAATTTAGAACTTTAGTTCTAGGAGCCTCTAACGCTGGTTTTCACGGATACCGCCCAACTCTAAATCTAGGCCCAAGAGTGGCCTTTTGATTAAATGGAGGACATGTACTTTAAAATAGAGGTTTCTATTATATTTGATTACATTTCCATACGTTTATCTGTGTTTTAATATTTCTTTGTCATTTTGTCTTCATCATTGTGTTTGAGAATGTTCTCATTGTTACACAGTGAACACTGATTGTAATAACTTTCTAAACCCTCAATAATAAAAATATATTTTTTTAAAAATTGCATGCTTTTTCTGAATTATAAGCGTTTAATTTTGTCTTTTCATTTAAGAACTTTTTTATTTGAACTTGGGGAAAAAAAGAGCTGTAGCAAGAAAAGCAAGTTAATTCGGGGAATGTGGTATGGATTAGGGAATGGGTATGCATTTAAAAAAGGAAAAGCAGGTGGCGTGTCCAGGCGGCCATAACAGGTCGCAAAGTTAGAGGCTCCTGATATTTTTTTTAAATTGATTTTAATTATCAGCAATATGATACAAAAGGAAGAAAGTCACATAAAATAAGAAAAAATATAAGAACAAATAACAACTTCATCCTTAAATTGAGCAAACAAATATTCTCTTACATCAAATTGTTGGATTTTTCATTTTATATAATCCAAAACAACCCTACCCAAAAAGTCAAAACAATAAACATACAAAACAAACAGAAGAAAGGAAAAAAAAAAAAGAAAGAAAGAAGAGAAAAAAAAAAGGGAAAAAAGATGGATGTCCCCTCCCTCCTCTAGCCCATTCCACTCCTGTTACCAGGCACCAAGCGATACCAATTCTGAATTCCTGAATGGAAAGATCATATATTCTATTTCAGTCGTTGAATATCCTTTAATAAAAACTGCCCAATTCCTAAAAAAATGTTGATGTCTTCTTCATTATCTATGTTAGTATCTCTTTGTTCTAATATGCACTGTTTTTTAAGACAATTTTTAACTTATATGATTGTGGGAACCCTGTGTTTTTTCCAACACTTGAATATTAAATATCTGGCTGCTAAGATAGACAAGACAATTAATTTTTCCTGTGCTTGTTGTTCTTCACTCTGTTTTATGCAAAATATAATCTGTGTCAGTGTGAGAGCCAGAGGGGTGACTTTCAATGATTTATTAAACCAGAATTCTAATTTATACCAGAATTGCCTAATTTTCGGACACTTCCATATCATATGTACCAAGTCTGCTGCAGGGAGGGTGGATTTTGGACATGTATTATAGTTTAAATTATGTATTTTGTGACCTTTTTCTGGGGTGAAATATGCTCTATGCAGTAATTTAACATGTGCTTCCCTCCAGGTGGCGGAAAGTGTAGCGCCAGATACTTTTTTGATTGATTTTTGTATAAATTTTGAATCTATGGTATTAGGAGCAATTAACCTATTCCAGTCAACCGCCATCTGTTCTAAGAAAGGGACTCCTATATTATCACTGAGAAGTAAATAACAAGGCGTGATTGACATGCACCCACTTCTAATTAACAACAACCAGCTTTCCAATTTCCCCAATACCCAAGACCAGCCTACATCTCTGACCAATTCTGAAATAAAATGTCTTATTTGAAGGTATGCGAAAAATTCTTTGTTCAGTAACTTAAATTCATTTTTCAATTCCTCAAATGTTTTTACAGAATTTGTTTCCTTCTTGATAAGTTGCTGAACTCTTTCCAAACCTAAAGAGGACCATCTATCAAAGATTGCAGAGTTCAGGCCAGGTTGAAATTTTGGGTTCCCTTTTATTGGCATAAATTGAGAGGCTTTGCATTTAATTTTTAATAGGGTCCCTATCTTCCACCAGGCCTTTATGGGATTCAATATGGTTTTAAGCTTCTTGATTTCAGGAGGTAATGCTTTTGGCTCACATTGAGCTAGCCCTGTAGGTAGGTAGATATGGATAACAAATATTTTCTTCTAATGATGTATTCGACACATAATTTTTAGAGAAAATCCAGTCAGTCACTGTTCGTGCCAGGAAGGCCAAATTGTATGATCTGATTTCAGGAAGAGCTAAACCTCCAAGTTCTTTCGCAAGGGATAGTTTAGATAAAGATATCCTGGGTTTCTTCCCTTGCCATATGAAACTTATAACTGCACTATTGAGAGAGCGAATATCTTTTTCAAAAACTATGATTGGAATATTTTGTAAAATATATAAAAGTTTTGGAAGAAGAACCATTTTATATAATGCTATTCTTCCAGATAATGATTTTGGTAAATTTTGCCAAATTTTCATTTTCTCGCGTATGTTTAACAAAATTGGCATTATGTTTATATATATATATGAGTTTATATAATTCTGTGGGTTTAACAGGGATCATTATTCCTAAATATTTAAATGATTCAGAAACCACTTTAAACGGACTGTCCTTTATTAAGTCAGCATTCTTCCTGGGCCAATATATCTCAGATTTAGATGCATTTATTTTGTATCCCGAGAAGGAACCAAATTGATCTATTATGCAGAGAATTTTAGGTATATTTATCTTAGTATTTGCAATATAGAGGAGGATATCATCCGCATATAGTGCGATTTTCATCTCATGATTACCTATCTTGATACCCTCAAGGGAGTGTCTAACCATAAGCGCTAAGGATTCTATGGCTATGTCAAAAAGGAGGGGTGACAGAGGGCAGCCCTGGCGCATTCCCCTCTCAATTTCAATTTCTGTAGATAAAGAATTGCTAACTATCAATCTCGTTCGTGGTCTCTTGTATACATTTTTAATAAAGCTAGGAAGTTTACCTTTAAACCCAAATTTGTCTAGAGAAGTATACATATGGCTAAAATATAGTGAGTCTAAGGCTTTTTCGGCATCAATTGCAATTATTGCAAGGTCCGAGGCGCCCTCTGCCCTCTCTCCACTTCCTTTCTCCTGATTCCAGAAATATTCTGTTGTCATCAAAACTTCTCTTATTTTGGAAGCAGAGTTTCGCTGATAGAGAAACCCTGCTTGATCCGTATGAATAATATGTGTGAGACCACTTTGAAGTCTATGTGCTAGAATTGAGGCCAGGATCTTATACTCCGAATTCAAGAGAGCAATAGGCCGATAGGACTCCTTAAGGGTGGGATCGTTTCCCCCCATTAAAAGTAAAGTGGTATGTGAAGCGGAAAAAGTAGATGGTATAGTTTTACCGTTAATGTAAAAATCATTGTAAAGATTACACAGATAAGGGACAATTTCTTGATCTAATATCTTGTAAACCTCATTGGGAATCCCATCAGGACATGCTGCTTTGTTCAAGGACATTTCAGAGATAGTTTTCCTTACTTCCTCCTCAGATATTGGACTATTCAAATTATTAATTGTTTCCGCGGAAACTTTGGGGCAGTTAATTCTGCTCCAAAATTCCGCAGATTGATCTTCATCAGTAGCTCTTGCAGAGTAAAGATCCTTATAATATTTTATGAATACCTCTGAAATGTTTTCTATTTTTGTGAGAGTCTTCCCTTCATGTTGTATTTTTTCAATCAGAGTAGCCTTTATTTCTCCCTTAACTAACTTGGCTAATAATTTATCAGATTTGTTCCCAAACCGATACAATTTAGCCTGAAACCTTAGATCCCTTTGTGTTTCTAGAAGCAATGCTAAAGCGTCTCTTTCATTTTTGGCTTTGATGTAATTAGCCCAATTAAAAGGTGTTTTCTGTAGAAGATATCTATTGTATGAGTTGACCACAAAATTAATAGCTTCTCTCTCTCTTTTCTTTAGTTTCTTAGATATCATGGCGGCATATGCTGTTATTTCCCCTCTGTGGACTGCCTTTGCAGCTCCCCAGAAAATTTCCGGCCGATCAATGTATTCAGAATTGAAGAGAATATATTCTTTGAATTTATCATTTAGATGTCTTTTAAATTTTGAGTCATTTGCCAGGTAGCATGGAAAAATAAATCTCGCAGGGATATTTTTTAAATGGTTTAATTGAAATTCCACAAAAATAGAGGAGTGATCCGACAAAATTATAGGTGTTATTCCTGCGTTTATTTTCCATGAAGATAATCATTCGTCTATCAAGAATAAGTCTATTTTGTACGCCTTAGATAAGCAAGTGTAGTCCCGTATGTCAGGGTTCTGGATCCTCCAAATGTCTTTTTTTTTTTTTTTTTTTAAATATATTTTTTATTGAGGTTTTGAAGGTGATACAACAGAAGCGAAATACCATGAGATATAGATATCTTCTTGTACAACAAACAGATATAAAATGATCACATCAAGAGCAATACATTGAATATAAATGGTTAGACGTCTTGAACCTCTATTTTATATTAGTTTAAATTCTGGAATGAATTCCTCCATGAAAACAAAGGGTTACTTTTGAACCCAACAGAGCTGATGAACACTGGTAGAGGAAATTAGTATGAAAAGTGGTCACTTTTGGACCTAGTACTTAGGAAAGTGAGGTGGGAAAAGTCAGCAGGCCAGCGCTGCTTTAAAGAGATGAGAAGGGAGGGGAGAAGAGAAGATGAGAAAAAGGAAAGAACAGGAGGAATGGGGGGGGGGAGGTTGGGCTCCTATTTAGAAATACATGTTATCTGTGGCTAAGGGAACTTATAGAGAAGTAAGGGGTTAGTGAAACTCAGCCAGGAGAGATATTATGCAGACTAATGGCTTGTACTGGGTCTGGGGCTAAGGATATCTGTATTATCTGAGTGGGGGTTAGCTAAGTGTAATTATTAGTTATTAAATAATACTAGAGCACGAACTAGCGTCTTGTTAATCTATGCTACAAGCAACTCTGGGGGGATGTCTAATATCTAATATGGGGGCTATAGTCAGTGTCAGGGGGCTCTCTAATATAGGGTAAGTGATGGAGCTTTTTTATTAAGATATACTTTTTTTTTTTCTTTTTTTTTTATGATTAGCTCAAAAGTAGGTGACAACTAAGGAGAAAGCTTATGTAGTGAACATGAGAGGAATTCTAAAGCAAATCCTAGTCTGCAGAATAATAGTTAGTTTCCTCATGTTAATTTGCTTAAGTACCATAGCTTCAATGACCAGGGTAGAGTCGTAGTCATCATAATATAGTGTCTATAAACATAGTATAGGTTCCATTTAACACTGTTTTTACATCCAAAATTCAAGATGCTTTTCAATTAAAGTACAATATTTCAGTTTAACAATACGTTGCAGTTAATATGAGATGGGCATAAAAATCCTATCTATAAAACTAAGACATCTCTATCCCATATGAACTAGGAGTAAGCTAACAGTGCAGTAATAGTGTATCCCAGCAATGTTACTGTATACAAGATTATACAAAGCCTAGCAAAGAATCACAACTATGCATACATTCTCAAGTTGCTGAGCCCACAGCCTACGAGGATGAAACATATAAACAGGAAACAGTCATTAACGAACTAACTAAGGCCCAGAGTTTTATAAGTATAGATGATGGCGTTTAACCCATTCTAGGTATTGAGCAAGCAATTGAGAATAGTGTCAGAGTGATAATATGGTTCTATAATACAGCTAGAGCCTATGTCTGTGTCTCTGGGTAGGTGGCAGAGTCCTGATTAAAATGCTCTGCTGACCTGTATTCCATCTCCCGCATAGGCAAGACCAGTTCAGTGATCAGCTTCCATATTACTCCCTGGGTCCCAGATCATTGGCACAGATAGGGGAGAAAGGATCAACTTTTTTGCAGGCAGGGCCTTGGGAAGAAAACTATGTGCCTGGTGAAGTCTCCCGTACCAGATGGTGACTTTGGCGGGCTGCTGAGGTACGTCGCACCAGTTCTTAACACAGTGAGGGGTGATTTGCGCTGAGGTGCTTTCTTCAAAGAACTTACTGTACGTAGCCTTGTGAACTGTGATATGTCCCAAATATATTGCGCTCCACTTATTGCCAGATTCCACTGCCGTAATGCATAGAGCTCCAACAGACACACTGTAGAGGGGATCGCTGGCCATCAGCCGTAAGCCATATACTTTCTGTGAGCCGCAGTGCTGTATCTGCGACCCCTCCAGGTGCCTTGCGGGGTGCCGCTCTGATACTGAGAATGTGTAGAAAGGTTGTGAGGCATTATTCCGTTTACCAATGCCTGTCTGCTCTGCCATTTCCAAGCTGGGGCTTCCTGTATCTATCAGGCCTGTCTGACGATTCTCTTCTGAGGCTCGGGGTGGATCTTCTGTATGCTGCGACGAGTCCGGTTCCCCCAAGCCGGCTACCTCCTCTAACAGCACTGCAGGTTGAAGTGGGCTCATAGCAGCCCTCAATTCTGCGACCAGCCCTTGCTGATGCGAGTCTAGAGAGCTCATAAGTGTTTGCAGCGCTGAGATTACTTGTTCCTCCATTTAGAGATTAAGGTGATAGTAGTAGTGAAGGAGTTGTATCTCTGACAGGAGAGAGAGTGCGTGGATATCCCCAGGGATGTTGGCCTACCTCGTGGTGCGGTCTCAGTAATTAGTAGGCCTTTGGACAGTTATTGCAGGGGTTGACCTGTATCAATGTCTCAGCACATTTAGCCTCTTATTCTAATAAATTAATGCCAAACGTGCCTGAAATATATATATTAGTGATCAAACATTAGGAGCTCAGTTAAGGCACGTCTGGCTGCTTCGGCTGTTAGCTCCGCCCCACCCTCCAAATGTCTTTTACCGCCAAATTCTGACTGATTTTTTTAAACATGTCTGTTTCTAAGTTATCCTTCTTATGTTTTGCTTGTTTACTATTCTGCCTTAATCTATCCAGAGGAGACTGTGGGGCCATATTAAAATCGCCTCCTAATACCAAGTAACCTTCTGAATAAGCTAGTAGGCGAGATTGTAATAGATTCCAGAATTCATAGTCTAAAACATTGGGTGCATATACATTACATAGTGTGAAAACTTGTTTAACAATTCTGATTTTCAGCATTACAAATCTCCCCTCTGGATCTCTCTTAGAGTGTATTATTTCAGCCTCTGCTCTTTTGCCTAAGAGGATAGCCACTCCTCTCTTCCTTCTAATGCTAGGTGAGGCAATTACTTCACTAACCCAGGAGCCCTTCTTTTTCATAATTTCTTCCATATTCAGGTGTGTTTCTTGCAGAAACACTATGTCTGCTTGTAATTTCCTCATATGTGAAATGATTACTTTCCTTTTAATTGGGGTTGAAATACCCCCTACATTCCATGACACTAACTTAACTTTATTTATTATCTTTATTGTTTATTTATAAGCTGAGATAAAGAATACGACGAAGGGAGAGAAGAGGGAGGGAAAAAAAAAATGGGAAAAGAAACTCAATTCAAGAGGGGGAGGAAAAGCCTCCCCCTCTTTTCCCTTAACCTGGGAATAGTCCCTTTCCAGGGCCTGCATCTCTTTATTGAAGACCATAATATACCTTCAGGGGGCCTACTATGCTAAGAACTCTAATTCTATTGAGAATTTTAGCTCAAAACAGCCTACAGAAAACCTATTCTACTGAGGCGTCTAATTCTGTTATGAACTTTTCGGCCTCTTGTGTGTTATCAAAAAAATGTACCTTGATTACTATCTTAAGCTTTGACGGATATATTAATGTTGCTTGATACCCCTTCTGTATTCATTTAGTGCAAAGCGGTGCTAATTCTCTTCTTTTCAAAGACGTTTCAGCTGAAAAATCCTGAAATAATAGGATTTTAGCTCCTCCAATACTAATAGGTTGTTTTTTCCTGTATTGCTGAAGTATATTAACTTTGTCCAAATAATTCAAAAATCGTGCTATTACTGGTCTAGGTCTAGTGTTATTTTTGTTGTCTGTTGGGGGTGGACCTATTCTGTGCACTCTCTCAATTACTATCTGTGTACTGGGTAATTCAAGGAGTTGAGCTAAAGTTTCTGTAATAAACAAAGATAGATTTTCATATTTTTTACCCTCAGGTAAACCGATAATCCTAATGTTATTTCTCTGCGACCGGTTGTCGAGGTCTTCTAATCTTATCTGCATTTTTTGAATCTTAATACTTGTATCATCTATGCTAGAACTATGTGACCCAACAAGATCCTCAAGATCTGAGACCCTTTGTTCTACCTCTTGTATTCTGTTTGAGAATTGTCTGATTTCCTGAGTTAATAAAGCAATATCCTGTTTTATTTCAGATTTCAAGGTATCAAATTTGGGGGTTAATGCCTCTGATATATTAGTGACCAAGTTTTGAATGTTTATAATCTCGTTTATAGGATTAGAATTTAATATTGCAGAGTGCATATCTGTTAAGTTGTCTGAAGTACCTTTAGATTTTTTATCTTTATGTCTACCCGCCATGTTTGGAGAAGAGGTCTTGAAGGAAGTGTTTAAAAATCTATCCATGTGCCAACTATGTGCATAAAAAATGTAATTGAGTTAGGGGGCGAACCCAAGGGGGGGGGAGGGGAGAGCTGTGATGAAGTGAATTTATTTAAGGTTTTAATAAAGTGTGATTAATTGAGTGTTTATATGGTACCTACAGGTGCTGTAGAAGGGGGTGTGAAGAGAGAGAAGAAAAGAAAAAAAAAAGTTTAGTGAGTTAAACCTCTATCCTAAAAAAGGAAAGAAGTAGTGAAGTGATTGTGGAGTTTTATACAAATAATTAGGTGTTTGTGTATCCTGGGTGGGGGAAAAAAAGAGTGAGGAGGGGAACTATAGTGAAGTGAATTTATTCAAGACTGTTCTATCAGACACTGGCGGTTTTTAGACAATCAACCTGAGTTTTTTTTTCTAAAATAGTCAAGGTACTCCTGTCTGCCAATAGAAGCTCACCTTTAGCTTCCTACTTATACTGTACCCTGATCTCTTTACCTTTGACCGGAATCTCAGTTAAATTATCAACAATGTTTATTATAAGCTTGTAAAAAGCCTGCGGTTTTGCCTCCTTATATCAAATGCTAAACTAAAATTGTAAGTCTATAAGATTTTGTACCATAGCTGAATTATTTAATCCCTGATGGGACAATTTAATTCGGGCAACCCTTTAATCATTCAACAAAAACCTGCAGCCCTCTTCTTTCTTCTTTCTCTCCCCTCTCTCAACCAACCTAGGCAAGCTCATGTACCGACTTCCAAGCCCTAAGGGGCCGCCTCTCGTCTCATGCCCCTTACCTCCTTTCCTCAACCCAGGGACACAGAACAATACACATAGGCCTTACAACCAGCACCGTACTCAAGCATTTGATCTTATCCAAAAGTCAGCACACAAAGGAGAAGAAAAAAAAAAAAAAGTTACTGAATCCAAGACAATACCCAGCATGCCGGCACACTCATGTGAGCAAGGGGGCTGGGATGAGATTCCCAGGCACAGGACAATCGCAAAAGGAACAAGTGCATCAATATATAACAGTATTAAACATACATGGCAGAGAAATGGGCAAATAAAAATTCAATCATCATCCCATGCAGGATCAATTTTATAGTACACTGTCCCTTTAACATTTAATTCAGTTCAGACAGACATATAACAGTGAAGAGGCAGTGATCCAAAGTGAGCATGTAAAGAAAAAAAAAAGAAAAAAATTCTTCAACCAGTTCTTGGTGGATTCTTAGGTATTACACATGCCCAATGAAATGCTTAAACATGCCTAGTTATTAGCCCTTAAACCATCATGTGGTTCAGTTATCCTCAGTGTCCTTAGTGGGCTACTCAGTATGCTTTATTTCATCCTTCTTTTCCCTAGGGATTCACCATTATCCTGTTTAGTATACTCTAAATTGATCAGCATGTAATCTTCTTGACTTTATTGATTCTGTATCACAGATTTGCTGCAAAAGTTTTTTGTTTTTTTTGCTACACATATATGTTCAAATAGTGAGAAGTCTTAGTGATATCCCACTTCTCTGCCGTTTTTAATTAGTAAATGTTACAGCTTGTGCTTTCTTTCTTTTCATCTCCTCCCTCCTCCCTCTTTGTATCCAATTGTAGCTGTTTTAACGTGCATACTCTGTAATATTTCCCCCTCTATCCTTTTCTGTATATTAGAGTTAGAAAAATAAGTTTTATCTTGAATTTGCTTTCCCCATATAGTCCAAGGTGTATCTTGGTTCCTTTTTTATCTCTTAATTTGTTTTTATTCACGTGAGTAATGTCCCAAAAAGAAATCCCCAGTATTACAAAGACAGCGAAATTATCTCCAAGCTATATGAAGAATACTCAAATTCACTCACCACCCTCACTTATGGTGCTCTTGGGGTCCTCCTTTCTCGCAGCGTGGTCCTCAGAGAGCCGGCCTCCTCTCACGCAGCACCGGTGGGAGAGGAGGGTAACGGAAAACAATCTCCGTCACGGAGTTCCCGAGAGTGAGTAGGACGCTTCAGGCAGCTTACTTTGAATCTACCTCCTCCCACGCAGCACCGGTGGGGGAGGAGGGAACCAGTCGCCCGGACCTGTATCAGTCTCCTGCACGGCCCAAAGTGAACGCCGGGGAACCCCTCCCAGCCGCAGCGGCCAGCATTTAGTTCTTCGCACCAGTGAGGGGGCGGCTTGCAGGTCAGCGGGGAATATCTTTGCTTACCGGTTGTCTCTTCTCTCACCGGGTCCGCTTATGATAGATGGTGAAGTGGATAAAGGTGTATTGTGTCAAATTATCTTGTCTGTTAACTTTCTCTTTTTGTCCTTCCTGTTTGGGAGATGGATTTGCAGGTCCCTCCAGGCTAAGGGATATCAGAAAAGTGGGATGTAAATCCACTGTTTGTTCCAGCAGCATTTGTATCTTGCTGTCCTACTAGCAGCCCCACTTTTCCAGGGCTTAGCGCGTAAATTACCGCCAGGTGCTTGGGACAGGAGTTCAATCTCTCAGCTACCTGTGCTGAGCTCCTCCTCCGGAACCACACCTCTAGACAGAGCCTAGAGCTGGCAATTTTTCAGAAGTTGGATCTTTAATCGGCTCCTGATATTTTGAAGACAATCTGCGGATTATCTCACAATCTACGATAAATTCAAAGTTTTGCCTAGTAGAAACCAATACATGAAATGCTACTGTACTGTATCATCAGATATCATCCGTGAGGCGATCACATCCCAGGGAGCCCTAACCTGGACTTTTTGCTATGCGAGGCGAAGGCCTGGTGTCATTAACCCTAGCCTCGGTCTATTTAACTGCTGATCTTGGTTGGTACGTTATACTTGACCATGGGTGGGTCACTATATAATACCATACTAGACCTCCTGGAATCCCTAGCCCTAAAAAATGGACAGTAACTTCAGCCAACTAATATACCTGACAATGGGACAAACTGATGAGAGAGAGAGCATGGAGTCTAATATGGAGGGCTGGGTAGTTCAAGACGCGCCAAGATGTACCCTACAGACTATCCCCTCCATGCCAGAGCCCACTCAAAGCTACATGACTTACACAGAAGTCCCACACACAGAGTCACAAGGAGCAGATCAGATCAGCTGGAAATTACAGCCCCTCAGTAGTGTCACAGCAGCATTTTCTCTATCCAAGCATGATGGAGCACTTGAAGAAAGATCGCCTTTAGTCCAGCTGGATGCGGCCGACCGCCCAAGACGTAAGCGAGCCCAATACTATGATCCAAAGCAGTCTTTTACTACACGATGCTCTCTGGTTTTCTCAGAGGCTAGACCTTGTGAGTACTCGAGAGCTTACATCCATCTCCACTCCCTGGATATAATAGACTTGATGAGGCTACGACTCCACTCTTGCCATAGCCTTCACTCCTATTGTTCTAACTCTGTGCTTAAGACTAATCTAACTGAGATTGGATACTCTGTGTTCATGGCTATGCGATTTGGAATCGGAAATTACTATATCGGCTCTGTCCCCACTCCTACTCGAGTTGGAATCGGATAATCTGGCTACACTCATGAACTCACAGGGACAATATAACTATCTCACATATGGTATACTTGTACTAATGATGACTCTCAAGTCTGATATATGTGTTAGTGAATGTACTGTCCTACATAGCCTTTGAAGAGATATGTTACATGTATAGGTTGGTTATCAGATTGCAGCTTTTTTGAAATTACAACCGTTATCTATACTAATAGTTTTTGTTTACCTACCCCCTTTTTTATTTTATTTTTTTATTTTAATTTTTTTCATTTCATTCAACCTCTTTTAACGGTATATACATATTGGGGGTAAATCAGCTTTACAATCAGGCAGCTACATTAGTTATTGATCAGTTATATTGCTCTCTTTTACTATCAATAGCCTTGCCTCACATGTTAGAGATAAATCTTTCCTCATTATGTATAACGACTAAACTTCTGTTCGGAGTCATCTTTACAGTTTCCCCCCTTGTAGGGACGATAAAACTACATTAGCATTAGTCACTAACAGCTTCTTCTAACCCACTTTTACAATTTAAGAAGATTACTTGAGGACTCTATGTATCTGTAATACTCAAAATATATTACTGAGAGAGGAAAACCTTTAGGTTGACAGCTAATCAAACTAATCCTGACACACATATCCCCACATGACATTAAGTCCATAACTGTATAACACTGAGAGTATCTCCCCTATTGCACCTCACACAAAGCAGGATAGCTGAGATTCCAAGTAAAAACAACTAGCACTATAATAGAAGGCTGGGGATCCTATTCAGAGATACACATGCATATGAAATTAACTTAGCACCTATCTCCCAACTAAACCATACTTGCCATAATTTCATCTACTCTATCTCTAGCTGTACGCAACTGCCTTCATTGTTGTGCAAAAATAGCTCCTACCTTGGTCTATCCTGAGACATGGCAATCTCTACCTATAATGTTATTTTAGTTAAAGTGTCATGATACCCAAATGTTGAAACACTTGAAAGTGATGCAGCATAGCTGTAAAAAGCTAACTAGAAAATATAATCTGAACATCTCTATGCAAAAAGAAAGATTTTTTTACCTCACAACTTCCTCAGTAGCCACATCCCATTGTAAAGGACTTCTAAGCAGCAAATCAGTATGTCTGTCCTGGGACAGCTAAGGGAGTGAGCTCATGTGCACACTCATCTTATTTCCCTATTCATTTTAAGGAAGTTTACTATGAAATCCCATGAGAGTTAAGTCAAATCTCATGAGATCACAGTAAAAGAGTTCATGATCTCAGCACTGCTGATGCTGTTTGGCTGCTGTTCATTTCTTCATTTTGTATTTTTTTTTACCTGCAGCTGGGCAGCAGCTGAGTATAACTTTTTACACAGAACTTACTCTGGTGAGCTGAGGAAATTGTGAGGTAAATATCTTCTTTTTTACATAGAGATGCTCAGGTGATATTTTCTTGTCAGCTTTTTACAGTTATACTGCATTAGTTTCAAGTGATTTAGCATATGAGTATTGTGTCCCTTTAAATCCCTCAATAAAAGAAATTTAGGTGAAAGCAACTAGTCTCACAATACTGAGATGATGCTCCTATGAGAGGCTCTCAAGCATATACACTCATCCCATAACAGTTTAGCTTCTATCATCCAGCCATAATCTATTATCTCACTCTACTAATATGCAGTTTCACAGATAATTTACTACTCCCTTGCTCATATTCTCTTATTTTACCTCACATACTACTTAGCTTGTTTTCTACACCAGTTGTCCATGATTTTTTACAGTTAAGTACTAGATGCTAGAAAACCTATTTTAACATTGGTCCAAGAGTGACCGTCATTATCATTTGAGATCCTTCCCTATACCCTTTTCCTATACTTAGGTACAAGCGAGACCCTGATTAGTTTGGGAGGTGTTCCAACTATGTTTAAAACGAGATACTATTGTATTATGTTCCTTTACAATACTATTGTTGTTGACTTGTGCTATCGGTTAGCGGATGTGGGAGAGTAAATAAGCACCCTATTACTGCTAACCTTATTACAGTATTTTAATCTGAAACAGCCCTAACGAGTAATATGTATGTACAGAAAAATTTAAATTTGCCTTTCTATCGCCTATCCAGGATCGCTGAGATTTTATACAATTGCTTAATTCCCCCACCATATTGTTTTTAAATATATATGCTTATTGTTTTCATAAACGAACATATGTCTTATATTGTCAATGTCAATTATCTCAATAAAAGATTATAAATATATATAAAAAAAAAAGGAGAAGCTAGTCAATGTTTTGCGTTGGACTTCCTGTGTAGCATTCCTAAATTAGGCATTGGTTCAAAAGCATGTTTTTACAGCTATAAAGATGTTGCCCTTTAAAGGGACAGTCTACTTGAAAATTGTTATTGTATAAAAAGATAGATAATCCCTTTATTACTCATTCCCCAGTTTTGCATAATCAACACGGTTGTATTAATATAATTTTTACCTCTGTAATTGCCTTGTATCTAAGCCTCTGCAGACTGCCCCCTTATTTCAGTTCTTTTGAATTTTTGCCAATCAGTGCTGACTCATACATATCTCCACAGGAGTGAGCACAAGGTTATCTCTTTTCAGGAACTAGCACTTTCTAACTGAGAAAAACTGTCAAAATTAGAGCGGCCTTCGAGGGCCTAGTAATTAGCTTACCTAGTTTTAGCTTTCTACAAAGAATACCAAGAGAACAAAGCAATTTTTTTTTAAATTGCATGCCCTATCTGAATCATGAAAGTTTAATTTGTTGACTGTCGTTTTAAACTATAGACCTAGCTCATGTCTTGGTTTAAAGGGATTTGAAAGTCAAAATTAGACTTTCATGATTCAGTTAGAGCATGTAATTTTGGGATACTTTTAAGGTTACTTCTATAACCATATTTACCCTTTTCTTTTGGTATCCTTTGTTGAAAATCATGTACATATGCCCAGCATCAGCATATCACTATTGTGGGTTACCTGGTGATTAGTGGCTACACACACCTGTTTCTTGTCAATGGCTTTTTTCTTTTTGCACTTTTATGTCCATTTAAGATTGGGGGGAATATTTTAGATCAGTAATGTGAAGCCAAGAAGTGAAAATATTTCTGTTTTATTGGGTACAGGGATAAGAGACCTGTTGGCAAATGAAGACAGGGGATGCTCTTCTTCATTATACCCCCCTTGTTTTTTATTGTATATTGTTAAAAATCTTTAATTTTTTATATGGTTGTACAGTATGTTATATTATCATCTATATACATGTCATAGAAACCACTTGATTCTATTATTAAAAATTAGAGCAGCCATCATCAGCAGAAATAAATGTAGTGTCTGTGAAACTGCTTGCTTTATCTAAATATTCTCTCACATATGTTGTGTACAACATGCCCTGCATAGCATTTGAATCACACTGGCACCAGAGTCAGACTTCAGAGGATGACATGGAGAGAATTCCATATCTAGAATTCTGACCATGAATCTGTTAGTAAATACCCTCTGGGCCATTAGCTGCAGCAACTGTAACTGACATTTATCTGCTTTGAGTGAAAACCACATTAAAACATTAAACAGAATCCTTTTACATCTTAAGATATTGTTTGTTTTTTTGGTAATATGATGAACTCATTTTGAAGTTTTGCCATGATATGTTATATCATTAAAATATTTAACTTGACACTGATGTATAAATTAGTACCCTAATTTGTACATCTGAAATTAGAATATCAGTGGCTGAATTTAATTCAAGATAAATTCAGTTTATAGCAGTTACATTTAATTACTTTCCCCTTTAAATGAATGCTTTATATTTTATTCGCTGGTTATGAGTCATCTCACTAACAAAATCATGCACATGAAAGAGTATTGTTTAAGTATGTTATGTTTTATGTTTTTAATATACGTTTAAAAGGACATTAAACTATTTTTTCTTCATGATTCAGATAGAGAATACAATTTTAAACATCTTTCCAATTTACTTCTATTATCTAAATTGTTTCATTCTCTTGGTATTTTTTTTTTAAGAAACAGCAATGCATACAGGTGAGCCAATAACATGAGGCATATATGTGCTGCCACCAATTAGTAGCTCCTGAGCCTACCTAGATTTGATTTTCAAAAAAGAATATTAAGAGAACAAAGTAAGATAGAAGTAAATTGGAAATTGTTTAAAATGGCATGCTCTATCTGTATCAGAAAAGAAAATAGTTAGATTTCATGTCCCTTTTAGGAGACATCAAAGCAATTTCTTAAAATCTATCTGTCTGTCTATCTATTTGTCTATCTATAGATTATCAAGCACTGTTTTGCAAATCATCTCCAAATAACATATATGTTAAAAGCATCAAAACGTGTTATTGTATACTTTCATTTGCATTGTTTTGCATTCCCGTCACATTTACCATTGAAGTAAAGACATATACAAATGAGAAATCACTGTGTAAAATGTTACAGAGTTCTAGCAAAAAACCCCATACACATAATTTTCAGTGTTATATTTTAGTAAAAGTGCCAAAATAAATAATGAATATACACTTTACTATGCTTAATAAAACATTTTAAAGGGAGTGACATTTTGATTTGAATATCCATTTCAAATTAAAAACGTTCAAATTGGATGCACATGTTCATTAGGCATACTCTAGGGCACTGGTTTTCAAACCTGTCCTCAGGCCTCCCCAACAGGCCAGGTTTTCTGGATTTTCTTGGAAGAGAGCAGGTAAAATAACCAGGTTTACTAATTAGCTGATTATTTCACCTGTGCTCCCGTTCAGATATCATAGTGGTTGATAGGGAAAATGTTATAGGTAACTTTATTGGAGGACACCGAGACACTGACAGACTTCACAAGCATGATAATGAGAAGTATTTTCTTTTTTTTTTTTTATGACGAAACAAACATTTTAAAAAACTGTAATACAATTTTAAGATATCCATTTAGATGCAACAATGAGTTTAAGGACTTTCATGGTATAAAACCACTTACCTTTCAAAATGTGCCCTTCAAGACCTTGAAGACATCGATCCCTCCGATACATCCTACAAAAAGCATGTTTTTGTGGACAACTGAATTAGCTTAGAATCAATTTAGGAGCAAATTTGGCTACTTACCTGTTAATTGTTCATTACATTTTTTTTATAGTGGCATTTATATACAATTAAACATAAAATGCTACTTGATGCTATAAGTTATTTATGTGCAGTCCTTATGAAGCGCTCATTATAGCCACTCAAATTAATTTGTTTGTAGACTGCAAGCTCCTTGGAGGAGGGTTCCCCTCTTGTATTTACAAGTTAATGATAGCAATAATAATAATTAACTTATTAAAGGATATAGGCCTCAATTCCAAACTTTCCAAAATTCTTGTTAGATATAAAAAATAGGAATTAGCCATTATTATTTTTTTATACATAAAAATAATCACAATCTTACCCAGCAGAACACAGATGTGCTCGATTACTCACACAATATTTGCTTTCCATTCCCCTACAACGGCACCGTTAATTACAATAATGGTTATCAATCACCGAAAACCGAATTGATACACAAAAAACTACAACTGTTCTCCAGGCTGCCCATCTGCTCTTAACAACTTAGCAGGCCACTCATTCCCATTCTGCAGGTGCAGCATTCTATCCTCTCCCGACAGTCTCCTATCTGTACATGCCAGAACTGTCGATATTTTGTAGATGTTTTCTGGATGTTTTTTTTTTACATTTTATTGATGGTGATTATATTTTCTGTGTGAGCAAGCCTGCCCTGCATGGGCTCCATAGCAGTATTTGCTGCTTTGTACATGGAGCCCAGTATTGTTAAAGGGAGAGAAAACCTCTCTTTCATGATCAAGATAGAACATGCAATTTTAATTAAGTTTCTAATTTACTTCTATTACCAAATTTGCTTTGTTCTCTTGGTATCTTTGGTTGAAAAGCACAGATATAAGCTCAGGAGCGTGCAGGTATCTGGATCACTTTATGGCAGCAGTTTTACAAGAATGTTATCCATTTGCAGTTCACCATAAAATATTTTTTAACATCACTTTTGAAAATCTGCTTGAAATACATGCAATCACTATTTGAAATCAAATGATGTGTCAAAAAACTGGCATATGCTATGACACTTCCCACTCTTTACCAGGTGCATAGATTTTTGCAGGAAACGGTGCGGTTTTTACCAGTCTGCTAGAAATATTATAAGCGTAATGGACATGCGATTCTTCCAAACAATGGTCAGCAACTCTCTGAAAGCAGAAAGTGACTCAGATGTCAAGCTTGAGACAAACTGTGTGACGTCACAGAAGGAGGCGTGTCAATGACATAGGGTGTTCATTGATTGGAGGAGACTTTTTTTAAATAGATAGCGGTAGTGTAGTAATATACATTCTGAGGAAACGACGTTGCATGCTGAGAAACGCGTCACTGTTTTAAATATGTTTTTACATTAAATTTGTTTTAAACATACTACCGCTATCGCTCTGGTCTTTGGAAGGTCTTTACCCTCATACCGCCTCTAAACTATTGGGAATTTGCCGACAACTAGTAGGATTGGCTGCTGGATGTGGGGCTTCATACTAAGGCAGTGAGGAAATTGCACCACTTGTCCTTCATCTGTTGGAGATACCGGAGGTCTCAGTCTGCCACAATTGCACTACAGTGTGCTTCACCAAATGTGAGCGTATAAATCAATATACGTACTGTTTATTTTATCCTGCTTGGTGATATTGCACAGGCACCTCTGTATTTCTTCCATTTTTCAGGAACTCATCTGTTTGAGACAAACTATTGCAAAGTCATTATTAAAGTGAAAGTAAACATTACTAGACCGCAATCTATGTTGACATAAATTATTTAAAATTAATATTACTTTCATTCATCATTTTTTTACAAATTTAATTATAGACCTGTTTTTTCTAATGAAACCCGTCCGTCTGGTTAGTCGACTCTCCGTCTGTATTTTTTCATGTTAGTCGTGACGATTCAGCATTGTATAAATCTAATTGGTCCCCCATGGGCATCTAAAACTGTTCGTTTTACGCCCACATCTTGCTATGCACATGCGACTGTCCTAAAATTGTAATCTATTATCGGATGCGAGTTCACAGTAGCTGCATGCGCATTTAAACCTCAAAATGAAATCCTAATACTGACTTACCTATGCAATTTGATGGCACACTCACTGATTCCAATTGCAGTTGTATTGTCACTTCCCCAGATTGTTCTTGCAAATGAGTGAATCATTTGCAAAAACGATCGGGCGAAGTGACAATACAACGGCAATCGGAATCAGTGAGTATGTCATCAAATTGCATAAGTAATGAATTTGCTATCTCTAAACAAGATCGTATTAATTATTTATTTTAAAACACTAATTGTTATTTATAAAGCTTAAAAAAATCAAATGGATTAATTATGATATATTTTTTTATTACATTTTCAATGAGGGGCTTTTCTTCTATTGTATTGGAAATCTTACGGTGCTTATTATTTTTAAACATTAGGTATGCAGTTGTAATTTTGTTTGGGAAGACATCATTAAACATTTAGTAGATTGACTATAGAGACAAAAAGAAAAACGAGCGCAGTCACGACTCAAGGTAAAAGTTTTAATGCCTCCAAATTGCGCATACATACATATTGCACTTACAAGAGCTTAGATAAAACAGGCGCCTCAATGTGGCAGATCATATAGGATTATTCAGTCCCGGTTCAGCTGTGACTTTTGCGTCTTCCTTGTAATTGAGCTGTCTCCGGTATACACCGTCAGTTATTGATCATCCAGCAGACGGACTTTGTTCTTTTAGTGACTGCTGCCTTGTGCCTTTTTCTTCTGAGATATATAGTATTTAGTAGATTGATCTAAAGTTTTTTACTCAATGATTATAGATTGCTCGTTAGAGTTGTAGGGGAATACAATGCTTGGTAACTACTCATACGATCTCCACTATGATACTAAACAATGAATCCAGTGATACAATGTTTTGGGCTAGATTTATTAAAGCTGAGGCGTACAGGGGCGCGTATACAATTTTGCGCTTGCGTGCAATCCCGCCCCCTGCCCGCGCACAGCCAATCACGCGCGGGCAGGAGCTGTCAATCTCCTCGGTCTGACTAGACCGAGGAGATTGAATTTCGCCACATTAGAGGTGGCGAAGAGGCTAAGGAAGCAGTGGTCTGGTGACCGCTGCTTGATAAATGACGGCGAGCAAGTTCTTGAGAGAACTTGCTGCCGTAGGGGCTTAATAAATCTAGCCCTTAGTATCGTAGCGTAGCTCGTATTATTGCGCATGCGCAAAAGATTGGGCTCACAAGAATGAGCAAGGATAATGACGTATAGAGCGGGTGTGACCGCTCTTATGTCTAACAGTAAGAAACCCGGAAGCGAGCAGGGGGCAAAGGAAGCAATGAAAAGGTACGCTATATGAAAATGAAAATGTATTATTTTCTTAACATGTTGAGGAAATATGAAGTTAGCGACTGTAATCTATGCTTGTTGTACAATCCATAAATATCTTGGGGTATTGAAAAATTTACTTTCACTTTAATAACAATAATAATACTCATATAATTCTTTAACATCAGAAGTATCACATTTCTGAATTGGTTTGTTTATCAACGCATTCTGGCCATGCCTTTATCTAGAAGAACCAATCAGAATAAATCTCTGGACGTACCCAAGGCAATTCAACATGTAAAGACTACCCCATTGAGAAATGTAACAAAATTGATTTAAAAACATTAATTAAATATAATCGACAGCCCTTCTGAAGGAACTGTATTTTTATTCAACTTACTTAAAAAAAAAATCTAAATATCCACCGTTATATAAGAAATCTAATTATGCAGAAAGTATTGGTATTCTAACCCAAAAACTCCGGTCTCCATTTTTCCAGCTTTGTGTGGAGCTCCTGCATTACAGACTCACATAAGTCATCCTGCAGCTGATAGTTAAGAAGCCTCAGATCTCTATTTCTTAACTTCTCCACCAGCTCTGATCTGGCATCTTAAAATCACCTGACCGTGGTAATTGACATTGCTCTCATGCAACTAATCAGGGGGCGGCATTCTCTTGTGCAATGAAAGAATGCAGGCCGCATGATGCTGTCCACTAGTCGCTATCACAGACAGACCGGCTCCCAGGTTAGGATAACTTCCCTCTCATGGACTCATGGAGTCCATAGTTTTAAAATTGGCAATGAGAACAAAATATAACACACTAGGTACAAGTGGAATGAGTACACTTATAGCACTCTCTCTACCCATTAAAAGTATAGGGCGTGCTAAGAATGTTTTGGACACATTATTATGCTTTTGGTTAAAGATTTTAACCATCTATTTGTAATACCATATTGGGCATATTCTTTGAGTGAGGCCAAATGCAAGGTGACTTACCCTACGCTATTGATTGTGCTCCATTAATAATCTAGCCTATATATTCCTTCTACTTCAGCATATAAACCCGCTGGAAGTATTGTGCACAGTTTATATATATTATACTTGTCTAAGTAGAAGGGTTCCATGTACATACAGCATAAGCTGTTCTGGAGCCCTTGCGGGGCAGGTTTGAATATGTGAGTTTGCTTCCCACAATGTAACTGCTTCTTGCACACTCACTCGGGGTGATTGACAGACCACTCACTCATATGGGAAGTGGCTGAACAGGATCCGCTGTCCTATGCTGTGAAGACGAGCAGATAACTTCTCAAGTTTGCAGCTCACCTTTTAATAGATGCAGCCTGAAGTTCTAACTCGAAGTTTCCACTCAGTTCAAGAAAAGCAGGTGGCAAAGGAACATAAAATATGCCCCTAGCTTCTAGCTTCTATAGAGAGCATGAGAAAAGCACAATTTTACAACAGTAATTTTACAGCAAAAACAAGAAAACAAATAGGGAATTAAGCAATGTATTGCAAAGTTTTTCTTTTTTTTAATAAAATGTATTAAGTTATGGGGTATTAAGTCTTGAGTGTAATGTCCCTTTAATAAAATGTACAAGTGGTTATTTTGTTTGAGAATGTATCAGTATTTGTTCTGTTGAAAGAAAATTAACCTTCTGCTTTGACATCATGTGATAAAGATCTTTTGTAAGACAAATGACATAGATTATAAAAACACTATTATGGTCCTATAGAAAGCTATAAAGTGTAACATGTAGTATGGTTGTAACATAATCTGTCTTTCAGAGCTATCCTGTTCTAATTAAAGTGCACTTCAAAGGCCAATCAGTACATTTGTCAACAGACAACAGAACACAGCAGATAATGTCTAAGAAAGCAGTTGTTTAAGTTCTCGGCACAGTTAGCTACATCAAAACACGAAAATCATACACACTTTGTTTTCGTAATTAAAGTTATTATGCGCCATTACCCAAAAAAATTACTTCCCCCCAGCAATATATATATATATATATATATATATATATATATATATATATTTATATATATATATATATATATATATATATATATATATATATATATATATCACAAAATGTATTACATGGTTTAAAAAAAGCATCACATTCTGTACACAAAGTAAATTTATTGCATGAATGATCTGATTTATACTTTCCGGAATTAGCAGTGGCAAGTCATCAGCTTCTATATGGTAATATCAATTAGACGTGCACTTTCTGCAATTCGGCACTTGTTTGTATAAACAAATGCTGATTATGGCTGTGGGTAGCAGAGTTCAGCTATTTTCGAAGCCAGATATATTTGTTTAATAGTTCAACAAACAAAGATCAGTGCAAATCCAAATCTTTGTGTGTTGCCCTAATAAGTAGACTTGTGCATCCAAGACATTTTCAGTTTGTCCGAAATTTTTGTTATAATGTTCATTCGTGATTTAACGAAAGCAAATCTCTGCTAGTAGACAAATAGATGTGGCTCTGAAAATAGCCAAATGCCGCTACCTGTACATATAGATACAATGTTTCACATGTCTTCTTTATATGTAAATAGAAAATAGAGAAAGCATAGACATGTCTTAACCTTTAGACTTCCAGATAGGGTTGTAATGCATTTTACTACAATGTTTTGCCACCATCATTAAAAGGGACACAGTACTCATATGCTGTATCTCCTGAAACTTATGTAGCATATATTTAAAAAGAGAATGTCACATCAACATCTACTTTAAAATTTCCTCAGTAATCTGTTTCCTGTTTTAGACTAGGACTTTATTCACCCTGTCAGAATGATTGCCCCGAGACTAGCAAGAGAGAGCGTGTCTGGTATGTGCAGCTAAAATTTTATTTCCCACTTCATTCAAGGCAGTTTACTTTGGAATCTTGTAAATTCACACTGAAATTCTATGAGATTATGCTAAAACAATACCAATGAAAATAGGAAGAAAAGCTGAATAGTAACTGCTCATACAACAATTAATTATTAATTAGGTGATTATAATTGTAATAAAATAAAACTCATGTATACATTATTATTACTGCTGCATCAGGCATAAAGAATAATTTATGTTAAGCAGCATGTCATTCTAATATGGAATATATATTTCTTTCATGTAATTAGCAAGAGTCCATGAGCTAGTGACGTATGGGATATACATTCCTACCAGGAGGGGCAAAGTTTCCAAAACCTCAAAATGCCTACAAATACACCCCTCACCACACCCACAAATCAGTTTTACAAACTTTGCCTCCTATGGAGGTGGTGAAGTAAGTTTGTGCTAGATTCTACGTTGATATGCGCTCCGCAGCAGGTTGGAGCCCGGTTTTCCTCTCAGCGTGCAGTGAATGTCAGAGGGATATGAGGAGAGTATTGCCTGTTTGAATTCAATGATCTCCTTCTACAGGGTCTATTTCATAGGTTCTCTGTTATCGGTCGTAGAGATTCATCTCTTACCTCCCTTTTCAGATCGACGATATACTCTTATATATATACCATTACCTCTGCTGATTTTCGTTTCAGTACTGGTTTGGCTTTCTACAACATGTAGATGAGTGTCCTGGGGTAAGTAAGTCTTATTTTCTGTGACACTCTAAGCTATGGTTGGGCACTTTTTTATAAAGTTCTAAATATATGTATTCAAACATTTATTTGCCTTGACTCAGGATGTTCAACATTCCTTATTTCAGACAGTCAGTTTCATGTTTGGGATAATGCATTTGAATCAATCAATTTTTTTCTTACCTTAAAATTTGACTTTTCCCTGTGGGCTGTTAGGCTCGCGGGGGCTGAAAATGCTTCATTTTATTGCGTCATTCTTGGCGCGGACTTTTTTGGCGCAAATTTTTTTTCTGTTTCCGGCGTCATACGTGTCGCCGGAAGTTGCGTCATTTTTTGATGTTCTTTTGCGCCAAAAGTGTCGGCGTTCCGGATGTGGCGTCATTTTTGGCGCCAAAAGCATTTAGGCGCCAAATAATGTGGGCGTCTTATTTGGCGCTAAAAAATATGGGCGTCACTTTTGTCTCCACATTATTTAAGTCTCATTATTTATTGCTTCTGGTTGCTAGAAGCTTGTTCACTGGCATTTTTTCCCATTCCTGAAACTGTCATTTAAGGAATTTGATCAATTTTGCTTTATATGTTGTTTTTTCTATTACATATTGCAAGATGTCCCACGTTGAAACTGAGTCAGAAGATACTTCTGGAAAATCGCTGCCTGGTGCTGGAGCTACCAAAGCTAAGTGTATCTGCTGTAAACTTTTGGTAGCTGTTCCTCCAGCTGTTGTTTGTATTGAATGTCATGACAAACTTGTTAATGCAGATAATATTTCCTTTAGTAAAGTTCCATTACCTGTTGCTGTTCCGTCAACATCTAATACTCAGAGTGTTCCTGATAACATAAGAGATTTTGTTTCTAAATCCATTAAGAAGGATTGTCTGTTATTCCTCCTTCTAGTAATCGTAAAAAGTCTTTTAAAACTTCTCATTGTTCAGATGAATTTTTAAATGAACATCATCATTCTGATTCTGATAATGGTTCTTCTGGTTCAGAGGATTCTGTCTCAGAGGTTGATGCTGATAAATCTTCATATTTATTTAAAATGGAATTTATTCGTTCTTTACTTAAAGAAGTCCTAATTGCATTAGAAATTGAGGATTCTGATCCTCTTGATACTAAATCTAAACGTTTAGATAAGGTTTTTAAATCTCCTGTAGTTATTCCAGAAGTTTTTCCTGTTCCTGGTGCTATTTCTGAAGTAATTTCCAGGGAATGGAATAATTTGGGTAATTCATTTACTCCTTCTAAACGTTTTAAGCAATTATATCCTGTGCCATCTGACAGATTAGAGTTTTGGGACAAAATCCCTAAGGTTGATGAGGCTGTCTCTACTCTTGCTAAGCGTACTACTATTCCTACTGCAGATGGTACTTCCTTTAAGGATCCTTTAGATAGGAAAATTGAATCCTTTCTAAGAAAAGCTTACTTGTGTTCAGGTAATCTTCTTAGACCTGCTATATCTTTGGCGGATGTTGCTGCAGCTTCAACTTTTTGGTTGGAAGCTTTAGCGCAACAAGTAACAGATCATAATTCTCATAGCATTATTATTCTTCTTCAACATGCTAATAATTTTATTTGTGATGCCATCTTTGATATCATTAGAGTTGATGTCAGGTATATGTCTCTAGCTATTTTAGCTAGAAGAGCTTTATGGCTTAAAACTTGGAATGCTGATATGTCTTCTAAGTCTACTCTGCTTTCCCTTTCTTTCTAGGGTAATAAATTATTTGGTTCTCAGTTGGATTATATTATCTCAACTGTTACTGGAGGGAAAGGAACTTTTTTACCACAGGATAAAAAATCTAAAGGTAAATTCAGGTCTAATAATCGTTTTCGTTCCTTTCGTCACAACAAGGAACAAAAGCCTGATCCTTCATCCTCAGGAGCGGTATCAGTTTGGAAACCATCTCCAGTCTGGAATAAATCCAAGCCTTTTAGAAAATCAAAGCCAGCTCCTAAGTCCACATGAAGGTGCGGCCCTCATTCCAGCTCAGCTGGTAGGGGGCAGATTACATTTTTTCAAAGAAATTTGGATCAATTCCGTTCACAATCTTTGGATTCAGAACATTGTTTCAGAAGGGTACAGAATTGGCTTCAAAATAAGGCCTCCTGCAAAGAGATTTTTTCTTTCCCGTGTCCCAGTAAATCCAGCGAAGGCTCAAGCATTTCTGAAATGTGTTTCAGATCTAGAGTTGGCTGGAGTAATTATGCCAGTTCCAGTTCTGGAACAGGGGCAGGGGTTTTATTCAAATCTCTTCATTGTACCAAAGAAGGAGAATTCCTTCAGACCAGTTCTGGATCTAAAAATATTGAATCGTTATGTAAGGATACCAACATTCAAAATGGTAACTGTAAGGACTATCCTGCCTTTTGTTCAGCAAGGGCATTATATGTCTACAATAGATTTACAGGATGCATATCTGCATATTCCGATTCATCCAGATCACTATCAGTTTCTGAGATTCTCTTTCCTAGACAAGCATTACCAGTTTGTGGCTCTGCCGTTTGGCCTAGCAACAGCTCCATGAATTTTTACAAAGGTTCTCGGTGCCCTTCTGTCTGTAATCAGAGAACAGGGTATTGTGGTATTTCCTTATTTGGACGATATCTTGGTACTTGCTCAGTCTTCACATTTAGCAGAATCTCATACGAATCGACCTGTGTTGTTTCTTCAAGATCATGGTTGGAGGATCAATTTACTGAAAAGTTCATTGATTCCTCAGACAAGGGTAACCTTTTTGGGTTTCCAGATAGATTCAGTGTCCATGACTCTATCTTTGACAGACAAGAGACGTCTAAAATTGATATCAGCTTGTCGAAACCTTCAGTCACAATCATTCCCTTCGGTAGCCTTATGCATGGAAATTCTAGGTCTTATGACTGCTGCATCGGACGCGATCCCCTTTGCTCGTTTTCACATGCGACCTCTTCAGCTCTGTATGCTGAACCAATGGTGCAGGGATTACACAAAGATATCTCAATTAATATCTTTAAAACTGATTGTACGACACTCTCTGACGTGGTGGACAGATCACCATCATTTAGTTCAGGGGGCTTCTTTTGTTCTTCCGACCTGGACTGTAATTTCAACAGATGCAAGTCTTACAGGTTGGGGAGCTGTGTGGGGGTCTCTGACGGCACAAGGGGTTTGGGAATCTCAGGAGGTGAGATTACCGATCAATATTTTGGAACTCCGTGCAATTTTCAGAGCTCTTCAGTCTTGGCCTCTTCTAAAGAGAGAATCGTTCATTTGTTTTCAGACAGACAATGTCACAACTGTGGCATACATCAATCATCAAGGAGGGACTCACAGTCCTCTAGCTATGAAAGAAGTATCTCGAATTCTGGTTTGGGCGGAATCCAGCTCCTGTCTAGTTTCTGTGGTTCATATCCCAGGTATAGACAATTGGGAAGCGGATTATCTCGGTCGCCAAACGTTGCATCCGGGCGAATGGTCTCTTCACCCAGAGGTATTTCTTCAGATTGTTCAAATGTGGGGACTTCCAGAAATAGATCTGATGGCCTCTCATCTAAACAAGAAACTTCCCAGGTATCTGTCCAGATCCAGGGATCCTCAAGCGGAAGCAGTGGATGCATTGTCACTTCCTTGGAAGTATCATCCTGCCTATATCTTTCCGCCTCTAGTTCTTCTTCCAAGAGTGATCTCCAAGATTCTGAAGGAATGCTCGTTTGTTCTGCTGGTAGCTCCAGCATGGCCTCACAGGTTTTGGTATGCGGATCTTGTCTGGATGGCCTCTTGCCAACCGTGGACTCTTCCGTTAAGACCAGACCTTCTGTTGCAAGGTCCTTTTTTCCATCAGGATCTCAAATCCTTAAATTTAAAGGTATGGAGATTGAACGCTTGATTCTTAGTCAAAGAGGTTTCTCTGACTCTGTGATTAATACTATGTTACAGGCTCGTAAATCTGTATCTAGGGAGATATATTATAGAGTCTGGAAGACTTATATTTCTTGGTGTCTTTCTCATCATTTTTCCTGGCATTCTTTTAGAATTCCGAGAATTTTACAGTTTCTTCAGGATGGTTTGGATAAAGGTTTGTCTGCAAGTTCCTTGAAAGGACAAATCTCTGCTTTTTCTGTTCTTTTTCACAGAAAGATTGCTAATCTTCCTGATATTCATTGTTTTGTACAAGCTTTGGTTCGTATAAAACCTGTTATTAAGTCAATTTCTCCTCCTTGGAGTTTGAATTTGGTTCTGGGGGCTCTTCAAGCTCCTCCGTTTGAACCTATGCATTCATTGGACATTAAATTACTTTCTTGGAAAGTTTTGTTCCTTTTGGCCATCTCTTCTGCCAGAAGAGTTTCTGAATTATCTGCTCTTTCTTGTGAGTCTCCTTTTCTGATTTTTCACCAGGATAAGGCGCTGTTGCGAACTTCTTTTAAATTTTTACCTAAGGTTGTGAATTCCAACAACATTAGTAGAGAAATTGTGGTTCCTTCATTATGTCCTAATCCTAAGAATTCTAAGGAGAAATCATTGCATTCTTTGGATGTAGTTAGAGCTTTGAAATATTATGTTGAAGCTACTAAGAATTTCCGAAAGACTTCTAGTCTATTTGTTATCTTTTCCGGTTCTAGGAAAGGTCAGAAGGCCTCTGCCATTTCTTTGGCATCTTGGTTGAAATCTTTAATTCATCATGCTTATGTCGAGTCGGGTAAAACTCCGCCTCAAAGGATTACAGCTCATTCTACTAGGTCAGTTTCTACTTCCTGGGCGTTTAGGAATGAAGCTTCGGTTGATCAGATTTGCAAAGCAGCAACTTGGTCTTCTTTGCATACTTTTACTAAATTCTACCATTTTGATGTGTTTTCTTCTTCTGAAGCTGTTTTTGGTAGAAAAGTACTTCAGGCAGCTGTTTCAGTTTGAATCTTCTGCTTATAATTTCCGTTTTTTTCATTATAAAATTTAAACTTTATTTTGGGTGTGGATTATTTTTCAGCGGAATTGGCTTTCTTTATTTTATCCCTCCCTCTCTAGTGACTCTTGCGTGGAAAGATCCACATCTTGGGTAGTCATTATCCCATACGTCACTAGCTCATGGACTCTTGCTAATTACATGAAAGAAAACATAATTTATGTAAGAACTTACCTGATAAATTCATTTCTTTCATATTAGCAAGAGTCCATGAGGCCCACCCTTTTTGTGGTGGTTATGATTTTTTTGTATAAAGCACAATTATTCCAATTCCTTATTTTTTATGCTTTCGCACTTTTTTCTTATCACCCCACTTCTTGGCTATTCGTTAAACTGATTTGTGGGTGTGGTGAGGGGTGTATTTGTAGGCATTTTGAGGTTTGGGAAACTTTGCCCCTCCTGGTAGGAATGTATATCCCATACGTCACTAGCTCATGGACTCTTGCTAATATGAAAGAAATGAATTTATCAGGTAAGTTCTTACATAAATTATGTTTTATATGGATTATTTATATTATTTTACAGCATGTATAATAATTTTAAATATTTTTTTATTTTTTCAATATATTTTATATTTAATATTTTAATAACGAGCATTGAAGATAGTAATCCTTGATGTGTGCTAACCCGACTGCGTTAGTCCTAAATTGTGAATCCCGATGCATTACTCGTACTTTACATTCACATAGAAAATAATGTTCTTTTTATTATTAAGGGCTAGATTACAAGTGGTGCGGTAAAATGCGTTTTCCCGATCGTGAAAACTTCACTAGAGTTAAGCTTTTTGCGCTAGTCACAAAGAATTGAACATCCAATATCAGGTATACGTTCTTGTATTCCCCTATAGAAGTAAATGGAGAAAAAAAAACTGGGGGAAAAAAACTGAAACACACTCTCTTGATAACATTTTCGTAATTGCGCTAACCCATTTCATATTCCAAAACTCCAAAATATATATATATATACAGTCTATGGGGCCTATTTATTAATGTGCGAGCGGACATGATACGATATTGCGGATCATGTCCGCTGCACATTGATAAATGCAGACAGCATACGCTCTCAGCATTTATCATTGCACCATTTCTGGTGAACTGCTGGTGCAATGCCGCCCCTGCAGATTTGCAGCCAATCGGCCGCTAGCAGAGGGTGTCAATCAACCTGATCATATTCGATCGGGTTGATTTCTGTCCGCCGCCTCAGAGCAGGTGGACAGGTTATGGAGCAGCGTTCTTTAGACCACTGCTTCATAACTTCTGTTTCTGGTGAGCCTAATGGAAACACCGGGCATCATGCTCCATACAGAGCTTAATAAATATGCCACATATACATACCTATACATTATTACACATGCTTATGTATGTATCTATATGTTAAAGCTCTTTGTATGCCTTTTTTAATGCATTTTTTTATAATATTTTTTATCAGACAGTGTTATTATAAGTGTTAATGTAACGTTAACACAAAAAAGGAACAGAGCGCAACCGCAACTCAAGGTAAAACTTTTATTTTTATGTCATGCGCTAAAAAACAAATTGCACTTACAAGAAGTTGGCAATATTGAAGCCTTTAGGTATTAACAGTCCGCTGGATCACAGTTTTTCTGTTAGCTCCTCACACTGGGATCAGTTCTGGCGTCTCCGTGAAATCCCCAGGATCAGATGTCAATAACCCAAATGGTGACAGATAAGCAAGTACTTGTAAGAACAACTGAATGTAAATGTCCATCAACAGTGTCCCTATTAACGTCTACGCGTTTCGTCCTCTTTAGTCGGGACTTTCTCAAGACTCAGGGTATGGTAACTTCTTTCGCGGGGATCCTCTTCTTAAACATCCGGCTGTATTTCCATTGGTTGCACTCTAGACCAATCGTAGACTCCGATCCGACACACCCACCAACAAACAATGTGTCTCGAATGCGGTACGTCAGACATAATTCAGAGATAATTCAGTTAATGAAAGGAATCATAAAGATCAATCAAATAGTTATGACAATAACAGGGAATACAAGAACAAAAACGTATATGGTGCTAGACCTAAAGATAATATAGTTTATCAAAATAAAAATCCAGGATACCATAGGAATTTTAACAAACATCCTTCACAAAATGAAAGTAGAAGACACTACAATCAGGCCAATGATACGCATTATAGAAACTCTCCCAGTAGTAATACAGGGTCCCATTGGAACCATAATTATCAACACAATTATAATAAAGAACCCAAGTCTCCAGCAGTACAGAGTCTAGAATGGAGAGGCCCTCATTTTTTAGAGCAGGGGCAAGGTCCACATCCCCCATGGCCACAAACGAACAATTGGGGAGAACCTTTAATGGCAAACAGGGAGAACAGAAAAAGACCAAGAGAGGGAAGAGAATGGGAACCAAACGAGGAAAGCGAAGTGGCAAAAGAACCAAAGAAACAGAGAGAAAGGAACAACTTCTAGAGAGAGCCAAAGATAACATTTTCAATTTATCTAGTACTGAATTAACCAACTCAGATATATTATTGTTAAACAAAGGGCTTAAATTTGCCCCTAAACAACTCCCAAATAAATTTGAGACTTATATTGACCTCCAGAAGTTTGTACGCAAACTAAACCTCAAAAGGTATTATACAAAGACTAATATAACTTACAAAGCAGTAAACATGAAAGATCAGACAGAAAACATTTGGGATAAAAAAGATGTTGAAACACTGAGGATTCTCAACGAACTCAAAGATACAAGAGATGTAGAAAATAGTGGGAACCCAGATTTGGATGACTTGTTAGAGTTAAGTTTACATGACTCTGAGGTAGACATCAAACACAGTAATTTTAAACGCCCATCTTCTTTTAATCCTACGTCTACGCAGGGAGAATATATTCCAGTATTCAACACATTAATGACTGAAGAACTAAATAGATATTTCGATTCAGGTACCTTTAAGAATAAGTTTAAGTTTAAAGATAATTTAAGTCAGCAAGAAAGAATATCCCTTAACAAGTTAAAAAATGATAAACAGTTGGTCATAAGACAGGCGGATAAAGGTGGGGGGATTATCGTCCAGAACAGGGCAGATTACCTAAATGAAGCATTTAGACTTTTAGGAGACACACAAACTTATGAAAAATTATGTAGAGATCCCACAGTCGAATATAATAAACAGTTGTTAAGCATCCTAAGTGAGGCCAAAAATGAATCAATCCTGAACAATGAGGAATATGGATTTATATACAATCCCCACCCAAAGATACCCATTTTTTATCATATTCCTAAACTACATAAAAATTCATGCAATCCCCCTGGCCGTCCTATTATTTCAGGGGTGGAATCAATCACCAGCAATTTATCCACTTATATTGACTTTTTTATGCAGCCAATGGTGAAAGAAATTAAATCGTATATTAAAGACACGTTGGATGTTATCACTCAACTAGAAGGTTTAATATGGAATGAAAATTATTTGTGGATAACATGCGACGTGTCTTCCTTATACACCAGTATCCCCCACAAAGAGGGAATAGAAGCTTTCAACTCTGTGGGTGCTATTAATGGTATATCAAATAAACAGCTTGAGTTTTTAATAAAAGCAATAGATTTTATATTAAGTAAGAATTACTTTAATTTTCAGGGTAATTTTTATAGACAAGTCCAAGGGACAGCCATGGGTACCCCAATGGCACCTTCGTATGCAAATATATACATGGCCCAATTTGAGGATATGAAAATTTGGAATAACAACCCATTTGAAAAGCATATCGTCAAGTATCTGAGATTCATTGACGATATCATTATTATATGGCAAGGAGAGGAACTATTGGCCACAGAATTTATTAATTATATAAATACTAATACTTTTAATTTATCATTTACTAGCAAAATGTCCAAATCTAGTATTGAATTTTTGGACGTTGAATTTTTCAGTGAAGGTATTCCGAACACTGTAATGGTAAAAAATTTCCGCAAACCCACGGACAGTAACGGTTTCTTAAATGCCAATAGTGGCCACAAGAGATCATGGATACAAAATATCCCATACGGGCAGTTTCGCAGGGTACGAAGAAATTGTACAAAACTAGAGGACTTTAGTAGGGAAGCTGACGTGCTGGAAATGAAGTTCCTAGAAAAGGAGTATGACAAAAAGTTAATAACGGAAGCAAGAAGCAAGAACACAGTGTGTAGTAGGGACTCGCTATTATGTTCCAAAGAGAGAACTGTCAATGAAGAATCTGAGCATAGTACAATTAGGTTCATAACTACATATAATGAAGGGGCAGGTTTCTTTAAGAAAATTCTGAATAAACATTGGGGTATCTTACAGGCAGATCCATTTCTTAAAGACACAATTAATGATAAACCCAATATTGTGTATAAGAAAAATAGGAGCCTTAAAAATATACTAGCCCCCTCTAAATTGCCGATGTTAGATCAGAATAAACAAGGTAGCCAGAGAACATTAGACTATTGGGCAAAAGGGAAACCGGGGACCTTCAAATGTGGCCGTAAAAACTGTTGCATGTGCCCCTTGATCTGGAATAGGGATTTAATTAAAGACACAAGTAATTCGAAATCATTCCCCATCAAATCAAGAGGCACCTGTCAATCAACATATGTGGTTTATAGCCTAACTTGTAAATGTGGGTGTGTCTATGTAGGAAGAACAAAAAGGAAAGTGAAACGTAGATGCTATGAACATATTTACAATATAGAACAAGGTCTAAAGACACACAGTGTGTCTGATCACTTTCGTGAGTTCCATAACAAGGACCCCAGTAGTCTCAAAATCAGTATCTTAGAAACAGTATCTGTGACTGCCAATCCCCATCAAAGATTAACAGAATTAAGAAAAAGAGAAACGAAATGGATTCAGCTGTTAGACTGCTTGGTTCCAAAAGGGCTAAACATAGATTTGGATCTTCAAGCATTTATGATTTGATTTTAACAATTTATTAAGCAATAATTATAGGTATACTTTTATAAGTAATAACTACTCCAAAGAGAACAAAGTAATTTAATAAGTAGCAACTATTTAAATTTATATATTAATCTGAGTCAGTATTTTTATATTTATAAATATAAATTTAAAATTTTATGGTTTCACCAGCTTATAAATTTTTTTTAAATTTTTAAATTCTTAAAACAAAATAATAATTTTTTAATTATAGGTAAGCACACATTAGAGAGGTTTTAGAATTGGTGTTGGTACATCTCCATTACTAGTAATAGGAGGCACATAAGGGAGAAGGTAAAGTGCATATCCCTTTAAGGAATCACTAATAATATCCCTTTAAGAAATACTAGCAGAGGTTATAGTAGGCAAGAGCCTTACAAAGTGTTATTCGAAAGTACAATATAATGTTATGTTCGTATATTTTAAAATATTATATGATGTTGTTGATGTCTTGTATTATTCAGTTGTATTGTAATATTCAATTTGTGTAAGGTGGTGTTTTAAATTCTAATCAAAATATCAACATCGGCGACTCCTGTCTGACGTACCGCATTCGAGACACATTGTTTGTTGGTGGGTGTGTCGGATCGGAGTCTACGATTGGTCTAGAGTGCAACCAATGGAAATACAGCCGGATGTTTAAGAAGAGGATCCCCGCGAAAGAAGTTACCATACCCTGAGTCTTGAGAAAGTCCCGACTAAAGAGGACGAAACGCGTAGACGTTAATAGGGACACTGTTGATGGACATTTACATTCAGTTGTTCTTACAAGTACTTGCTTATCTGTCACCATTTGGGTTATTGACATCTGATCCTGGGGATTTCACGGAGACGCCAGAACTGATCCCAGTGTGAGGAGCTAACAGAAAAACTGTGATCCAGCGGACTGTTAATACCTAAAGGCTTCAATATTGCCAACTTCTTGTAAGTGCAATTTGTTTTTTAGCGCATGACATAAAAATAAAAGTTTTACCTTGAGTTGCGGTTGCGCTCTGTTCCTTTTTTGTGTTCACAGCTTCCCGTAGTTTGGGCGCTCTTCAGCGTCTAACGAGCATCAAAGCAGCACCGCTCTCAGTAACAGAGGCAGGAGGATCCCCCTAAAGTGAGCCCCTACCCCGCCGCCATCTATCTTACCTACCCCCTAAAATGAGCCCCTTACACCGCCGCCATCTATTTTAAAAATATTAACCCCTAATTTAATTCCCCTACACCGCCGCCAGCTATATTAACTATATTAACCCTAATTATATTAGGGTTAATATAGTTAATATAGTTATTATATTATATATTTTAACTATATTAACCCTAATTATATTAGGGTTAATATAGTTAATATCGTTATTATATTGTATATATATATTAAGTATAATAACCCTATCTAACTCTAACATCCCTAACTAAATTCTTATTAAAATAAATCTAATTAATATTAATATTATTAATTAAAATATTCCTATTTAAATCTAAATACTTACCTATAAAATAAACCCTAAGATAGCTACAATGTAATTAATAATTACATTGTAGCTATTTTAGGGTTTATATTTATTTTACAGGTAACTTATAGCTATTAAATAGTTAATAACTATATAATAGCTACCTAGTTAAAATAATTACCAATTTACCTGTAAAATAAATCCTAACCTAAGTTACAAATACACCTACACTATCAATAAATTAAATAAACTACAAATATCTAAACTAAAATACAATAAAATAATCTAAACTAAATTACAAAAAATAAAAAAAATATTACAAGATTTTTAAGCTAATCACACCTATTCTAAGCCCCCTAATAAAATAATAAAGCCCCCCAAAATAAAAAAATTTCTCTACCCTATTCTAAATTAAAAAGGTTCAGTTCTTTTACCTTACCAGCCCTTAAAAGGGCCTTTTGCGGGGCATGCCCCAAAGAAAACAGCTCTTTTGCCTATAAAAGAAAAACACAATACCACCCCCCAACATTACAACCCACCACCCACATACCCCTATTCTAAACCCACCCAAACCAACCTTAAGTTTCTAAAGTGCTGTAAGTCACTGGCGACTCCAGAAATTTGTACTTACGCAGATTTCTGGGTAAATTAACTATTTAATAGCTATTGTACATAGTTAAAATAAATACCAAACTCCTATAACAAGTGCATGTAACACCAGAGGGCGCTAATATGATTAAAAATTGTGTATACCCAATTTAAAAAGATTTTTTAAAAACAAATGAACAATGGTATATAGTAATGGATAATGGTACCTCATTAAATAAAATGTCCCAGTTTAAAAGTCCACTAGAAAATGTATAGTCTTATAATTGGACACATAAGTTCAAAATTTTTTCTTGACTGTCGGCAGTGGACTCTCCCTGATTCAGAATCAGGATCCTTCTTTTTCCAAAACGAAGCCAATCTGTGTAGGATTTAAACACAAACAAGATCGACCATTGTGTGTATCCACAGACCCAATATATTTCACACAGCAGTATTCAATTTCCAGGGTACTCACACTTTTGCAGAGCACACCAGTGTGCTTGTGGGAACGGACTGGTTATCAGAGCAAACCAGCTTGCTCTCTCCGGTATGCTCTCTCCTCGCAGGTGTGGATAATGACAGATCCACTGGCGCCTCACAGTAAATCAGTGTACTGAGACTTCACTTAGCAGCGGCTTGGTAATGAGAACCTCACTTGTTAAGGAATGGCAGACAATGATGATAAAAAACAAATCTTTAATCATTAGTAAAACCAAAATCCTTACAATACAAGTGGGTGGACAATGTGTAACAATAAAATTTGCTACGCGTTTCTCGGCTCACTTAGCCGTTTCCTCAGGCATATTAAAAACACATTTTTAGCCCGGCTATATAGTGCCGCTCATTACCAAACCAAAACTATACCCTCCCCCTTCCTTTGCTAGGGGGTGTGTGTAGGCTATCCAATCAGTGAATATCATTTTCATACCCAAAAGTTGTTATCATACAACCACCAACTCTCACTTGGTATACAAATAAAATAATGTATCCATAATGTCCCTACATTTAACAAATCACATACTAAAACATATTAAAAACAAATTCAAAGAAACACTTGTTGCAATTGCTCTTTCACCTATTGTCGTATAGCCAGTCTATATTTTGTTCAGCATGTAATTATTCTCCTCTATAAGATTGTAAAAGTAAACATGATGGTTCACATTAAAAACACTGAAATCGGATTGTCGACCCTAATATATCTCAGCAATATAAACATATTTCACCTCCAAAGTACAACCAAATCGACGATTGAACCATTACTTTTGGTATAGTTTGTATATAAGCTTAACTGAACATATAATAAAATATATAAACCTAACAATTTTAATGTTCCGGCTCCTAAAATAATTTTTATGACAATAAATCAGCTAGTACAATTTGCACTGGCCACTGTATTTATATAATTTTGATACATTAAATGCACTGTATTTTTAGTGAAGATAGTTCGCCAGTAAAATTTTTTTCACTGACCGGCAAATTTATGTGATAGTGATATATATAGTGCACCGGATACTAAGTAACACAAATTTTATATAATAATACGTGTAATAAGAATTTTGTATAAAATCTATATATATAAACGTACAATTATTATTATTTATAAATCTATATGGAATATAAAATTTCCCTCAATCCATCTATCATCTGTGGTACAATTGTAATAATATATATTAATATTGTGTGATAAAATATAATGTGAAAATATAGTGATTATACTAGTATAAATATAATGTGAAAAACTAGTAATAACTAGTGCATAAGTGTGATAGTAATAGAAGTATCCCTTTGTTTGTGTACTAATTGTATTATGCAACCATCTAATGCAGATATAAATTGTGACTCTAAAGTGAATACATTACCAATATACATATATATATATATATACACACATATATATATACATATATATACATATATATACATTTCATTTAGGATTTTTTTAAAAATGCATAACATTATAATCTTAGTGATATGTGTTTATTAATGTGAACAACACCTCTATATTTCTCTATATGTGCTTATAATTTGGTGTGTTTATGTGTGGAATAGATCAATAATGTGATCTTGAACTTCAGTGTAACAGGCCGATATAAACATTGAATATGGTCTAATATATCGTATATTATAAAATAATTAAATTACAGGAACTAACATACTGAATGTCTGTAAGGACATCAAAATAATAATATTATGGTGTATATAACTGTACTGACAATCCTCCCCTAACTTGACTATTAATAATGATCTGTCTATAATCAAAACCCGTGTGATGTGTTTTGCTCTCAAAAGGCTGCAGAGTCTATCACTTCATTTAATCCCTCAGGGAACAGGGAACCAAATTTATGGATCCAATAAGTCTCTCTTTGACGTAGCTTATTGAATCTGTTATATCTATTGGAACAGGGTATTGTTTCCAAAGGTGTGATTCTAAAACTACAGGGTTCCCCATTGTGTTCTTGAATATAGTGTCTAGATACACTGTGTTTATCTGACTTCTTTATAACATTTCTATGATGTTCACTCCATCTAGTCCGTATATTGCGTGTAGTACGCCCCAGGTATTGTACCCCACAAATACAAGATAACACGTAAATTACAAATCTGGAGCTGCAGTTGAGATGTTCTTTAATTTGAAATGTTTCCCCAGTTGTATGGGCTTTTATACTTTTAGCACCATGAGTTATAGAGTGACACATGTGGCATCTGGATTTTCCACACTTATATGTACCCCTGTTATTAGTACCAATACTACCCATGTTCCTAATGGTTTTTTTTGAAATTACCACCTTACTGGGGGCCAGAGATTGTTTTAAATTTGGAGCTCTCCTAAAAACTATACTGGGTTGACTATTAAGATTTCTCTTTAATATGGGGTCCCTCAATAAAATTGGCCAATGTTTCTGTAGTGTCTTCTTAATCATCTTATGATTAGAATTGAATTGGGTTACAAACAAAGGTTGTTCTATACCGTTGGAGGATTTTTTTCGATTATTTTTCTGTATCTTCTTCTTATGAGGGTCTAGTATAGTGGATCTATCCATCCTACATGCTTTGGTGTATCCCTTATTTATTATTTCTGAGGGGTACCCTTTTTCTTTAAATCGTTCTATTAAAATTTGGGATTGTTCATGAAATTTGTCATCTGAGCTGCAATTTCTTTTAATACGACAAAATTGACTGAATGGAATATTGTTTTTCCATTGTACAAAGTGATTGCTATTATAATGTAAAAAATTATTGCAATCAACTGTTTTGAAATAAGTGCTAGTGCAAACATTATAGTCCTTATCCCAAGTCAAAGTCAAATCCAAATATTCAATAGTATCTGGCTGTACATTGGAGGTGAACTGAATGCCCATCTCATTATCATTCAGATATGTTGTAAACAGTTGTGCCTCTTCTATAGTCCCCTTAAAAACAAATAAAAGATCATCTATGTATCGGCCATAGAACACCAGGTTGCCCCACCAATTGGATTTATAAATATATTTCTCCTCATAGTAACCCATGAATAAATTTGCAAAACTTGGGGCAAACCTGGTGCCCATGGCCGTACCTTTGATTTGAAGATAAAACTCATCTAAAAATTTAAAATATCTTCAAATCAAAGGTACGGCCATGGGCACCAGGTTTGCCCCAAGTTTTGCAAATTTATTCATGGGTTACTATGAGGAGAAATATATTTATAAATCCAATTGGTGGGGCAACCTGGTGTTCTATGGCCGAATAATGAGATGGGCATTCAGTTCACCTCCAATGTACAGCCAGATACTATTGAATATTTGGATTTGACTTTGACTTGGGATAAGGACTATAATGTTTGCACTAGCACTTATTTCAAAACAGTTGATTGCAATAATTTTTTACATTATAATAGCAATCACTTTGTACAATGGAAAAACAATATTCCATTCAGTCAATTTTGTCGTATTAAAAGAAATTGCAGCTCAGATGACAAATTTCATGAACAATCCCAAATTTTAATAGAACGATTTAAAGAAAAAGGGTACCCCTCAGAAATAATAAATAAGGGATACACCAAAGCATGTAGGATGGATAGATCCACTATACTAGACCCTCATAAGAAGAAGATACAGAAAAATAATCGAAAAAAATCCTCCAACGGTATAGAACAACCTTTGTTTGTAACCCAATTCAATTCTAATCATAAGATGATTAAGAAGACACTACAGAAACATTGGCCAATTTTATTGAGGGACCCCATATTAAAGAGAAATCTTAATAGTCAACCCAGTATAGTTTTTAGGAGAGCTCCAAATTTAAAACAATCTCTGGCCCCCAGTAAGGTGGTAATTTCAAAAAAAACCATTAGGAACATGGGTAGTATTGGTACTAATAACAGGGGTACATATAAGTGTGGAAAATCCAGATGCCACATGTGTCACTCTATAACTCATGGTGCTAAAAGTATAAAAGCCCATACAACTGGGGAAACATTTCAAATTAAAGAACATCTCAACTGCAGCTCCAGATTTGTAATTTACGTGTTATCTTGTATTTGTGGGGTACAATACCTGGGGCGTACTACACGCAATATACGGACTAGATGGAGTGAACATCATAGAAATGTTATAAAGAAGTCAGATAAACACAGTGTATCTAGACACTATATTCAAGAACACAATGGGGAACCCTGTAGTTTTAGAATCACACCTTTGGAAACAATACCCTGTTCCAATAGATATAACAGATTCAATAAGCTACGTCAAAGAGAGACTTATTGGATCCATAAATTTGGTTCCCTGTTCCCTGAGGGATTAAATGAAGTGATAGACTCTGCAGCCTTTTGAGAGCAAAACACATCACACGGGTTTTGATTATAGACAGATCATTATTAATAGTCAAGTTAGGGGAGGATTGTCAGTACAGTTATATACACCATAATATTATTATTTTGATGTCCTTACAGACATTCAGTATGTTAGTTCCTGTAATTTAATTATTTTATAATATACGATATATTAGACCATATTCAATGTTTATATCGGCCTGTTACACTGAAGTTCAAGATCACATTATTGATCTATTCCACACATAAACACACCAAATTATAAGCACATATAGAGAAATATAGAGGTGTTGTTCACATTAATAAACACATATCACTAAGATTATAATGTTATGCATTTTTAAAAAAATCCTAAATGAAATGTATATATATGTATATATATGTATATATATATGTGTGTATATATATATATATATGTATATTGGTAATGTATTCACTTTAGAGTCACAATTTATATCTGCATTAGATGGTTGCATAATACAATTAGTACACAAACAAAGGGATACTTCTATTACTATCACACTTATGCACTAGTTATTACTAGTTTTTCACATTATATTTATACTAGTATAATCACTATATTTTCACATTATATTTTATCACACAATATTAATATATATTATTACAATTGTACCACAGATGATAGATGGATTGAGGGAAATTTTATATTCCATATAGATTTATAAATAATAATAATTGTACGTTTATATATATAGATTTTATACAAAATTCTTATTACACGTATTATTATATAAAATTTGTGTTACTTAGTATCCGGTGCACTATATATATCACTATCACATAAATTTGCCGGTCAGTGAAAAAAATTTTACTGGCGAACTATCTTCACTAAAAATACAGTGCATTTAATGTATCAAAATTATATAAATACAGTGGCCAGTGCAAATTGTACTAGCTGATTTATTGTCATAAAAATTATTTTAGGAGCCGGAACATTAAAATTGTTAGGTTTATATATTTTATTATATGTTCAGTTAAGCTTATATACAAACTATACCAAAAGTAATGGTTCAATCGTCGATTTGGTTGTACTTTGGAGGTGAAATATGTTTATATTGCTGAGATATATTAGGGTCGACAATCCGATTTCAGTGTTTTTAATGTGAACCATCATGTTTACTTTTACAATCTTATAGAGGAGAATATTTACATGCTGAACAAAATATAGACTGGCTATACGACAATAGGTGAAAGAGCAATTGCAACAAGTGTTTCTTTGAATTTGTTTTTAATATGTTTTAGTATGTGATTTGTTAAATGTAGGGACATTATGGATACATTATTTTATTTGTATACCAAGTGAGAGTTGGTGGTTGTATGATAACAACTTTTGGGTATGAAAATGATATTCACTGATTGGATAGCCTACACACACCCCCTAGCAAAGGAAGGGGGAGGGTATAGTTTTGGTTTGGTAATGAGCGGCACTATATAGCCGGGCTAAAAATGTGTTTTTAATATGCCTGAGGAAACGGCTAAGTGAGCCGAGAAACGCGTAGCAAATTTTATTGTTACACATTGTCCACCCACTTGTATTGTAAGGATTTTGGTTTTACTAATGATTAAAGATTTGTTTTTTATCATCATTGTCTGCCATTCCTTAACAAGTGAGGTTCTCATTACCAAGCCGCTGCTAAGTGAAGTCTCAGTACACTGATTTACTGTGAGGCGCCAGTGGATCTGTCATTATCCACACCTGCGAGGAGAGAGCATACCGGAGAGAGCAAGCTGGTTTGCTCTGATAACCAGTCCGTTCCCACAAGCACACTGGTGTGCTCTGCAAAAGTGTGAGTACCCTGGAAATTGAATACTGCTGTGTGAAATATATTGGGTCTGTGGATACACACAATGGTCGATCTTGTTTGTGTTTAAATCCTACACAGATTGGCTTCGTTTTGGAAAAAGAAGGATCCTGATTCTGAATCAGGGAGAGTCCACTGCCGACAGTCAAGAAAAAATTTTGAACTTATGTGTCCAATTATAAGACTATACATTTTCTAGTGGACTTTTAAACTGGGACATTTTATTTAATGAGGTACCATTATCCATTACTATATACCATTGTTCATTTGTTTTTAAAAAATCTTTTTAAATTGGGTATACACAATTTTTAATCATATTAGCGCCCTCTGGTGTTACATGCACTTGTTATAGGAGTCTGATTCACTTTACTTTCATAGTATATGTGTTGAGAGGTGCAGCTGTAGTTTTATTATATATATCAGACTGTTAATTATCATTTGTCTGTAAAGGGTTTTTTATATATTTTTTTCGTGTGAAGCCCATATTCATATGGGTTTCTTTGACTAGAGATATTCCTTCTAATTGCACTTTAGCGCCCTCTAGTGATTGTACATCACACATATTTGAACCAAAATAAATACCAAGTTACCTGTAAAATAAATATAAACCCTAAAATAGCTACAATGTAATTATTAATTACATTGTAGCTATTTTAGGGTTTATTTTATAGGTAAGTATTTAGATTTAAATAGGAATATTGTAATTAATAATATTAATATTAATTAGATTTATTTTAATAAGAATTTAGTTAGGGATGTTAGAGTTAGATAGGGTTATTATACTTAATATATATATATAATATAATAACGATATTAACTATATTAACCCTAATATAATTAGGGTTGATATAGTTAATATATATAATATAATAACGATATTAATTATATTAATCCTAATATAATTAGGGTTGATATAGTTAATATATATAATATAATAACTATATTAACCCTAATATAATTAGGGTTAATATAGTTAATATAGATGGCGGCGGTGTAGGGGGATTAAATTAGGGGTTAATATTTTTAAAATAGATGGCGGGGTAGGGGCTCACTTTAGGGGGTAGGTAAGATAGATGGCGGCGGGGTAGGGGGCTCACTTTAGGGGTAGGTAAGGTAGACGTTGGTGGGGTAGGGGCTCACTTTAGGGGGTAGGTAAGATAGATGGCGGCGGGGTAGGGGGCTCACTTTAGGGGGTAGGTAAGGTAGATGGCGGCGGGGTAGGGGGCTCACTTTAGGGGGTAGGTAAGGTAGATGGCGGCGGTATAAGGGGCTCACTTTAGGGGGTAGGTAAGATAGATGGCGGCGGGGTAGGGAGCTTACTTTAGGGGGTAGGTAAGGTAGATGCGGCGGGGTAGGGGCTCACTTTAGGGGGTAGGTAAGATAGATGGCGGCGGGGTAGGGGGCTCACTTTAGGGGGTAGGTAAGATAGATGGCGGCGGGGTAGGGGCTCACATTAGGGGGTTATAGATTTAATATAGGTGGCGGCGGGGTCCGGGAGCGGCGGTTTAGGGGTTAATACATTTTTTGTTGTTAGGATAGTGAGGGGGGATAGCGGATAGAGGGTTAGACGTGTCGGGCTATATTTGGAAGGCGTGTTAGACAGTACGGGTTATTTTATAATTTAGTCAGGTTTTGTAGGCGCCGGCAGTTTCTAAAGTGCTGTAAGTCACTGGCGACTCCAGAAATTTGTACTTACGCAGATTTCTGGACAACGCTGGTTTGTGAGACTTACGGCACTTTAGCCTCTGACGGCGCCGTATATAGGATAGCTCGAGTTGCGAGCTGAAACTGCGGGCGGCAGGGGTTCCCTCGCTTGCGCCGCAAACTACGATCTTTATCGGATCGCGCCCTAGAAGTCTAATAGGTGTGGGATTTATCCGACCTCCAGATATCAGCGTGCCCAAGGCTTTCTCTCAAGTGCTAACATTTTACTTTCCATATGGAAGCAAAAATGGGAAAGCTATAGATTACACTTTAGTGTTGCCCTGTGACATGTCTATGGGGGTGAAACGCGTGTATGTGTTTGTAGTTCTGAGACTCTACAGATGGTGTATTGGAGCCATGACCATGTGATACTGTCCTAGTACTTGCTTGGCGAATCAGAATTACACAGTGCAAGTGGTGGTCAGTGGTTAACAGTGTCTTCTTGGAATCTTCTGCCAGTCTCGATGCACAGCACACCGAGCCAGTGTGGCTGTGGCAGTCTTAAACTTTTACTTCTAAATGGATCAGTATTCACGTGAGTGGGTGTTCACCTTGAATTAAAGTATTGCTGGAACTTTCATCTTGTGCGTCATTATGTAATCCACCATGAACTATTTCATCACTGCTGAATAGTATGCTGTCTAGCTTGAGCTCATGATCACTACTTGTGTTGGCTCTGTCTACAACGCTGGGATTTGCTTACTTATGAAGTTAACAGCTTCTCTTGCATGTTTATATGCTTGCTGATATCAATAACTTTAGAACAACTGCATACTAACATCCTTTTCTTGCATGGCTTAAATTTCATCTGACAGTACCTCCCTTCATTAACTTGTCAGACTGCATGGATCCCCAAGCGATTCCTGCATAGACAATGTATTTTAGGGTCTAGAGCAGCAGGGTGTTGCAAATCTGACTAGGACTCTAGGAAACCGATTTATCAAGGGTTGAATGGCCCCTGATACCCCTGTTTCCGCTCTCACCAGAAACAGCAGTTATGAAGCAGCAGTCTTAAGACCGCTGCTCCTTAACTGGTCCGCCTGCTCTGAGGGTGCGGACATCAATCCGCCCAATCTCATGTAATCGTGCGGATTGACACCCCCTGCTGCTAGTGTGAATCTGCAGGGAGCGACATTGCACAAGCAGTTCACTAGAAATGCTTGTGCAATGTTAAATGCCGACAATGTTTGCTGTTGGCATTCAGCGATGTCTGGCAGACATGATAAGTCAGCCCCTAGGGCTCTAATATATAAGGGGCATCTGTTTGTGTGTATTTTAACGTGTTGATTTTGATGATTGTGGTGTTTATTTTGATAGGTGGTCTCAATGACCGAGCATGCTGCTATTTAATAATGAATAACATAGTTCCTTTAGGAAGGCTGTGGAGTCGTGAGCCAAGTGCATTTACCATGATTTTGTGTATTGTTCGTTCAGAAAATAATTAAATGGACATAAAATCCAAAAATTCAGATAGAGAATACAATTTTAAACAACTTTCCAATGTACTTCAATTATTTAATTTGCTTCCTTATCTTGTTATCCTTTGCTTAAATGTTTATCTAGGAAAGCTCAGGCAAACCTAGGTTCTAGCTGCTGATTGGTTACTGCATATATATATATATACTAGTTGTCATTGGCTCTTCCATGTGTTCAGTCAGCAACTAGTAGTGCATTACTGCTCATTCAACAAAGCATAGCAAGAGAACAAAGAAAATGTGATAATAGGAGTAAATTAGAAAATTGCTTAAAATTGCATGCTTCATCTGAATCATGAAAGAAAGAATTTGGGTTTCATATCCCTTTAAATCAAGAGGTTAAAGTTTGTTGAAGATCATGTGTTTTTCCTTATTTTTAATTGGATCTTATGGGATGGTCATCTTAAGTGGTTCTAGGCGTTAAAATTTAGTGGGGGTGGGGTCTAAAGCTGTGATGTAGTACATTATAACCTGTTAATAGGACAGACTTCAAATGATTATCTTCAGAGACAGCTATTTATGTCTGCTCTTTGTTGCACAGTAAACTTCTGCTGCACTGGCAAGCAAATGCTTCACTCAGAAGTGAAGGGGTGGAGCTGCATTACAACTAACCAAACAGCATTACTACATCACAGACTGTAGCCAATCAGCATAGTATTATCGTTATTCCCTACCTCCCTCTAGTCATGGGGGTCGCCATGTTGAAAATAAGCTTTTATTGCATTCCAGTGCAGACATGTTTGCACGTGTGCAGAATCTCTGCTTCAGATACCTGCAGTGATAATGGTGGCATCCATAATTAGTGGGAGGTGCATGAAATGCATTTAATGTTTAGTGTCCCTTTAATTAACATACTGAGCCAACATTATGTTCCTGGCTGTGTTTAATATTTAACTTGCTATATTTAGATTCTGTATCCAAAATTTACCATTTACTCTGGTTATCATTACAATTTGAAGGGGAGGGTGGGCAGTGCACAAATAAGCAGTGAGGCAGCTCAGAGTCAGGCCTGTAACTAGAATAGGAAATGTGCCAAAGTGCTGATGTTTAATGGGACATGAAACCCAATTTTTTATTTTGTGATTTAGAAAGATTGTGCCATTGTAAACAAATTTGCAATTAACTTCTATTATCAAATGTGCTTCCTGCTCTTGATATCCTTTGTTGAAAAGCTTATCTAAATAGGCTCAGTAGCCAATGATTGGTGGCTGCACATAGATGCCTTGTGTTATTGGCTCACCCATGCACATTACTATTTCTTCAGCAAAGGATATCGGAAGAATGAAGCAAATTAAATAATAGTAAATTAGAAAGTTTAAAATTGTATCCTCTATCTGAATCATGAAAGAAAAATGCACTATCATGGCCCTGTAGAACTGACACTAGTGGTCATTACCACTGCATGGAAAGAGTTATGCATTTTAACATCTGGGATGATTAAAGTTTAGCAACAATCTGGGGAGTGATGGAGTAAAATGAACTTGGTATAGGTAGTTTTCATTTTATGCAAATGTTGCAAATACCAGAATATGTATAATCTTTCCTCTCTAACCTGTTATATTTATAAAATCCCAGCTACATGAGCAAGTAAAAAACCTTCTTAGTTAGATAAAAACAAGATCACTGAAGTACACAATACAGAAAATAATTATATTCTAAAATGTTTATTTAACCCCTTAGCTGCTAAACCATTTTTACCCCCGCGCTGGAGAGCTGGTTTTAGTTGTTTGGCCCTCATTGCCATTTAAAAATAAAATAAAAAAACTTTTTCTTTTGAGGTACCCACACAAATTATACCTGTTTTAAATTCAGTATATGTATAAAATAATTTTAGTTTGCAGATATATTATAATATAGGAAAATACCACTATGAAAAAAAAATACATTATTTGTTTTATTTTTTTATGGCTTACTTAGTAATTTTCACATTTATTTAGATTATTAAAAGTTTTTATTAAGTTTTATTTAGTTTAGAGAAACATGAATCTAAGAGCCCTAACAATCAGCAACACAAATAATAAGGCGAGCGGCTAGTGCCGGGTTATCATTATTACTGTCACTTCATAGCTATAAGGATATGATGCACCTTATTTCAATCATGGGACCTTACTCTTCCAAATGAGGGGTCTTATACTATATTCCTATGGTGAAAGGGTAATAAAAGCATCTTACAAATTGCCAGAAACTCCAAAATAGAGCCAATTCTATAAGGCATTAGTCATTGTTATGGCAATCAATCATCTGGCAGCGTAACAAACACAAGACCATTTATTTTAAAGAGCAGCATTGCTGTTTTCAAATAAGAGGTCTTAAAGATTATCTGTGTATTGTGGGGGCAAATTAGGGCATATGCCCCCCCCTCCCCGATGTAGTTCCATAGGTCTATAGTTCTGTAATAGGTGATCACTGAGGCCATGGTCGCCAGCTGATAGCCACCTGGTCATGTGGCCCTTTCTTTGAAAGAGGGACCTTTCCTTTTTTAAAATAGGGGTCACTTGTCCCACTGTAGTGCTTATTGTGGGGTACTAGGGCCCCATTTTATTGCCAAGAACATGATAAAAGTATCAGGGTTTTTTCCCTGTTGTTTGCCATGTGCTGCTGGCAGCCATTTTACTCACCTCTCTTCCTGACTATGGTGCATTGTGGGGGATGCTGCCCATTTCCTACACTTCCTTTTATGGCCAGACTGGTGTGCATCATCCATGTGAGACAGGATGCAGTCTCAGAATTGTGATGTCATCACTTATTATTTAAAGGGCCTCTGTTCAGTATGCTTTGCCTTTGCGTTGTCTCAGACCTGTTTGTGAGAGTTCCTGTGTATTACCTGGCTGCCTGACGTCCTTCCTGGTTCCTGATCCCTGGCTTGTTCCTGACTCTGCTGTTTTCCTTGTTCCTGATTCCGGCTCGTCTGACTATTCGCTTTGGCTCCTGACTCGGCTCGTCTGACTACCAGCTCTGGTTTTGACTCCTGGCTTGTTATTTGACTTGTGGACTTTTTATTATTTTTTGCTATTAATAAAGGTGTGATTATTTTTGCACTTCTCGTCTCAGTCTGATTCCTGGCACCCTGACAAAAAGGCTCCTAGAAAACAGGTGATTGCCATTTCTACAGCAATCGCCTGCTATCTAAAGGGACATGAGACCCCTCTTTTGAAAATGGGTAATTGTTTCTTTCATGTGAGGAATATTTTGTGCTTACGTGTTCTTTGTTGTCTTTAGGGGATAGGGTCTCTTTTGGAGCCACTGCTCCCATAGAGTAAATATATTAGATAAGTGATCACCTACTAATAACAGTGATATAAGACCCCACATTGTAAAGAGGAGGTTCTACTCTGTGTTTTAATACCACTTTGAGTTCATATCACTGTGTTTTTTGGGTAATAGGGGCTCTAAAAGTGCACCACCGCCCTAAAACAAACACTGCACAGGTTTGTCCTTGCGCATTACCAGGGTGATCTCCTGAAATTAAAAATGGGATGTGACCCCTCATTTAAAATAAGGCAATTCTCTCTTACACATGAGGGGTCACATACCTCTGTACGATGCAGATGATTGCTCTTAAAGTGGCAATAACTTGCAGATGCACTTAAAAGTACTGTTTCCCTAAAGGGGAGGGCATCTCTAACAGAGCCTCTATCTACCCCTTGTTTATGCTAGAGAAACAAGTGACCCCCTCATATGAAAGGGAAGACACTCCTCTTTCAAATGATGGGATCACTTGTTCCTCTAACACAAAAGGAGGATTAGTCCCCATCCCCTCAGGTTAAACATCACTTTTAAGAGCAGGTTATTACCACTTTAAGGGTGATTATCTGCATCTTACAGGGGAGTATGACCCCTCATTTGAAAGGGAAGACTATCCCCTTGTGCCTGTAAAATGCAAGTGATCTCTGAAAAATTGTAATATCATTAAAAAAGCAGGTACAGGTCCAGTCATTGGACTTCCGGTGAGGGAGGAGCTGACAGACACGCTGCTTGCTGCACAGCTCCATGGTGGCTACGAGTCGCCCTACCAATACAGCGTTTACCCTCTGCTGAGACCCGCTTACCCAGCCTGGTTCTGGGAGAGAGTCGGGGAGTGAGGCTTGCGTCTGAAGCCCCAGCATTGGAACAGTCCCGCAGTTGGCGGTTTTTGCCTAGTGGTAAGGAACCACACACTCCACTCTGAAGGGGCGCAAATTGAGCGCTGAGGATCTGCAAAGCCTGGCGGCAACTGATTAAGCGGACCGCCGAGATAGATGGAGCCGTAAGAGCCGGTGGATGCACCATATATCTTAGCCGCTGGTAGGTCGAGGCCTCCACTGGGCGGGGGGACCCGCGAGTGGCGCTTCCTCCTCGCGGTGAAGGAGTTGATACAGAAGTCGCTGTTATCCACCGGGCCAGGAGGTTTTTGGCTGATACACAGGCGGAATACAGCTAACAGGTTGCCTGGAGATTACCCCAAGGAGGTGGAGGTTACAGTAACAGTAACTACTATACGCAAGAGGAAGATACAGCAGTATGCAGTAGCACCCATTGGAAAATCTTAACCTGCTAAAAAAAAGAAGAAAAAAGCAAGTTTATAAAACAGCTTGTTTGCAGCATTACCCGAGAAACACAGAGGGGAACAAAGCTGAAGGAAGCTGGCTCAACAGGTACTTTTCTATTATCCGGCTGGTAAAACCAGGGGAGGCCTTAGAGTGTTAAAAGGCCACCCACAGTATAACTGCTCTTTTCATCCTACTCGCTGGACAGTACTATGAAGGCAGTCATTTAAAATATTTGGTGGACGGTAGCTGGCTTGTTTATCTAGCTAGCAAAATCTACAGGCTCTTGGAAGCTGTGGCTGCAGATTGGGACACTGCAAGTATCAGATAATTTACTCTGAGATGGTTTTCTGAATATTTATGTTTTTGCAGTTTTTTATTGACAGAACTTTTGTTATATCCCAGGGCTGAACATGTTATGCTTTGACAAAGGGATGATCTTCTTTTATTTTCCTCTTCCTATTTGCCTATATGCATAAATGTACATTGGTGTGAAATAATTTCGAAACACTGCAATCTAAGATTATTGCCCTTATTTAATTCTGCACCCTTACTAAGTAACAAATGGGGGCATTGGGTTAGAAAGGAAGGGGAAAAAAAAAATAAAAAAATATATACCTCTTGTAGAACTTTATATTCCTCATTGTCTGCAGTATAGAACATTTGTGGTTTAGAATAATAGGCTCTGAATACTCACTCACTTAGTGCACTCATATAATAGAAAAAAAAAAAAAGGGGGGGGCAAGGACAAGAATATGCATGGATAGTTAGGGTACCTTTGACTACCCAGATCACCGTTTTTTTTTTTGTTTTTTTTTCACCTTCTTTTTTTTTTTTTTTCTTTCTTTTTTCCCTTTTTCTCTCTCTCTTTTTCACGTTTTGCTTGTGTCACATTAGCTCTCTCGAGTTTATAATATTTTTTGATATTAATATATAATTTTTCACTTATTTACACTTATTTACACTTTTTTAAATGCCTATGGATAGATATATTTCTCAAGTTAAGCAAAATTCTCCTAAGATGCCTCCAAAAATAAAAGACAGGAGGAATAAGAATACAGATGTCCCTGCAGAAGGGCTGGCAGACACATCTCTATCTACATTAGATACACAATCGTTATTGTCACAACTCTCAGATATGTTCACTCCACAGTTTGACACTATTAAGAAAGAGCTGAATCACATATCCTCAGAAATTGGATCTTTGGCTAGTGAAGTTAAACAATTTGCAACAAGAATGAATGAGGCGGAGAGTAGAATCTCAGATTTAGAAGATCTAGTCAACACACATGAAAGTATAGTTATGAAACAGGATGATAAGATCATGAATCTCCAATTGCGCCTGGAGGATCTGGAAGATCGCTCCAGGCGCAACAATATTAGAATTGTAGGCCTACCAGAAACTTCTCAGTATGAAGACCTTTTGAATTTTACTTCAGTTGTGCTCCCTCAGGCGCTAGGAATTCCATCAAACCAACTCCCTTTAATAGTAGAAAGGGCACATAGGGTAGGGTCGAGGAATTCTGGGCAAAGTAGTCATACTCGAAGTAGAATGTGCATTTTTAAGCTTTTAAGGTATCAGGATAAGTTGGAGTTATTGAAACTATATAAGAAAAATGAGATCTTTTTATTGGATAATAACAAGCTCCTGTAATTTCAAGATTTTTCCCCAGAAACCTCTGCTAAAAGGAAACTTATGGTGCCATACTGCACAAAAATAATTCAGAAAGGCTTAAAAGCATGGATATCATATCCAGCTAGGATTATAGTTCAGGATAAGGATAGTAGGCGGATAATTAATAACAGCCAAGAAGCACATGAATTTATAGAGGCTATACAATAAAGACATATTCTCTCTTAAATAAACATTGAAAAGGTAACATGGATAGGGTGAATATACCCTATAAAAGAAATGGTCTAATTAGATATGTTTATAAGAAAATGTATGGCTACATGGTTTATTCTGGTTATAAAACCTGGTTATACTGCTCAATTACTTTATATATAACAATGAATCAGTTTAATTTGTTTTTTAATTTAGGAAGAGGTATTTTTAGTTTATGTGTGTGCCCTTTTCTTTTTTTTTTTTGTTTTTTTTGTTTTGTTTTTTGGTTTGTTCCCTCTCGCTTGGACTCTTCCGCCCCGGGTCGGCCCTCCTCTATCTATTGGTCTTTGGTGGTACTTTGGATAGGAGCTAGATGACAACAATATCGGTTAATTTAAAAATTTTGTCCTGGAATGTGGGGGGTATTACCTCCCCCAGGAAGCGTAAACTTATTGTTAAGTATCTAGCAAAGTTTAACCCAGATGTTGTTATGTTACAGGAAACACACTTAAAGGAAGCAGAATTATCTAAGTTAAAATGTAAATGGATAGGTGAATTAGTAGCTGCCCCTGCAGTGAAAAGAAGTTCGGGAGTAGCAATTTTACTTCATAAAAATTTAGATCATAAAATTAATAACATTCAAATGGATTTAGAGGGCAGATATATTATCCTACATATACAATTGAATGGACGTGATTTTGTTTTGTGTAATGTGTATGGACCAAATACATTTTCAGCAGATTTTTGGAATAAAATTAAACAAAAGTTATTTCCTTTCTCAGGAGGGAATTTAATTTTAGGGGGGGACTTTAATATGTCCATCAGTCCCGAATTGGACAGACTATCTTCAAAGAATAGCAGGGAATACCAAAATAGTGCAAACTTTTTTAAGAAATTTATTCATGAATTAAGGCTAGTAGATATTTGGAGGTTGAAAAATCCGGATCAACAAAATTTTACATGTGAATCAAAAGTTCATAAAACTTTTTCTAGAATAGACATAGTTTTTATCTCCAAATTATTGGCTACCTGTAGGTCAGAGGCAAGTATTGAAGATATCGTTATATCTGACCATGCGATAGTTTCAGTTACTCTGTTGACAGCATCATCTGTAAAAGGCCAGGCTCACTCATTCTTTTTCCCCCGGTTCTTAGTTAATAACCCAAGATTTATTAATTTTTTAAAACAGAAATGGAAGGATTATACAACATTTAATATCGCCCAATTTAATAAAATTGAGGTGTTCTGGGAAGCTGCGAAAGCGGTAATAAGAGGGGACATTAAGTCCTATCTTTCTATCTGGAGGAAAAAAACTTTAGCATACGAATTGCAGTTAGCTGCACAAACGAGAAATGCTTTCAGACACTACTGTATTCATAGATCTCCTCAAAATTGGGATAAGTACTGCAAGGTTAGAAGGGAGAGGGATATTTTTCTTAGGAAAAGATCACATCAGGAAGAACAGAAAATAAAATATCAATTTAAGGGCAGTTACGGTAATTCGGCTAAATTTCTTGCTGCATTGGTTAAAATTAGAAAAAATAAGAACCGTATATCAGCCATTAGAGATGAGAACACCATATATACGGATTCGGGGGATATTAATAGAATATTCTTTAATGTTTATCAGCAATTATATTCAGAAACAGAAGTGAACTCTGATAATTTTACAGATTTCTGGATGAAAGTTAAGTTACCTAGTATTATGGAGGAGGAACTTCAGGCTTTAAATCAACCAATTTCAGAGGAAGAGATCTTAAAAGCGATCCAAGCAGCAAATAGTAATAAGACTCCCGGGCCAGATGGCATCCCATTTGAATTTTACAAAATGTTAGCAGAAGAAATGAGAATTCCCCTGGGCAGCTTATTTAACTATTATTTTTTTGCTGGAAATAAAATGTCCAGCAACTTTACTGCAGCTCGTATTTCCTTAATTTTTAAAAAAGGCAAAGACCCTTTGGACCCAGGGGCATATAGACCCATATCAGTACTTAACGCAGACTATAAGTTATTGACATATATTATAGCTGCTAGACTTATGATATCTCTAGATAAAATTATACATTTAGATCAGACAGGATTCATGAAAAATAGAAATTCGCTTAGAAATATTCGTCAAGTTACGGCAGTATTGGATTATATCTGGAACTTAGATAGAAAGGGAAGAGAATATAAAAGGTATTGCGAGGGAGCTATACTTACGGTCGATGCTGAAAAAGCATTCGATGCAGTCAACTGGAATTATCTATTTATGGCAGTGCAGAAATTTGGTTTTAGGAATCAATTTCTGCAATTTATTCGTAATCTTTATAATGCCCCTATATCTTATCTATGTGTCAATGGTATTTCATCCCCTAAGATTGAGTTGAGGAGAGGGACGCGACAGGGTTGCCCGCTGTCGCCCTTATTATTCAACCTGGCATTAGAGCCATTTGCAATTCTGTTAAGGGATAGTTTAGCTGGGTTATCGATGGGGAGTCATACTTTAAAAATATTATTGTACGCAGACGATCTATTGATATTTATAGATAACGTGCATAAATCTATCCCCTTGATAGTGCGGCTGTTTGATTTTTTTTCTTCCTTTTCAGGGTATAAGATTAACTATAGCAAAAGTGAATTATTGTTTTTTTCTGAATCTAGACTAAAGATACTGCCGCATCCATTTAAAATGGTTGATTGTTTTAGGTATCTGGGTATTATCTTACATAGAAACCCTGAAACTTGGTATAAGCTGAACTATGGCCCGCTACTGCAAAAAATTAAAACTGATTTGGATTTATGGTCCTCAATAACTATCTCCCTTACTGCTAGGGTCAATTTGATAAAGACAATTATTTTTCCCCGAATATTGTATTTGCTTCAAAATCTCCCTCTATTTTTATCTAATAAGGATATATTAGATCTACAACGATGGCAGTCTAACTTTATCTGGGGGAGAAGGAAACCTCGTATGGCGCTCAAAAAATTAATGTTAAAACGGGAGACGGCAGGATTAGCACTACCAGACCTAAGACTTTATAATTGGGCCTCCTTGGTTAAAATTGCCTTTGAATGGATCACAGAATTAAATCGTTTCACTTCATTAGATTTAGAGACATTTTTAGTTACCCCCTTCGCACTTAAAGCTATTTTGCATTGCCCATTAAAGAAACTACCTCTTAATATTTTGAAATTAAGGTCGATAAAAAACATTGTTATTGCATGGCAGAAGATATGTAACTACTTGAAGGTATCCCCAGCATTTTCGGAGTTTCTTCCCATTATAGGAAATCCTGAATTTCTTCCAGGTATTGCTCAAGGGGTTTTTAGAAAGTGGGCTGAGCTTGGTCTTTCTTATATATGTCAAATTTTTGGTCATGATAGATTAATGACCTCGGAAGCATTATTTCAGAAGTTTAATCTTCCAAATTCAAATTTATATGCTTACTTCCAATTGCGACATTTTGTTTTTACACAGAAATGGGATAGCAAAGCTTTATTGGATTGGTCAGATATCACGAATATCATACGTAGATTTGCGTTAGGATTTACACCAATTTCTTTAATTTATGATGTTATGTTGGCCAAGCAAGGGGATCTACATGAAAATAATCTATATAACTCGTGGAAATTGTATTTTCCAGATCTAGAACAGAATAGGATAAAACAGAGTTTTGGGATGATAGATAAGGTATTGGTATCTACAACATGGAAAGAATCACATATGAAACTTCTAAATAATTATTACCTCTCACCGGAGAAAATGTCTAGGTTCTACCCCCTACAAAGCTTTGCTTGCTCTCGCTGTGCACTTCCTAAAGCAAATATCCTACATCTGTTCTGGTCGTGTCCGAAAATACAGCAATTGTGGTTAAAGATTTGGTTTTGGTATAGCAAATATTATCAAGATTACAATAAGTATACGGCGGTGGATATATTTTTTCTCACAAGCCCTGATTATAGATCTAAAAGGCATGCTAAAATTCTGAATATTATTATTTTAATCACAAGACATTTAATCCTGAAGAGCTGGAAAGACCATGTGGCACCTAGTTTCTCAGTATTTCTTAAGGAAATACAATACCAGATATTATATGAATCATATCATACGATCTTTTCAACAGAAGCAAAGATAAAAATCTTCTTGCTAGACTGGTTACCTGTGATTAAATCCTATCCACTTTCTATACAAAGACGGATCTTAGCCCCCTTTTTGAATTCCATCTCGTTTGCCGAGCTGGTTATATCCAATGTGTTTCCTACAAGTTGGCTTTCAACTGTAAGGGAAGTGGATGTATGAGGGTTACCAGAAATAAGTCTAGTATGTAATTGTAGGGGAGGACGGAGGGGGTAGTCGGTCCCGGATGCGGGGGGGCCCGAGTGAGAGATCCCCTCATATGGGGAAAAAATCTTTTTTTTTTTTTCTTTTTTTTTTTGTTGTTTTTGTTTTTGTTTTTGTTTTGTGATTATGGGTTTTCATAATCAAAGAAAATTATTATTTAATTTTATAATAGAGTGTTTATTATAGTTTTTGTGTTAAGTTACTAAAAGGTAAAAAATTCCAGCAAACCATGCAGGACAGTGAATTTGCTTCATGTTGGCGATGAACATTTTTGTTGTTTTATGTCTGTTTTTCAATGTATGCCAAAATGCTTTCTTTTTCTGTACATCTTTAATTGTACTAAGCCCTGTGTGGCGTATGTGTTGTATTGAATGTTTATGTATTGGTTGCTGGTTACAATAAAAAGAAATATTAAAAAAAAAAAAAAGCAGGTACAGCACTTAAAGTGCAGTTTAATCTGAGGGAGATGGACTCTAATACAGCCCATATCTCCCCCTGTTTGTGCTAGAGAGACATGAAAGGGCAGACATCTGTCTTTCAAATGAGAGGTCAGTTGTTCCTCCAACACAAAAAGGGAGGCAAGATTGGGTAGCTGTTCAAGCCACCCACCTCCTCAAGTTAAACTTCACTTTTAAGAGCAAGTTATTGCCACTTTAAGGGTGATGGTGATCTGCATCTTACAGGGGAGCGCAACACCTCATTTGAAAGAGAAGACTCCCCTCTTTCAAGTGAGAGGTCTTTTGTGCCTGTAAAATGCATGAAAAATACAATAACAAAAAAGCAGGCACAGCACTTAAAGGGACATTATAGACTAGATTTTTCTTTGCATAAATGTTTTGTAGATGATCCATTTATATAGCCCATACAGGTTTTTTTTGTGGTTTTTTTAATGTATAGTTTTGCCTTTTTTAAAAAATAACATTGCACTGATTTTCAGACTCCTAAACAAGCCCCAAAGTTTGAAGAGAATGATGTATACCTACTCCAGCTTGCTCCGGTTTGTGTAAAGAGTCTTTTGATATGCAGAGGAAGAGGGAGGGGGGGAGTGTATGCTTTTTTGCTATAGAACCACTTGCAGTTGGTGTTCCAGCTAATCTTTTTAACAGTGCTAAACTGGGAGCTTCTAAGAAAATTTTTAAACGGTTTTATACTGGATTTTTAGATCAGTATCTGTGCATATTATTCTTTATAATAGTGTCTATAACATGCAGTTAAATAAAAATTGGTGTATATTGTCGCTTTAAAATCCAGTTTAATCTGAGGGGTGCACTAACAGAGCCCATAGCTCCCCTCCTGTTTGTGCTAGAGAGAATCTTTCAAATGAGGGGTCACTTTTCATTCTAAGTAACATGGGGACTGAGATAACGGCTTGCAATACCCTTCCTCCATCCCACTGGCCTAGCCTTCATAACTCGCTTTGGTAACGGAGTTCCCGCCCCTTGTGACATCACCATATGTGCTGGGGTGACATCACACTGCCTACCAGGAAGAGGCAGTGTTGGAAAAGGAGACTGCTTTCCCTTCGCTACTGCAGGGGCTCTCCAGGATATGGTTTGGAAGGGGGACCCTCAGTATGACAATACAAAGTCATTATCTGCACTGGGGAGTAGATGTGCATGACGACAATGGGTCATCATGTGCATCAAAGAGGTTAAAATATATCACATATTAAAATATTGTTTATAAATCGCATTAAAGGGCCATACAAAAAAGAAATAGAATTGCATAGCAATACTTTCTCTTTAAGTCAACTTCACATATTGGTATAATCTAAAACAAAGAACAGTATCATTTTGCATTTATGATGCATTCAGGTAAATGTTATTTACATTAGTCAGCATTTAAGCAAGTAAGCAATACAAAACAATAAACATTTAATGGTCACTGTAATGTTTAGATGAAAGACACAGCAGCTTACTGATACAAAACACCAGAGGGCATTAAGAGACCTCTGTATCTTGCTGTAAATACATTTCCTTCCTTCTATTTTGAACAAATACCAAATGAGCTGTTCATCCTCATCACACACTATCTGCCATTTGTAACAATTGCATTGCTATGTTCTGTGTAATCCTTTAGTAGACGCTTGGCATAGCTTGAACTGGAATCTTTTCTGAGAGAATCAATCTCTAAAACAACTGATCCTAGAGGATTAGAGTTGGATTTGTCCATCTATTCACTGAGCCGAAGCACTAATGTAAAACATTGTTTGCTACCTGTAACTTTTGTTTTTGGAATTCTAGAACATGTGTAAAACTATTACTGTATTTGCCAAGTTAGATGCATTTTATAATAGTTGTGTTGCATGGAATTCAAAATAGATTTCCCTTGTGTATTCTGTGACTCAGAAATTGTTGTCATCACCAAAGTTTCTGATGAAACAAAATAGTAAAATATTTTGATAAATGTTTTACTAAACTGCAGTAAAAAAAAGTGTAAAGAGTATAAAAGTGCATTGGGATTCAGAGCAATTTAAAAAAACAAAATCACTAATTTTGTTGTATTCTTTGTATTCATTTGAATACACAAAACAATTGGTCCCTTTAACAAATAAACAATCAAAAAATGAACGTGATACAACAATTAAATGGACACTGAACCCACATTTTTTCTTTCGTAATTCAGATAGAACATGCAATTTTAAGCAACTTCCTAATTTACTCCTCAATTTTTCTTCGTTCTCTTGCTATCTTTATTTGAAAAAGAAGGCATCTAAGCTTTTTATTGGTGGATGAATTTATCCACCAATCAGCAAGGACAACCCAGGTTGTTAACCAAAAATGGGCCGGCATCTAAACTTACATTCTTACATTTCAAATAAGGATACCAAGAGAAAGAAGAACATTTGATAATAGGAGTAAATTAGAAAGTTGCTTAAAATGTCATGCTCTGTCTGAATCACAAAAGAAAAAAAATTGGGTTCAGTGTCCCTTTAAGTTAATTTGTTCATGCATTTGAAACCATTGTTTTAAAGAGGAAAAAGCTTCAAATTTAGTTTTACACTGTCAGTTGTCAGTAAATGTGTAAGCTTCACTTTTGTTCTTGATAATCTATACCCCAAAAAATGTTGTGCTGCTGCTGCTGGCTTGCAGCATTTACACTAGCTGCAACTTTAACTTTATTTAAAGGGACAGTGTAATGTAAATGTTTTCCCTTAACTTGTTTACAATTATTTGTTATTTCAGCTGCATAGTTTAAAATGAAACATTGCTCATTTAGTTATATGTTTGTATAAGTAATAGCCATCTCTGTTAACTGAGACCATAATCTAATCAAATGGGCTGAGCTTTTAGGGAAAACTCTATATTTACACAAAATCCTTCTTATCTTATCCCTCTATATACAGTGAGACCAATTCTTAGGCCCCAATGTTAAATGTATCATGATAATAGCAATATTTTATAAAGGTTCCATCTTGCAATCAAGGGTTAAAATCATTGTTTGAAGGCAGTCTCAGCAAGAGGCATTTCACTACACTTCTCTGGCACTGGCGGTCTATTAAAAGCAGCATCGCCACCTGCATTTTGTTACAATACAATAGTGAATATTGAGTATATTATACATGTGTATAGACTGTGTTATATATGTATTTTACTGTTAAATACTATAATATGTATTTAAAGTATTTTCGTTATTTAAAGAACCCTGTTTTAACTTTTAGCATGTTCTTTTCTTTTTAGATATTAGATATTAATATTCCAAATAAGACATAGACGCTGCTTTTTTGATTTGCAAAAGTGCATTTTTTTAACTTTGTACTTTAAAACATTTTTTTTTTTCTAATTGACCTTCTTTTAAATATTCCATTTTTATAGCTGCTATAAGTTCACACTGTACTGAAAATGTTTTACTTCAGATAGTGCAACCACACTGTAACAAAACATATTCTATATTAATAACACGTTATGACACATATATTGTACCCATGTCCCCAGCTCCTAAAGGTTTCTTATAAAAGTTTTGTTGTTTTCTTTATTAACAATGATGATCACGTACAAAGTGAATATATAGAGGCGTCCCATGTAAATTTCATGGGCATTTCATGGGAGTACACTGTATTTTAATAGGGAAATATTGCTAGAGTTTTCTAATTTTAAAAGGATTATCCTTAATCTAAGGTGCACTGCACATTTTAACACATACCTATCTCACCAGAGTCTTTAAATTGGAAGAAATCTGCTTAAAAATGAATTTACATGTCTATTATTTGAACTGTTAATACACAGAAACCATTTTTAGTTTTAGTGAACACTTAGAATATGTTTTGTAAACATGCTTTGAATACACCCCCACGCCCCACTGCCAAGATCCAAGTTAACTAGTGATGTGGGTGGAGTTTTGCACAGACAGTGATCTCTATTGTTACCTATGGAAGGCACCTCGCCAATCATCAAGACAGAGAGGGTGAGCCCACTTTTTTATAAAATATCACTGGACACACGGATTGCGAGCCTGGCGAGACAAAAACGGTCAATTCTCGTGGGTCTGATGATCCTTTTATTATTGGGGCCTTGTAAAGAACAATGGAAAATTTACTTTTTATTTTCTCTATCCAACCCCACCCATACTGAGCGTGTAATTTCTTATAAGCATTTTTGTTTATATAGATTTTCTATGACCAATACTTACATATTGAAATATTCAATGGGGATACAAAAGGTAAAAGTAGCTATTTCAAGTGTCAAAAACACATTACACTGTCCCTTTAATTTAAATTTACTTTCCATTTGCTTCTCTGCTACCCTGAATATGCCCTCATAGGAAATAAGGGATTCATGAATTTCCATTAACAAACAAATAATGTCAAAATTCAGCTAAACTGAATGACCCCGTGAACTAATCTTAGGCAAAATAAATTAAAAAAAAAAAATCTGTGAAAAATGGATCATCCAAAACACACTTTTTGTGCGTCTTCTAAACATTCTTGCAAATGTAGTTACATATGAAATGCATATATTACAGATAATTACATTTTGCCTGTTATATCACCTGAACCTATGACTCAGTTGTAACAGAAGTTACTGTTTGGTTTTATTGGCTGCAGGGGCAAACTGAGACCAAACAGGGCCCCTGGCAAAAATTAAAGAAGGGCCCCCACCATCTCACTCCCACATAAATGTAGGCAAATAATAAGCATGGTTGCTTCCTTTCCAGCCCTCACCAGGCCCCCAACCTCCAGGTTTAAAACCCTTAACCTTAGTGGTTATAAACAGGGCTCCCAACCTCCAGGGCCAGATCCCAAACTCCATGGTCCCAGAGCAACATGCACCTTATTCCAGGGACAGGGCCGATACTACTTAGTAACTGATAGAGCAGCCGTCAGCCCCAGCTCACATTCCAGTGCACTAGCTCATTTAACCAGCAGAGACTGTGAGCTAAGACAGACACTGATGGCCCCCTAAATGCTAGGCCCTCGATCCAGGTCCTATTTGCCTGACTGCTCAGTCCGCCCCTGATTGGCTGAAAATATAGTACTTAAAGAGAAATTAAAGGGACATTAAAAACCACTAAGGGCTAGATTACAAGTGGAGCGCTAATTTATCACGCACCCGTAAACGGGCAAATTTGCCCATTTACAGGCACGCAATAAATAACCAGCCATTACAAGTCACACCTCTGGTTAATTTTCAAAATAACCCCAATTGCCCCCAAAATAAAGAATATTGATTTTTTTATTTGATAAAAAAGTAGCATTTTTATGAGGGGTTAAAGATCTGCTGCCCATTGCAGCACAACTTACCCCCTTCACTGCACTATTTCTCATGCCGTGTCTCACGGCATAAGAACGACGCTCCCATTGGAGCCTATGGAAGCGCACTCTCGTGAGCACAAAGCTTCCGTCGCTTTCACATTGCACCTAACTTGTAATACCAGCGCACATTTGTGTGCGCTGGTATTACTAAGTGGAGCGCAAATATCACTTTCACGGAAGCAATATTTTGCACTCCACTTATAATCTAGCCCTAAATAAATGCTAGATAGAGTGATGCATTCAAAGAAAAGATTCATCTGAGAATAACATGTATAAGTATTTATCATTAGCAGTTTAAATATTGACAAAATCAGTGTAAAGTTTTAGTGTCTATAACAATGAAAGCTGCCATGAAGGTTGCCTTCTCGGTTGTGGCCAATTAGGGGCAGTTATAAATATGTCACTAGAGTGTGCAGCCAATGGCTGTGTGGAATATAACAGTGTTCTGCACTTTCGTTACCAACAGGAACTGAAATGCTCACAATTTCAGAATGGAATTACATGAAAAGGGGACAAAATAAATAATTAAAGTATATTGTAGAGTGTATATATATACACTCTACAATATATATATATCGAACAATCAAGCGTTTCATTCAAAATAGTCAACAGGGTCGCAAGAAGCGTGTGGAAAAACCAAGGCGCAAAATAACTGCCCATGAACTGAGAAAAGTCAAGCGTGCAGCTGCCAAGATGCCACCAGTTTGGCCATATTTCAGAGCTGCAACATCACTGGAGTGCCCAAAAGCACAAGGTGTGCAATACTCAGAGACATGGCCAAGGTAAGAAAGGCTGAAAGACGACCACTACTGAACAAAAGAAAGAGATTCAAGAGTTCCAATTGTAGAAGAATCAAATGACTTTATTGAGGATAAAATCCAAAGTATACCAGTAGCAGAGAGACAGCTGGCCCTACTAGTTTCGGCGGTGTTAGATTACGGCACACCGCCGAAACTAGTAGGGCCAGCTGTCTCTCTGCTACCGTACTGGTATACTTTGGATTTTATCCTCAATAAAGTCATTTGATTCTTCTACAATTGGAACTCTTGAATCTCTTTCTTTTGCTCATATTTACGGACTACAAGGAGTCCGTTCACTCTCAAGAGCCCACAGAGCCTCTACTCCTATTGGTTCTTTACCTGCCGTTCAGTGTTTTCCCCTTGTGATAGCTGAAGATTCGACCAGCGCCGAAGCGATCGGATTGGATAAGCCTCACACACCCCCTTTCGGCATGTTCCGATGATGACGTCAGACGCCCAGAAGACTCGGGTGGCGTTTAGAGGAAGGTACGTCTAGTGTATAATTCCGCACAGGAGCTGCGGTTCACCGGGATGACGAAACCTGTGACCTGGAAGCTGCCACTACGTCTTGAGTGAAACTTACAAGTAAAGCTGACTATCAGTGGGGTGAGTGTAGAGGCTTATACCCTCATTTGAATGTGAATTACTTCCACTTGCGCTGTGATAAATGGACTTGTGCTTTCCATGGGGATTATACATATCATTACACTTTAACGGCAGGTTCTTGTATTGGAGTATTTACATTACTACACTTTGAGTTACAGTGACTGTGAACCCTGGGGAATACTACTGTGTTATTGCACTACTGAACAAGACACACAAGCTGAAACGTCAAGACTGGGCCAAGAAATATCTCAAGACTGATTTTTCTAAGGTTTTATGGACTGATGAAATGAGAGTGAGTCTTGATGGGCCAAATGGATGGGGCCCTGGCTGGATTGGTAAAGGGCAGAGAGCTCCAGTCCGACTCAGACGCCAGCAAGGTGGAGGTGGAGTACTGGTTTGGGCTGGTATCATCAAAGATGAGCTTGAGGGGCCTTTTCGGGTTGAGGATGGAGTCAAGCTCAACTCTCAGTCCTACTGCCAGTTTCTGGAAGACACCTTCTTCAAGCAGTGGTACAGGAAGAAGTCTGCATCCTTCAAGAAAAACATGATTTTCATGCAGGACAATGCTCCATCACATGCGTCCAAGTACTCCACAGCGTGGCTGGCAAGAAAGGGTATAAAAGAAGAAAATCTAATGACATGGCCTCCTTGTTCACCTGATCTGAACCCCATTGAGAACCTGTGGTCCATCATCAAATGTGAGATTTACAAGGAGGGAAAACAGTACACCTCTCTGAACAGTGTCTGGGAGGCTGTGGTTGCTGCTGCACACAATGTTGATGGTGAACAGATCAAAACACTGACAGAATCCATGGATAGCAGGCTTTTGAGTGTCCTTGCAAAGAAAGGTGGCTATATTGGTCACTGATTTGTTTTTGTTTTGTTTTTGAATGTCAGAAATGTATATTTGTGAATGTTGAGATGTTATATTGGTTTCACTGGTAAAAATAAATAATTGAAATGGGTATATATTTGTTTTTTGTTAAGTTGCCTAATAATTATGCACAGTAATAGTCACCTGCACACACAGATATCCCCCTAAAATAGCTAAAACTAAAAACAAACTAAAAACTACTTCCAAAAATATTCAGCTTTGATATTAATGAGTTTTTTGGGTTCATTGAGAACATGGTTGTTGTTCAATAATAAAATTAATCCTAAAAAATACAACTTGCCTAATAATTCTGCACTCCCTGTATATATATATATATATATATATATATATATATATATATATATATATATATATATATATATTGACATTATTTTGCAAGTCAGATGATTAAAGTGTTTATATCAGAAAAAATATCCTTCACTGTATGATAGTTTGTCAGTAGGTAGTTGTTACCTTAAACATCTTCTTTGATGATTGACAGTTATTTAAGCAAAATATCTGCTTGGATAAATATGTAATGAATATACAAACTGGCCTTTAAAAGTTCTTAAAAAATACAACAGTAGTTATGATAGGCCCACATACAATCCCATAGGATAGCAATAGCCGGGCCAGCCATTTAAGTCATTAGTAATTGGTTGATTTAGCCACCCGGCCCTGAGTTCAGTAGAGTGGCCCTAGGGACTAAAAATTCTGCTGCCCCTTAAAAATCGTCTGCACTAGGCACCGGCCTTGTTGGCCTATGCCTTAATACGCCCCTGGTGGAGCGCTATTTTTTCGTTCCTGCTCGCGAGCTAGCTTTGCTCTACTTTGTACCGCCTGTATTACAAGTTGAAAGCTAACCTTTCTGTCTGTCTGCTTATCTATCTTTAAACTTAACTCAGTTACCTTGGTTCTGCAAGCATATTGTATAATATATATTGTGACAATAGCACCTCTTGTTTGTCCTGTTTTCAGGGACCAGTGAAACCACACAGTTTTTAAAAGTCTTTATTTAAACAGGTCTTGTACAAAAAGGTAATAAAGCTTACATAAACAAAAATAAATCCATGCTCTTTTGAGAGCTAACTTTCACAGAAAAAAATAATATCTACAGTTGGTTGGCTAATCCATAACCAATAATTTGAGACAATTTTCCTCACTCAGAAAAAAACACCCAGTTTCACTCTCTGCCTTTTTACTTCTGTGTGTGTCTGTCCCTCTCTCAGATAGCAAATTTTTATTAGCAGCAGGATAATTTGGAGGTTTCATTAAAACTCCTGGCCTGTATTGCCAACCTGATGTGCTGCAAAATAAGGGCCATATTACAAGTGGAGCAGTATTAAATAACACCCTACTCACGCACAAACCTGATCGCATACTCTGAAGTGCGCTAACTTGACATGAAAATATGAATATTTCACATTCTTATGTTCACATAGCAGAATATGTTCTATTTATTCATAATTACATATTTATAAATATATCTGATGGTATTTTGTACCATATACTGTATATATCTATACCTCTCTCTCTCTCTCTATATATATATATATATATATATATACGATAGTCACGTTGATTGGAGTAGCCGTGTTAGTCCAGAGTTTTAGATATCAAAAAATAACAAGAGTATTGCATTGAGCAATGAAATATTTTATATATATATATATATATATATATATATATATATATATACTGTATATATATATATATATATATATCATATTTGCTCGATTATAAGACAAGGTTTTTTTCAGAAAGAAAACTCTGAATAAATGACCTCGTCTTATAATCGAGGTTGTCTTACTTTCAAACTTGAGAAGTGCGGTGCTGAATAGCGGGCTCCATATTAGGGAGGAACAGGAAGAGCATACAGCACAGGAGCTGCGGGGATATGCAAACGTTTCCAGGAACCGGGTGAGAAAGCGCTTATATTACCTGTTTTCACAAATAAACGTATAGGTTGTTTAGTGCATTAACGCTCACCCTGCTAAGCACTGACCTCGTAAGTCTGTTTGTGTACTTAATATTATTGTTCTTTCCTGGGAAAGCCTACCTGATGGAGGGTGCAGGGCAAAAGGAATGATAGACTGTGCCCAATGACCGGGTGGGGGGCCTACAGGCAACATATAATGTAAAGAGAAGTGCACACAGTCTGGAGGTTATCAGATAATATATGCGTGGTAACTTAACAATATTGGTATTTCTTACAATACTTTGAGAATTTCACTTCCCTTAACACAGCTCAGCATTGGGACATGTGTCTATTTTGATTTGAAAGAGAAAGTGTGATTGCTTATACTAAAGTGCTCAAATGTCATTGCTGAGAAAATATGTATATGAAACGTTTTTTCCCTCTGATACATGAAAGTTTGTCATCTTATAATCAGGGTCGTCTTATAATCGAGCAAAAACGATCGATATATATAGTATATATATAATATATATATATATATATATATATACACACATGATTATATATATATAGGTATAGATATATACAGATATATATATATATAGGAATAGCTATTTATAAATACATAGAACATATTCTGATTTGTGCAGAACATTGAAATGTGAAATATTTACAGTAAATACATATCTTAAACCTTTATTAAATGAGAATATCGCATAAATATGCTGTTACATGTTTTTATCTACTTGTCTGTAGTGATGTCGCGAACTGTTCGCCGGAGAACAGTTCCCGGCAATCTTAGCTTGTTCGCGTTCACCGCGGCGGGCGAACATATGAGATGTTCGATCCGCCCCCTTTGACCCTGTATCTCACAGTCTGCAGACACATTTCAGCCAATCAGCAGCAGACACTCCCTCACAGACCCTCCCAGCTCCTGGGCAGCAGCCATTTTAGATTCATTATGATCCTGCATTCTTAGTGAGAGGAGGTTTAGTGCTGCTGCTGATATTATAGGGAAATAGATAGCTTGGCTAGTGTATTTAGTTTCCACTACAGTCCTGAAGGACTCATCTAATCTCTGCTGTAAGGACAACACCCCAAAAAGCCCTTTTTAGTGCTAGAACGTCAGCCCAAAAAGCCCTTTTTAGGGCTAGAACTTCAGTCGTTTTTTTTTTTTTTTTTTTTTTTGTAATTTTATTTGCATTTGCCTGCCTGTCAGCCTGTGTGTGAGGTTCACAGCATATACTGTGATTAGTGCCACCACTGATATCTGCTTAACATTAGTGTAAATTTAAAAAAAAAAAAACTTTTACATCATTTTGCTAGTGTAATCTAATTTCATTTTCTATCAGGCCTGTGTGTCAGGCCCACATCATATACTGTGATTAATTCTTCTGTGCCACCACTGATATCTGGTTAACATTAGTGTAAATTTAAAAAAAAAAAAACTTTTACATAATTTTGCTAGTGTAATCTAATTTCATTTTCCATCAGGCCTGTGTGTCAGGCCCACATCATATACTGCGATTAATAGCTCTGTTTTCCACCTCTTATATTTGGTGTAACATTAGTGTAAATTTAAAAAAAAAAAAAAACTTTTACATCAGTCTTCTAGTGTCATTTAATTTTAGTTGCCAGGCCAGCCTGCCACTAGTGCCAGGCCTGTGTGTCAGGCTGCCAGCATATACTGTGCCTACTTCCATCCTCAGTGCCACCACTCCTATCTGGTGTAACATTAGTTTAAAATTTTGTAAAAAAAAAAAAACTTTTACATCAGTCTTCTAGTGTTATTTAATTTTAGTTGCCAGGCCAGCCTGCCACTAGTGCCAGCCTCTGTGTCAGGCTGCCAGCATATACTGTGCCTACTTCCATCCTCAGTGCCATCACTCCTATCTGTTGTAACATTAGTGTAACTTTTTTTAAAAAAAACTTTTACATCAGTCTGCTAGTGTTATTTAATTGCAGTTGCCTGTCTGCCAGCGTGTGTGCCATGCCCACTTTCCAACTAGTGCCACAAATCATATTTGTTATAACAGTAGTGTAAATATTTAAAATAAAAACTTTTTTGACTGTGAATCATCAGTCTGCTAGTGCAATTGAATTGCAGTTGCCTGCCTGCCAGCATGTTGCCTGCATGCCAGCATGTGTGCCAGGCCCACTTGCCAACTAGTGCCACCAATCATATTTGTTATAACAGTATTGTAAATATTTAAAATAAAAACTTTTTTGACTGTGAATCATCAGTCTGCTAGTGCAATTGAATTGCAGTTGCCTGCCTGCCAGCGTGTGTGCCAGTCCCACTTGCCAACTAGTGCCACCAATCATATTTGTTATAACAGTATTGTAAATATTTAAAAAAAAACTTTTTTGACTGTGAAACATCAGTCTGCTTGTGTAATCTAATTGCAGTTGCCTGCCTCCCAGCGTGTATGCCAGGCCCACTTGCCAACTAGTGCCACCAATCATATTTGTTATAACAGTAGTGTAAATATTTAAAAAAAAAACTTTTTTAACTGTGAAACATCAGTCTGCTAGTGTAATCTAATTGAAGTTGCCTGTCTGCCAGCGTGTGTGCCAGGCCCACTTGCCAACTAATGCCACCAATCATATTTGTTATAACAGTATTGTAAATATTTAAAATGAAAACTTTTTTGACTGTGAATCATCAGTCTGCTAGTGCAATTGAATTGCAGTTGCCTGCATGCCAGCATGTGTGCCAGGCCCACTTGCCAACTAGTGCCACCAATCATATTTGTTATAACAGTATAGTAAATATTTTTTAAAAAAACTTTTTTGACTGTGAATCATCAGTCTGCTAGTGCAATTGAATTGCAGTTGCCTGCCTGCCTGCCAGTGTGTGTGCCAGGCCCACTTGCCAACTAGTGCCACCAATCATATTTGTTATAACAGTAGTGTAAATATTTAAAATAAAAACTTTTTGACTGTGAATCATCAGTCTGCTAGTGCAATTGAAATGCAGTTGCTGCCTGCCAGCGTGTGTGCCAGGCCCACTTGCCAACTAGTGCCACCAATCATATTTGTTATAACAGTAGTGTAAATATTTTAAAAAAACTTTTTTGACTGTGAAACATCAGTCTGCTAGTGTAATCTAATTGAAGTTGCCTGCCTCCCAGCGTGTGTGTCAGGCCCACTTGCCAACTAGTGCCATCAGTCATATTTGTTATAACAGTATAGTAAATATTTAAAAAAAAAAATTTTTGACTGTGAATCATCAGTCTGCTAGTGCAATTGAATTGCAGTTGCCTGCCTGACAGTGTGTGTGCCAGGCCCACTTGCCAACTAGTGCCACCAATCATATTTGTTATAACAGTATTGTAAATATTTAAAAAATAAATTGACTGTGAATCATCAGTCTGCTAGTGCAATTGAATTGCAGTTGCCTGCCTGCCAGCGTGTGTGCCAGGCCCACTTGCCAACTAGTGCCACCAATCATATTTGTTATAACAGTAGTGTAAATATTTAAAATAAAAACTTTTTGACTGTGAATCATCAGTCTGCTAGTGCAATTGAATTGCAGTTGCCTGCCTGACAGCGTGTGTGCCAGGCCCACTTGCCAACTAGTGCCACCAATCATATTTGTTATAACAGTATTGTAAATATTTAAAAAAAAATTGACTGTGAATCATCAGTCTGCTAGTGCAATTGAATTGCAGTTGCATGCCTGCCAGCGTGTGTGCCAGGCCCACTTGCCAACTAGTGCCACCAATCATATTTGTTATAACAGTAGTGTAAATATTTAAAATAAAAACTTTTTGACTGTGAATCATCAGTCTGCTAGTGCAATTGAATTGCAGTTGCCTGCCTGACAGCGTGTGTGCCAGGCCCACTTGCCAACTAGTGCCACCAATCATATTTGTTATAACAGTATTGTAAATATTTAAAAAAAAATTGACTGTGAATCATCAGTCTGCTAGTGCAATTGAATTGCAGTTGCATGCCTGCCAGCGTGTGTGCCAGGCCCACTTGCCAACTAGTGCCACCAATCATATTTGTTATAACAGTAGTGTAAATATTTAAAATAAAAACTTTTTGACTGTGAATCATCAGTCTGCTAGTGCAATTGAAATGCAGTTGCCTGCCTGCCAGCGTGTGTGCCAGGCCCACTTGCCAACTAGTGCCACCAATCATATTTGTTATAACAGTAGTGTAAATATTTTCAAAAAAACTTTTTTGACTGTGAAACATCAGTCTGCTAGTGTAATCTAATTGAAGTTGCCTGACTGCCAGCGTGTGTGCCAGGCCCACTTGCCAACTAGTGCCACCAATCATATTTGTTATAACAGTATTGTAAATGGGGGAGTAACAGGTAGTAAACTGCTAAGAATAGTACTACTTAACACACCACGGGTCCCAGTCCGCATGTCTTATTGTTATACTCTGTCAGGGAAATTATATATCTATCAAAACTATCTATTTATCTATCGAATCTATCTAACTATCAATCGTATCTATCAAATATATATTGCATCTATTGATTTATATAATTCGTATCTATCAAATGTATATTGCATCTTTTGATCTATGTAATTCGTATCTATCAAATGTATATTGCATCTATTGATCTATGTAATTCGTATCTATCAAATGTATATTGCATCTATTGATCTATGTAATTTGTATCTATCATATGCATATTGCATCTATTGATCTATGTAATCTATGTATCTATCTATCAAATCTATCTATCTCATGGTTGTGCAAATGGACTATTTACGGTTGTTTGCGGTGCGTTACATAAGGAGTTTGGTCTGTCACTGTGAAGCTGGCGTAACCCTTACACTACCTGATCTATACAACATCATACTTGATGTTTTAAAGCACGTTATTCAAAAAAAATGTAGGAATGTTAGGTGATTAAGGCCCTTTATGGGTTAAAACCAGACTCTGCATCAACTATGTAATTTTTCGTGGGAGTTTTGCCATGGATCCCGCTCCGGCATGCCACAGTCCAGGTGTTAGTCCCCTTGAAACAACTTTTCCATCACTATTGTGGCCAGAAAGAGTCCTTGTGGGTTTTAAAGTTCGCCTGCCTATTGAAGTCAATGGCGGTTCGCGAACAGTAGCGGAAGTTTAAGTCCTCCGTTCGCGAACCGAAATTTTAAGGTTCGCAACATCACTACTTGTCTGCAAAGGGCTTTCAATGCACTTATATATATATGTCTGTATAATATATATACAGGGAGTGCAGAATTATTAGGTAAGTTGTATTTTTGAGGATTAATTTTATTATTGAACAACAACCATGTTCTCAATGAACCCGAAAAACTCATTAATATCAAAGCTGAATAGTTTTGGAAGTAGTTTTTAGTTTGTTTTTAGTTATAGCTATTTTAGGGGGATATCTGTGTGTGCAGGTGACTATTACTGTGCATAATTATTAGGCAACTAAACAAAAAACAAATATATACCCATTTCAATTATTTATTTTTACCAGTGAAACCAATATAACATCTCAACATTCACAAATATACATTTCTGACATTCAAAAACAAAACAAAAACAAATCAGTGACCAATATAGCCACCTTTCTTTGCAAGGACACTCAAAAGCCTGCCATCCATGGATTCTGTCAGTGTTTTGATCTGTTCACCATCAACATTGCGTGCAGCAGCAACCACAGCCTCCCAGACACTGTTCAGAGAGGTGTACTGTTTTCCCTCCTTGTAAATCTCACATTTGATGATAGACCACAGGTTCTCAATGGGGTTCAGATCAGGTGAACAAGGAGGCCATGTCATTAGATTTTCTTCTTTTATACCCTTTCTTGCCAGCCACGCTGTGGAGTACTTGGACGCGTGTGATGGAGCATTGTCCTTCATGAAAATCATGTTTTTCTTGAAGGATGCAGACTTCTTCCTGTACCACTGCTTGAAGAAGGTGTCTTCCAGAAATTGGCAGTAGGACTGGGAGTTGAGCTTGACTCCATCCTCAACCCGAAAAGGCCCCACAAGCTCATCTTTGATGATACCAGCCCAAACCAGTACTCCACCTCCACCTTCTTGGCGTCTGAGTCAGACTGGAGCTCTCTGCCCTTTACCAATCCAGCCACGGGCCCATCCATCTGGCCCATCAAGACTCACTCTCATTTCATCAGTCCATAAAACCTTAGAAAAATCAGTCTTGAGATATTTCTTGGCCCAGTCTTGACGTTTCAGCTTGTGTGTCTTGTTCAGTGGTGGTCGTCTTTCAGCCTTTCTTACCTTGGCCATGTCTCTGAGTATTGCATACCTTGTGCTTTTGGGCACTCCAGTGATGTTGCAGCTCTGAAATATGGCCAAACTGGTGGCAAGTGGCATCTTGGCAGCTGCACGCTTGACTTTTCTCAGTTCATGGGCAGTTATTTTGCGCCTTGGTTTTTCCACACGCTTCTTGCGACCCTGTTGACTATTTTGAATGAAACGCTTGATTGTTCAATGATCACGCTTCAGAAGCTTTGCAATTTTAAGAGTGCTGCATCCCTCTGCAAGATATCTCACTATTTTTGACTTTTCTGAGCCTGTCAAGTCCTTCTTTTGACCCATTTTGTCAAAGGAAAGGAAGTTGCCTAATAATTATGCACACCTGATATAGGGTGTTGATGTCATTAGACCACACCCCTTCTCATTACAGAGATGCACATCACCTAATATGCTTAATTGGTAGTAGGCTTTCGAGCCTATACAGCTTGGAGTAAGACAACATGCATAAAGAGGATAATGTGGTCAAAATACTCATTTGCCTAATAATTCTGCACTCCCTGCATATATTAACTATTTAAAAACACATATAAATACATCTGTACACACATATAAACATATATATATATATATATATATATATATATATATATATATACATATTTAGAAATATATATGTATGTTTCTCTATGTTAAAGCCCTTTGCAGGCCTTATTTTTTTTCTAACACCTGAGACCTCATATCTTTGAGCCATTATAACTTTTTTTGTGCAATTTTTTTAAAATAATTTTTATTAGATAGTGTTATTATGAGTGTGACTGTAGTTTTAATTGTATTTTTGATGTGTTTTGTGATACTTTTTTTTTTGTTTCTCAAAACAATTAACCAGAGCTTTAAGGTTGCACTATCCTGATGCACGTTGAATTTAATTGTGCTCAAGCGATCGTGTTTACTTCCAACTTGTAATATGAGCTCTACATCTGAAGCACACAAACAGCCACGATATATCCGATATTGTTCGCTCGTAACTGTTAGTGTGCCACTCGTTATCTGGCCAAAATTTTGAGTGGAGCACTGCCCACCCTGCTCTCTAAAAATTTTCCATCAGGCCTGTGTGTCAGGCCCACATCATATACTGTGATTAATAGCTCTGTTTTCCACCACTTATATCTGGTGTAACATTAGTGTAAATTAAAAAAAAAAAAACTTTTACATCAGTCTTCTAGTGTTATTTAATTTTAGTTGCCAGACCAGCCTGCCACTAGTGCCAGGCCTGTGTGTCAGGCTGCCAGCATATACTGTGCCTACTTCCATCCTCAGTGCCACCACTCCTATCTGGTGTAACATTAGTTTAAAATTTTGTAAAAAAACAAACTTTTACATTAGTCTTCTAGTGTTATTTAATTTTAGTTGCTAGGCCAGCCTGCCACTAGTGCCAGCCTGTGTGTCAGGCTGCCAGCATATACTGTGCTACTTCCATTCTCAGTGCCACCACTC